>NW_023425515.1:98542454-99200017 GCF_014108245.1 Pipistrellus kuhlii
CATTATGAAAAAGATAGTTGCTTGAGATTAGGATCCTGGCCTCAGAACCACCCAGTCTGGTTTCAGACACAAACTGGGACCCTACAGCCAATGGGGACAGAGACCTGCGACCGCAACTGCAGACCCATAGATACCAAGAATTCAGACTTCTCAGCCACAGATTTCTGTGTGTCACAGAACCCATTGCTCTCTTTTCAGGCTTGTGGCAGCACCATAGAAACTGCTAAACCTGCCCCTTCCACAGGGCTGCATGCAGCACCACTACCAGAATTTGAGCCTGAGCACACATGGACATTGGGAATCTTTTCCCCGCAATGCAATCAGGCAACCAAACCCCATGCCCACACAGGGCATCAGTGCCACCTGACTTTGATTCTGGGCAAGTGCACACAGAAGTCTGTTTTCCACAGTGCAGGAGTGGACCTCCTGCTGACACAGGACCATGCAACCCAAACCCACAAGAAGACTGGGGACCCCAATTTTCCATGCAAGAGGCAGCACTGAGCACAAGTAACTTGATTCTGTTTCTTATCATGTGTGACCTGGGATCGTGGATTCCAAGTGCTTTCACAGTAAGAGCCAGTGACTCCAATTCTTGGTGCACGCACACACAGGAACCCTGATTCTTGGTGCAAGGCCACATCAAGCAACAGAGATTCTGATTCTTGATTCTTGGTGCAGGAACAGGGGAACTATGACTCCTTCCATGCACTAGGAAACTCTGATTTTCACCACATGCCAGCAGGGTCTCTGTCTCAGCATGGTACAGGTAGGGTCCCTGATTCTAGGTGCATGCATGAAGCCACACTGAGTGCCAGTGACTCTGATCCTAGGAGAGCATGGATCCCACCAAACCACAGCAGCCATACGTCTTGGTTTTGGAACTCTTCAGTAACACTTGTGTGGTACAAAGCTCCCACTGAACATGGCCCAAGCCTGCACAACTTGACATTTGAACCTTCTGGTGATAGAAAGGGGACACCATACAATCCTCAGAGGAAAGAAAATAAGGAGTTGCCAAAAAAGGAGAAAGGAAATAAGTGAAACAGAAGCATGTAACATGATAGAAAAAGAATTTAGAGTAATAATCTAAATTATGTACAGTTCATACATTAGATGGAAGAGAAAATCAACAACATATGCAAAAATCAGGAAGAAATTAAAGTGATATAGCTACAATAAAAAAACACCATGGAAGGTTTCAACAGTAGACTAGAAGAAATAGAAGATCGAATTAGTGAGTTAGAAGATAAGGTAGAGAAACAAGCTTAATATTAACAGCAACTGGAGAAAAAATTAAAAAGAAGGAGGAGAGCTGAAGGGAACTTTGGAACTACATGAAACAAAGCAATGTACTTATAATAAGGCTGCCAGAAGGATAAGAAGAGCAGAAAAGATTAGAAAATCTATTTGAATAAATAATGACAGGAAACTTCCCAGATCTGGGAAAGAAAAATGTTACACAAGTACAGAGACTTCCAAACAAGATGAATCCCAAAAGACCCACACCAAGACACATCATAATTACAATGGCAAATGTTAATGACAAAGAGAGAATCTTAAAGACAGCAAGAGAAAGACAGAGAGTTACCTACAAAGGACCCTCCATCAGATTTTCAAATGATTTCTCAACAGAAACACACAAAGCTCAAAGGGAATAGAAGGAAGTATGCAAAGTGATGCAAAGCAAAGGACTGAGTCCAAGAATACTCTATTCAGCAAGACTATCAATCAAAATTGAAAGGGAAATCTGATCTTTGCAGACAAAAAAAAAAATGGCTAAGGGAGTTTATCACCACCAAGCAATCAATGCAAGAAATGCCAAAGGGAATGCTATAAAAGAAGAAATAGAAATGGAGGAAGAAAAACTGGCATAAAGTACAGAAATGGCTACAAACAAGTACCTATCAATAATAACATTAAATGGAAATGGATTAAATGCTCCAATCAAAAGACCTCGAGTGACTGAATGCATAACAAAACATGACCCATAGATATGCTGTCTATAGGAGAATCTTCTCAGAACAAGGGACTCACACAGACTGTAAGTGAAGGGATAGAAAAATATCTATCAGGTAAATGGAAAAAAAAAAAAGCTGGGGTAACAATACTTACATCTGACAAAATAGACCTCAAAGTGAAGACCATAACAAGAGACAATAAAGGCCACTTCATAATCCTAAAGGGATCAATACAACAAGAGGATATAACTCTGGTAAATATTTATGCACCAATGCAGGAACACCCATGCATAAAAAAAATAAAAATAAATAATAAATAAATAAAAACTTCTGGAAGATATCAGGGTAGAGATTGATAGCAACATAATCATAGTAGGAGGCATTAATACTTTATAACATCATTGGATAAACCTCTAGACAAAAAATTAGCAAAGAAACATCAATCTTAAATGACCCACTAGATCAAATGGACTTATAATAATTGAGATCTTTAGAACATTCCACCCCAAAACTACAGAATATACATTCTTCTCAAGTGCACATGGGACATTTTCAAAGATAGACTGCATATTGGATCACAGACAAAGTCTCTCCAAATTCAAGAGGATTGAAATAATATCAAGCATCTTGCAGATCATAATGGCATAAAATTTGAAATCAACTATTGATACTGTAAAAAAAAAAAAAAAAAAAAAAAAAAAATCACAAAAATCCAAACACTGGGAGGCTGAATAGCACACTATTAAACAATGAGTGGGTTACCAAAGAGATCAAAGAAGAAATACAACACATCCTGGAAACAAATGACAATAAAAAGACAACAATCCAAAATTGATGGGGCATAGTAAAAGCAGTCTTGAGAGGGAAGTTCATAGCTCTACAGGCCTACCTCAACAAACAAGAAAAACTGGTAATAAATAATCTAACTCTGCAACTTGAAGAATTAGAAAAAGAGCAACAAGAAAAGCCAAGTATGATCAGAAGGAAGGGAATAATAAAGATCAGAGTCAAAATAAATTACATAGAGACGAAAATAAAATACAAAAGATCAAAGAAATCAAGAGATTGTTCTTTGAAATGATAAACAAAATTGATGAACCTCGAGCCAGGCTCACCAAGAAGCAAAGAGAGAGGAACTAAATAAACAAAATCAGAAACAAAAAAAGTGAAATAACAACAGACCCCTCAAAAAAAAAAAAAAAAAAAAAAAAAAACACTATGAGCAGCTCTGTCCCAACAAACTGGTCAACCTAGAAGAAATGGATATAAGCCTTAAAAAAATACAAACTTCCAAAACTGAACCAGAAGGAATAAAAAAATCTGAATAGGCCAATACAATGGAGTAACTTAAAGCAATAATAATAATAAAAAAAAAATTCCAACAAACAAAAACCTTGGACCTGACAGCTTTACAGAGGAATTTTATCAAACTATCAAAGAAGAAATAAAACCTATCTTCCTCAGACTATTCCAAAAAGTGCAAGAGGAAGGAACACTTCCAAGTTCTTTCTATGAAGCCAACATTACCCTAATCCCAAAACCAGATAAAACAATACACAGAAAGAGAATTAAAGGCCAATATCCCTCATAAACATAGATCCCAAAATCCTCAACAAAACTCTAGCAAATCGAATTCAGTGTAATATTAAAAAGATCATACACCATGACCAAGTGTGATTTATCCAGGGGATGCAAGGATGGTACAACATCTGAAAATCAATAAATGTGATACAGCATATAAACAATCTGAGAGATAAAAACTATATAAACATATCTATTGATGCAGAAAAAACATTTGACCAAATACAACACCCTTTCTTGATAAAAACTCTCAGCAAGGTGGGAATAAAAGGATCATACCTCAACATAATAAGAGTCATATATGACAAAATCGCAGCCAGCTTCATACTCAATGGACAAAAACTAAAACCATTTCCCTAAGAACAGGAACAAGACACAGATGCCCACTGTCACCTACTCTTCTTTGACATATTACTACCGTAGAAGTACTAGCCATTGCAATCAAACAAGAAGAATAAATAAGAGGCATCCAAATTGGAAAAGAAGAACAACTGTCTTTATTTACAAATGACATGATATTGTACATAATAAACCCCAAAGACTCCATCAGAAAACTACTAGACTTAATAAATGAATTCAGCAATGTAACAGGACACAAAATTAACATCCAGAACTCTATGGCTTTTATATATACCAATTATGAACTCACAGAAAAAGAAATTTAAAAAGCAATCCAATTTACCATTTCAACAAAAAAAATTAAGATACATTGCAATAAACTTAACCAAGGAGACAAAGGACTTGTACTCAGAAAACTTCAGGATGCTAATAAGAGATAGAGGAAGCCATGAACAAATGGAAGAATATACCATGTTCATAAATTGGTAGAATCAATATCATTAAAATATCCACACTAAGTTTCCTCAAAAAACTGAAAATGGAACTCCCATTTGACCCAGTAATCCCACTCCTAGGAATATATCCCAAGAAACTAGAAACACCAATCAGAAAGGATATATGCACCCCTATGTTCATAGCAGCACAATCTACAATAGCCAGAATTTGGAAACAGCCTAGGTGCCCGTCAGCAGATGATTGGATCCAAAAACTTTGGTACCTCTACACAATGGAATACTATGCTGCCATAAAAAAGAAGGAATTCTCATCATTTGCAGCAACCTGGATGGAATTGGAGAACATCATGCTGAGTGAAATAAGCCAATCAATGAAAGAGAAACACCACATGACCTCACTCATTTGTGGATAATAAAGAGCATTATAAACTGATGAACCAAAAGATAGATATAGAGACAGTAAAGCAACAAGCAGATTGTCAAATTACAGCGGGGAGGGAAGGAGGATCTGGGCGAGATAATAGATCAACCGAAGGACTTGTATACATGCATATAAGTACAACCAATGGACATAAAACTATGGGGAGGGAGGGGATATGGGGGAGGGAGGGAGGGGGGCAAAAAAATCATTAAAATATGTAAAAAATAAATAAATAAATTTAAAAAAATAAATAAATAAAATATCCACACTACCCAAAGCAATCTATAAATCCAATACAATCCCCATTAAATACGAAAGGCATACTTTAAAAACCTAGAACAAATTCTCAAAAAATTCATCTTGACTAAATAAACAAACCACGAATAGCTGCAGCAATCCTGAGAAAGAAGTCCAATGCTGGAGGGATCACAATTCCAGATATCAAGCAATATTACAAAGCCATGGTTCTCAAAACTGCCTGGTATTTGCACAGAAACAGACATATAGACCAATGGAATATTACAGGGGACCCAGAAATTGACTCAAGCCATTATGTTCAATTAATATTTGACACAAGAGGCAAGAGCATACAATAGAGACAAGACAGTCTCTTCAATAAATGGTGTTAGGAAAACTGAACAAATACTTGCAAAACAATGGAACTAGACCACCAACTTACACC
This sequence comes from Pipistrellus kuhlii, assembly GCF_014108245.1. Taxonomy (NCBI): domain Eukaryota; kingdom Metazoa; phylum Chordata; class Mammalia; order Chiroptera; family Vespertilionidae; genus Pipistrellus; species Pipistrellus kuhlii. Next base: position 98,547,894 of record NW_023425515.1, read on the forward strand.
ACACACAAAAATAAACTCAAACTGGATGAAGTACTTTAAATGTAACATGAGAAACCATAAAAATCTTAGAAGAAGCCATATGCAACTAAATAGCAGACATTTATCATAGCAATATTTGCCAATGTTATCTCTGAAAAGGGTTGAATTTCCAAAATTTATAAGAACTCATACAATTTAATAAAAGGATGATAAATAATCCAATAAAAAAATGGGCAAGAAACTTAAATAGGTATTTTTTGAAAGAGGACATTCAGAAAGCCAAGAGACATATGAAAACATGCTCAAAGTCACTAATCATATAAGAGATGCAAATCAAAACAATGAGGTAGCATCTCACCCCTGTCAGAACGGCTATCATCAAGAAGTCAACAAATGACAAGTACTGGAGAGGATGCGGAGAAAAAGAAACCCTTTTTCACTGCTGGTGGGAATGAAGACTGATGCAGCCACTGTGGAAAACAGTATGGCGTTTCCTCAAAAAATTAAAAATGAAACTCCCATTTGATGCAGGAATACCACTTTTTGCAATATATCCCAAGAAAACAGAAACACCAATCAGAAAAAAAAATATGCAACATTATGTTCATAGCAGCACAATTTACAATAGCTAAGATTTGGAAACAGCCTAAGTGCCGGTTAGCAGATGAATGGATTAGAAAACTGTGGTACATCTATACAATGAAATACTATGCTGCTGTAAGAAAGAAGGAACTCTTACCATTTTCAGTAGCATGGATGGATTTGTAGAGCTTTATACTAAATGAAATATGCCAGACAATGAAAGATAAATACTATATGATCTCACTCATTATGGATAATAAAGAATATTAAAAACTTTTTAACAAAAATAGACAGAGGCAAAGCATCTAATAGATTGTCATACTACAGGGTGAAGATAGGGGAGGGTTAGAGGTAACAGATCATCCGAAGGACTTGTATGCATGCATATAAACCAACCAACAGACACAAGACACTGGGAGCAGAGGGGTAAGGACAAGTGCCAGAGGAGAGGGGAGGCTGGGGGGATGTCAGTGGGGGGAAAAAAGGAGACATATGTACTACTATTTGTAATACCTTAAACAACAACAACAACAACAAAATAACAAAAAACATAGAGCATATGGGACACTTTCAAAGATAGACCACATATTAGGACACAGGCTAAGTCTTTACAAATTTGAGAAGATTGAAATCATATTAAACATCTTCTCAGATCACAATGGCATAAAATTAGAAATCAACTACAACAAAAATAAGCAAAATAAATAAATAAATAAATAATCCCCAAAACCTAGGAGGCTAAATAGTGTGCTATTATTAAACAATGAATGGGTTACCAAAGTGATCAAAGAAGAAATAAAAGACATTCTGGAAACAAATGAAAATGACAAAACAACTCTCTAAAATCTATGGGACACAGTGAAAACAGTCCTGAGAGGGAACTTTTTAGCAGTACAGGCCTACCTAAAAAACAAACAAACAAGAAAAACTGGTAATAAGTTATCTAACAACTTAAAGAACTAGAAAGAGAGTGACAAGAAAGGACCAGGGTACCATAAGTAGAAAAAAGAAAATAATACCAGAACAAATATCAGAGCAGAAAAAAATTACATATGTATATATAATAAAAACCTAGGCTACTGTTATGGCAGAACAACCAGAACAACCAGAACAACCAGTTCCTATGATGTGCACTGACCACCAGGGGACAGATGCTCAATGCAGGAGCTGTTCCCTGGTGGTGAGTGTACTCCCATAGTGGGAGTGCCACTCAGGCAGAAGCTGGCCTCATGGTTTGTGAGAACAGCAGTGTTGGCGGGAACCTCTCCTGCCCCCAAGGCAGCCCTAAAGGAATAGCAACCCAGGCAGTAAAGAGCAGCAATCAGGTGGGCAGGAGGAGCGAGGGGTCCCAGACTTCAAGAAGGCACAGGCTGGGTTGAGGCCTGTCCTCTCAGCCCCCAATGAACAAATTTCATGCACCAGGTCTCTAATAAAAAGAGGTGAAATAATAACATTTCCCACAGAAATACAAAGGATTGCAAAAACATACTATGAACAACTGTATTCTAACAAACTGGACAATCTAGACAAAAGGACATGTTCTTAGAAAAATACAATCTTCTAAAATTCAATCAGGAAAAATAGAAAAACAGAATTAGGCCAATAATTACCAATTAAATTGAAACATTAATAAATAAAAAAAACTTCTAGCAAGCAAAAACCCTGGTCTGAATAACTTCACAGAGGTCTTTTACCAAATATTCAAGAAATAACTAACACCAATCCTCCTGGAACTATTCCAAAAAGTTCAAGAGGAAGGAACACTTCCCAGGTCTTTCTATGAAGCCAGCATTACCCTCAGCCCCAAACCAGATAAAGATACAACAAAGAAAGAGATATTCGTGATGAACCTAGAGGCTAAAATCCTCAGCAAAATATTATCAAATCCAGCAATATATTAAAAAGATCATACAGCATGAACAGGTGGAATTTATTCCAGGGATGCAAGGTTGGTATTATAGTTGCAAATCAATAAACATGATATATCACATAAACAGATTGAAAGATAAAACCACATGATCATATGAATAGATGCCAGAAAAAGCATTGCATAATATCCAACACCCATTTTTTTAAATAAAGAACTCACAAAAAAGTAGGAATAGAGGGAACATATCACAACATATTATATACCATATTTGACAAACCAACAGCAAACATCATACTCATTGGGAAAAACTAAGATCATTTCCCCTAAGAATAGGAACAAGACAGGATTGTTTGCTTTTACCACTCATATTCATTATAGGACTGAATGTCCTAGCCATAGTAATCAGACAAGAAGAAGAAATAAAAGGCATCCAACTTGGAAAGGAGAAAGTAAAACTGTCATTATTCATTATGACAAGATACTGTACAGAGGAAACCCTAAAGACTCCACCAATAAACAACCAGATTTAATAATTTAATTTGGCAATGTAGCAGGAAACAAAATCAACACCCCAAAATCGATCTTTTTTTAGAAACCAAAAAACAATTCCATTTGCCACTGCAACAAAAATAACTGAGATACATAAAAATAAACTTAACCAAAGAGGTAGCAGACTTTTACTCAAAAAAACAAAAACAAAAACCTACATGACATTGAATGAAGAGATAGAGGAAGATATAAACAAGTGGAAGAATATACCTTATTCATGAATAGGTAGAATTAACATCATTAAAACCTCAATACTAACCAAAGCATTCTGCAACCTATCTAATAAAAGAGAAACATGCAAATTGACCATACCTCTACTACGCCCACCAGACATGCCCACCAGCCAATCAGAGCGAGTATGTAAATTAACCCAACAAATATGGTGGCAGCCAGAGAGCTGGAGGGAGCAGGAGGCTTGGATTGCCCCTAGTGATGGAGGAAGCCAAGTTTTCCACTAGCCCTGGCCTGTCCTGGCCTCCGCTCAAGGCTACAAAGTTTCAATTGTAGAAGATAAATAAATCCCAACAAAAATGACATCAGTCATGGAGCTGGAGCCAGCTGGAGGCTTGGATAGCCCCTGGCAATGGAGGAAGTCAAGCTTTCCACCTGCCCTGGTTGACCCTGGCCTCTGCTTAAGGCTACAAAGTTTCAGTGATAGAAGATAAATAAATCCCAGATACCAGGGGCTCCACTTGGGTCGCTGGGGTTGTGGCTGACCTACAAACCACCACAGGCCCCTCCCTCAGGCTGCCCCATGCCCTAAGGCAGGTGTCAGCAACCTGCGGCTCTTTTTGTTAAGTGAAAAAATCCTTTTTCTGCACAATCCGGTATATAGCATTAAGGTAAGAAACAATATATGCAGTGTTATATTTGTTTTAAATGTCGCAATGGTTTTGCGGCTCCCAGGTTTTTTTTTTCCTTCGAAAACAGGTCCAAGTGGCTCTTTATGTCTTAAAGGTTGCCGACCCCTGCCCTAAGGGAACCGCCACCCTGATCTGGGACACCCTTTAGGGCAAACCAGCTGGCCCCCACCTGTGCACCAGGCCTCAATCCTATCTAATAAAAGAGTAATATATAAATTGACCATCACTCCAACACACAAGATGGCTGCCCCCATTGGTCAAAGATGGCTGTCCCCGTGCTCGCTTCGGCAGCACATATACAAAGATGGCTGTCCCCATATGGACACAAAGTGGCCATCACAAGATGGCCAGCAGGGAGGGCTGTTGGGAGGGATCAGGCCTGCAAGGGAGGGTAGTTGTGGGCAATCAGACCAGGAAGGGAGAGCAGTTGTGGGGGACCAGGCCTGCAAGGGAGGGCAGTTGGGGATGATCAAGCTTTCAGGGGAGAGCAGTTAGTGGTGACCAGGCTTTCAGAGGAGGATAGTTAGGAGGTGATCAGGCTGGCAGGCAGAAGCAGTTGGGGGCAATCAGGTATGCAGGCAGGCGAGCAGTTGGGAGCCAGCAGTCCTGGATTATGATAGTAATGTCCGACTGCTCATTTAGGCCAGATTGAGCCTAAATAGGCAATTGGACATCCCTTGAGGGATCCCAGATTGGAGAAGGTACAGACTGGGCAGAGGGACACCCCTCTCATGCATGAATTTTGTGCACCAGGCCTCTAGAATTCAATAAAATCCCTGTTAAAATACCAACAACAAATTTCACAGATCTAAAACAAATACTCCAAAAATTTGTATGGGACCAAAAAAGGTTGATAATAGCCACAGCAATATTAACAAAGAAGAACAAAGTTTGAGGATTCAAAATACCAGATATCACGTTATATAACAGAGCCATTCTAATCAAAACAGCCTGGTACTGACACAAGAACAAGTATATAGATCAATGGAACAGAGCACAGAACCCAGAAATTTACCCAAACCACTATGCTCAATTAATTTTTGACAAAGTAGAAAAGAACATACAATGGAGTCTCTTCAATAAATGATGTTGGATGGATACATGCAAAACAATGAAACTAGACCACCAACTTACACCATACAAAAAAATAAACCCAAAAATGGTTAAAATACTTAAATGTGTCATGAAACCATAAAAATTATAGAAGAAACCATAGGCAGCAAAAACTCAAACATCTCTCTTAGCAATATTTTTATAGCTACATCTCCTCAGACAAAGGCAACTAAGGAAAAAATTAACAAACACTACTATATCAAAATATAATGCATCTGCACAGCAAAAAAGATCATCAACAAAATGAAAAAGAAGCTCACTGTATTGAAGAACATATTTGGCAATGATACATCTTGTAAAAGATTAATTTCCAAAATATATAAGGAACTCATATAGCTTAACAAAAGGAAGATAATCTAATTAAAAAGTAGGCAATAGACTGCTGCAGTCTTTTGCAGCAAGTGTTCAGGATCTGGAGAAGGGGCTGTGACATAAATGGATACATTAGATAAGAAATATAAATTTGGAAGTCATGGGAAACCAAGTGGAAACCTCCTCTCTAGTAGAGTGGCTCTTTGAATCTCTGGACCCTTGGTTTTTATTTACTAGAATATACATTTGCCCTTTAGCAAAGCAAACAGACATTTTAATGGTAAGGTTTGGCAAACAATAAAAGATTATCAAGTTAGGGTCATGGTCGGCAAAGTGTGGCTCAAGAGCCACTTGTGGCTCTTTGGCCCCTTGAGTGTGGCTCTTCCACAAAATGGAAGTCTGGGCGAGTCTATTTTGAAGTGGTGTTAGAAGAAATTTAAGTTTAAAAAAAATTGGCTCTCAAAAGACAGTTCAATCGTTGTACTGTTGATATTTGACTCTGTTGACTAATGAGTTTGCCAACCACTGGGTTAGAGGATTGCCTTCAGCCATTCGGCCAGCAACAGGGTAATATCATGCTGATTTTCAGCCCTGCTATATATCAAAGTCCATCAGCCTTCTAGGACTTCTAGTATTTATTTCGCTTTCTCATATTTCTAGTCTTAGCCTCCAGCAATGGACCTAATAGGCACTCTTCCAAAGTGAACACAGAGAAGGCAATAAAGCATATGAAAAAATGCTCAAAGTCACTGATTATCAGAGAAATGCAAATTAGAAACAAAATGAGTTAACATCTCACACCTATCAGAATGGCTATCATAAATAAATAAGAAATAACAACTGTTGGCAATGATAGGGTGGAAAGGGAATCCTAGTTTACTGCTGGTGGGAATGCAGACTGGTGCAGCCACAATGGAAAATAGTATGGAATTTCCTCAAAAAATTAAAAAAATGGAACTGCCATTTGATACAGTGATCTCAATTCTAGAAATATATCCTGAAAACATGAAACACAATCGGAAAGATTGCATGCACCATTATGTTCATAGCAGCATGATTTATAATAGCTAAGATCTGGAAACAGCCCAAGTGCCCATCAATAGATGAATGGATAAAAAAGTGGTGGCATGTTTATACCATAGAATTCTATCTTACCTAATAATATATAAACATGTAAATTGACCTTACCTTCACTACACCCATAGCCAATCAGAGTGACTATGCAAATTAACCCAAACAAGATGGCGGTTAATTTGCATACATAGGTGCCCAGAGCCTGTGTCCCAGGAACATCCTGGCACCCAGGTCATTGTGAAGTAACACCTGAGCAGGAGCAGACCCCCTGTGATTGATCACAGGGAGCTGGGGCTCCTCTCCTACTCAAGGCTGAAGTTGAGACTTTTGGCTTGGTGGAGGAGCTGCCCCCCTGCTATTTATCTGGGCTCCATTCCTGCTCAAGGCCTGGTGCAAAAGCAGACCCCCAGCTATAGGTCACAGGGAGCTGAGGGTCTGCTTTCAGCCTGGGCAGGAGTAGACCCCCTGGGATTGATCGTAGGGAGCTGCGGGTATGCTCCTGCCCAAGAGGCTTTTGGCCTGGGCAGGCCTGGGCAGGGGCTGAGCCGGTGATCAGAGGGAACTGGAGGGGCCCTGCCCAGGCCTAAAGCTTCGGCCAGAGGCTTTAGACCTGGGCAAGGCCCAGCCCTCGATTGGTGTGAACTATAGAGGAAACACCTTTTCTGACTGCACAGTGGCCAAGCTTCCTGTATGCCACTGGTAATATTCTTAGTAACTTGGGTAATAAGACTCCAAAAAGGTGATCTAGGGTTTTTCCGCCACATATCTGGAGAAAAAAAAAAAAAAAAAAAAAATGAAGGTCCGCTGCTGTAGGGCTAAGAAATGTCATATCCTGCCCTAGCCGGTTTGACTCAGTGAATAATGCCTTGGCCTGCCGACCGCAGGGTCTGGGTTTGATTCTGATCAAGGTCATGTAGCTAGGTTGTAGGCTTTTCCCTGGCCGGGGCCCAGATCAGGGCTCATGCAGGAAGCAACCAATCAAAGTGTTTCTCTCACTTTGATGTTTCTCTCTGTCTTTCCCTTTCTCTTCCACATTCCCTAAAAGTCAATGGAAACATATCCTCAGGTGAGGATAAGAAAGAAAGAAAGAAAGAAAGAAAGAAAGAAAGAAAGAAAGAAAGAAAGAAAGAAAGAAAGAAAGAAAGAAAGAAAGAAATGCATATCTTATGAAAGACACATCTTTAAAATGCCTAAAGAAAGTTATTTTTTTCCTGGTGAAGGGACTGGAGTCTGTGTTGATAAAAACACCTTGGTTGCTGTGGTGACTGGCAGTGGCTGCAGCAGTGGGATGATGGGGCTGGTGCTTTCCCCTGATCAGCCAGGTTGCTTCCCACAAAGAAAAGCCAGACTGTGATTTAGGCCCAGTCCCCATGGGCCTAAGTAGGACATCCCCTGAGGGCTCCCAGTATGTGAGAGGGGGCAGGTTGGGCTGAGAACTCACCCCCTCACCCAGTCCCTCCAGGGCACAAATTTCATGCACTGGGCCCCTAGTGCAGCAATCAAAAAGAATAATCTCTTACTCTGTGAGTTAGCATGGACTGACATGATGAGTGTTATGCTAAATTTATGAAATAAACCAGTCAGTGAAAGACAGTATCACATGATCTCACTTATATGTGGAATCTAATGAACAAAATAAACTGATGAATGGAATAGATCCAGTGACATAGAAGCATAGACCAGAGGAATCTCAGAGGGAAGGAGAGAAATGTTGGGTAGGTAGGGAATGATCAACCATATGTACGGTATATGTATATGCATAACCTACAGACATAGGCAATAGGATTGAGAAGGTTTGACTGAGGTGGGAAATGGCTAGAAGGAGTTATTGGGGTAAAAAAAAAGGGGGGGGACATATGTAATACTTTGCACAATAAAAATTTAAGAAATAAAATAAAATCATATACTTGATAAAGAATTAGTATACACAATTTTAAGAAATTCAACATACCAAAGAAAAAAAGACAAACTATCCTTAAGAAAAGGCTCAAAGTTTTTAACTTGGCAACAAATAACCCAGCTGGTTTAACTCACTGGTTGAGTATTGATCCATGAACCAAGAGGTCACACTGGTTTGATTCTTGGTCGGGGTACATGAACTGGTTGCAGGCTTGATCCCTGGGAAGTGCAGGAGGTAGTCCATCAATGTTTGCTGAGAGTAGCTAATCAATATTTCTCCCTCTCACTCCCTCTCTTTTCCTCTCTCTCTAAAATCAATAAAAATAAACATATTTATTTTGGCAACTAATAAAAGTAGCTATCCAAGTGACAAAGAAAAGTCAATAGATAATCCTATCTAGTAAAGAAGGAATATGCTAATTGACTGGTCCACTCTTAAAGATGGTGGCATCCACAACCAATAAGAAGGGAATATGCTAATTGACTTCCCCACCCTCAAAGATGGCATCACCCATAGCCACAAGATGGGGCTGGTGCCTTCCCAGGTTGCCTCCCACAAAGGGACATCTGCCTCCTGAGTTCCCCAGTCCCCTCAACCCCCCCAGTAGCCAAGGAGGCCCAAGGCATAGGCAAGCCTCAGATGGTATCTGTCCAGCCACCCAGGGCCACCCAAGGCTTAGGTAACCAGGACCTACCAGGCTTGCGCTGCTGGCAGTGGCAGCAGCAGAGGTGTGATGGAGTCACCTCCTACCCTTGAGGGCTCCCAAACTGTGAGACTCCCCTCTCCAGTGCATGAATTTTTATACACTGGGCCTCTAGTCTACACTATTAAAAGAGAAACATGCAAATCACATCACTCAGCCACGCCCAACAGGCAATCAAAGTGAGTATGCAAATTGAACCAAAAACATGGCCACAGCCCCGACCAGAGAAGTCAGGCGCCAGCGCCTGAGGCTGGCTGCAGCCATGGAGACCAAGAAGCCGCCTGCCCTGTGATCCCAGGCCTCAGCCAGCTTTAGAAGCCTCGCATCCTCCTGCCTCATGTCCTGGGGGAGACTGAGAAACTGGGTCACAGTGCCTGAGACTAAGAAGCCCCCTGCCCTGTGATCCCAGGATGCCGCCAGCTGGAGAAACCACCCACCCCATGTCTGCCCGTTCTACATTCTGGGGGAGACAGAGAAACTGGGCCCCAGTGCCTGAGGCTGGCTGCAGCCTGGAAGATGAAGAAGCCCCCTACCCTGTGATCCCAGGCCGCAGCCAGTAGCAGAAACCTCACTTCCGCCCACCCCACGTCCTGGGGGAGACAAGAAACCGAGTGTCAGTGCCTAAGGCTGGCTGCAGCCCAGGAGATAAAGAAGCCACCTGCTCTGTAATCCCAGGCTGCAGCCATCTGGAGAAGTTGTCCCCACTGCATCTGAGGGAAGATGGAGAAGCTGCCTGCCTGCAGTGCAGGCACCAGCGCCTACAGCTGGCTACAGCCTGGTAGATGGAGAAGCCGCTCACCCCACAGTCCCAGGCACCAGCACCTGTGGCTGTCTGTGGCCTGGGAGATAGAGAGGCTGCCCACCCTGAGGTCCCAGGCACCAGCACTTGTGGCTGCAGCACAGGCAAAGCCACCTGCCCACCATCCCCTGTGTCTGCAGCCAGCCTAGGCACCTATGGCTGACCAGAGGGAGGGAAACCTGGATCCCGAGTGCCTGTGGTTTGCCAGAGGAGGGAATCCTGGGTCCTGGGTGTGGGTCCAAGGCAGAGGTGGTTAGGGGCAATCAAGCCAGCAGGGGAGCAGTTATAGATGATCAGGCTGGCAGGCAGAAGTAGTCAGGGGCAATCAGGCAGGCAGGGGAGTGGTTAGGAGCCAGCAGTTCTGGATTGTGAGGGGATGTTTGACCGACTGCCAGTTATCCCATGAGGAGTCCCAGATTGGAGAGGGTGCAGGCCAGGCTGAGGGACACCCTCCCCGCCACCCCCGCACATGAATTTCAGGCACTAGGCCTCTAGTTTCAATATAATCAGGGAAAGGCAAATAAAAAAATAATCAATGGGCTACATATTCATGTTCATCAATTTAAACATAATTAAAATTTGGCAATTCTAAGCATTTTATTAAAGGGAGAAATGGAAAAGCTTATGCTTGGATAGTGAAAGTAATTGATAAAGTTATAATTAGCTAGTTATTAATGAAAGGAAAGGAGCGAAACAAAGATTAGACATGGTAAGTATGGCCATTTGGGCAGCTTAATCAGGAAGCTGCAACTTTACACTCTCCAGGGAACCACATGTCCATTCCATGCAAATCAGGGAGAAGGTGTCCAACAAAGTGGAGATGGACAAATGGCAGTAAAATCAGGTTTACATAGGAAGGTACCTCTCAGTTAAACCTGGAAACAGAGATAATTGTTCAGAGGAGGTGGGGCCATTTCAACCCCTCCCCTCCAAAAAATAATTTGGGCATACATAATACCCCAAACACAGGAGCTTGTTCTCTTGGATCTCCTGGCTCTTGTGACTCTCTTGCATTTACAAGTATCCCTAAAGGCAGACCCCACACACAATGGACTGATAGACTGCAGCTGGAACCATAAATAAGCTAGCCTGATGCTATATTGGATGGTGCCCCACCATGGAAGGGAAATTGGGCAATGACTTTAATTCTAGCTCTGCTAAAATAAATTCCTTGGCAGAAATGTGAGCTTGAAAATTCAGGGATGTAACCTCCATGCAAATAAATTCCACTTATTCTCCCATGTGAATTTCATGACATTGTAAGAAGCCCACTTCCAGCAGCATCAGGAAGGGACAAGGAGCCTTCCCAACAGAAAACAGATGGTACCCTATGTACACCAAACACCAGGAGAAGAACAGTCTTATGGAAAGCATCCATTCTTTGTTCCTTTTCTGCAAAAGGGCTCACAGCCTCCCAAACCTTGAAATCCTGATATGGATTGTGGTGAGATAAAACCTTTCTCCCTATCCTGGAAGCTATATAATTCTTGCCTGCCCCCTTCTCCATCTCTGCTATGGCTAACATTTCTGTCATTTGTCTGCTCTTCTTTGACCCTGCGAGACTCAGACCTCAGCTTAGAAACACTGATCTGCAAACAAAACAGCCCTGCCACTGTGTTTTCTTGCAGAGAAATGGGCAGATGGGTGACAAAAGAACACAGAACATGGTAAGCAAGCACTCTTTCCCCCCCCCCCCTGCTGAAAAACAAATCAGTTTCACTAAAAAAGAGATGTTGACAGGAAGCCAGGAAGGCTGGTCAAAACCTTAATTGCTCTAACCTTTAGTTGAGATATTGTTAGCTGAAGCAGAATCTACCTTGTCCCATGAAAGTTTCTGTTATTTCCTGCCTAAGGGCTACATGTAAATTTCTGTTTATGTTGCCTAAGATGTTTTCCCCAAAGCCTCAATAAAAGAGGATGGCAGAGCCAGAGAAGGGAGTAGTTCTCCCACTAGAGTTGGCCCCCATATCACCAAATTGAATTTCTTCAAGTCTCTTTTCATTTGTGTGCGGCCCTTCTCCAGAACCCAAACCCTGAATTGGAACTCTTTCTACCCCAGGCCGTGAAAGAGAGTCCTATTAACACCCCCCCCCCCCCACACACACACACACACACATTGCTGCCTTGAAATTTACTCCTAACATGCAAAATTCAAGTGTGCCCAGCCCAATAGAGCTATGAGTATACAGCTCCATTCCCTATTGCCTCATCCTGCCATCTCCCCTTCAGCATGAGTCAGAAGGGGATGGCCACAGGAAAAGCCTCTACTGGTAGCCTCAGAGATGTGGGGCCTGGAAATGAAAGGGGAAATGGGCGTGAACACTCTGTTGCTCTAATTTTTCTACTGGTGAACAAAACCCACTGCCCCCAGCTTGCTTAAGTCCCAAGAGAGGACAGCAGTCATGTACCCCGAGCTGGGAGCTTAGGGTTTGGCAAGGTTTGCAGCCCAGCAGTTTGTGGTATGCATTAAAAGCCTCAAAATTCAGTTTGCTCTGCACTCCAATGAGGCTTGAAAGTTTAATCTTCAGCCCTGCAGGTTTAGGGTTAGTGGTTCAAATGCCTTGGCCAAGAGCTGGGGAGGGGGAAGGGCTACCCCTTATCTTCCTGGCACAGGATGAGTTCCCCTGACAATTGCTCATTGTTAGGGCAGCAAGACTAAAGCTGCTTGGGAGTTTCCCTTTCTATGACAGCACTGATAAATTTTTACTTCTATTGGCAAATGCAATGGTTTTGTGTTTTGGCTCATGCAAACACTGATACTCGTCATTAATGTTTCTTCCACAGGTATACCTACCATGGAAAAGCCTCAAATGTACAGCAGCTCAGAAAAAAGAAAGGTTTTTAGTAAATAATCTTGGAGACTGGCTGCTAACATAATTTAATCCCAGGGCCTAGAAGTTAAATTTCTGTCCAGTCAAGTTAACAGGGAATGTTCTCTCCCTTTTAAGGGGGGGCTGTCTCATCCTGCCAAGCATCTTGAGGGACTGAGACTTTTAGGAATATTGTTGTGGGCGACCCTTGAATGACGACCACCAGTCAGCCAAATTGGAATTTAGGAAGCCTTTATTACGAACTCGAGTCTGGGCTCACCTCTCAACTGACACAGCAGCGAGCAACGAGAGCCCCGACCCACTCTAAGCATGCTACTTTTATTCCCATTTTAGGGATACCTGGCAGATTATGATTGGCTAAAAGTTTTAACAAAGAAAGGTCAGTTATAAGTTATAGAAAAATTCCTCTAGTACAGTAACATTTAAAGTTTATACAACACCTGGGTTGGGGGTTTATTTTCAGCTTAAGCAGTCTTTGTTTGACCTGGTTTGGTCTGTTTGTTTTGCCTTGCGGCTACTGGAAACAGGATGTGCCTGCCTGGGGGTTGAGCCTTGCAACAGAGCTATTTTATGTCTCACAGTTATGCTTGGCTAAAGCATATCATGCTACATTCTTTGTTGTGGGTCTGGTTGCTCGTTCCTTCCCTGGCCTGGAGCCCTGCTTCGACAGGGTCTTGCTAGCCATCTGGAGCCCTGCCTCGAGAGGGTCTTGCCACCACAACAATATAAGAGACAAGAATAAATTTCTAGCACAGCTATTAGAGGCCAAATAAAATCCAGAATTTTTCTACCCAAGGCAACAAAAGGTGGAAGCCTCCAGGAAGGCTAGAAGCCATCAGACTCACTCATGCAGAGTTAAATAAATCCAATTAAATAGTGCCTGATCAACAGTGACTATTGGTAAGGATCCACACTTGGAAAATGGTATTACTATTTTGGGAAAGTCTCAGAACCTAGTGCTGGAGGGGCAAGACACAAGCCTTATGATGCTGAAACTGGCAGGGGGAGGTTACAGTGTTCCAATCCTAAACCTTGGCAACATGACAGCAGAACTAGAAAAAATTGGGGATGCTCATAATTTTCCTCAGCTACCAAATATCTCTCTCTTTTAAGAGGATGAAATATTAATCTCCCTCTCAGGAAGATGAAAGGTTTTATGTTTTTCTCTTCTAATTCAATAGACAATATAATCTCCATTCACAGTGCTTTGAGAGAACATAGTCTGGTATGGAATTTTACTCTGTGTTTGGCAGGTACTGTCTGCTTTAAAGTGCTAATACCTGGTCTTCAAGAACTCTTATTTAAGACATCTCTCAGCATTCAGATTCTGAAAAATATATATTATTTGAGCCTAAGCTATCTGAGCCAATTAATTTGTTAAATCGGTGGTTGTTTTTTTTTTATAGGATACTTGTCTCTTAAAGTGTGTGTTTGCCAGTAAAAAGCATATGTTTCTAAAAATTGTGAAATATATCAGCCAATCTATCATATTATAGGAAATGCTAATTGCTTACAGTTAGTCTTTTCTCTCTAACTTATACCTCCAGAATCTGGCAATACTTTTATTGTTTTGTTTTTGTTTGTTTACTTGCTTTATTATTGAGAGTATTACAAATGTCCCACTTTTTTCCTCCATTGCCCCCCTCCACTCAGTTCCACCCTATTGTCTGAGAACATAGGTAATGAATATATGAATATAAATTCTTTGGTTAATCCCCCCCACCCCTGCCACCCTTGCTTCTTCCTGCCCTCTGAGATTTGTTAATATGTTTAATGTTTTCATGCTTCTGGTTCTATTTTATTCATCAGTGTGCTTTGTTAATTCAATTCCTTGTTCTTTTATTTTGATTTTTAGATTCAATTGTTGATAGATATGTACTTATTGCCATTTTATTGTTCACTTGTCCTCCTCCTCCTCCTCCTCCTCTTCCTTCTCTTTCTTCTTCATTCTCCTCCTTCCAAACTGTTTTTCTCTTACTGCTTTAAGATTCTCTCTTTGTCCTTAATCTTTGGCATTTTAATTATAATGTGTATTGGTGTGGTCCTCTTTGGATTTCTTTTATTTAAGACTCTCTGGTGTTTAGTCTATTTCTTTCACCAGGTAGGAGGAATTTTCTGTCATTATTTCTTCAAATAGGTTTTCAATGTCTTTCTCTCTCTTCTCCTTCTACCCCTACCCCAATATGAATGTTGTCCCAGAGGCTCCTTATACTATCTTTTGTTTTTAGATTTTATTTTCTTTTTGCTTTTATGATTGAGTATTTTTTGCTTCCTCATATTCCAAATCACTTATTTGATTCTCAAAATCTTCTACTCTACTGTTGAATCCCTGTAAATTATTCTTTATTTCAGTTAGTGTATATTTAATTTCTGACAACCTTTTTCATATCTTTGAAATTCTCACTAAGATGACAAAAAGTATCACTGAGTCCCTTGAAGTTCTCATTAAGATCCTTGAAAACCTTATAACCATTGTTTTGAACTCTGTATTGAATGGTTTGCTTGCTTATATTTCATTTAGTTCTTTTTCTGAAGTTTTCTCCTGATCTTTCATTTGTGTTCTTTGTCTCTACATTTTGGTTATCTCCCTGTGTTTGTTTCTATATATTAGATAGAGCCACAATGTCTCCTGAAATTGGAAAAGTGGCCTTGAATAGTAGGTGTCCTGTGGGGCCCAGTGGCTCAGTCTCCCCAGTCACCTGAACTGAGCACTCTAGCTGTGCTCCTGTGTGGGCTGTGTATACAATCTGTGGTTGAGCCTTGGTTGCTGTTGGTGTCATGGGGAGGAACTGACCCCAGGCCAATTGGCTCTGAGGACCAGCTGCAACTACAGTGGAAGAGCTGCTGGGCAAGAGATACCCTTAGGGAGCAGGACTTGCTTTAGTGTGGCTTTGGAGCTCACTGAGTCTGCCCCTTGAGTATGTCACTTGTGGATGTGTAAAGTCATAATGTAGTATAGTCTGAAACTGTCCACTGGGTGCACTGGCTCTGGGGCCTCCTGAGTGGTTCAAAGTCAGCCACTGCCTGGGGACACTTGGCAGAAACTACAGAGTGGTCTGCAGATGACTGCTACTTGTTTTGAGGTTCTTTTCTTGCCATCTTTTAGGAAAACTACCTTTGTTCCTTACCTGGAAACACTAGAGGCCTGGTGCACAGAATTTGTGCACAGGTAGGGTCCCCTGGGCTGTACAGCGATCAGGGCCAATCTGTGGGGTAACCAGCAGAATGATTGGGGGTCTTCCACTGGCACCCGCCTTGGCTGACCTGGCACCACCTGCTCGCCAACGACCAGTCCCTTCCACCTGCGGGGCAACCAGTGGAGCAATCAGGGCCCCCCTGCTAGCACCTGTCTTGGCTGGCCTGGGGTCTGCAGGCTGGGGAAAGCTCCTGCATTGATCATCTGCCCTCTGATGGTCAAAGGGAGTCTTAGTGACTGGTCGTTCTGCCATTTGGTCAATTTGCATATTAGGCTTTTATTATATAAGATACTAATATCTATATCTATATCTATCTTGCAATAATTGTCTTGACTTGACTTATAATAGTGAAAATTGAAAACTATCTAAATGTTCTTCAATAAAAATAAGCAATTTCTGAAGTAAAGCAATAAAATTCAGAACAGCTATTAATATACAATATATATAAATAAATAAATGCACAAATATAATATTATAAGCCACATGAATTCTATATATTTATATAAACTACATATTATTAAGAAAATAAACAAATAGCAAACTGCATATAACATTATATTTATATAGTCTAAAATATGTAAAGCAAAGTTACATATTGTTTATAAATACTGTGATAAAATTGCAAGTATTTACATAAAAGTGAGAATCACATAATTTAGGTTTCAACCAAGAAAAGACAATGGAAAATGGAATTGAGATAGAGTACTCAAGGGACTTTGACTGTATCCATATTGTACAGTTAATTTGAAAAATATGAACAAAATAAGTAAAAAGGAGAAGATTTGTAAGACTGAACAATGGACATGTGAAATTTTTTATGTTATTCTCTATAAGCTATTTTGTATTTGAAAATTTTCACAGGGAAAAGCAATTGCACAATAGTATCTGAAATATTAGTCTCTTGAAAATAGTGGAAACCATGTCTTAACATTATTATAATAGAAAAAGCCTAATGAAGTTGAACAATGACACTGCAATAATTGCACACAAATTAATTTCTCATGGAAAAGAAGCATTACTTTGTCCAGCATGCCATGTGCACAGATTAAATGATACAATATTTAAGAATGGCTATTTTTCAGATTATGCAGTATTTCTATTTAATAGTTGTGCATATGTTTTTCCAAAGCATTCAAACTGCTTCATTTTTAATTTTTGATGGTACCAAAAGTTTCACTGATGTAGCATACATTACTTTATTGAAATTTCATGTTTAGATTCCTTCATTCTCACTAGACTTTTAGCTCCAAAAATGAAGAAATAATATCTGTGTTTTCAATAAGTTACTTCAAAAATTATTAGAGTTCCTAAAACATAGGGGGTGTTTTGAAAAATAAATAAGAAAGGAAAATGGGAAGAAAGGAAGAAAAATGGAGTGGTGAGCAGAGGAGAGAGACAGAGAAAGAGTGAGAGAGGAAAGTGAGAGGGATCAGAGTTCGTGTCCTACAAATAATGCGGTACCATCTCACACCTGTCAGAATGGCCAACATCAACAAATCAACAAACGACAAGTGTTGGCGAGGTTGCGGAGAAAAAGGAACCCTCGTGCACTGCTGGTGGGAATGCAGACTGGTGCAACCACTGTGGAGAATAGTGTGGAATTTCCTCAAAAAACTGAAAATGGAACTCCCATTTGATCCAGTAATCCCACTCCTAGGAATATATCCCAAGAAACTAGAAACAGGGATCAGAAAGGATATATGCACCCCTATGTTCATAGCAGCACAATCTACAATAGCCAGAATTTGGAAACAGCCTAGGTGCCCGTCAGCAGATGATTGGATCCAAAAACTATGGTACATCTACACAATGGAATACTATGCTGCCATAAAAAAGAAGGAATTCTCATCATTTGCAGCAACCTGGATGGAATTGGAGAACATCATGCTGAGTGAAATAAGCCAATCAATGAAAGAGAAACACCATATGACCTCACTCATTTGTGGATAATAAAGAGCATTATAAACTGATGAACCAAAAGATAGATACAGAGACAGTAAAGCAACAAGCAGGTTGTCAAATTTCAGCGGGGAGGGGAGGAGGAACTGGGGGAGATAATAGATCAACTGAAGGACTTGTATACATGCATATAAGTACAATCAATGGACATAAAGCTCTGGGGAGGGAGGGAGGGGGAAAAATCAATAAAATATGTAAAAATAAATAAATTAATTAATTAAAAAAACCCAACAAATATACCTATAGTGATATTTATTGTTTTAAGCTGGTTATTTATAAGAAACAAAAGATTCAGAAAGAACTTTTGATCTTCCCCTTTCCCTGTCTAAAGGTAATATTTCAAATCCTATATAATAAAAACCTAATAGGCAAACTGTCCCCTTGACTGGAGTTCTGCTAAGAGTTTGACCACCTGACCACCAGGGGGCAGATGCTCCAACCTATAGGTTAGCTTGCTGTGGGTGATAGTGGGCTGGACTGGGTGATGTGGTAGGCTGCAACTCGTGATCCGAGAGCCTTGGACTGCACAGCCCTTCATAGCCTGTGGTGTTCTCAGTGTGCAATTTATAATCTGCAGAGCTGCTTCTTTTTATTTGTTAAGTTTCACTAACTACTCCAGGAGAGTGGGTAGTACCATTAGGGAGGATGAGCCAGGTGCACCTACCCAAGGCCAAGAAGGGCAGAGCTGATTTGGACAAACTGAGTCCAAAACTGAAAGGAAGCAGGAGGCAGAGAGGGGCGGACGGTGACAGCTGCACAGGGACCTAGAAAAGCTACTGGGTGGGGCAGCCAAGGAGTCTGGCGACTCTCCCATGGAACAGGCTCCATGACCTTCCCTCCTCCTCCCAGTTACCAGTCACCCCAACTCTCCTCCAAGGTCCCATACAGCCCCACCCAGAACATCTCCCTCTCCTTACCCCCCCTTTTGGGGAGCTCCACCCCCAGAGGAGAAAGCGGGAGGCTGCAGATAGGAGGAGGGGCAGAACAGGGCCCACCAAGTTAGATGGAGGGGAGACAGAGACCCCACAGGAGTGGGGACAGAGATGAGTGAGGAAGGAGGGCCATGGAGATGCATTATCCTTGGTTGAAGTAGAAATCCTGACCCCATTTTAGAGACCCCAACAGAGTGTGTTTGGCAGGGGGATGAAGTCAAAAGAGGGTATGAGGGAGCTGGATGGATGGAGAGCAGCAACGTTTGATTAATGGCCTATTTATTTTTATTTTTGTTAATAGATTTTTATTGGTTTCAGAAAGGAAGGCAGAGAAAGAGAGGGAGATAGAAATATAAGTGATGAGAAAGAATTGATCTGCTGCCTCCTGCATGCACCCTACTGAGGATTGAGTCTACAACCCAGGAATATGCCCTTGACAGAAATCAAACCCAGGACCCTTCATTCCACAGGCCATGACTCTATGCACTGAGCCAAACCATCTAGGGAAAACCATGACCTATTTAAAAGCATTGCAGTAGGCTGAGCAGGGGTCTTACCATGATTGTGTTACCTGATAATGAAGGTGTCTTTCATTATGTTGGGGTCATCGGAATTGTAGTGAAGTATAGACACACCCATGGAACACAATGCAATTTACTTTGTGTGGCAGCAGAGCCTTGGAAGGACATGAGGTCTCCAAGACCAAGGGCTGGAGGGAAAATGCATGCCTAGTATTCCATGCTGTGAGTTACAATCTCTATATATAAAAGCCTAATATGCTAAGTGTCCAATCAAGCAGTCAACTGACTGGTTGCTATGATGTGCACTGACCACCAGAGGGCAGATGCTCTGACCAGTAGGTTAGCTTGCTACTGGGGTCCAGCCAATTGGGACTGGGTGAGACAGGACTGGACATGCCCTGAAGCCCTCCAACAGTCCCTCCTACAGTCCCTCCCCAGCCACTGGCCCCAATCGGTCCTTATCAGGATTGGGGGAGATATTCCTGGCTGGCCCCAATCACCAGCCAGGCAGAGGGACCCCACCATGCACAAATTTCGTGCACCAGGTCTCTAGTATTTACATAATTGCAAAAACAAAACAATACAAACAAACAAACAAAAAAAACAAACCTGCTTCAGGAAGACAGCCTTAGCATAATTATCTTGGCATGTATGAACTAAGTATAGCAGACAAGGAGAATCCAGTAAGTCTGTTTGGTGGACTCCTTTCTGTGTCTTGTTGTTTCTGGGTGACCCAGCAAGGATCTGTTTACCATATATTTGCTCTTTCCCATTTTCTTGTGAATTTCCTACTTTCCTTTTGAAATCTCAGACCCTTGCCTCCATCTCTTTTGTGCAGATTGGTATTTAAGCCTCAACTGCCCAATGTATCTTGGGATCTCATATTCTTATGGAACCTCTATATGCACATACAAAATAAAGTTGGTCATTCTCTCCTATGAATCCATTTTATGTTAATCTGATTATGAGTCCCACTGCAAGAAATTAGAAAAGTGGGAGAAATTTTTCCTCCTTACAGAAGAAATAAAAGGAAAATTTAAGCAAGTTTATAGTTGAGCTGGGAAAAGCAGTATTATCTTGATTTTATACATGTGACTATTAGTAAAAAGTATAGACATTAAGCCCAGGGTTTTAACTCAGGTCCAAGGACTCATGACCCAATGTTTATTTCACTTCAACTTATATAAAAGGCAACATTTCTTATTCTTGTAGGGGAAATATTGGCGTAACTTTTCCCAAAAGTAATTATTGAAAATATTTTTCCTCTGGCTTTATACATAAACTTTTATATTTTATGGTTATTTTTGTGAAATGACTGTTAATCAAATAGTTATTTACAATGCTGGATTGATCTAGAGGTAGAATGGGCTAGTTCAATCATTGTAATTATATGCATTATTCTGACTAATTTTTCAGTGTATAGAATTGAGATGCTATTCTTCAATAAATTACCAATTGACTTCTGGGGTAGCAGGAGTGACTCATGGGCAGCTGAGGTGGCAGCTATGATGTAATCATGTTGGGTGAAGATAATATTAAGATTCTAGTGATAACTAAAGCAACCCACATCCTTGAAGTAGGGACTCTGAGCAATTCTGTTGACCAAAGTATCAAAATAGAGTAAACAAGAACCTAGAGGTTCCGCTCAGGAAATACCAGAGTCCAAACCTTCCAGTGACTGCAAGATAGAAGTTCTTCATGTTCAGGCATCATTGTTGCCTGCAGAAATCGTTTCTCAAAATGTACTTCAGACCTCATGGGGCTATTAGGGAAGCAGGAACAAGTCCTTATTTTCCTCAGCCTCAGCTACAGTAGCCACAAGGTATTTCAAATGTCATTGAAAAGGAAGGCAGAGACTTCCCTTGTAATTCCTAGGCCCAGAGAAATTTCAACTGAGTTTCAGGAGAGATCAATGCCCAAAAGAATGAAAAATCCTACCATATTTCTAGGTCATCTGGTATATTCTTAACCATCTCTATTGCTGTTCAGAGAACAGTAAAAATTATTATCAGTGGGGGTTTAGGTGCCTTAGAATTAATTGGGGAAAAGACAGTGGATGTAATAACAGACGGGGATTCTGGATTTAAAAAGACCAAAGGTGTGATGAATAGGAATTGTACACTATTTAGGCAAAAGAGAAAGAAAAGCAGTGAACCACCAATGAGATGATTATGAAAACAGAAAACTCATTACAGACTATTCTTTGACTAATTAAAAGGTACTTTTTCATCTAGAGCAGTGGTTCTCAACCTTTCTAATGCTGCTATAATTTAATACAGTTCCTCATGTTATGGTAAACCCCAACCATAAAATTATTTTCGTTGCTACATCATAATGATAATTTTGCTACTGTTATGAATCATAATATAAATATCTGTGTTTTCTGATGGTCTTAGGTGACCCTGCTAGCGACCCACAGGTTGAGAACCACTGTTATAGAACCTAAGACCATTGGAAAACACAGATATTTACATTACAACTCATTAACAGTAGCAAAATTACAGTTATGAAGTAGCAACAAAATAATTTTATGTTGTGGGGGTTACCACAACATGAGGAACTGTATTAAAGGGTTACAGCATTAAAAAGGTTGAGAACCACTGATCTAGAAGTTCCTGAGATGATTTCCTGGGAAAGTGAAGTAAAGATGGAAATATTAATTCTCTAAGTGGAGAAGAATTAAAGACTCTTAGGCTTGAATTGGAATCTGGAAGAAGCATTTTCCCTAGCAGAGTTCTCTGAGGAAGAGGAAGAAAAGAAAAAAATGAGATAGGTAACAAAGATATTTTCCCAGATGCATATCTCCTCCAAACCAGAGAAACTTAGTAGGACAAGAAATAAACTAGGAATGGATCAGAACATCTCTGGAGAGGCCATTAGAAGAGAATAAAGGAGGGAAAACAATTGGAAGGAGAAAAAAATGGACCAAATCAATAAAAACTCAATAGAAGATAGCCACGCATTTGTAATCCAGAGCCTAGAACAGACTGTGAAACCCAGAAGCAGGAAGTGATCTCTACAGAAGGAAGCAGAACCCAAAAGGAAAATGAGATACAGCTGTGTTGTGCATAGAGTTGTTCTGTCTAAATAGTTTACCACCTGTCTAATAATAATTAGTGTCAAAGAAAAGGCAGATGTCCTTAATTTAATAATTATTTCTATAAGTATCAAATAATGTTTTCTATATTCAGGATGACCTTCAGCAACTCTTACTTGTGCTTGTATGGATGAAAAGGCACCACATAATAACCTGATTAACTCAGGGAAGGCCTGTGTGGTGGCCACCTAAAATTACCACAAAGGCTAGTCTGAAATTAAAATCTCACATGTGTCAGAATCACTATCATCAACAAACAATAAGTGCTGGTGAGGATGCGGAGAAAAAGGAACCCTCGTGCACTGCTGTTGGGAATGTAAATAGGCGCAGCCACTGTGGAGGACAATATGAAGTTTCCTCAAAAAACCAAAAATGGAACTCCTGTTTACCCAGTGATCCAATTTTTAGGAATATATACCAAGAAACTAGAAACACCAATCAGAAAGGATATATGCACGCCTATTTCATAGTGGCACAATTCACCATAGCTAAGATTTGGAAACAGTTTACGTGCCCATTAGCAGACGAGTGGATTAGAAAATTGTGGTACATCTACATAATGGAATACTACACTGCAGTAAAAAAAAAAAAAAAAAAAAGAAGGATTTCTTACCATTTGCAACAGCATGGATGGAAGTGGAGAGCTAAGCAAAATAAGCCAGACAGAGAAAGATAAATATCACATGTTTTCACTCATTTGTGGAATATAATGAACAGCATAAACTGATGAACAAAAATAGATCCAAAGACAGAGAAGCATCAATCAGACCGTCAAACCTTAGAGGGAAGGTACAGTAGGATGGGGGTAAGGGGAAGAGATCATCCAAAGGACTTGTATGCATGCATATAAGCCTAACCAATGGCCACAAACACCAAGGGGATGAGGGCATGAATGGGGGGTGAGGGAACAATAGGGAAATAGAAACACATATGTAACACCTTAATCAATAAAGAAAATATAATACCAATAAAATTACATCATACAGCAAAACAAAAACACCATTTATTTAAGGAGCAGTTTATAGTGGGTAGCCATGCCCTAGGCCAGTATCTTCCCTGACAAAGATCAACTTCAATCTTTACTGAGCCAATTGCCTTTTTGCATCTAAGATAACATACCTGTGGAATGTTAGGGTAACTTGTAACTTCTTTTTTGCTGGACCCCTCAGAGCACAACGATGGAGCCTGGTCACAGAGCACAAATTCCCTCTGTGTTAATTGTTTACTGTTAACTGTCCTGTACCCGCCTGTGTAAAGGAAGCATATATCTATCATTTTACTTTTTATCCAACCTTGTCCTGCTTTGCTTCCTCCTACGTATCCCTAATCCATCACCATTATTTACTAATAATTTAACTCACTTACATCTCCTCTTTTGATTGTAATGTATAAAATCAGGTGAAAAACTGCCATTCTCCTAAGCATTATCCCAACAGGTTGAGATTCTGCTTCCAGGCAATTGTCCACATTGGTTCAAATAAACTCACAAAAATTCTTTACAGGTTTGAGTGCTTTTTTGTTTTAAGTTAATAATGAATATCTAGATCATTGAGAAAAGACTGAATTACCAGAGGGATGAGTTGCAGGGCCAGAGGCCTTAGTCAGAACATCGAAGAACAGAGAAAATTGACCTGAAACTTGTGATGGTCAAGAAACGCACTCAATTCTGGGTAACCTTGCAGAAGTAAGGGAGAAGGATTATATTAGTATATAAAAATTTATGCAGGATAGCAGTTTCATAGGAAGTTTGTTGCCTTCACTGCTTGGCTAAAGTATCCAGTTCCTCACAGTGTTCTTCCCAGTTGTTATAATTAATAAATTATTTGAAAAGAAACCATTTTAAAAAGTTTAAGTATAATAGCTCTAGATCAAAGTTAGTGGGATACTAAAGCAAAAATATTGGTCTTTCCTTTGATGATGCAAAATACTAACAATTTTGTAATGGATTTGATTTTGTAGCCCATGAATATAACTGGTTGTTAAGCAAGAGAAAAATAACTTAATTTATTATTTAAGAATTCATATGCTTGATCTATTAATTACTTCTTTCTTTAATAAAATCCATGATTTAAGACACCGAGTATATATAAACTCTGTAATGATTATCCTTTATTACACAAATTATTGGAATTGGTTAGAAAGTTTCATCTGCTTTTTAATTCCGAACAGACAGTTGGCATTGAGGAGAAACTTATAGAATAGACTTGTAGCCACACAAATTAACTATAACAACATGCCCTTTGGCTTCAAATTGGTTTCTCGTCCCAAGATGACAAGCTTCAAGTTGTAGTTGGCCACCACTGAACTGGATTCGGGATCAATAAGCGCCTTCTAGAGAAAGTTTCATGTTTGCAGATATTATGAGTCTCTCTGAGGTGTTTTCATGCATATTCCATGTGCAGGATAAATTCTGTGAGAGCCAGCTATTATACAATGGAGTGTGAAGCACTTTTAATAATGAGATTTTTGTTGTTTTAATATCCTTGAAGTAGATTGTAGAGTTCCATAGAAATTATGTCCATTTATAACAGGATTTAACCTATAAGGCCCAGTACATCTTTTCTTGCTTATTATTTTAATGTATTCTTCAACATCTTTATAAATATAACTTTATCTTTTAAATCTTCAGTCTTCTTTTGGCTCTCTTGGACAATTTTAGTATCTTACTAAAATTTACTTTTTAAAAAATTTTTTTCAGTTTTATTGTTTTAATGATTCAGGTGACTTATTTGAATTAAACCACTTACCTACTAAAACTTTAAATAAAATGTAATAATTGTTTCAAAAAATTTAAATAGATAAATAAATTACCAGTTGAAGTCAGTTAGATGTGGATTGTACTGTTATAAATTAGTCATTCCTTCTGGGGAGAGACTAAAACCTAAAATTATAGTGATCAATAAGCTGATATAGCCCAAGTCCTCATGGAAATTTTCTTCCTCTTTATCTTATTCATTAACACTGAATTTATGGAATACTTGTTCAGTAGTTATAGAGCAAACACTAAGAAGGATTGAGCAGTAGATTTAGTTGCCTTGCCTTTAGGAAACTTATATTCTAATAAAAGTGCTCAGACATATATGGCATTAACTCACCAAAGGTGGTAATTTGTTTAAAATGGTATATAAAATGGTTTGCCATAATAGTTTCCTGAAAAATCTTTTTTAAAAATCCTCACCTGAGGTTGTTTTGATTTCTAAAGAGAGAAAAAGGGGGAGAGAGAAATATTGATGTGTGAGAGAAACATTGGTAGGTTGCCTCCAGTGCATGCCCCCATGTTGGGATCAAACCTGCAACATTTGATGTATAAGACTATGCTCCAACAATCCGAGATCACTCATCCAAGGTTAGAAAGATAATTTTTACATTGTGATCTTGCAAAGTTATAAAATTACAACTTAAAATGTTGATTATAGAGTTTTCAAAAAGAATGAAAAAAAAAAGAGGTGGCAGAGAATAAATTTTGTCTCAGATCTCAGAGAAAGACAAAAATATGATATATATAAGCATGCTACTGCAGCTATGGCATGTGGGTGATAAAAAAGTTGTGTGCAATGTTTGCTAAACTATGTTAAGTGGAACACTTTTATGAGCATGTAACATTTTGCCAAAAGTATTTTTAAGTATTCAAATTCTAATAGTAGTCAAAAAGTGTATAATTTTAGAACTCATAAAAAATCTTCACATGCCATGAGAATAGTGGTAAATTTCCAATATTTCAATGTTGACTAACAGTTTGGGTCTTTTTTCCTGGTTCCCACCATTGCTCATATCTCTTAGGGCATATCTAGACATAATCTCTGCCTGCCATAGAGCAATCCCCAAACCAGATAAGACACTACAGAAAAAGAGAATTACCAATATCCTGATGAATATAGATACTAAAATCCTCAACAAAATTCTTGCAAACCAGATCATACCCCATGAGCAAGTGGGACTTATTCTAGGGATGCAAGGATGGTACAATATCAACAAATCAATAAACATGATGTATCACATAAACAAATTGAAAGACAAAAATCATTTAATCATATCAATTGATGCATAAAAGGCATTTAAGAAAGTCCAACACCCTTTTCTGATAAAACCTCTTAGCAAAGTGGGAATAGAGGTATCATACCTTAACATAATAAAAGCCTTATATGACAAACCTACACCCAACATCATACTCAATGGGCAAAAACTAAAACCATTTCCCATAAGAACAGGCACAAGACGGTGATGTCCTCTTGCACCACTCCTGTTATACATAGTACTGGAAGTGCTAGCCATAGTGACCAGACAAGAAGAACAAATAAAAGGCATCCAAATTGGAAAAAAAGAAGTAAAATTGTCATTATTTGCAAATGAAATATTATACATAAAAACCCCTAAAGATTCCATCAAAAAACCTGCTAGTCTGCTGAAACCAGTTTGACTCAGTGGATAGAGCATTGGCCTGTGGACTGAAAGGACCCAGGTTCGATTCTGGCCAAGGGCATGTACCTTGGTTGCAGGCACATCCTCAGTAGGGGGTGTGCAAGAGGCAGCTGATCGATGATTCTCTCTCATCAATGTTTCTAACTCTCTGTCCCTCTCTCTTCCTCTCTGTAAGAAATCAATAAAATATTTTTTTTTTAAAAACTGCTAGACTTAATAAATGAGTTCAACAATGTAGCAGGATACAAAATTAACACCCAGAAATCTATGACTTTTTTATACACCAATAATGAATTCACAGAAAGAGAAACTGAAAAAAACAATTCCATTTACCATTGCAATAAAAAATTAAGATACCCAGGAACAAATTTAAACAAGGAGATAAAGGACCTATCCTCAGAAAATTACAGGACACTGAAAAAAGAAATGGAGAAAGACATAAACAAATGGAAGAACACACCATGTTCATGAATTGGTAGAATCAACATCATTAAAATGTCCACACTATCCAAAGCAATCTATAGATTCAATGTTATCCCCATTAAAATACCAATGGCATATTTCAAAGACCTAGAACAAACTCTCCAAAAATTCATCTGGAGTAAAAAACAAAAAACAAAAAACAAAAAACTCTGAATAGCTGCAGCAATCTTGAGAAAGAAGAACAACGTAGGAAGGATCACAGTACCAGATATCAAGCTATATTGCAAAGCCATGGTTCTCAAAACTGCTTGGTACTGACCCAAAAACAGATATATGGACCAATGGAACTGAACAGAGAACACAGAGATCAACCCAAGCCATTATGCTCAATTAATATTTGTCAAAGGAGGCAAGCACATACAATGGAGCCCAGAGAGTATCTTCAATAAATGGGTTTGGAAAATTGGACAGATACTTGCAAATAAATAAAAGTAGACAACCAAATTACACCATACACAAAAATGAACTCAAAGTGGATAAAGGACTTAAATGTAGCATGGGAAATCATAAAAATCTTAGAAGAATCTATAGTCGCAAAATAGCAGACATATGTTGTAGCAATATTTTCACTGATACAGTTCTTAGGGCAATGGAAACTAAGGAGAAAATAAACAAATGGGCTACATCAAAATAAAAAAGTTTCTGCACAGACAGAAACCATTAACAAAACAACAAGAAAGCCCACTGCATGGGAGAAAATATTTGCCAATGTTATCTCCAATAGGGGTTTAATTTTCAAAATATACAGAGAGCTCATACAACTTAACATAAGGAAGATAAACAATCCAATAAAAATTGAGCAAAGGACCTTAATAGACACTTTTTGAAAGAGGTCATACAGAAGACCAAGAGGCATATTAAAACATGTTCAAAGTCACTAATCATTTGAGAGATGCAAGTCAAAACAACGAGATACCAACTCATGCCTGGCTATCATCAACAAATCAACAAACAAGTGCTAGCCAGGATGGGAAGAAAAAGGAACCCTCATGCACTGCTGATGGAAATGCAGACTGGTGCAGCCACTGTAGAGGATAGTATGAATTTGCCTCAAAAAAAAAAAAAAAGGAACTCCCATTTTACCCAGTGATTCCACTTCAAGGAATAGAAATACCAGTCAGAAAGGATATTGCACACTTATGTTCATAGCAGCACAATTTACAATAGCTAAGATTTGAAACAGCCTAAGTGCACATCAGCAGATGAGTGAATTAGATAACTGTGGTACAGCTACACAATGGAATTCTACACTGCTATAAAAAATAGAAGGAATTCTTACCATTTGAAAATGCATTTGTAGAATAAAATAAACAACATAAACTAATGAACAAAAATAGATCCAAAGACAGAGAAGCATCAAACAGACTGTGCAACTTATGATGGAAGGTGGGGGTGAGGCAATAAAAGATCAACCAAAGGACTTGTATCCATGCATATGAGCAAAACCAATCAACAAAGACAGTAGGAGGGTGAGGGCTTGTTCTTTGGGGTAGGGGAAGGGGAGGGGGTCAATGGGGGGAAAGGGAGACTCAGGTAATACTTTAAACAATAAAGAATTTTTTAAAAATCAATTGGTGAGCATATGAATGGGATGATTAAAGAATATTTTGTACCCACTAATAATATTTTATATAAATTAATTTTTTAAAGAGAATTTTAGTGAGTTTATTTGAGCCATACTGTCAACATATGCCTGGAAGTATAACCTCAATAAATTGAGATAATGCTCCTAAGAATGGCAGGTTACATTTCTATTTATACATTACAATCAAAGGAGTGACATAGGTGGGTTACATGAAATTCATTGGTGATGGATTAAGGTGGGATAAAGCAACACAGTGGGAAACCCTTGGGATTGTTAGATAAAAAGTAAAATGATGGACAAGTATTTAGGTGAGTACAGGAACAATTAACATGATAAAGAAGGAATTTGAGGCATCTGTCCTGGCGCCCACCACATTTGGTTGTGCCCCAAAGGCTCCAGAAAAAGGGAAATTACAAGTTAACCAGACATCTCACAGATATGTTATCTTAGAGGCAAAAAGGCAAATGGGTTCAGTAAAAAAGATCTAAGTTGATCTTTGTCAAGGAAAATATTGGCATAGGACATGACTACCCACTATAACCTGTTTGTAGTTAAAATATTTAATTTTCAAAACATCCTTTGTGGTTATTTTAGGTCTCTGAGTTTGCAAGACTGCCATGCAGGCCTCCCCTGAGCTTGTCAGGTTAGCATGTGGCTCCTTTTGTTCACACGTCTCCCTTTTGGTCATTAATCAATCCAAAGGATGCATTGATGACCAACCTTTTGGTAGGATAATGAACTCCCATGGTGTTAGGAATGCTCATTCCTAGGATGTCTCAGTGTCAGCATGTCTTACTGAACAGATGGACCACTGGGGATGGAGGCAAGACCATAACCTTAGATGGCATTTAAGGACAAATTATATACATTTTAAAAAGGCAGGTAAATCGGAGGCAGTCAGATCCTATATGTCCTTGTTCAAAAGTATTCTGGATCATTTCTAATTTTTGAGCCACCATGATCCTTTTTGCTGTTTGTCTTACATTTTGCTTTTCTGCATCTAATATAACATTTACATATCATGAATAAAAGTAACAATACTAAACCAATAACACTGATTAGGAACAGAAAATGTCTAATACTAGACAAGGAAAAGTATAAAGGGGAACAAGCATACCAGCCAACTGAAAAACCTTTTTACATGTATTATCATAATTTTTATTAAGCTAATTATGTTTTCCTCCTTCATCCACTGTCATTTGTACCTTATGATATGTTTGGCCAGATGAATTAAGACTCTACTATTTCATTATTTAGAAACTCTAATTTTCTTCTGGCCAGTTAGTTCCCATAAAAATGGCTTCATAGGGAGGAGTTCAATTTCCCAATACATTGGTTTTTCAGTATCAATATTATCACAGATTTTATGAACATCAGGCAAAGTCATTTTACCTATAATTTTAATATTACACCATATTCTAGTATTTTTTAATCTAAATCTGGTGATATTACAGTAAAAATTGCTTTTAACCCTTCCCAGCAAAAACACCCCTTTCCTATATATGTTGGGTAGACACAATAGGCAGGACTGGATGAATTCAGTATTCCATATGGATTGGGGGCATTACCATTCACCTTTCCAATTTCCACAAACAGTGAAATGGGTTCACATTGTTCATTATTTTTAAATATAGCCCATCTACTTCCCATTGGAAGTATTCTAGTGTTATTAATGATGGTCCTTACGCCAGCCAGTTGAACTACTTGAACTGGCACCTGAGCTTTAAAAACACAATGTTGTAGAACACATTTTCCATTTAAAATTTCATAGACAACAGGCCCAGTTGAGTTAGGGCACAGGCACGTTCCTATTGTTGGGGTTGTGAATAAGTTTTTGTAGTCTGTAAAGTCTGTCTGTCTTATGAAACTAAGGCTTTATTGTCTTTCCATGCTGCTTCCGACCCTTTTTCATTCTTCCTGAAATAGCATTCCCTCTATATGACTTATTTGAAATAAAAATCCTTTTCTTATGAATGACATTCTCCATTAACTGCAAGTTCAGCTTGTCCCAGGACAAGCCCCTACTCCTCCAAATATTCCTTTTTGCTTCTTTTAGGGAGACCAAATGTTGTTGGATCCACCAGAAATGTTGTTGTCATTGGGTAGCTATGGCATTGGAGCAGTTAGGGTATACTGAGTGGACCCAAAAATGTTGAGTTTCCTATGCCATAGTTAAATGGGTGAAGGTGACCCCCAAATGAGCTAGAGTTTGAGTATTCCATAGGGCTCCTCGAGAGTCCAGGACACAAGGACGGTGGGGAAATTTTTATATGTTTATAAATTAATTATAAACATATCTACCCACCAAGTGATGTCAATAATTTCTGAAATGGGGACCCATTGATTTCTTTCTTGTTTCACAGACATCCAGCCATAAGAGCCTGGCTGGTGAGTCCGAGGATATGATATGCTATGATAGATAGGACAGTCTGCTGCAAGCCTTTTGCCATCATAGCCAGGTGTTTTTCTTAGCTATTCATCACCCATCTCTATAACCATATTATATTCATCCAGATTAGATCCATATACAATTCTACCAGTGGAATTACCAAGGAGATATTCTTGGAGGTATTTGCCTAAAGTGGGTCCTTTATAATAAATAGAGCCAGAAAACAACAACAACCAAAGCTTATATTGATAGTAGGAGAAGACCAAAGTGTAGCTAACACAACATTAATTTCACTATCATACCTGATAATCAGAACATCATTGTGTAGTAGGTAGGAAAGATTAGCAGGTATCCAAGTTAAATTTTTCATACCTAATAAAGGAAGAGGTCTAAGAGGTAGATATTGTTTCCACTAGGAAACCATAAGGATAATAAGAATATAAAAATCATTTTATGTACATTCAATCAATAACAATCAGATGATATAAAAACAAGCAATATCAATTTGTGAGCATACAGGTCTTGTTAATGTTGTCTTGGGAGGGATAGCTGTCTGCCTCCGTGGTCAGCGACTTCTCGTCCTTGAAAAGTCTGTGATCTCCGCTGTAGATGGTTTTGTTTTTTTGGTTTTTTTTAATGAGAAATGTGAATGTCTGAGCTAACTCCTTTAAGTTCAGCTGCACATGGATTAGTTAGTAATACCTGGTAAGGTCCCCTCCAATAAGGTTTGAGAGTCTTTTATTTGGTGTCTTTTCCAGGACACCAAATCTTCTGGTTGTAAGCCATTATCTTTGAAATCTTCGTCTCCAAGGATGATGCCCTCATTGCATTTTGGCAAAGTGAAGGAAGCAGAACAGAGCAGAGTATTGAAAATAAAAAAAAATGTCTATGATTCCTTCAAAGAAAATTCAAAATCTAATTTTAACAGTCTATTCATTTTTACTCCACTTCCATAAATGGCTTTTTTTTTTTTTCATTTATGACCTTCCCTCCTATTTATTTATTTATTTTCATTTTTAATGTTGAGAACATCCTGCTTTTTTCTAGCTAATATTGAAAGTACTTTTAGGGATTGAGATGATTAAAGGCTGCATCATTACTCTAGAGCAGTGTTTCCCAAACTTCTCTCATGATGAGAATCACCTGGTGGAGTTGTTAAAATACAGATTCCTGAATCCCAACTAAGAAGTGCTAAAATAGAATTTTTGGGAACATATACTTAAGTATATGTTCCCAAAAATTGTATACAATTTTACCTATATGTTCCCAAAAATTCTAGTTTTTTTACTAGTTAACTAGTTAAGTATACAATTTTACATATATGTTCCCAACATTTGTAGTTTAGCACTTCTTAGTTGGGATTCAGGAATCTGTATTTTAACAACTCCACCAGGTGATTCTCATCATGAGAGAAGTTTGGGAAACTCTGCTCTAGAGAAAAAAAGAAAAGCATTAGACTGACCAATATCATGCCAAAAAAGAAAATACTTAAATAACTGCTGAGTTAAGGCATAATCTTTATTGCCTAGATGGTTGCTGTCCAAACAGAGATCCATTCCTCTACTTATCTTTAAATATGTATATTAGAATCTTCTGAAGAATATATTTAATCAGTGGCCATCTTGGAACACAGAGTAAAGATATGAGGCCTCTTACATACTGATCTTTAGGCTGGGATAGAGCTTCCTCTATTCCAAACTGCTGCTGAGTACCTCTGAGATGAGGCAATATCATCTCTACTGGTAAAAGGATCAATTAATGTTGAAACTCCAAAAACACTTTGAGTTACTTATGCATTTAATATTGTATATTTCAATCAGTCACATGCACTAAGAGAATTAACATCAGCCTGTAGACACTGAAATATTCTTGGGACTTTTTACTTCTCCCCAATTTCCCATTCCTATCCTTTCACTCACTAGTTAATTTGAATAAAAACTTAGAAACTAAATTTCAAGATTAAATGTCAAGCCAGAATTTAGAGAATATCATTTTTCTCTAATCCCCCATCCATTCATTAAATAATAAAAGCCCATAGTTGTAACTTGTAATGACTGATGATGACCAAAGGCTGACCAACTGGAAGTCAGTGCTGGGTTGCCGTGGCAACCTTCAAAGCCACTGCCACCAGGTGTAAGCTCCACTGGTTGGCTCCCCCAGCCCATAGGAGACTGGTGAGATGCAGCTGGTAGAAAGCAGTGAGCTAATGCTGAGCTGCCCTGTGATCATGGGGAGAACAGACCAAGAAAAACCACCCCTTGATCACAGGGAGAATAGGCCAGCCAAGCTATCCTGCAACCCCAGGCGAAGAAGCTGCTCCACTGACAAACCTGTGCTAGGATCTGTTCGAGCTTGTGGCATGGAGTCCTGTGCCTAGAGCCTGCAGCTACAGAAAGTCTCCCTCTCCCCAGAGTTAGGAGCACTAGCCCAGGTCTACCAAGCAGCATGGTCCTGACTATAGGAGTGAGTTCCTGAAGACTGGAGTTTGATCCCCAAGAATTAGCAGTAGGAGACCAATGCCTTTGTTATTGCTGTGTGTCCAGATTTTAATTGGACAAATTCCCAGTGGTCCTGGGCACCAGCTTAGCAAAATCGTTTAGGAGGAGAATTCTGTCTGGGTTTCCTTAAATTTTCTTAGCCCCAACTCATGACTCTGTAAAGGCACAGAAAAAGTGAGGCCCCTGCCAAAACCGTTGGCTCATTGGTAGAATGTCGGTGCGCGGACTGAAAGGTCCCAGATTCCGGTCAAGGGCATGTACGTTGGTTGCGGGCACATACCCAGTAGGGGATGTGCAGAAGGTGGCTGGTGGATGTTTCTCTCTCATCGATGTTTCTAGCTCTCTATCTCTCTCCCTTTCTCTCTGTAAAAAATCAATGAAATATATATATATATATATATATATATATATATATATATATTTTTTTTTTTTTTTTTTTTTAAAGAATAGTTAAAAAAAAAAAAAAAAAGAAAAAGTGCGGCCCCTTAAATAAAAATCAGAGGTCTCCAGCAACAGTGGGCCTCTCTCATTACAGTCATTTGGACTGGGTCGCATTTGAGTATTTATCTAAGCACCATGACAGAGAAACACAAGCTCAAGTCATGATCTCTGTCCTTAAAATATTCACAATCTTATTAGAGTGAATGGATGATAAAAGCTCAGTAATGACATCAGAATGTAAAGCGACAATACAGAGAGTGCTAAAACTGGTTTGGCTCAGTGGATAGAATATCAGCCTGTGGACTGAAAGGTCCCAGGTTTGATTCCAGTCAAGGGCATGTACCTTGGTTGCAGGCACATCCCCAGTAGGAGGTGTGCAAGAGGCAGCTGATCGATGATTTTCTCTCATCGATGTTTCTAACTCTCTATTCCTCTCTCTTCCTCTCTGTAAAAAAATCAATAAAATATATTTTTAAAAAATACAGAGAGGAACAGAGGCAATTGCTAGGATGATTTTCCAACAATTAGTATAAAGAATATGTGCTGTGAATTAAATTTAAAAATATGTGCAGAAGTAGCTGCTTCATGAGTATGGCATCCCTTCCTATTTTAAAGGAAGCTGAGTTCCATGTGAACTGTGTACTATTCTATGATATCCACGGCACAGAATAAGGGAAACCTTAAGAGTACTATGCTTTGATATTTGAATCATTCTTTATTGTTCAATGTGATTTATTTCTGTACACCTCAGTTTTGTAATAGTTAAATTACTAGAATAATACATCTTGCTATAAAATATTACTTGAAGATCAAATGATCAGGTGACATTTATTGTTATTTTCTATAAATGAATACAATCTCTGGTATGCTAAAGTGACAGGTATTATAGAAATATTCAGGTAGGGAGAACTACTGGCTTGATTATAAGTGAGGCTTACTATCATAAGCCAAATATATTGCTTAAACAAAAAAAGTAGGGGAGAAACTAAGATGGCAGCATACGGTAGACACCTGAATGCAGCCTACCACAACAAATTTGAATTTAGAAGTGGAAAACAGGGGAAACATTGCCCTGAAGCACCGGATGGCTGGCTGAGAGGAGGCTCTACCATCTGGGAAGGAGAGAGAAGGCACACTGAACCTTAGGAACTGTGAAGGTGCGGAGAACTGTGCACGTGAAAAGGCAGCTGCCAGACTTCCCTGCTGGCTTGTTTGCAGAGCGCACAGAGGGTGGGCTTACTTTCTGTGCAAGGAGAGGGTGGACAGCTAATGTGAGGCTAGATTTCTTATTAGGGAGGAAAACAGAACCACCCTATTGCTCTGATAGACGGCCCCAGACAGAAAGAGGCCAGACTGTCAGGCAGTGGGAAGAGATCTCTCAGAGGTGTGTGAAGCCAACGGCCATTACTGCGGGACTCAGAAACCAGACCCTCGTAGGGAGGGGCTGAATAAAGCTTGTCTGTACCACCCTGAGACTCTGCCCCAACCAAGCAAAGCACAGAAGCCCTTCCAGTGGCTAGCTTTCTCATTTGCTGCGAATAGGACTCTCCTAGGGAGGGGCAGACAGGAATCCAAAGTTTGTCTGTGCCTATACCAAAGAGGTGCACGTGCCTGCAACCAATCTTCAGGATTCACCAAAGCTTGGCTGTGCCACCCTGAGACTCTGCCTTATCAAAGCAGAGCCCAGAAGCCCTCCTAGCTGAGAAACTTCTGATCCTCATAGCCAATTGGCTTGAAGATTAACGCTTCCCAGTGATATCAACAACAAGAAAGGCTTAACAAGAAGACTGCACACACAGCCCACAAACGGCTACACGAAGACTGTCCACCTCAGGTAATTGGGAAACTGACCCACTGAACCATATAGGACACCTTACCACACAAAGCCACCCTACCAACTCAGGGAAGCTGTGAAAATGCCGAGACAAGGAAACAGATCACAAACAAAAGAAATTGAGGACAAGAAGTGACTGAATATAGAGTTCAAAACCATGCTTATAAGGTTTTTCAAGAGTTTCCTAGAAAAGGCCAATAAAATAAACAAGACCTATGAGGATATGAAAAGGGATCAACTAGAAATAAAGAATACATTGTCTGAAATACAAAATACCATACAGAGTCCTAAAAACAGAATGGAAGATTGGAAGAATCAAGTCAAAGATTTGGAACACAAAGAGCCAGAGGACACTCCTCCACAGAAGCAAGAAGATAAGAGAATCCAGAAAGTTGAAGATAGTGTAAGAAACCTCTGGGACAATTTCAAATGAACCAACATCAGAATTATGGGGGTCCCAGAAGAAGAGAGAGAGCAAGATACCAAAAACATACTGGAAGAAATAGTGACAGAAAACTTCCCCCACCTGGGGAAAGAAATAGACTAACAAGTCCAGGAAGTGCACAGAACCCCAAATAAAAGGAATCCAAAGAGGGCCACACCAAGACACATCATAATTAAAATTGCAAAAGCAAAAGACAAAAAGAGAATATTAAAAGTAGCAAGAGAAAAGCAGGTAGTTACCTATAAAGGAACACCCATACGATTGTCAGCTGATTTCTCAACAGAAACCATGCAGGCCAGACGAGAATGGCAAGAAATATTCAAGGTGATGAATAGCAAGAACCTACAGCCGAAAATACTCTACCTAGCAAAGCTATCACTTAGAATCGAAGGCCAGATAAAGTGCTTCACAAATAAAATAAAATAAAATAAAATAAAATAAAATAAAATAAAATAAAATAAAATAAAATAAAAGCTAAACCAGAATTATATGAATTGCTGAAAGGGGTTCTTTAGGAAGAGGAAGAAGATATAGATAAAAATTATGATCAACAAATATGTAACTATCAACAAGTGAAACTAAAAGCCAAGGGAATTAAAAATCCTGATGAACAATATTAACTGGTGAATATAATAGAATCAGAGGTATGGAAGGGGAGTGAACTGACGATTCTCGGGGAAAAGGAGAGTGGGGGGGGGGCGAGGGGGGGAAGAGACTGAACATAAACTGTGCACCTATGGATAAGGACAATGGGGGTGTGGAAAGGGCAGAGGGTGGGGTGGGAACCTGGTGGAGGGGAGCAACGGAGGGGGAAAAAATGAGGAACATTTGTAATAATATGAACAATAAAGATTTATTTAAAATAAAAAAAAGTAGGGATCCAACTAGAAACTGAACCAAATATAAGCCCTTGAAGGACGAATGTAAATTGGATAAGCTTTACTATTACAAGAGCAAGAAGAAAAAATTCAGATGCAAGAATGAAAACCACATTGCATCCACTTTAAGTAGCTGTTAAAATAAAAGAATGATATACTATAAAAATACTTAATACAGATTGTAAAGACAGTTGTAAAGCAATGATATTTCAGTTCTGGATGGTGGGCAAATGGTGGTAATTGAAGTCCAAACCTCTCTGGTTTGGTCCTGAGCAACCTGCAGTGATACACAGCTGCTGACTGCTATTATGGCAAGGTGTCATCAGCAACTTCCATCTCTGGACTGTTTCTCTTATGTCTTCATTGCTGCAGTAGTCCTGTCAATTTCTCTCTGTTGCCAGAATCCACATAGTCTTGAAGTTGTTTTCTGAAAATATACAAACATATTATCAACCAAAAGTTAATAAAGGAATATTTTCTATAAATTTGACTTGGGATCCTTTTTCATTTTTTGCCCAAATGATTTTCCTCTGGCTTGTTTTGACACCATCTGTGTTTTTTCATGGGTCCCTTGCTGATAGCATTACAATTAATTTTCTAAAGTACAAATTTTCTAGATGTAAGTTACCTTCAGGATATTTTTCCTTATATGATATTCTACTTTCCCTTTTTTAAATTTAAATATTAGGAGGCTTTTGAAAATTTTATAATGTAGTCTTAATAGCTTTTAATTTTTAAATTTTAATTTTTAAATTTTATTTTTTTGCATGACAATATGACTGCTTTTGGTTCATTTCCTGTTGTGAGATTTTATCCTGAGATGAACTACCAATAAAAATTTTAGTTAACACTTTAGGAACAGCTTTTTGTCAAGTGCAATTAGTTTTTCTAGGATATTCACTTATTTCAATTAGCCAATTTAAATTAGCCTGAAGACTTGTATACTACTTTACTGTCAAATTTATTACTCTAAAACAATCTTATTTTACCATGTAAATATTAGGGGAAAAGATTATTTGCCTTCTTGAGTAGGCCCTGAGCATTCCTGGTGGTAGGCTGGATTTAGATATCAAAAACCCACTTCTCACATCATGTTTACAAGACAACTCAAACAAGTCTTGTTGTAGTGCTAAGGCAGCTGCTGTCAGCCAAGTCTCTGTCTTATACCCATGTCCTGATTTGAGCTGTACATTAATATTACTTGGGGCAAATGGGAAAGTATTTTGGACTTATGCTCCTGACACATCACAGGTAAGACCTCTTACATAGGCTGATCCCCCAGCTAATGTAGTAACCAATGATACCAAATACCTTGGTCATCCAGGAGGACCATGGGAGGGGCAAGAAAGTGTAATTATACAGGGGTTTCCATCCAGCTTTCCTTTTGAATGACACAAAATCAAAACACTGTCCCTTTGTGTGTAAAATTAAAGAGCGGTTTCTGGCTTGTGTGGACACCAAAGGAAGGGTGTCACTGTTATCACTACTAGCTCCTTGGAGAGATAAAGAAAATTTAACTAAGACCTGGTCCATAGAAAAAGAAATGGACAGCCAGTATGAAATGGAATTGTCATGGCCTAGACCAAAGAATATCCTTATATGATATTATCCTACAATGTCATTAAAATTTTTCTCAGATTTGTGTTACCACAATTATTCATAATAGTACCTAGAACCCTTGGGGATCAATAAAAAATCATCTTTTTGGTGCTTGGAGACAAATGTAACACATCTCTTAATATTCTAAAATTACAAAAGCATAATATACAATTATCTCAAGCAAACTTACAAACCAATTCTTTGAATGTCTGGCAGCAATTTAAAAATGACATGAGAGGATTTAACCCCTTCCATTGTGTAGAGGGCCTCCTTGAAAGGCACCTGAGCCTTCTATATTGGCCCCTCTTGCTCTTTTGGCCAAGAGGGACCCTCTTCTCACAATCCAAATGCCCACAGCTGCTGCCTGAACTTTCTGTTCATGTCGGGGTTGAAGCCTCGTGATGACTGGTACCATGGATTTGTCTCTCACCCAGTGGGGTGAGCTGGGCCCTCCCTGGAGAAGAAACCTGGGTTCCCCAAGATATGTGATCAGTGCTGGGGCCCTGCCAGCAGGCGAGGAAATTCTAAGGCAGGATCTAGACATGGAGGCCATGGGGGCATAGGATACCAAGGAGACAAAACTGAACCTCACATCACTCTGTTTGGCCCCAGAGTATGGCTGGTTAGTCAGTGACAGGTAAGATTCCTCAGGGAAGGAACAACCTAAGACAGGCACAGTCCCAGAAGGGCCATCAGGAGGGAACTTGGGGGTCAAAAG
The DNA here is from genome assembly GCF_014108245.1 of Pipistrellus kuhlii. Taxonomy (NCBI): domain Eukaryota; kingdom Metazoa; phylum Chordata; class Mammalia; order Chiroptera; family Vespertilionidae; genus Pipistrellus; species Pipistrellus kuhlii. The sequence continues at coordinate 98,587,464 of NW_023425515.1, forward strand.
AAGTGGGGCCCAAAAACTCTGCAGGGGCCTGAAACCTCACCCCTGCTGAGGGAGTCTCCTGCCGCCATGGCTGCTTAACTTTCCATGCCTAGCTCAAATTGGGACACAGGTAAAAGATAGAGACTTTATTTTTTAGTTTATTTTTGTGTATGATGTGAATTGGTGGTCTTGTTTCTTCCTTCCTTCCTTCCTTCCTTCCTCCTTCCTTCCTTCCTTCCTTCCTTCCTTCCTTTCTTTCTTTCTTTCTTTCTTTCTTTCTTTCTTTCTTTCTTTCTTTCTTTCTTTCCTTCTTTCTTTCTTTCTTTCTCTTTTCTTTTTTTTGCATGAATCTAACTTGCCCAACACTATTGAAGATACTGTCTTGACTCCATTGATAAATATTAATTGAGAATAAGGGCTTGGGTCAATTTTTGGGTTCTTCGTTCTGTTCCATTTGTCTATAGGTCTGTTCTTGTGCCAGTATCAGGCATTTTTGAGATAGGTGGGCTTGTAATATAGCTTGATATCTGGTATTGTGATCTCTCCAACTCTGTTTCTCCCCCCACCCCTCTGTGGCTATTTGGTTTTTTTTTTTATTCCATATGAATTTTTGGAGAGTGCCAGTGATCTTGATCCAGGATCTAAAAGGGTTAAGGAACCTGGAGAAGGCACTGTACATAAATTAATCAAGAGTCCAGAGACAAAACATAATTTTGAAAGGCATCATGGGGAGTCAGAGAAAACATTGCTAAAGGAAATAAGTTCTCCTTGTTTCAGGACCCCTTGCTATTTATTAACAAAATTTATTCTTGGGAATGGTAGATATACACATCAAAGGGTAGTGTTAGGTATACAGAATCCATTGTCAGATTTTGAAGTTTGGGAGAAACTATCCAAGGCTGTTCAGGTATTTGACCAGTAGGAGGCAATAACATGTAGATTAAGATGCACTTAGCTGTCTGGTATCAAGCAATCATTCATGCATCCCTTTTAGGTTTGAGGAAATGCCCCCAGTCATCTCCAGATGATTCAGCCCTGCTGACATGCTGAAATTGGCTTCTGGCATCTCACACTATTTGATTTTATAAATTTAACAATAATGTATGTTTTAAGATTTTTAAATTCAATAGAAAAGATATAGTTCTATCAAGTCCCTTTAAATTCCTGTCAGGCATTAAAGGAATCAGCCCACAGTAAGTTTCTTTCTGGCCAACAGTTCTTTGAGTCCCAATTTAAATGTCCAACAGTTCCTCATGTGTACATGCCAGCAATGATATTCTAGTTGTATATAATGGACAAACGGTGGCAATGCAGGTTCGACCATCTCTGGATTGTTCTGATGATGTTCCAAAAGATGATGACATGATTGTCATTGAATAAATGAGTAAATTCTTGATACTGTAGGATTCTGGTTTGTGTTGACAACTACTGTACTACCATACCGTATACAGGTAATAAATTTCCTTTATTTTCATTTAACAATAAATGTGTACCGTATTCTTCTTCATGGAAAAATAAGACATCCCCTGAAAATAAGACCTAGCGCATCTTTGGGAGCAAAAATTAATATAAGACACTGTCTTATTTTCGGGGAAACAGGGTATGTTCATGAGGGATATTGGCCTGTAATTCTCTTTCATTGTATTATCTGTATCTGGTTTTGGTATTAGGGTGATGCTGGCTTCATAGAAGGAGCTTGGAAGTGTTCCTTCCTCTTTAATTTTCTGGAATAGTCAGAGGAGGGTAGGTTTTAATTATTCCTTGAATGATTGGTAAAACTCTCCTGTGAAGCCATCTGGACCTGGGCTTTTGTTTGCTGGAAGCTTTTTGATGTCTGCTGCAATTTCATCCATAGTTATCTGCCTATTAAGATTTTTAATATCTTCTTGATTAAGTTTTGGAAGGTTGTATTTTTCTAGGAATGTGTCCATTTCCTCTAAGTTGTCTAGTTTATTAGAATAGACTTGTTCATAGTATTTTGTTATAATCCTTTGTATTTTTGTGGGGTCTGTTGTTATTTCACCTCTTTCATTTCTGATTTTGTTTATTTGGGTCCTCTCTCTTTGCTTTTTGGTGAGCCTGGCTAGAGGTTCATCAATCTTGTTTATCCTTTCAAAGAACCAGCTCTTGGTTTATTGATCTTTTATATTGTTTCTTTGGTCTCCATGTCATTCATTTCTGCTCTGATCTTTATTATTTCTTTCCTTCTGCTCACTGTGGGCTTTTCTTGTTGCTCTCTTTCTAATTCTTTGAGTTGTTGAGTTAGATTATTTATTAACCCTTTTGTTTTGTTTTGTTTTGTTTTGTTTTGTTTTGAAGTAGGCCTGTAGAGCTATACACTTTCCTCTTAGGACTGATTTCAATATGTCCCATAGGTTTTGCAGTGTTGTGTTTTTATTATCATTAGTCTCCAGGATGTTTTTAATTTCTTCTTTGATCTCATTGATAACCCAATCATTGTTTAGTAGCATTCTATTCCGCTTCCAGGTGTTTGAGTTTTTTGGAATGTTTTTATTTTAGCTTATTTCTAATATTATGCCATTATGATCTGAGAAAATGCTTGATATGATTTAAATATTTTTGAACTAGGGGAGACTTTGCTTGTTACCCAATGTGTGGTCTATTTTTGAGGATGTTCCATGAGCACTTGAGAAGAACGTATATTCCTTGGCATTGGGGAGAAATTCTCTGAAGATGTCAATTAGGTCCATTTGGTCTAGTGTGTCGTTTAGGGTTGCTATTTCTTTTCTGATTTTATGTCCAGAGGATTTATCCATTGATGTCAGTGGTGTATTAAAGTCTCCTACTATGATTGTATTGATATCTATCTCTCCCTTGATATCTTCCAGAAGATTTTTTATGTATTTTGGTGCTCCTGCATTGGGTGCATATATGTTTACCAGAGCTATATTTCTTGCTGAATTGCTCCCTTTAGTATTATGTAGTGGCCTGCCTTATCTCTTGTTACAGCCTTTACTTTGAGGTCTATTTTATCTGATATAAGTATCGCAACCCCGCTTTTTTCTCATTTCTGTTTGCCTGAAAAATGTTTTTCCATCCCTTCACTCTCAGTCTGTGTGAATCCTTTGCTCTAAGATGGGTTTCTTGTAGACAGCAGATATATGGGTCATATTTTTTTATCCATTCAGCTACCCTATGTCTTTTTACTGGTGCATTTAACCCATTTACATGTAATGTTATTATTGATAAGTGCCTGTTTGTTGTCATATTCTTCTTTAGCGTTTGTGTTTCTTTTTGCCTTTCTCTTTCTTCTTTTTTACAGCAGTTCCTTTAGCATTTCTTGCATTGCTGGCTTGGTAGTGATGAATTCTCTTAGCCCTTTTTTGTTTGTGAAGCTTCTGATCCCACCATCAATTTTTAATGATAGCCTTGCTGGGTATAGTATTTTCAGTCCCTTGTTCAGCATTACTTTGTATATTTCATTCCTTTGTCTCCTGACTTGGTGTGTTTTTGTTGAGAAATCAGTTGCTATTCTAATAGGAGATCCCTTTTATGTAACTTTCTATCTCTCTCTTGCAGCCTTTAAGATTCTTGCTTTGTCGTTGGTGTTTGTCAGTTTATTTATGATGTGTCTTGGTGTCGGTCTTTTAATTTGTTTGGGACTCTCTGTACTTCTTGGACTTGGAAAGTTTTTTCCTTGCCAGTATCAGGGAAGTCTTCTGTCATTATTTCTTCCAGGAGGTTTTCTTGCTTTTCTTCTTCTCCTTCTGTTATGCCTATTATTCTAATGTTGTTTCATTTTGAGTTGTCCCATAGCTCCCTTAGGCTCTCCTCTTGCTTTTTAAGTCTTCTTTCCAGTTGTTGCTGTGTTTGTGTGTGTTTTTCTACCTAGTCTTCTACTTCTCTAATGCTGTCTTTGGCCTCTTCTAGCCTATTTTTTAAGCCTTCCACTCTGTTTTTTATTGTAGCTATGTCCTTCTTCATCTCCTTTTGGTATTTTTTCATGTTGGTGACATCCTCATTCAGTTCCTTGTAATTCTCATTGAGTTGTGTGTAATTGTCATTGAGTTATGTGCATTTATCCTATAGCCATTTAAACATCCTTATAACCATTACTCTGAATTATGTCTCTGATAAACTGCTAACTTCGAATTCATTTAACTCCCTTTGTGGTGATTCCTCTTGCCCTTTCCTTTGTGGATTGCTTTTTTGCCTTCCCATGTTTTCCTGTAGTGTTTTAATTGTAAACCCAATTGCCTTGCTTCCCAGGTTCTTTTGGGGATGGTGCTACTGGTGTAATTTCTCAGTTCCCCTGGGCTTTTTAATAGCTCCCTTCTCAAGCTATTTGGGTTTTCTTGATGTATAATAGGTCTGTATACTTTGGAGGCACAACTGTGGTGTCTACAAGTCAGCTGATGTGGAGGGAAGTTTCTTGATTTTTGCTGTCTTGCACCCTTAATTGTAATCACATGTGCCCTGCAGAGACTCGCAGTGGTCCTCAGGAACCATCTGTTGGGTGTTGTGGTTCAGGGGGCCTGCTATTTGGAAAGTCATGGGTGAGGTGCCCAGAGATATGTAGTCATGGGATGGGTGGACCCATCTTTTGTTGTTGAATCTGTGAATAGGTGCTTATTCCCAGTGGTGGTTCACTGGGAAACTCACATTAGATTGCCAGTAGGTGGACTAAATGACTCTGAAGGGTCCTAGCAGTGTAGTCATGCAGTTGCCTGTGTGTCAGTATCTAGGCAAAGTGAATTCAAAGTTTCTATTGCTGGATGAGTGTGTGCCTCCTGCTTGTTCAAGATAGCATCCAAGGCAAGCTCATTGTGGCTTCCACTAGTGATTTACAGAGGTCTGCTGGAACCTCACCTCTGCAGTGACATATCCACGGATAAGCTCTCTCAGGGCTCTGATCTCCAATGTACACCTAGAAGTCCCAGCATTCAGTTGAGCAGCTGGGCTAGCCTCCAGGAGAGGGCGTTCAGAATTTCCGCTGCAGGGCCTCAAGCCCTCATCTGTACAGAATCCACTCTCGGGAGAACTGCCCCAGGAGAGGTGCCAGCCCGGATTGGGATGTCCTATTGTCTATATGGGGTTGAAGTAAAGAGTGCCCCAGGATAGGCGCGCAACCTTGGGGGTGAGGTGTTCTTGCTAGTCTTAGCCTTCACAAGCCTGCTAACAAATGAATCCAAGGGTTTTGCTGTCCAGCGCCAGCGCACACAAGGGGGCATGAATGGGCAAATCAGGTGCGAACCCGCGATCACACGAATCTGGGTGTGAGTGGAGGTGAGAAGGGTGAAAGGGGGGGGCAGGCAGTAGCCCACGGACTAGCGGGAACCTGGGTCTTGCTGCGGGGCTAGAGCACGCGCCGGAGGGGTGGCGAATGTGGAATCCGGGTGCAAACACGCGAGTCCAGGTGCTGGGCCAGGAACGTGCCAATCTGGCGCCAGCGAGGCTAAGGGATAGGGGGAGGCTGGGCGCGAGCTCACAGAAACCCGAGACCCAGGGTCTGGCTCAGGCACAAATCTGCGAATGCCTACAATCCAGGGTTTTGCTATGTGGGGCGAGCGGAGTCGAGGAGGAAGGGGGTGGACGGGTGGGGTGGGGCAGACACACAAACCCGGGTTTTGTGGTTGGGGAGGGGAATGCACTTACCATGCCATGATCAGCATATCTTTGGATGTGCAAGTCAGCTAGGGTAGCAGAATATTGGCTGGAATTGGTGCTGGGTCGAGGGGCAGTTCCAAGGCTTGTCTTGTTGGTGGTGTTGCTGGGTTTCTAAAAAAGGTCCTTCTCCCCTTCAAGATGGCAGGGCTCCGTACTGGGACCCCACCATCCAGGGAGAGCCGGCAGCGCTGCTAGTCTCTCCTTGTCAAGGAGATTCCTTCTGCCAGCAGCTCCTGCTGCTCCTGTGTGATTTAACTTTTCCTCACTCACTCACACGCACCCCAGGCCTGTCCACACACGCTTCTTTCCTACTCTCACTCACTTTCTTCCTCTCAGCTCCATCCTGCCAGCCACCATCTTTTCCCCTCAATCATCAAAATTTTTTTCTTTTAAGAGAACACTCCCTGAAAACATTCAGGGCCTGTGAAATTCTCTAAAATTATCCCTCAGTTATAGCCTTGAAATTTAACTTGAAAAGACCATCAAGTGTGTATATTTAAAGATTATATACTTTTTATAATTATCTTAAAGGATATCAATTAAATTTAAACTAGTTTTAGTATTAAATATTTCAGTTGGGATCACATAATTAATACTCTTTTATAATTAGACCAATAAGCAATATATTTTGAATTCCGAATTATTTCAGAGAAAACAAAAAATTATGTTTTTCAAAAATAAATTTCTATATTTTTAAGAATAAATTTCAAAAATACAAGACATAATTAACAAATTCAATTCTGTCCTCTAGATTTTTAATGAGGCAAATTCAGATTATAGCACAAGTTTTTATAATTTTAATAGAAGTCCAATGCATAAAGATTTGTGCTAGAATGGGCTTTTCTTTCCCTGGCTGCCATCACCACCTTTCCACTCTGGTCCAGCCCCTTTTGGTTCAGTCCCCAGAGCCCCCTCTTTCCATTCTGGAAGCTGCCTCTTTCCATTCCGGGAGACACCTCTTTTCACTCTGGCTCCACATTCTCACGCAGGCCAGAGGCCCTAAGAGACCTGGTGTGGGGCAAAACACATGAGTCATCACCATGGCAATGATACAAGCATCCTGCCCCCATCACTCAGAACCTGTGTATGCAAATTAACCACCATATTTGTTTGGTTAATTTGCATATATCTCCTGATTGGCTGGTGGCATAGAGGAGGTACAGTCAATTTACATGTTTGTCTATTATTACTTAAGAGTTAATAAACTTTAAAGTTTTAAGTTGCCAGATCTCTGGAAAACCTCCTTTGAGGCTGGCAAAAGAAGTTTTGGCATAACTTTGTCTATTTAGATATAAATTGGCCATTCTTTCTTTAGATATTGCTGCTGGCAGGAAATTTTGGCCTACCTGCTTGTATTGCTGTGGGAAGGGTGACTAGCCTCTTCCTCCATTAGAGAGGTGTAGCTAGCTTTCCCCTGGAGTATTGGACCTTTATAATTAATATATTATTTATCTATGTTTCAACAATTTTAAGATTTTAGAGCCAATTATAATTATTTTAAGGCATTTCCTTTGGAAAATTTTTGTAACAGAGACAATTTACTAATTTTCTTGGTGGCTTTAATGTTAACTTTGGAATGCTGTCCATGATTATTTAAATAAACTACCTTTTATTATGGAAATAGCCATCTTGTTGCTAGAACCAGCCTGCATTTTTCCCTGGGTCAAACCCATTATCTTTCTTTTGCAGGAAATAATGGTCTTTGGGAATTGAAAAAGATGGCGACTGGCAGGAAGGTAGGGAGGAAGAGTGTGTGATCGAGTGAGGGAGTGATAGAGGTGTGTATGGACATGGGTGTGTGTCTTTGTGAGTGAAATAGGGAGAGTTAGAATCTTTAGTTCTTTCAGGAGGCTTCCAATCCAGGTAGTCTTAGAAGGCAAAATCCTGACACTGCTGCAAACATTCCCAGGGAGGATGTCAGAGGCACAGAGACCACACAATCTTGAAGAACAGAACTGCTTGAGACTAGGATCATAGCCTTGCCACCACCCAGTCTGGTTTCAGCAGCAAACCAGGACTCTACAGCCGCTCTGGTAGAAGACCTGCCACCACAGTTGCAGACTGAGGGGCACCAGGACTCCAGGCACATGGTCTCAGATTTCTCAATTCATCAACACCAACAACCAGACAGGCATTGGAACTGCACAGGACCCAGCAGCCACTTCAGCCAAAATCCTGCTACCCCAGCTGCAGACCCATGGACCCTGGGACCTCCACCTTCAAAAGTGAACTGCCTGACAACAGTAGTACAACCTCTCCCTCCCCAGCACTGGAACTCAGGATTCTCCTTGTTCCCAGCCCTGTATGTAGCCAGTCACTCTATTACCTAGGCACTCTATTACCTAGGCAGTGCTTGGGAGCCACTGAGAGACCCCAAGGGTATGATTCTGCAGAAACAAGGGAGTGAAAATCAAATGTTCTTCATTTTCCCCCCCTCCATTGCCCCCCACCACCAGGTTCCCACCCCAACCTCTGCCCTTTCCCCAACCCCATTATCCTCATCCATAGGTGCAGTTTATGTCCAGTCTCTTCCCACACCCCCCACGCCCTTTTTCCCCAAGAAACGTCAGTTCACTCCCCTTCCATACCTCTAATTCTATTATATTTACCAATTAATATAGTGCATTAGAATTTTTTTAATTCTCTTGATTTTTAGATTCACTTGTTGATAGTTATGTACTTGTTTCTCATAATTTTTATCGCTTTATTTTCTTCCTCTTCCTAAAGAACCCCCTTCAGCAATTCATATAATTCTGGTTTGGTGGTGATGAACTTCTTTAGCTTTTTTTATTATTATTATTATTATTAGTGAAGCTCTTTATCTGGCCTTTGATTCTGAGTGATAGCTTTGCTGGGTAGAGTATTTTTGGCTGTAGGTTCTTGCTATTCATCACCTTGAATATTTCTTGCCATTCCTGTCTGGCCTGCGTGGTTTCTGTTGAGAAATCAACTGACAATCGTATGGGTGCTCCTTTATAGGTAACCAACTGCTTTTCTCTTGCTGCTTTTAATATTCTCTTTTTGTCTTTTCCTCTTGAAATTTTAATTATGATGTGTCTTGGTGTGGTCCTCTTTGGATTCCTTTTGTTTGGGGTTCTGTGTGCTTCCTGGACTTGTAGGTCTAATTCTTTCACCAGGTGGGGGAAGTTTTCTGTCACTATTTCTTTCAGTATGTTTTCAGTATCTTGCTCTCTCTTCTTCTGAGACTCCCATAATTCTGATGTTGGTTCACTTGAAGTTGTCCCAGAGGTTTCTTACATTATCTTCAACTTTCTGGATTCTCTTGTCTTCTTGCTTCTACGGAAGAGTGTCTTCTGGCTCTTTATGTTCCAAATCTTTACTTGATTCTTGCAATCTTCCATTCTGTTTTTAGGACTCTGTGTAATATTTTTTATTTCAGACAATTTATTCTTTATTCTTGTTGATCCCTTATTATTTCTTATCGATCCCTTATTATTTCTAGTTGATCCCTTTTTATATCCTCATAGGTCTTATTTATTTTATCGGCCTTTTCTAGGAAATTCTTGAAAAACCTTATAAGCATGGTTTTGAACTCTATATCCAGTTGCTTTTTCTCCCCCATTTCTTTTGTTTGTGATCTGTTTCCTTGTCTTGGCATTTTCGAAGCTTCCCTGAGTTGGTAGCCTTAAAAGTCTCTGTGTTGAGCTTGGATGGGGCAGAGTTTCACGGTGGAGGCTCCTCTGAGAGAAAGGTGCCCTCTAGTTTTGCCCACTACCAAACAGTCTAGGCTCTCCCCCAATGAGCCTGGAACTGAGGTTCAGTTCAGTTGGAAGTGGGGTTGGAAGTGGCGTTCAGAGTGGAGCTTTTGTCTCCTTCCCACTAAGGCAATCCAGCAAGCACAGTCAACTGTTTGTCCTTTGTGTGCAATGTGCCTTTCACTGCTCCCCTGAGATTCTAACTTACAGCTCAAGCTCCCTCTGTATGAGCCTGGGTCCCCAGGGTCTGGCCTAGAACTGGAGTTCAGTGCTGTCAGATCTGGGGTTCAGCACAGCCTGGAGCTTTTATTTCCTTCCCGCTAGGGAATGACAGCCAGGCACTCAGCCTCCCCCTCCTCTCTGGTTCCATCCTCTCCCCACGTGTACAACTTGTCTCTGTACCTTAGGCTTTTACAGCTCCTCTGCTTTTCCTTCTGTTTTTTTCTTTCCTTCTCATTGTAGAATTTCCAGTCAGTCGACTTTCCTGTAGTTCTGGGTAATGTCCATTTTGTATTTTAGTTGTATTTTATTGAAATTGTTGTGTGAGGCTGCGGTTAGGCATCTACCTATGTCGCCATCTTGGATTCTCCAGGCCTATAACTTCTTTAGTGATAGGTTTTTAAGTCAGTCTTGTCTATTATCCTTGTGCATCTCGGAACTGGGGTTTTTGATATCTAAATGCAGCCTAGCACCAGGAAAGCTCAGTGCCTACTCAAGAAGGCAAATAATTTTCCCCACTAATATTTCCAGGATAAAACATTTTGGTTGTTAGAGTATCAAATTTGACAGTAAAATAGTAGTCAAATTTTCAGGCTAATTTAAATTGGTTAAATTGAAATAAGCAAATATTCTAGTAAAACCAATTGTACTGGACAAAAAAATCTGTTCCTAAAGTGTTAACTAAAATTTTTATTGTCAGTTTATCTTATGGTAAAATTGCATAACATGTAATGAACCTAAAGCAGGCATATTTTAGTGCAAAAATTAAAATTTAAAAGCTATCAAGATCACATTATAAAATTTCCAAAAGCCTACTAATATTTAAATAAAAAAAGGGGGGATAGTAGAAGAATATCTTGTAAGGACAATATCCTGTAAGTAAATTACATCTAGAAAATTTTTACTTTAGAAAATTAACTTTCATTTGCAATGCTAACAGAAGACACCCATGTAAAACATACATGGTGTCAAAACAAGCCAAAGGAAAATCATTGGGCAAAAAATGAAAAAGTATCCCAAGTCAAATTTATAGAAAAAAATCCTGTATTAACTTTGGATCAAGAATATGTTTGCATATTTTCATAAAACAACTCTGAGACCAAGTGGATTCCTGCAACAGAGAGGAATTGACAGGAATTCTCAGCCATGAAGACAGAGGAGAAGCAGTCCAGAGATGGAAGTCGCTGATGACGCCTTGCCATAATAACAGTCAGCAGCTATGTATACTGCAGTTTGCCCAGGACCAAAGCAGATAAGAGTTGGACCTGCATTACCACCATTTGCCCACTATCCAGAACTGAAATATTATTGCTGACATGTACATGTAAGGAACTGTTTGACATAGAAATTGGGACTCAAAAAAACTGTTGGCCCAGAAAGAAACTCATTAAAGACTGAGTCATTTTCCTCTCAGCATAACCATTATTGCTTGTCTCATTTTGAGTTCTTTGAGTATCACATGAGCTCACTCATCTAGAGGAAATGAAGAACAACATAGACTGATATACAAGAACAGCATCAATCAAACTGTTGGACCTCAGAGGGAAGTTAGGGGAGGATGGGGATAAGGGAGAGAAATCAACCAAAGGACTTCTTGTGTGCACACATATGAGCCTAACCAGTAGTCACGGACAACAGGTGGATGGGACCATGCATGAGGAGAGGTTTGGGATGGAAATGGGGGGGGGGGAGTGAGGACAAATATGTGATACTTTAATCAATAAATACTTTTTTAAAATGGTCTTTGGGGTTTTATTCTGTAGCATTCACAAAGAGAGTCACGTTTAGCTCAAAACTTTAAAATCCAAAATCAGTCACACACATTTGTTTTAAGCTATCTTTTTTATGAACACAGAAATCCCAGACACATTTCTAAATTTTGTAAAACTTTTCGTGGTGAGGAGAATACTTTTTAAATTAGCATACTCAGGAAGTGGGCGTCCATATTACAGCATCACCACATGTCTCCATTCCCTCATATCCTGCTTGCAAATTCAACAACTAATTCTGCTGTGTTTCCTTTTTCCAATTAAAGGTATGCTTAATAGATAAAGACAGATGTTAAATTTTTTCTTATTTCACTTTCCAAAGTAATGACTAACCCTTAGAGATATTTTTGCCAAATTTTGCTTTTCTAACACGTTCTTCTATAGTTCTTAAACAATGCATTAAGGAATATTTTTGTGGCAGAGCTGAGAGTTCTGCCCTCTCCAGCCACATTTGAGATTAGAAGCAGAGGATCCAGTGTTGTTGTTGTTGTTTTGTTTTGTTTGTTTGTTTGTTTTAGAAATTACAGATTTTCTATCCTCAATACAAATTAGGTAATTTATGATTTGAATGAGAAACTACATTAAAGGTGAATTTTGCCTTTTAACTGAATTCTTCCTAATTATAATCTGACTTAAACAAAAAGTATATCTACGCATTTATGTATCCATGGGCTTCCAAAGCTGACATGGGCTTTATGCACAGTTAATCTTACTGCCATCACTGGTGCTGTTATATATGCTCAGGCAAATTTTCCTTCTCCAAATTGTACATATTTCAGAGCCAATTAATGCCAGTAGTCTTAATCCAGAATCTAGAAGGCTTCAGGAATCTGGAGAAGCATTGTGCATGAATTAAATAAGAGTCCAGAGATGAAACATAATTTTGAAAGGCATCATGGGGAGTCAGAGAAGACTTAGCTAAAGAAACTAAGTTCTCCTTCTCTCCTTAGCTAAAGGAACTAAGGACCCCTCGCTATTTATTAACACAATTTGTCCTAAGGCAAGGTAGATATACACATCAAAGGGTAGTGTTAGATATACAGAATCCATTGTCAGATTGTGAGGTTTGGAAGAAACTGCCCAAGGCTGTTCAGGTGTTTGGCCAGTAGGAGGCAATAACATGTAGATTAAGATGCCCTTAGCTGTCTGGCAGCAAGCAATCATTCATGCATCCCTTTTAGGTTTGGGGAAATGTCTTCAGCCATCTCCAGATGATTTCTGACATGCTGAAAATGGCTTCCAGCAGGAGAGTTTGTTCTAGGTCTGTGAAATATGCTGTTGATTCAATGCAATGGGGTATGCATTGAATCTATAGATTGCTTTGGATAGTATGCTCATTTTAATGGTGTTGAGTCTACCAATCCATGAACATGGAATATGCTTTCATTTGTTTTTATCTTCCTCTATCTCTTTTTTCAACATCCTATAGTTTTCTGAGCACAGGTCCTTTACCTCCATAGTTAAGTTCATTTCTAAATATCTTAATTTTTTGTTGTTGCAATGGTAAATGGGATTTTTTTTTAAGTTTCTCTTCCTGTGAGTACATTATTGGTGTATAAGAAAGCCAATTTCTGGAAGGCAGCTATGCTCACCACTATACCACCAACGCAGCTTAGAAAGCCAATTTCTGGATGGTAATTTTGCATCCTGTCACATTGATTAATTCATTTATTAAGTCTAGAAGTTTTCTGGTGGAGTCTTTTGGGTTTTCTTTGTACAATATCATGTCATTTGTGAGTAAAGACAGTTTTACTTTTTCTTTTCCAGTTTTATATCTTCTTCCTGTCCAATCGCTATGGCTATCTCTTCCTACTATTGATACATTGAAGAGGAGAGTGAGAGTCAGCATCCCTGTCTTGATCCTATTCTTAGGGGAAATTGTTATAGTTTTTGCACATTGAGTATGATATTGGCTATAGGTTTGTCATATAAGGCTTTTATTATGTTGAGGTATGATCTCTCTATTCCCACTTTTCTGAGAGTTTTTATCACAATGGGCGTTGGATTTTGTGATATAAATGCTTGTTTCTGCAGCAATTGATACGATTATGTGATTTTAATCTCTAAACTTATTTATTTTATGTATAACATTTATTGATTTGTGGATACTCTACCAGCCTACATCTCCGGAATAAATTCCACTTGGTCATAGTATATGATCTTTCTAAAGTAATGCTGGATCATATTTGCTAGAATTTCGTTGAGGATTTTAGCATCTATGTTCATCAGGTATATTGGCCTGTAATTCTCTTTCTTTGTTGTGTCTTTATTTGGTTTTGGTATTAGGGTAATGCTGGCTTCATAGAAAGAACTTTGAAATGGGTCCTCTTCTTAAGTTTTTTTGAATAGTCTGAGGAGGGACAGTTTTATTTCTTATTTTAATATTTGGTAAAAATCCCCTGTGAAGCTGTCCAGAACAGGGCTTTGGTTTGCTGAAAGTTTTTTTTTTTTTTTTAATTACTGCTTAAATTTCATTGTTAGTTATCGGCCTATTCAGATTCTTTTATTCTTCCTGGTTAAGTTTTGGAAGATTGTGTTTTTCCTAGATATGTGTCCATTTTTCTCAGATGTCCAATTTGTTGGAGTACAGTTGTTTGTAGTATTTTTTTTTAAACAAAGCTTTGAATGTCTGTGGGGTCATTGTTACATCACCTCTTTTATTTCTGATTTTATTTATTTGGGTCTTCTCTCTTTGTTTCTTAATGATTCTGGCTATAGGTTTATCAATCTTTATCAATCTTATTTATCCTTTCAAAGAACCAGCTCTTGGTTTTATTCATCTTTTTTTTCTCTCTATTTCATTTATTTCCACTCTGATCTTTATTACTTCCTTCCTTCTGCTTACTATGGGCTTTTCCTATTTCCCTATTTCTAATTCTTTAGGTTTTAGGATTGGATAATTTATTTCCTTTTCTTTTTTTTTTTTTTTTTATTTATGGTAAGCCTGTATAGCTATGAACCTCTTTCAGAGAACTGCTTTTCCTTTGTCCCGCAGGTTTTGATTGGTGAATTTTAATTTTCATTTATTTCTTCTTGAATATCTCCGGTAACCCAATCATTGTTTAATAGCATGCTATTTAGTCTCTACGTTTTTTATTTTTTAAATTTTTGTTGATTTATAATTTTAAGTCATTTTTCTATGAGAAGATGCTTGATATAATTTCTATCTTCTTGAATTTGAAGAGATGTAGCCTGTGTCCTCCTAATATGTGGTCTATCTTTGAAAATGTTCCATATTCACTCAAGAAAAATGCATATTCAGTTTTTTTGGGTGAAATTTTTGGGTGAAAAATTTTTGGGTGAAATCTTCTGGAGATGTCAACTATTTACATCTGATATAGTGAATCAGTTAGGCTTGCTATTTCTTTATTGATTTTTTTGTCTAGAATGTTTACCAGTGATGTCAATGGGGTATTAAAGTTCCCTACTATGATTGTATTGCTGTCAATCTCACCCTTCATATCTTCCAGAAGATTTTTTAAGTGCTTAGGTGTTCCTGTATTGGGTTCCTATCTGCTTACCAGAGTTATATCCTCTTGTTGTATCCATTCCTTTAGTATTATGAAGTGGTCTTCCTTATCTCTTGTTATGGCCTTTACGTTGAGGTCTATTTTGTCAGATATAAGTATTGCTACCCCTGCTTTTCTTTTCATGTCTGCCTGAAATTTTTTCCCCATATCTTCACTTTAAGTATGAATGAATCCTTAATTCTGTGGTGGATCTCTTGTAGATAGCATATGTAAGTTTCCTTATCCCTGCAGCCACCCTTTGGCTTTTGATTGGAGCATTTAATCCATTTCATTTAAGATTATTATTGATAGATGTGGGGAAGCATGGAACATGGTTGGAATGTCTGTAAGGAGGGTCTCCAAAAGGTTGGGACCTCTGGGGGGACTTTGCCAAAGGTAGCAGCTCCTACCTTTACTTTTCCAAGTGAGTTCGATCCACCATGTGGTTTTTCTAGAATCTCTATGTTTAATCTTTAACAACTGGCCTTGTGGAAGCATGTGCTTTCTCAAGGATACTTACCCTGATGATTGTGTCTAGAGGTTAATTTTAGTTCAAGCTGTTATTACAATAAAAGGCTAATGAAGTAGGCAATTGGAGATGTTTTTTGTTTCTAACATTAAACAAACCCCTTACCTTTCCCTTTCACTGAAACATGTGTTAAAGTAATCTATTCATCCATTTCCCAGGGTCTTCTGGTCAGTCCCAGCAGCTGGTGCCTCATATGAGGAGCCAAGAATGCAACAAAATGTGGCAGAACCCTTAAAACCAAAAGGAATAAAATTAAAGTAACTACACAGGATCTCTGGTAGACAGCATATTCAGTATATGTGTCATGTTTCCTTATCCCTTCAGCCACCCTAGGTCCTTAGAAGTTATTGGAGCCCACTTGGGATTTCCAAGTTCAAGGAAATTCTTTCTCAGTTAATGTTTTATAATGGAACAACAGTTGTCCACAGAACAGCAGCAATATATTACAGTGCTGAAACAATTATTAGAAGCAGGTGGTACCTCTGTTACAGAAAAATAGCCCCAATTGCCTGACTTATTATCCTTTTATTATAAAAACAGTTTGAACTAAAATTAACCTCTAGATACAACCAGCAGGGATGATATCCTTGAGAAAACACATGTTTCTACAACAGTGGTTCTCAATGTTTCTAATGCTGTGACCCTTTAATACAGTTCCTCATGTTGTGGTGACCCCCAACCATAAAATTACTTTTGTTGCTACTTCATAACTGTCATTTTGGTACTATTATGAATTGTAATATCAATATCTGTGTTTTCTGATGGTCTTAGGCGACCCTGATAGCAGTTCTCAACCTGTGGGTTGTGACCCACGGATTGAGAACTGTGCTGTAGAGCCTAAGCAGACTCTACAGACATTCCACCCAAATTCCATGCTTTCCCACAGAGAGATACTTGTTGCCATTGTTATTCTTTATGCTTGTCTCCTTTCTTTCTTTCTATTTATTCTTTTTACAACAGACACTTTAATATTTCTTGCTCCATTAGCCTTTTTCTTTTTTCTGAGAAATTCCTGATTTCACCTCCAATTTTGAATGATAGCCTTACTGTATAGAGTATTATTGGATTCAGTCCCTTGCTTTGTATCACTTTGTATTCTTCATTCCATTCCCTCTGGCCTGATGTGTTTCTGTTGAGAAATCATTTGATAATCTAATGGGAGATCCCTTGTTGGTAACTTTCTTTCTCTCTTGCAGTCTTTAAGGTTCTTTCTTTGTCATTAATGTTTGCTATTGTAATTGCAACATATTGGTGTGTGTTTTTTGAGGTTCATCTTTTTGGGAACTCTCTGTGCTTGTGTGAGTTTTTTCTTCCCCAAGTCAGGAAGTTTTCTGTTATTATTTCTTCAAATAGGTTTTCTATAACCTTCTCTTCTTCTTGACCATTCTATTACTCCTATTATGAGGATATTGCTTTGTTTCAGGTTGTCCCAAAGATCCCTTAAACTATTCTGATTTTAATGTGTGTGTGTGTTTTCCAATTTCTATTTAGATGAGGTGTTTATATCCAGTCTTATAACTTGCTGATTTGGTCCACTGCTTCTTCTAGTGTTCTGTTTAAACCTTCCATTGAGGTATTTTTGTTGTTGTTTTTGTTTTTATTGAAGGTATATTATTCTTCACTTCCTCTTGATTCTTACATATGTTAATTTTCTCATCCATCCAGTTTAGGAACTTTAAGAACCTTACCCTGAATTCTTTCTCCGGCATATTGCTAGCCTCCATTTCATTTAGTTACTTTGTTGGTGATTCCTCCTTTCCCTTTTCTGGGGTTGTTTCTTTGTGTGCCCATTTTTGCTGTCTCTTTCTTGCTCTGGGCACCTTGCTTGGGGTTTCAGAGGTTAAAGACTCTATCAGGCCAATGGTCTTGAAATTGTTAGCTCAGAGCTGGGTCTGCTTTGAGTCTCACACTTTTATTTCCTCTGCTCTGAGTTGTATCTTTTCCCCAAGGATCTGGATACTTAGTGTACACTTTAGATTCTCAGGGTGGTGGGTGCATAGGCACAGTTCCTCTGTTGTGCAACTCCCTATGAGGGTCCAGAGCACTCTGTCACGCAATTTGCTGTGTGACTCTGACCCCTGTGGCAGGGTGGAACCCTAGTTCCCTCTGGCAATGCACTTGTAGCATAGTCCTGTGGCCTCTTGCTGGGCACAACCAATTGATCTGGGTTGCCCTGGAAACACTCTCCTGTGTTCTGGAGTACGGCATGTGCTGGTTTGCTTCTGGTAGCTCCAGTGGGACTGTCCCAAGCGATTGGATGGAGCAGGTGCTAGTTGATTGTATCACACAGTCAGAACTCTCCTATGGCCTGAAGTGGGATGCTGCTGAATTACTCCAGATTGACCCATCAGCAACTTCCTGGGCTTGAGGTGGAGTGGGTGAAAGTTGCTCTCTTTTGGCCCAGAGTGAGGTGTGTTCTGGGTTGCTTTGGGTTGCCTCAGCAGGATTCTTCTGTGGGCCAGGGTGAATTGGGCACTAGTTGCTCTGGGTGGCATAGTCCACATTCTCCTGTGGCCCAGTGTGGGGCACACAGTGGGTTGCTCCAGGTAGCCCTGGCAACAGGTTCAAGGTCTCAGGATGAGGTGGGCACCAGGTGGCTCCAGTTCAGCCTGGTAGCACAGTTCTGGGGCCTTGGATGTGGCAGGGCACAGGGTCCCCCTGGCTTGCACTCACTGTGGGTTCTGGAGCTGGATTCGGGATGCTGGGTCCTGGAGGGCTGGTGAGGAGGCCAGGTGTGGGAGGTTACTCTGGTAAATGCTCACTGAAGATGTTTGGGAGCTTCCCAGGATGTATTGCACAATTCACTCCCAGAGCACAGTGGTGGCTCCAGGAAAGTTATGGCTGGCAAGCGGCATTTTCAAGGCATCCTCTGCCCTTCCTTATTGAAAATTATCTCCTTAGGTGTGTCTAATTTGTTAATTCTTGATGGATTCTCTCCAATTTAGTTGTTTATCCAGCCTGGACGCAGGACTATGTGTGAAACACTTCTGCCTATTCAGCTGTCAATTTTAAATCCATGACCATCTCTTATGTGCATTCCCTGGACAGATCAGAGTTTAATTAAAGTTGTATTCTGCAGACCATATGAGGCCCCTGTATTAAACCCCAGACACTTCTGTGAGAACATTTGAGACTTTTGAACCAGAGGGAGGAATTTGCCTCTTTGATCTTCAGGGTCTGAATAGGGATCCAAGCACT
The DNA here is from genome assembly GCF_014108245.1 of Pipistrellus kuhlii. Lineage (NCBI taxonomy): Eukaryota > Metazoa > Chordata > Mammalia > Chiroptera > Vespertilionidae > Pipistrellus > Pipistrellus kuhlii. The sequence goes on from NW_023425515.1 coordinate 98,606,011, forward strand.
CATTCAGTTGTTGGTCAGATTTTGTCTTGAAACTGGTCTACTGCTTTCTAACTCAGTCCAACCACCAGTTTATCCTTCCATGGGAACCTTTTTATGTGGCGATTGCCCTAATGGCTTTTAGCTGGCTGACCCATGCCTTCTTTTAAATGGCCCAAAAGGCCAGAGACTGCATTTGGAAAGTGAAAGAGAAAAATGATCACTGGAAATGGCAGCCTGATTAAGTGACTGAGAGGCACTTGGCAATGCTTACAAAATGACAAAGGAAACATCAAAAGAAGTGATAGGGTCCATAAGCACACCATTTAATGTGGAGAGTTTGAATCCTTGACCAGTCCCCAAAGCTAATAACTGGAACCATGAGCCAAGGGTTTTTCCCAGAGTTGTGTCTCACAATGCTGAAGAATGAGCACCACAAACCAGAAGATTTAAGCAAGAATGTGGAAATTTTATTATAAGAAGATTCAGACTCCTCAATAGGGAAATGGCCCAAATAATGGGTTGCCAGTGAAGCTATCTAGGGGTATATATGTGCTACAAGCCTACTTTATGTTGCCACCTGATTGATTCCCTCACTGTTCTTGCTTAGTAATGGACCTGAACTTTTTCTGTTTCTATGCCTTTGTACATCTTGTTTCTACAGACCCTCCCTTGGTTTTCCTTGACTCCTGCTCTGTATCCAAAATGTTTTATTATTTCAGCATAGTTGGTTTCTGTGATTAGGCTTGCTCAAACTGCTGGATCTGCCCCTCCCTATGTTCTACCTGTCTTTGTTTCCCACAGGAACCCTGCTCTATGTGCCTACATTTTAAGCTAACTTCTCTCAGAGTTGTGGAAAGTATTAACTCTTTCTAGCAATGATGTATAAAATTCCCACAGAATCCTGACTACTGGGAAAGCTTACCTGAGTTCTGGTATTTTTATTTTGGCTTCATATTGACTGCCCACATGACTGACATCATTCTTCAGTTCCTTTATATATAAAGTTAATGCTGTGAGACAGTGATTAATTGTCTCCATAATTCACATTTTAGACTCTCTGACATAGCTCAGAGCTCCCACCCAGATAATCATAGATACCTTCTATCAACAAGACATTCCAAGAGCCCAGAGATAACCTCAAATAATCTAGGATAAAAGTCAGATATTTCCTTGGTAAATGTTAAATTCTAGTCTAGTTTTATAAATTCCTATATATTTGGCCAAAATAACATCATTTTTAAAGCTCAATAGTTATCACTTACATAAATCATGTTAATAGGAAAGTAGATAAAACTGAGGATCAGAGGAGTAATAAGAGGACATTAACATCACAGAGGAAGTCAGTGGCCAAGCCAGGATTGAGCAAATATCTTCTAAATTATAATTCAACATGAATATATCACCTGAGAAGGAGAGAGAAAAAGAGAGAGAGTGTGCTTTAGATAACAAAAGATAAACTATAAGATAACATAACAAAGAGCAGTACTAAGCTGCCAGTCAAACATATGAAGAAACTACAAGTTTAATAGCCTCAGGAAATTTTTGTAAAATCAACTGTGGTGGATTTTTAGCTTTTTGCCGTTGTGGTTTACATTTTACACTTGTCTTTATTTAGACTGTCAACAAAATGGTATACAAATGGGTATTTTCTTGTTTGGATTAGATTCTTTTGTTTATTTTATTATTATTTTCTTATTGGGAGATTTGCTAAAAATGTAGGAATGGAATTTGAGGTGATGGGAGTTTGAAACACAAAAAGCTATTTTTTCTCTTTCTTTTTACCTTTTTCTATCTTTAAAATAGTCTCACACCAACCTACTACTTCATAACGATAACATTAACAAGTGTTTAACCATCAGCACACCAAGGGCACCAATTAATTAGGCTCAGACATCACTAATTAGTCAAGATGCTAATCAAAGTTCTTGAACTTGGAGAAATGTGATAAATGATATATTGGTTAAATGTCAATGTTTTATAACTCTTGAATTCTAGTATTTTCTGAGCAATGTTATGAAATTAATGCATCTGTCCTCAATTCAAAGTTAAAATCTTAACCTCCAATGTGATGGTAGATCTATTAGAAAGTAACTATGGCATAAGGGGAGCCCTCATGAATGGGATTAGTGCCCTTATGAAAGAGACCCAGAAATGCTTGCCCCTTCTGTCATTTCAGAACACAGATAGGAGATGGCAACATTAGCTACAACCAAGCTCTCATCAGACACCAAATATTTCAGCATCTTGATCTTTGACTTCCAAACCTCTAGATATATGAAAAATAAATGATTGGGGTTTTATTTTGTTCTTGTTTTAAGTAATCCAGTATATGGTATTTTTTATTATAGTACCAGGAAGACTAATCAGGCACTTATTTTGAATGGGTAGCTCTTTTACAAACACATTATAGTACTTAGTCATCTCAACATTGCATTTTACAGATGAGAAAATTGAGGCCTAGAATGGTTAAATAGCTGCCCAATATTTCCAACTAGTAATAGGCAAAGTTGGAATATCTACCTAGTTTCTGCAACTTCATGATCCATAATATTAAGCATATAAAATTGCCCCATAATATGACGAGATAATAAGATATCTTATATTTAACATTAAATGTATTAACACATTTAATAAATTAATTTGTCAATGTAACAGGATACTAAATCAACACTTCAGAATTTATGGCCTTTTTATATACCAATAATGAATTCTCAGAAAGAAAAACTAAACAAACAATCCTATTTATCACTGCAACAAAAAAATTAAGATACATAGGAATAAACTTAACCAAGTAGGGGGAAAAAAAAACTACCAATCATGAGGAAGGTATATTCTACCTTCCTCTACCTACCCCCCCCCCCAAAAACAAACAAACAAACAAAAAAAACCTGTAGTTTTCCAAGGTTTGTTTTTGTTTTTTGGGGTTTTTTTTTTTTGGGGGGGGGGGAGAAGTAGAGGAAGACATAAACAAATGAAGAATATACCTTCCTCATGAATTGGTAGAATTAATTTTTTATTAAAATGCCCATACTTCCCAAGGCAATATACAGATTCAATGCAATCTTTATTAAAATACCCACAGCGTATTTCACAGATCTAGAACAAATACTCAAAAATTTTATATGGAACAACAACAACAAAATACCCTGAATAGCCACAGCAATCTTAAGAAGAACAAAGTAGGAGGATTCAAGTTTACTTCAAACCATTGTATTCAAAACAACCTGGTATTGGCACAAAAACGGGCATATAAAGCAATGAAACAGGACAGAAACCTCAATCAATCCAATCTATTATTCTCAATTAATATTTGGCAATAGTTCTTGAAGAGTCAAGACAGTCTACTCAATAAATTGTGTTAGGAAAACTGGACAGATACTTGCAAACAAATGTAACTAGACCAACTTACACCATACACAAGAATAAACACAAAATGGATAAGCAACTTAAATGTAAGTCTTGAATCCATAAAAATCCTGGAAGAAACCATAGGCAGCAAACTTTCAGACAACTCTCATAACAATATGTTTATAGATACATGTCCTAGGGCAAAGGAAGCTAAAGAGAAAATAAACAAATGGGACTCCATCAAAATAAAAAGCTCTGTGCAGCAAAATAATGCACCAACAAAACAAAAAGGGAGCCCATTGTATGGGAGAACATATTTGACAATGTTACATCATAAAAAGGGTTAATATTGAAAAAATATAAGGAACTCATACAACTTAACAAGAGGAAGACAAACAATCCAATTAGAAAATGGACAAAGAACCTAAATAGATACTTCTCCAAAGTGGACATAGAGATGGCCAAGCGACATATGGAAAAATGCTCAAAATCACTGATCATCAGAGAGGTGCAACTTAAGATGAATGTGAGGTATCACCTCACCTTGTCAGAATGCCTACCAGCAACAAATCAACAAATGACAAGTACTGGTGAGGAAGGGAAGAAAAGGAATCGTCGTACACCACTGCTGGTAGGAAAGCAGACTAGTGTAGCTGTTATGAAAAACAATATGGAGTTTTCTTTTAAAAATTAAATATATAACTGCCATTTGACCCAGTGAACCCATTTCTAAGAATATATCCCAATAATCCCCAAACACCAATCAGAAAAGATATATGCTCTGCTGTGTTCATTAAGATCTGGGCAAAGCCCAAATGCCCAATAGTAGATGAGTGGATAAAAAAAGCTCTGGACTATGGACCAGCAAGAAGGTAGGGAGGGAGAGTGTGAGAGATTGAGGGAGCGATAGAAGAGTATGAGGATGTGTGTGTGGTGTGTGTGAGTTAGAGCTAGGGACAGTTAGATTCTGTAGGTCTTTCCAGGGGCTGCTTTTGACAGCAAAACCCCTCTGCCACTGCAAACACTCCAGGGAGGACACTGCTAGCACAGAGACCACGCCATCTTGAAGAACAGACTGCTTGAGACGGATTTTAGCCTCACCACTACCCAATCTGGTCTCAGTCGCAAACCAGAACTCTACAGCCACTTGGGTAATAGACCTGTGACCATAGCTGCAGACCCATTGATACCAAGACCCCAAGCACCCTGGCTGCAAGTTTCTGTGAGTCACAGAGCCAATCCTCAACCCCACTGGCCCTGCTGCAGTGGCATAGGAACTGCCAGTCCCTCTCTGCACAAATAGGCATCCTGCCACACACAGCAGCAGTGGCTGTACCTGAATTTGAGCCTGGGTGTGCAGACACGGGAAGCTGTTTCCTGCAAACAGGCAACAGATCCACACAGGGAATCTGCACTGATTTTGAGCCTGCGTGGGTAAACTCAGGGAACTTGTCTGAGCATGCAAACTCAGTTTGTTTCCCATGACCAGACCTGTTGCCCACACAGGGATGCTGCACTGAATTTGAGCCTAGGTGCTTGGACATGGGAAGTTTGTTTCCCACAGTGCATACCTGTGTGACCATACCACATGTCCACACAGAGCAGCAGTGCCACCTGACTTTGATTCAGGGCAAGCATACACAGAAGGCTGTTTTCCACAGGGCAGGAGTGGGCCTCCTGCTGACACAGTGCGACTGTGCAACCCGGTCCCCCAAGCAGACCAGGGACCCTGATTCTCCATACAAGAGGCAGCACTGAGCACCACTGGCTTGACTCTGTTTCTGACTGCACGCACCTGGGATCTCTGATTCCCAGTGCATTCACACTAAGAGTCAGTGACTCCAATTCTTAGAGCATGCACACACAGGGGACCTGATTCTCAGTGCAAGGTTGCCCAGCAACAAAGATTCTTATACTCAATTCTCAGTGTGGATACACATGCTAGGGAACTCTGTTTCAGTGCAGTGAAGGCAGGGTCCCTGATTCTAGTAAGCACACGAGGCTACACTAAGCTCCTATCTCCATGATCTTGGGCAAGTGTGGCTCACATCAACTCATGGCAGCTACATGTGTTGATGTCAGTGCTAGTCAGTGACACTCGAGGGGTGTGAAGCTCCTACTGTACACAGCCCAGGCCCCCAAAACTTGATATTTGAACCTTCTCTTCTGGTGACAATCAGAATGGTAACACAACAAAACAATACCCAATGGAAAGAAAATGAGGAATCACCAAGAAAGGAATAGGTGAAACTGAAGTAGGCAATATGTCAGAAAGGGAATTCAAAGTAATGGTCTTACAATTCATACACAAAAGAGATGAGAAAATCAACAACCAATGCAAAAATCAGGAAGAAATCAAAAGAGATATAGCTACAATCAAAAACACCATGGAAGGTTTCAACAGTAGATTAGAAGCAGAGGACTGAATTAATGAGTTAGAAAATAAGGTACAGAAATAAGCCCAATCTGAACAGCAACTGGATAATTAAAATGAAAAGGCAGGAAGAGAGCTTAAGGGAGATTTGGGACAACACAAAAATGAAGTAACATACATATAATAGGGTGGCCAGAAGGACAAGAAGAGCAGCAAGCATTATAAAATGTATTTGAAGAAATAATGACAGAAAACTTCCCTAATACAAGGAAGAAAAAAGTTACACAAGTACAGAGATTACCAAGAAAGATGAACCCGCCGGGACCGGTTTGGCTCAATGGATAGAGTGTCGGCTTGGGGAATGAAGGATCCTTTAATACCCCATTATCATAACTAGTTAAATCCTCTAAACAAAAAATTAGCAAAGAAACTTCAATCCCAAAGAATTCACAAGATCAGATGGATTTAATTGACATCTTTAGAAAATTTCACCACAAAACTACAGAATATACATTCTTCTCAAGCACATAAGAGACATTTTCAAAGATAGACCACCCATTGGGACACAGGCAAAGTCCCTCCAAATTCAATTGGATTGAAATCATATCAATCATCTTCTTCGGTCACAATGGCATAAAATTAGAAATCAGCTACAGTAAAAACAACCACAAAAACTCAAACACTTGGAGGCTGAATAGTAAAATATTAAATAATGTGTGGGTTACCAAAGAGATCAAAGAAATAAAGCACATCCTAAAAACAAACGACAATGAAAACACAATAAAAAATCTTTGAGACACAGTGAAAGCAGTCCTGAGAAGGAAGTTCATAGCATTATAGGCCTATTTCTAACAAACAAACAAACACACACAAAAAAAAAACACAAAAAAACCAACAACACTGGTATTAAACTACAATATATAACTCTGCAATTTGAAGAATTAGAAAGAGAGCAACAAGAAAAGTCCAGAGTGAGAAGAAGGAAGGAAATAATAAAGATCCAGTAGGAAGCCGAAACCGATTTGGCTCAGTGGTAGAGCTTCAGTCTGCAGACTGAAGGGTCCCAGGTTCGATTCTGGTCAGGGGCATGTACGTTAGTTGTGGGCACATCCCTGGTGGGGGGTGTGAAGGAGGCAGCTGGTCAATGTTTCTCTCTCATCAACATTTCTAGCTCTCTAGCTCTCTCCCTTCTTCAATGTAAAAAAATCAATAAAATATATATATTTTTAAAAAGATCCAGTAGAAATAAATTACAAGAAGACAAAAACAACCACAAAAGATCAATGAAACCAAGAGCTGGTTCTTTGAAATGATAAACAAGATTGATGAACCTCTAGCCAGGCTCACCAAGAAGCAAAGAGAGAGGACCCACATAAAAAATATCAGAAACGAAAAAGGTGAAATATCAACAGACCCCACAGAAATCCAAAGAATATTAAGAAAAAATACTCTGAGCAACTCTACTCCAACAAACTGGTCAAGCTAGAAGAAATGGACATATACCAAAAAAAAAAAAAAAAAAAGACTGACCTTCCAAAACAAAATATCTGAATAAGCCGATAACTATGGAGGAAATGGAAGCAGTAATAATAATAATAAAAAAAAAACCGTCCAACAATCAAAAGCCCTGGACCAGATGGCTTCACAGGGAAGTTTAAAAAAACATTCAAAGAAGATATAAAACTATCTTCCTTAGACCATTTTAAAAAATTCAAGAAAAAGGACACTTCAAGCTCTTTCTACGAAGTCAGCATTACCCAAATCCCAAAACCAGATAAAGGCAATACAAAGAAAGAGAAGTAAAGGCCAATATCTCTCATAACTTAGACACCCAAAATCCTCAACAAAATTCTAGCAAATTGAATCTAGCATTACATTATAAAGATCATACACCTTGACCATGGAATTTATCTTGGGGATGCAAGGATGCTACAATATCTGCAAATCAATAAATGTGATACATCATATAAACAATCTGAGAGATAAAAATCATATAATCATATCAATTAATGCAGAAAAAGCATTTGAAAAAATCCAACACCCTTTGTTGATAAAAACCCTCATCAATGTGGGAATAGAAGTATCATACATCAATATAATATAAGCCATATATCGATATCATACTCAATGGGCAAAAGCTAAAACCATTTGCACTAAGAACAAGAACAATAAAAGGATGCCCACCCTCACCACTCCTGTTCTACATAATACTGGAAGTATTAGCCCTTGCAATCAGACATGAAGAAGAAATAAAAGGCATCCAAATTGGAAAAAAAGTAAAATTTTCATTATTCACAGTTTATATGTTATAATACATACAAAACCCCAAAGACTCCATTCAAAAAATACTAGACTTAATAAATGAATTTTGCAATCTAACAAGATACAAAATTAATGCAAAGAAGTCTATGGATTTTCTATACACCAATAATGAACTCACAGAAAGAGAAATTTAAAAAGCAATCCCATTTACCATTGCAACATAAAAATTAAGATACCTAAAAATAAACTTAACCAAGGAGATAAAAAGGACCTGTGCTCAGAAAATTTCAGAATGCTGAAAAAAGAGATAGAGGAAGACATGAACAATTAGAAGAATACACCATATTAATGAACTGCAGAATTAACATCATTAAAATGCCCATACTACCCAAAACAATCTATAAATTCAATGCAATCCCCATTAAAATACCAATGGCATACTTTGAACACCTAGAACAAATTCTTCAAAAATTCATCTGGAATAATAATAATAATTTATAAAAGGACTCCAAATAGTGGCAGCAATCTTGAGAAAGAAGAATAATGTTGATGGGATCACAATCCTATATAATAAAAGAGTAATATGTAAATTAGCCATCACTCTATGACAAAAATGGCGGCGCCCATAGCAGACACTGATGGCAACATCCAAGCAATGGGAGCCCAGTATCTGCTCCTTGGCCGGGGAGGGTGGGAAGGGGTCTCTGGCCAGAGGACTGGGAGCAGGACACTGAGCTTGCATTGTCAGCAATGGTGCAAGCTCAGTGCCTGAGCTGTGAAGGAGCCTTTGGGGCCATGAGCCCAGTGTCGCACCATGGCAGTGAGGCAGGAGGGAAGGGACCTCTGGGCCCGTGAGCACAGAGTTCATGAGCCCAGTGTCCACACCCTGGCGGCCGTGCTGCAGGAAGGAAGAGGCCTGTGGGGTCAAGAGCCCAGAGTCCCAGCACCCAGAGTCCGTGCTCCGGCCAGCCTTGTGTCGGGAGGGAAAAGGCCTGTGGGGCCCCAAGCTCAGTGTCCCCATGGCAGGGGAGGAACCAGAAAAATGGATCATTCCAGTTCCTGATGCTGACAGAACCTTATGGGGGCCAGGGTCCTCCACCTGCAGCCCCCAGTTGCAGCTTAGCAGCCCCAATTGCAGACTGGAAGCCCCCTGCCAGCAGTCCAGATAGCACCAGCATGGCGCCGCAGTAGGGGAGAGGGTGGGGGAGGGGGCGCGTATCCAGCAGGCACTCTACAGACATCAAATCACTGCTGCTGAGGCCGCCCCCACCCACACACTCACAAGCAGAGTCCAAGGGGGCGACTCCTGAGGCAAGGCTCCCATGGCCGCTGATGCACAGCCAGGCAAGGAAACCAGACCTGAAAGCCCAAGCACCAGAATACCCAAGCTGCAGGGCATCATGGGCCGGACAAGCATCTTCTCAGAGACTGTGTAGAAGGAGGGGAATACCTCTGGCTAGAGGCCAGGTGAGGGATGCTGGTGTCTTATCAGGCCAAGACCAGGCTGCGGGACACCCTGCACTTCCATGCACAGATTTCATGCACCAGGCCTCTAGCATCATATATCAAGTTATACTATAAAGCTACTGTTCTCAAAACTGCATGGTACTGTCACAAGAACAGACATACATATAGACTAGTGGAACAGACCAGAGAAACCAGAAATCAACACAAGCCATTATGCTCATTTAATATTTGACAAAGAAGGCCAGAACATACAATAGTCAAGACAGTCTCTTCAATAAATGGAGTCAGGAACACTAGACAGATACTTGCAAAAAATGAATCTAGCCGAAACCAGTTTGGCTCAGTGGATAGAGCATCAGTCTGCGGACTGAAAGGTCTTAGGTTAGATTCCAGTCAAGGTCATGTACCTTGGTTGCTGGCAAATCCCCAGTAGGGGGTGTGCAGGAAGCAGCTGATCGATGTTTCTAGCTCTGTATCCCTCTTCCTTCCTCTCCGTAAAATATCAATAAAATATATATATATATATTTAAATGAAACTAGACCACCAACTTACACCATACACAAAAATAAACTCAAAATGGATAAAGGACTTAAACATAAGATGGAAAACCATAAAATCTTAAAAGAATCCATACGCAGCATAATAGCAGACATATGTTGTAGCAATATGTTTAATGATACAGCTCCTATGGCAATGGAAACTAAGGAAAAAATAAACAAATGGGACTATGTCAAAATAAAAAGCAAAAGAAATGAACAACAAAACAACAAGAAAGCCCACAGCATGGAGAACATATTTGCCAATGTTACTTACCTTTAATAAGTGTTTAATTCAACAGTATAGCACTTGCATAAAAACAGACATACAAATCAATGAAACAGAATAGAGAACGTACAAATAAATCCATACCTGATATTTGACAAAGGAGGCAAAAACATACAATAGATTAAAGATAATCTATTCAATAACTGGTGCTGGGAAAATGGAACAGATAAGTGTAGAAGATGAAAAAAGACCACCTTCTTACACCATATGCAAGAATAAACTAAAAATGGCTAAAACTTAAATGTTAAACAAGAAACTATAAAAATCCTAGAAAACATAGGCAGTAAAATTTCAGATATTTCTATGAGCAATATTTTTTTGATATATATCCTCAGACAGCAGAAATGAAAGAAAAATAAACAAAGAGAACCACACCAAAATATTTCTTTTCACAACAAAGGAAACCATCAACAAAACAAAAAGAGATCCTACTGATTGGAAAAACATATCTGCCAGTGATACATTTGATAAGGGATTAATATCCCAGATTAATAAAAAACTTATAAATCTCAACACTAAGAAAACCCCCAAACAATCCAATTAAAAAATGGGTAAAATACCTGAATAGACACCTCTCCAAAGAGGACATGCAGATGGCCAATCCTATATAATAAAAGGGTAGTATGCAAATTTCTTCCCTGACCAAGAGTTTGTTGGGGAGTTTGACCAGGGCATGGAGCCGGCCAGATGAAGGAAGGGAGGCCTCACTGGTGGCCATGGTGGTGGCATCAAGAGGCCAGAGGAAGCGAGGGAGTACCCAGGCATCAGCCAGCAGTCACAGGAACCCTACCATTGCATGAATTTCATGTACTGGGTCTCTAGTAGATATATGAAAAGATGCTCAACATTTCTGATCATCAGAGAGATGAAAATTAATACCACAATGAGATATCATCTCACACATGTCAGAATGGCTACTATAATAAATCAACAAACAATAAGTGTTGGCAAGGATGTGGCAAAAAGGGAACTCTTGTGTGCAGATTGGTAGAGCCACTGTGGAAAGCTGTATGGAGTTTCCTCAAAAAATTTAAAATGGAACTGCCTTTTGACCTAGTGTTTCCACTTCTAGGAATTTATCCAAAGAAACCAGAAACACTAATTTGAAATAATATATATACCCCTATGTTCATTGCAGCATTTTTTTAAATAGCCAGGAGGAGACAAAATGGCAGCAGAATAGACAGACGTGCCCCCAGCCTTGTCCCAGAGCAGATAGAATGAGCAGCTGAAACAAATAACATCCGACCTGAATTGGTGAAGGAGACTCACCTGGTGAGACAGTTTGCAACCGGGAAGAACAGAGGACCCCTGGAGAAAGGTAAAATCAAGGTTCTTGGCAGGAGAGTCTGCCAGACCTCTGAGCCCAGAGGGTCAGAGGGAATCCACACAGCACCAAGCCACGTCCATGGAGACAGGCACAGTGTCTGACTGTGGAAAGAAGGTCCATAGGACTTCTGAAGGGAGGGGATTTGAGAACTGGGTCCATAGTCACGAAAGGCTGAGTCCAGAGGGGGCAGCCTAATTGGCTGACCAGACCATGCAGAGCCAGCAGGAGAGGAGTGCTCAGAGGCACAGTCTTTCTCCGCTCTGTGGCTTGTGCCTTTCTTCACTGAACCTAGTTCATAGGACCTTTCGGATACAGACACTTATCCATAGCTAAGGTGCAGGAGAATGTGCAGACTTGTGGAATCTTGGGAGAGGAGGGATTCAGGAGAAGTGACAGCTAGTCTGGCACTGAATCGTACCTGAGCCTGGGACCTGGGCAGCCATTTTGTCCTGAAGAGATAGCCTCTCCCTATAGTCTCTAGGCAACCAATACAGCCACACCCATATTCTACCCTGAATGATGCAAAGGATTTTAAAGAATCTAAATAGTCCCTGAGAGTCCAAATGGACTGGCCTAAAGAGAGACCTTCAGTCCCAGCAATAGAAACTGAGAAACAGAAAACTGGGACCTTAATCCAGCCAAAAGAATGACATTTCACTTTTCATTTTTTTAAAATTATTTTGTTATTTTGTTTTTCTGTTTTTGTTTGTTGCTTTATTTTCTATTTATTTTTACATCATTCTATTTTATTTGCTATTTTTATTTTATACCATTTTTGAAATTATTTTTTGTAAACTTATTATTATTTTCTTCTCATTCTCTTTCTTCTTATCCATCTCCTTTCTACTTCCTCCATACTGAACTGATGTCCTCCCTATATTTATACAGATTTTCCCCCCACCCTCTTTGCTGGGTGTTTATATTTATTTATTTATTTATTTATTTATTTATTTATTTATTTATGTATTTATTTATTTTGGTTTATCTATTGATTCTGTAACAGTACCAGAATATATATATATATTTTTTTTCCTTTTTCTTCCTTTTTCTTTTCTCTCTTATCTTTGTCTCTCTTCAATATCATTTGAGCTCTCTTTCTCTCCCCTAATTCTCTTTTTTCAGGTGGTCACTTATAGTGGGATTATTGGTGTTGTGAGTACATTTGTGTTTTTTCCCCTTTGTGTTGTGTCTTGTCAAGGTGAATTTTATCCTGTCTGACCAGGTGCTAAAGAGTGAGCAGCATAATCAGACACCTGGAGAGGAAACTTCATCCATGAACGGGTCAATAACACCTCAGACTCAATGACAGAGGCAGGAAGAAGGTGGCAGTGAGGAAGAGAGGATGAGTGAGTGAGAGAGCAAAAGAAGAGTGTGTGGTCATGTGGTGTGTGTGTGTGTGTGTGTGTGTGTGTGTGTGTGTGTATGTGTGTGTGTATATGAGTGTGAGTATATATAACAATTAGATCCTGCAAGACCTTTGGGGGCAGGCTAACTGGGATCATCTAACTAGGCAGCTTCTGCTACTATTGTAAACAATACCAGAAGGCCAGCTTGTCCTCAGAGCCCTTGACTTTTTGAAGAAGACTCACCTTCACCCAAGGTGCCCTCAGATAACACCTGGGACTCTACGGCCACCCCTGCCAGGGATTTGCTACCACAGCTGTGGTCCACAGTCAACGAGTCACCAGCTACCCCTGGTGCAGGTTCCTGTAAGTTCTGAAGCATGCTCCCCTCTGACTGGCCCAATGCCCAGGGAACTGCAAGCAGCAGACACATGAGCATCCCCACATGCAACATTCCCCAGGCCTAAGAGCAGCAGCCTCACATGGCCTGCCCCTATCCAAGGAGCAGCAGCTGTGTGAGTGGCCTGCTGCCCCATCCGAAGAGTAGCAACCACACAAGCAGCCAACCCCTTTTGAGGAGCAGCAGCCACATTAGCAGCCTGTCCACAATTGAGGAGCAGCAGCACCATGCAGCATGCCCTCATCTGAGGAGAAGCAGCTGCATGTGGCCTGCCCCCTGCACCTGTCTGAGAAGCAGTAGCTGAGCATGCAACCTACCCATGTCCAAAGAGCAGCAGCCATATGAGCAGCCTGTCCCCATCAGAGGAGCAGCAGCTGTGTAAGCAGCCCACCCCCAAGGAATAGCATCACCACAAGCAGTCCATCCCCATTCAAGGAACAGCAGCAGCCCAAGCAGCCTACCTCAGTCCAAGGAGCAGCAGCCACACGAGCAGACCACCCATGTTTGAGGAGCAGCAGCTCATGTACTCCACACTGGTCTGGGAGAAGCAGCCACATGCAGCCTGCACCTGTCCAAGAGCAGCAGCAGGGTGAGTGGCCTGCCCCTGTTCAAGTAGCAGCAACCACACATGCAGCTCACTCCTGCATGAAGAGCAGCAGCTACCCAATCAGCTTGCCTTGGTTTGAAGAGCAGCAGACACATGATCAGAACACCCAAGTCTGAGAAGTGGCAGCACTGTGCAGCCCACATGGGTCTGCAAAGCAGCAGCCACATGCAGCCTACACCTGTCTGATGAGCAGCAGCTGGGTGAGTGGCCTGTACCTGTCTGAGGAGCATTAGCCACATGTGCAGCTCACTCCCACCTGAGGAGCAGTAACTGTGCAAGCAGCCCATCTCCCATCTGAGGAGTAGCAGATACACAAGCAGCCCATACCCATGCAAAAAGCAGAGCCCTGCAAGCAACCTTCCCTTGTCCAAGAAGTGGCAGCCTCTTGAGCAGCCCACCCCATCTGAGGAACAGCAACAGTGTGCAGCCAGCCCTTGATCCAAGAAGCAGAAGCCACATGAGCAGTCTGCCCCCATCCGAGGAGCATCAGCCATGTGCAGCCTGCCCCATCCAAGGAATAACAACCTCGTGATCAGCCATCCCCATCCAAGGAACAGCAGCTGTGTAAGCAACCTCACCCTCCAGCCAGAAGAGCCACCACTGATGCAAACAGCACCCATCAGAAAAGTCACTGAGGAGAAGCCACTTCTGTGACTGCCCAAGGAGCAACCATAGCCCAAGGAGCCACTGCCAAGCAAGGAGCAGCCCCTGCATGACTCAACATCCAGATCAGTAGGTGAAACAAAAATGGGTAGACAAAGAAACATCCAAATGAAAGAAATGGAGGAATTGCCAGAAAAGCAGCTAAATGAAACAGAGGCATGCACTATGTCAGAAAAAGAATTCAGAATAAGGTCATACCGTTCATAAACCAGATGGAGGAAAAAAATCAACAATTTATGTAAGAATCAAGAAGAAAAGGGTGAAAAAATCAATAATTTATACAAGAATCAAGAAGAAATGAAGAGTGTTATAGGTGCAATAAAAAAACACCATGAAGAATTTCAACAGTACACTAGGAGAAGCAGAGGACTGAATTAGTGAATTACCAGGCAGGGAAGCAAAACACACCCAACTGAACTGCAATTGGAGAGAAAAATTAAAAGACAGGAGGACAGCCTAAGGGATCTTTGAGACAATGTGAAACAAAGCAACATATGGATAACAGGGGTTCCATAACAACAGGAAGAGGAACAAGGTTTAGAAAACCTAGTTGAAGAACTAATGTCAGAAAAAAATCCCTGAGGAAAGTCACGCAAGCACAAAGTCACACAAGCACAAAGAACCCAAAACAAGATGAACTTGAAAAGACCCATACCAAGACACATCATAATTACTATGACAAATGTTCAGGATGAAGAGAAAAGCTTAAAGGCTGTAAAAGAGAGACAGAAAGCTACATAAAAGGGACCTCCCATTAGATTATCAAATGATTTCCCAACAGAAACACATCAGGCCAGAAAAGAATGGAAGGAAATTTACAAAGTGATGCAAAGCAAGGGACTAAATACAAGAATATTCTATTCAGCAAGGCTATAATTCAAAATTGAATGGGAAAAAGGATCTTCACAAACAAACAAAAATGGCTAAGGGAGTTTATCACCACCAACCCAGCAATACAAGAAATGCTAAAAGGACTGGTGTAAAAAGAAGAAATGAAAAGGTAAGACAGAACACAGGCACAAAAAATAAAAAAGGCTTCAAACAAGTCCCTGTCAATAATAACTTTAAACAAAAACGGACTAAATGTTCCCATTAAAAGACATTGAGTAGCTGAATGGATAAAAAATAATAATAAAAAAAATGACCCATATACACTGAATGGCCAGATTATAATGATCTCTGAACACATAATAATCTGGAACTCAGTGTGTGTGTGTGTGTATGTGTGTGTGTGTGTGTGTGTGTGTGTGTGTGTGTGTGTGTGTTAGAGGCCCCTTGCATGAATTAGTTCACTGGTGGGGTCAGGCAAGCCTGGCCAGGGGGAGGGAACATGGGTGGATGGACGGCCTGCCTGTTGGTTGACAATTTGCATATTAGCCTTTTATTATACAGGATATACACTGAGTAGTCAGGTTACTATGAGTTCAGAGATCATAATAATTGGGGTGTATATGCTGTCTACTAGAGACCCACCTCAGAACAAGGAATTCCCACTGACTAAAAGTGAAGGCATGGAAAAATATCTTTCAGGTAAATGGAAAAAAAAAAAAGCTGGGATAGCAATACTTATATCTGACAAAATACACCTCAAAATGAAGGCCATAACAAGAGATAACGAAGGGTACTTCTTAATACTACAAGGATTGATACAACAAGAAGGTATAACCCTGATAAACATATATGCATCCAATGCAGGAACACCCAAATACATTTTTTAAAAAATAATAACTCCTGGAAGATATCAAGAAAGAGATTGACAACAATACAATCATAGCAGGGCACTTTAATACACCACTGACATCTCTGAATAAATCTTCTAGAAAAAAAATCAGCAAAGAAACAGAAATCTTTAGTGAATCTTTAGATCAGGGGGACATAATTGACATCTTCAGAATATTTCACCCAGGAAATATATGTTTTTCTCAAATGCACATGGGACATTTTAAAAAATAGACCATATATTGGTACACAAGCAAAGTATCCCCAAAATTCAATAAGATTGAAATCATATCAAGCATCTTCTCGGACCACAATGGCATAATATTATAAATTAACTACAATAAAAACAATTCAAAAAATTCAAACACTTGGAAGTGGAATAGCATGCTATTAAACATTGATTGGATTACCAAAGAGATCAAAGAAGAAATTAAAAACATCCTGGAAACTAATGAGAATAAAACCACAACAATCAGGAGAAACCAAGATGGTGACCTAGATAAGCACCTAAGCTGCCGCCTTGCACAACAATTTCAAAACAACAACTAAAAGACAGATCAGACATCATTCAAAACTACAGGAAAGCTGGCAGGGTGGGAAATCTACAACTAGAAAGGAGGAGAGAGTCTCATGAATCAGAGTCTGGACTATAAAGAAAGACACCCAGAAGACTCGGGGGATCCGGGAGCTGCAGGTGGCAGGGTCTACAGTTGCGCACGGGTGAGTGAGCAAAGAGAGGTCTGACCGAGGAGGTTGCCGCAGCCTCTCCCTAGCGGAAGGAGTCAGAAGCTCCACACTACAGAGACCCAACCCAATCCCAGGCGAGCCCCTGGGGCACCCACGCTCTTACAAGGGGATTCTGAACTGTCAGGTGGAAACTCACTCAGGGGATCAGTAGAAGGCAGAGGTCTAAGGCACGCCCACAGGGACAGGGCTGACAGGAAGCCAAGACTGTCAGCTCAGCCTTGAAACTCCACTCCATTCAAGCTGAGCACAGAGGCTTCTGCAATTTTGCAAGTTTGATCCTATAAGACTGTCTCCAATACAGAAGGTATCCTGGAGTAGACACAGCTGATACTCACATTCAATTGGCCTGGAGGTTGATCCTTCCCAGTGATACCAACAATCAAGATTTAACTACAAGGCTTTACAAGCAGTCCATGAAGGGGAGCACCAAGAGTGTCTACCTCAGGTAACTGAGGAGGCTGATCCAATGCGTGGCTGATGGAAACCAAGGTTGTAGGCTCCGCCCTGAAAATCCACCCCATCCAAGCTGAACACAGATACTTTTAAGGATACTAACTCAGGGAAGCTGTGAAAATGCCAAGACAAGGAAACAGATCACAAACAAAAGAAATGGAGGACAAAAAGCGACTGGATATAGAGTTCAAAACCATGCTTATAAGTTTTTTCAAGAATTTCCTAGAAAAAGCCAATAAAATAAACAAAACCTCTGAGGATATGAAAAGGGATCAACTAGAAATAATAAAACATCAACAAGAAACAATAAGGGATAAATAAGAAACAATAAGGGATCAACAAGAAATAAAGAATACATTGTCTGAAATAAAAAATATTATACAGTGTCCTAAAAACAGAATAAAAGATCACAAGAATCAAGTCAAAGATTTGGAACATAAAGAGCCAGAAGATACTCCTTTGCAGAAGCAAGAAGATAAGAGAATCCAGAAAGTTGAAGATAATGTAAGAAACCTCTGGGACAACTTCAAGAGAACCAACATCAGAATTATGTGGTCCCAGAAGAAGAGAGAGAGCAAGATACCAAAAACATACTGAAAGAAATAGTGACAGAAAACTTCCCCCACCTGGTAAAAGAATTTGACCTAAAAGTCCAGGAAGTGAACAGAACCCCAAACAAAAGGAACATAAGGAGCCAGAAGATATTCCATGTATGCCAGATGGGAATGGCAAGAAATATTCAAGGTGATGAACAGCAAGAACTTACAGCCAAAAATAATCTACCCAGCAAAGCTGTCACTCAGAATCAAAGGCCAGATAAAGAGCTTCACTAATAATAATAAAAAAAAAAAAGCTAAAGAAGTTCATCACCACCAAACTAGAATTATATGAATTGCTAAAGGAGGTTCTTTCAGAAGACAAAGAAAATAAAGATAAAAATTATGAACAACAAATACCTAACTATTAACAAATGAATCTAAAAACCAAGTGAATTTAAAAAAATCTGATGAACAATATTAACTGGTGAATATAATAGAATCAGAAGTATGGAAGAAGAGTGAACTGACGATTCTCAGGGAAAAGGGGAGTGGGGCGTGTGGGAAGAGACTGAACACAAACTTGCACCTATGGATGAGGATAATGGGGGATGGGGAAAGGGCAGAGAGTGGGGTGGGAACCTGGTGGAGGGGAGCAACGGAGGGGGAAAAAATGAGGAACATTTGTAATAATATGAACAATAAAAAGTTATTAAAAAAAAAAAAAAGAAAGAAAGAAAAATGACCCAATTAAAAAATGGGCAATGGACCTAAATAGAATATTTTCAAAAGAAGACAGAAGGAAGGAGAAAAAGCATATGAAAACATGCTCAAAGTCACGAATTATCCAAGAGATGCAAATCAAAACAACAATGCGGTACCATCTCACATCTGCGAGAATGGCAACAACAAATCAACAAAAGACAAGTGTTGGCAAGTTTGCAGAGAAAAAGGAACCCTTGCGCACTGCTGGTGGGAATGCAGACTGGTGCAACCACTGTGGAGAACAGTATGGAGCTTCCTCAAAAAACTGAAAATGGAACTCCCATTTGACCCAGTAATCCCACTCCTAAAAATATTATATATTAAATCCAAGAAACTAGAAACAGGGATCAGAAAGGATATATGCACCCCTATGTTCATAGCAGCACAATTTACAGTAGCTAGGATTTGGAAACAGCCTAGGTGCCCATCAGCAGATGATTGGATCAAAAAAACTATCGTATATCTACACAATGGAATATTATGCTGCCATAAAAACGAAGGAATTATCATCATTTGCAGCAACCTGGATGGAATGGGAGAACATTATGCTAAGTGAAATAAGCCAGTCAATGAAAGAGAAACACCACATGACCTCACTCATTTATAGATATTAAAGAACATTATAAACTGATGAACCAAAAGATAGATATAGAGACAGTAAAGCAACAAGCAGACTGTCAAATTACAGTGGGGAGTGGAGGGGGATCTGGGGGAGATAATAGATCAACCGAAGGACTTATATACATGCATATAAGTACAACCAATGGACACAAAACTCTGGGGAGGGAGGGTATGAATGGGAGGGGGGGATGGTAAGATATGTACACAGGTAATAATTTAATTAAAAATAATAATAATAAAAAATAAAACAAAAAAGATAGATATAGAGACAGTAAAGCAACAAGCAGACTGTCAAATTACATCAGGGATGGTAGGGAGATCTGGGGAAGATAAAAGATCAACAAAAGGACTTGTATGCATGAATATAAGTACAACCAATGGACACAAAACTCTGGGAAGGATGGGAGGGGGGGCAATGGTATATGTACACAGATAATAATTCAATAAAAAATAAAATATTTTAAAAATTATGATCAACAAATACATATATATCAACAAGTGAATCTAAAAATCAAGTGATTTAAAAATTTGAGGAACAGAATAAACTGGTAAATATAACAGAATCAGGGGCAAAGAAAGGGAGTGGATTGATAATTATCAGGTGGAAAAGGGTGTGAGGCTGCAGGAAGAGACTGGATTAAAATCGTATACCTATGGATGAGGACAATGGGGGGGAGAGGTAAGGGTAGAGGGTGGGGTGGGAACTGGGTAGAAGGGAGCTATGGGGGGAAAAGGGAGAAACAATTGTAATAATCTGAGCAATAAAGTTTTATTTAAAAATAAATAAACAAATAAATAAATAAATAAATAAAACCACAACAATCCAAAAACTATGGGACACAATGAAGGCAGTCCTGACATGGAAGTTTATAGCTCTACAGGCCTGTCTAAAAATAACAACAACAACAAGAAATGGTAATAAATCATCTAACACTACAAAACAAAGAATTAGAATAAGAGCAACAAAAAAGTCCAGAGTGAGCAGAAGCAAGGAGATAATAAAGATCAGAGCAGAAATGAATGACATTGATACAAAAAAAAAAATACAAAAGATCAATGAAACTAAGAACTGGTTCCTTGAAAGGATAAACAACATTGATGAACCTCTAGCCAGGCTCACCAAGAAGCAAAGAGAGAGGACGAAAATAAACAAAATCCGAAACAAAAGAGGCAAAATAAAAGCAGACCCCACAGAAATACAAAGGATTGTTTAAAAAAATACTATGTACAACTCTATTCTAACAAGCTTAACAACATAGAGAAAATGGACATATTCTTAGAAAAATACAACCTTCCAAAACTCAACCAGGAAGATACTAAAAAAAACTCAATAGGCCAATAACTATGGAAGAAATTAAAGCAATAATAAAAAATCTTTCGGCAAACAAAAGTCCTTCACAGGGGAGTTTTACAAAACGCTCAAGGAAGAACTAAATGTATCCCCTTAGACCACATGTGTCAAACACAAGGCCCGAGGGCCAAATCCGTCCCGCCAGGCCTTGCAATGAGGCCTGCACCACGCTGTCATCACTGCACTCCGCTGCGTTTCCATCACAATGACAGTTTATGACTGTTCAGTAAACCATTCAGCCCGCGATTTAGGCTGGATTTTAGATTTTGGCCCCTTCTCTGATTGAGTTTGACACCCCTACTTAGACTATTCAAAAAAATTCAAGAATAAGGAATACTTCCAAGCTCCTTCTAAGAAGCCACCAAAATCCTAAGAAGCCACCAAAATCCTAATACTGAAACCAGATTAAGACAACATAATGAAAGAGAATTACAGGCCAAAATGCCTCATGAACATAGATGCCAAAGTCCTCAACAAAATTCTAGCAAATTAAATACAGCAATACATTAGAAAGATCATACTCCATGACCAAGTAGGATTTATCCCAGGGACGCAAGGATGATACAATATCTGCAAGTCAATAAATGTAATACACCATATAAACAAACTGAGAGATAAAAGCTATATAATCATATCCACTGATGCAGAAAAAGCATTTGACAAAATCCAAAACCATTTCTTGATAAAAAATCTCAGCAAAGTGTGAATAGTGGGATCATACCTCAAAATAATAAAAGCCATATATGACAAACCCACAGCCAACATCATACTCAATGGGCAAAAACTAAAACCATTTCCCCTAAGAACACAAACAAGACAGGGATGCCCACTCTCACCACTCCTGTTCAACAGAGAACTGGAAGTATTATACTAGCCATTGGAATAAGACAAGAAGAAGAAATAAAAAGCTTCCAAATTGGAAAAGATGAAGTAAAACTGTCCTTCTTTGCAAATGACATGATACTTTACATAGAAAACCTTTAAAATTCCATTAAAAAAGTATTAAAGTTAATAATGAATTTGGCAATGTAGCAGGATACAAAATTAATGCCAAGAAATCTATGGCATTTCTCTATACCAATAATTAACTTACAGAAAGAGAGACTAAAAAAGCCAATCCCATTTACCATCGCAATGAAAAAATTAAAAGACATGAGAATAAAATTAACAGAGGGGGGGTAAAAGACTTATACGTGGAAAAATACAGGACTTTAAAGAAAGAGATAGAGGAAGACATAAACAGATGGAAGAATATACTGTGTTCATGGATTGGTAAATCAACAACATCAAAATGTCCATAATAATCTATATATTCAATGCACTCCTTATTAAAATATCAATGGAATATTTCACAGACCTTGAACAAAATTTCCAAAAATTTATCTGAAATTAAGAAAGACCCCAAATAGCTGCAGCAATCCTAAGAAAGAAAAACAAAGTAGGTTGGATCCCAAAATCAGACATCAAGCTGTATTACAAACCACTGTTCTCAAAACAGCCTGGTACTGGCACAAGAATGACATATAGGTCAATGGAATAGAATAGAGAACCCAGAAATTGACTCAAACCACTCTGCTCAATTATTACTTGACAAAGGAGGCATGAACAGTCTCTTTAATAAATGGTGTTGGGAAAATTGGGTAGTTACATGCAAAAAAAATGAAACTAGACTACCAATTTACACCATACACAAAAATAAACTCAAAATGGATAAAAGACTTAAGCATAAGACTGGAAACCAAAAAATAATAGAGGAATCCACAGGCAGCAAAATCTCAGACATATGCCAAAGCAATTTCTTTATTAATACTGCTCCTTGCGCAATGGAAACTAAAGAGAAAAAATAACAAATGGGACTACATCAAAATAAAAAGCTTTTTTACATCAAAAGAAACTATCAGCCCACTGTATGGGAGAACATATTCACCAATGTTATGACCAATAAGGGTTTAATCCTAAAGGGAACTCATATAACTTAGCAAAAAGGAGAAAAACAACCCAATCAATAAATGGGTAATGGACCTAAATAGATACTTTTCTAAAGAAGACAGGAAGGAGGCCAAGAGACATATGAAAACATGCTCAAAGTCACTAATCATTTGAGAGATGCAAATCAAAATGACAATGCAGTATCATCTCACACCTGTCAAAATGGCTATCATCAACAAATCAACAAATGATAAGTGTTGGCAAGGATTAGGAGAAAAAGGAAACTTTTTTCACTGCTGGTGGGAATGCAGACTGGTGCAGTCACTGTGGAAGACAGTATGGAGTTTCCTTTGAAAACTAAAAATGGAACTCCCATTTGACCCAGTGTTTCCACTTCTAGGAATATATCCCAAGAAACTAAAAACATCAATCACTAAGGATATATGCACCCCTATGTTCATAGAAGCACAATTCACTATACTAAGATTTGGAAATAGCCTAATTTCCCATCAACAGATAAATGGATTAAAAAAATGTGTATATCTACACAATGGAATACTACACTGTGGTAAAAGGAATTTCTTACCATTTGGAGCAGCATGGATAGAACTGGAGAGCATTATGCTAAGTGAAATAAGCAAGTCAGAGAAAGATAAATATCACATGATCTCACTCATTTATGAAATATAATGAACAACATAAACTGATGAGCAAGAACAGAACCAGAGACAGAAAAGCATTGATCAGACAGTCAAACCTCAGAGGGAAAATAGGGAAGCGTTGGGGTAAGGGGAAAGATCAACCAAATGACTTGTATGCATACATATAAGCCTAATCAATGGACACAGAAAACAGGGGGTTGAGGGCATGAGTGGGGGGATATGGAGGATAATGGGGAGATAAGGAAAATAAAATAATAAAAATGATCATATTGGAATATGAATACATAAATAAATAAATAAATAAATAAATAAATAAAATATCCAGGTTTTGGAAGCAGCCCAAGTTCCCAACAGTAGATAAACATGCAGTGGTACATTTTCACAATGGAATACTACTTGGCTTACAAAAGGAAAACATTTTTACTCTTTGCAGCAGTATGGATGGACCTGTAGGACATTATGCTAAGTGAAATAAGCCATTCAGAAAAAAGCAAGTACTATATGATTTAACTCATATGTGAAATTTAATGAACAAGCTGGACTATCAAGGAAAATATAGACAGACTCATAGATAAAGAGAAGACAGCCAGCCCCAGTGGGGTATGGATTGAGCAAAAGAATAAAAAATAAAAATAAAATAAAAATTTTAAAAAAGAGAGAGAACTCATGGATATGGACATTCTGATGGAGGAAGAGGATAGATGTGGAAAAGGGCATAAAGGGAATAAGTGGTAATGCTATACAATAAAAGCATAATATGCTAAGTGTCCAACCATTCATTTGACTGCCATTCAACCCTTAGACTATTCCACCAGTTGCTATGACACACACTGACCACTAGGGGGCAATGCCCCAGCTGTTAGGTTAGCTTGCTGCTGGAATCCAGCTGATCAGGACTGGGCAAGATGGTCCAGACATGCCCTGGAGTCCAACCACGGTCCCTCCCTGACCTGCCAGCCCTCATTGGCCCTGACCAGCCCTAGTGGAAAAAAATAATGTAATAAAAAAGAGCTAGATGGATGTACAGTAACATCAGTGTAACATTAAATAATGTTAAGTTTTTGTTCAAATTTGGGAAAAATGGCATGGGAGGTGGGGCTGGGGTGTTAGAGAGCAACCAAAGGACTTAAAGGTCTTGTATGCATGAATATTATCATAAACAATGGACACAGACATTGGGGTGGTGAGGGCTTGCCCAGGATGGAAATTGCTTTGGGGGGGGGGGGGGGAAGTCAGGGAAAAAGGAGATAAATGTAAGTCTTTAGACAAAAATAAATAAATAAATAAATAAATAAATAAATAAATAAATAAATACAAGATTAAAAAAAATAGTGTTGTTTTAAAAAGCTAAGGGAAAGCTATAGAATAATGTTTATAGAAATTTAAGGTTCACCGAAACCGGTTTGGCTCAGTGGATAGAGTGTTGGTCTGCGGACTGAAAGGCCCCAGATTCGATTCCAGTCAAGGGCATGTACCTTGGTTGTGGACACATCCCCAGTGAGGAGTGTGCAGGAGACAGCTACCAATGTTTCTAACTCTCTATCCCTCTCTTCCTCTCTGAAAAAATCAATAAAATATTTTTTAAAAAGAAAGAAATTTAAGGTAGATACTCAAAAAATAACCCTACAGATTTCACAAGGATACAGACCTATTGAAGGATATATATCAAACATATTTGAGTGAATACCTGCACTGGAATTTATAATTATATGGGGGTAATAAATTAAGGACAAAACCTTATATATTAAAATTAGTATATTATGAAATGAAGAATATATCTAAATGAACTCTCAGCACTAGCTGTTCAATGGGGGTGGAGGGAGAAAGATCATTGGATATTTACATTTTCATTTTCACTGGGTGTTTGACAAATTGTTATGGCGAACACTTTCCTGGCACTGAACAATCTCAAAATTTGTGAATAGATTTTGTAATATAAATTGCTGGCAACTTCCTAATTATGATAGGCTATTCTAAATAAAGAGGTAATATGCAAATTTACCATCACTCCAACAGACAAGATGGCCATTTTTATGTGGTCTAAGATGGCCACTCCCATGTGAACAAAAGATGGCCACCACAAGTTGGACACCAGGGGAGGGCAGTTATGGGTGATCAGGCCAGCAGGGGAGGGCAGTTGAGGGGAACCAGGCATGCAGAGAAGGGAAGTTAGGAGCAACTAGGTCTGCAGGGGAGGGCAGTAGGGAGGGACAAGGCCTTCAGGGAAGGGCAGTTGGGGATACTAGGCCAAGAGATAATTTGCATATTACCTCTTTATTTAGAATAGCCTATCATAATTAGGAAGTTGGGGCGACTAGGCCAAGAGAGGAGGGAAGTTGGGGAGAGCAGGTCTGAAGGGGAGGGCAGTTGGGGGAACCAGGCTTATAGAGGAGAGCAGATGGAAGGGTCAAGACCTTCAGGGGAGGGTAGTTGGGAGGGACAAGGCCTGCAGGGGAGGGTAGTGGAGAGAGACCAAGCCAGCAGGGGATGGCAGTTAGGAGTGACCAGGCTGGCTTGGCCAGCAGTGGAGGGCAGTTGGGGAGGGACATGGCCTGAAGTGGAGGGCAGTTGGGGGAGACCAGGCTAGCAGGGGAGGGAACTTTTAGGGATAAGACTGAAGGGTAGAATAGTTGTGGAAGACGAGGCCTGAAGGGGAGGGCAGTTGGGGGAAACAAGGCCTGAAAGGGAGGGCAGTTGGGACAGATAAGGCCTGCAGGGAAATGCAGTTAGGAGTGATCAGGCTGACAAGGAGGGCAGTTAGGGGTGACTGGGCCAGCAAGGAAGTGCAGTTAGGGGTGACCAGGCCTGCAGGGGAAGGCAGTTGGTAGCGACTAGGCCTGAAGTGGATGGCAGTTGGGAGAACCAGCCCTGCATGGGAGAGTAGCTAGGGGTGACCAGCAGGGGAAGGGACTTAGGATTGACCAGGCTGGCAAGGGAGGGCAGTTAGGGGTGATTAAGCCAGCAGGGGAGGGAAGTTGGGAGTGACCAGGCCTGTAGTGGAGGGCAGTTAGGGGGTGACCAGGCCTGCAGAAAAGGGCAGTTGGAGGACACCAGTGCTGCATAGGAGGGTAGTTGGGGGTGACCAGGCTGGCAAGGAAGGGCAGTTAGGGGTGACTGGCCAAGCAGGGGAGGGCAGTTTGAGGTGACCTAGACTTTAAGAGAGGCCAGTTGAGAGGGACAAGGCCTGCAGGGGAAGGCATTTGGGAGAGACAAGGCCTGCAGGGGAGGGCAGCTGGAGGTAACAAAGTCTGAAGGGGAGGGAAGTTGGGAGGGACAAGGCCTAAAGGGGAGGACAGTTAGGGGTGACCAGTCTGGCAAGGGAGGACAATTTTGAGTGACCAGGCCAGCAGGGGAGGATAAACGGGAGGGATAAGACCTGAAGTGGAGGGCAGTTGGGGGAAACCAGCCCTGCATGGGAGGGTAGTTGAGGGTGAACAGACTGGCAAGGGAGGGGAGTTAGGGGGGACTGAATCAGCAGGTGAGGGCAGTTGGGGTTGACCAAGCCTGCAGAGAAGTGCAATTGGGAGGGATGAGGCCAGCAGGGGAGGGTAGTTGGGAGGGACAAAACCTGAAGGGGAGGGTAGTTGGGGGGCCCAGGCCTGCAGGTCAGGGTAGTTTAGGTGACCAGGCCAGCCAGGCAGGGCAGTTTGGGGTGACCCGACTGGCAAGGGAGGGAAGTTAGGGGTGACTAGGAAAGCAGGGGAGGGCAGTTGGGGTTGACCAAGCCTGCAGGGGAGGGCGGTTGGAAGGGACAATGCCTGCAGGGGAGGGCAGTTGCGGGGGACCAGGATGCAGGAGAGAAGTTGAGGGTGACAAAGCCCACAAGGGAGGACCATTGGGAGGGACAAAAACCTGTAGGGGAAGGCATTTGGGGGAATCAAGGCCTGAAGGGAAGGGCAGTTAAAGGGGACCAGGCCTGCAGGGGAGAGCAGTTGGGGGCAACTAGGCCAGCAGGGGAGGGCAGTTTGGAGGGACAAGACCTGAAGGGGAGGGCAGTTGTGGAAAATAAGGCCAGAAGGGAGGGCAGTTGTGGGCGACCAGCCCTGCATGGGAAGGTATTTGGGGGCAAGAAGGCCAGCAGGGGAGGTCATTAGGGATCACCAGGCTGGCAAGGGAGGTTAGTTTATGGTGACTATGCCAACAGGTTGGGGCTGTAAGGGGTGACTAGGCTGGCAAGGGAGGGCAGTTAGGTGTTACTGGTCCATCAGGGGAGGGCAATTGTGTGTGAACAGGTCAACAGGGAAGGGCAGTTGCAGGTGACCAGGCCAGCAGGGAAGGCCAGTTAGGGGTGAATTAGCTGGTAGGGAAGGGCGGTTGTGAAGAGCATGTTTGCAGGGGAGAGCAGTTGTTGGGAACCAGCCTTGCAGGGGAGGGCAGTTGGGGGTGACCAGGACAGCAGGGGAAGGCAGTTAGGTATGACCAGGTTGGCAAGGAAGGGCAACCTTGGGGACCAGGCCAGCAGGGGAGGGCAGTTGGGAGAGACAAGACCTGAAGGGGAGGACAGTTGTGGAGGACCAGGCCTGAATGGGAGGGTAGTTGGGTGCCATCAGGCCAGCAAGGAAGGGCAATTAAGGTGACCAGGCCTATATTGAAGGGCAGAAGGGGCCGACAAGGCCTTTAGGGAAGGGTAGTTGAGGGCAACCAGGCCATCAGGGGAGGGTAGTTAGAGATGACCAGGCTAGCAAGAGAGGGCAGTTATGGTTGTTGAGGCAAGCAGGAGAGGGCAGTTGTGGTGACCAGGCCAGCAGGGAAGTGCAGTTATAGGAAACATAAGGGTGACTGGGTTAGTAGGGGAGGACAGTTAGAGGTGACCAGGCCAGCAGGGAAGGGCATTTGTGAAGAGCAAGCTTGCAGGGAAGGGCAGTTGTGGGGAACCAGCCTTGCAGGGGAGGGTATTGAAGGCGACCATGCCAGCAGGGAAGGGCCATTGAAAGGGACAAGAACTGAAGCGGAGGGCAGTTAGAGGTGACCAGGCCTGCAGGGAAGGGAAGTTGGGGCCAACAAAGCCTGCAGGAGAGGGTAGTTGGGGGCAACCAGGCCAGCAGGGAGGTCAGTTGGGGGTGACCAGGCCAGCAGGAAAGGGCAGTTGGTAGGGATTAGACTGCAGGGGAAGGCAGTTGGGGGGAACCATGCCAGTTGGAGAGGGCAGTTAGGAGTGACCAGACTGGCAAGGGCAGGGAGTTAGGCTTGACTGGGCCAGCAGGGGAGGGCAGTTAGAGTTGACTAGGCCAGTGGGGATGGGCACTTGGGGAAGAGCAACCTTTCATGGGAGGGTAGTTGTGGGGAACGAGCCTTGCAGGGGAGGGCATTTAGTGGTGATCAGGCCTGCAGGGAATGGCAGATGGGGCCGACAAGGCTTGCAGGGATGGTAGTTGGGGGCAACCAGTTAGAAGTGACCAGGCTGGCAAGGGAGAGGGCAGCTTAGGGTGATTGGGCCAGAAGGGTATGGCTGTTAGAGGTGACCAGCTGGCAAGGAAGGGTAGTTAGGGGTGATTGGGCCAGCAAGATAGGGCAGTTGTGGGTGACAAGGAGAGGGCAGTTGGGAGGGACAAGGCCTGAAGGTGAGGGCAGTTGGGAAGGATAAGACCTGAAGGGGAGGGCAGTTTGGGGGTACCAGGCTTGCAAGGGAGGGCAGCTAATGGTGACTGGGCTATCGGGGGAGAGCAATTGGGGGTGACCAAGCCTGCAGGGGTGGGCAGTTGGGAGGGACGAGGCCTGAAGGTGATGACTGTTTGGGGAGACCAGGCTTACAGTGGAGGGCAGTTGGGGGGAATAAGGCCTGAAGGGGAAGGCAGTTGGGGGAACCAAGCCTGCAAGGGAGGGCAGTTGGAGATACAAAGTTTGAAGGGGAGGGAAGTTGGGAGGGACAAATCCTGTAGGGGAGGGCAGTTAGGGTGACCAGGCCTGCAGGGGAGGGTAGTTGTGGGTGAACAGGCTGGCAAGCGAGGGCATTTAAGGGTGACTGGGCCAGCAGGGGAGAGCAGTTGGGGGTGACCAGACCTGCAGGGAGGATAGTTGGGAGGGACAGGGCCTGCAGGGGAGACAGTTTGGGGAGACGAAGCCAACAGGGGAGGGCAGTTAGGGGGGACAAGACAAGAAGGGGAGGTCAGTTGGGAGGGACAAGGCTTGAAGGGAAGAACAGATAGGGGAAACCAGCCCTGCATGGGAGGGTAGTTGGGGAAGACCAGGCCAGCAAGGGAAGACAGGAGTCACCAGGCCAGCAGGGAAGGGCAGTTGGGGGGGGAGAAGGCTTGCAGGGGAGGACAGTTGTGGGAAATCAGCCTTGCAGGGGAGGGCAGTTACGGGTGACCAGCCTGGTAAGAAAGGGCAGTTCGGCACGACCAGGCAAACAGGGGAGGGCAGTTAATGGTGATTGGGCTAGCAGGGGAGGGCAATTGGGGAGAATCAGGCCAGGTGGGGAGGGCAGTTAGGGGTGACAAGGCTGGCAATGGAGGGCAGTTAAGGATGACTGGGTCAGCAAGGAAGGGCAGTTGTGGGGAGCAGGCTTGCAGGGGAGGGCAGATGTGGGAAGCCAGCCTTGCAGGGGAGAGCGTTTAGGGGTGACCAGCCTGGCAAGGGAGGGCAGTTCGGCACAACCAGGCCAGCAGGGGAGGGCAGTTGGGATGGACAAGACCTTTACAACCTCCTTCTATGACCTGAACAACCTCCTCTGGGACCTGCACAACCACCTACCTCTCTGATCTGCACAACCTCCTCTGTCCTGTGCAAACTCCCTCTCTGACCTGTAAAACCTCCTTGTCTGATCTGAACAACCTCCCTCTCTGACCTGTACAAACTTCCTCTCTGACCCATATAAATTCCCTCTCTGACCTGCACAAACTTCCTCTCTAACTTGTACAACCATCTACCTCTTTGATCTGCACAATCTCCTTCTCTGACCTGCACAAACACCCTCTTTGACCTGTACAATCTCTTTCACATATGCACAACTTCTTTATTGAGAAGAGACAGCAATAGCAATGTGTTGGGTGGGCATTGGTCCATTTTACAGATGAAGGGTTTCAATAAATTTACATAATTTGGCTCAGCTGGAGTATTGAGATAGTGGAATAGGCAGGAGGAAACTTCATTCTTCTTGTCCACATCCTTTGACACTAGGACACACAATTATCCCCTCTTCCTCCTGCCATCCCCTGGAATTGACACCGAATGCAGTTGGAGCCTTGCTGTCCTGTGCCATAAGACAATGCCAGCCCTAGTCCTAGGCCCTTCATGGTTCTTTCTGAAAGGGTGGCATGAAGGAATGATTTGTCATCCATCCACACTGCATAAGCCCAGATGGTCCCTAATTTATAGATAATGAGGTCCTTATGAGGAGGTAGAGAAGAATAATGTTTGGGTGGAGGACAAGTCTACAACAGAGGTGCAGGCGAAGCGGGCCAGACAAGAGAAGGTACTATTTCCATAAGAGAGACTAGTGCTATGACAGGGCTGGGCTCTGGGACATGGGGTTCCTTGCTTCAGTCATGTTGATAGAGAGCTGGGACCTCCCCTTTGAGGCCCTCTGATTCCTGGATAAGGAGCACAACATGTCCAGCCAACATGTTGGCACCTCTGGAAAGTTGCTACACATGGAGCCTCAGGTTTTTTTGTTGTTGTTGTTTTGTTTTGTTTTTTTTTTTTTTTGTGTGTGTGTGTGTGTGTGTGTGTGTGTTTGTTTTTTTTTAATCTGTTGGACAGGGTAAAAGCACTGCTGACCCCAAGGCTGCTATGATGTAAAGACACAGGTGTAGCTTCTGCTACTGTCCTTTCTCAGGTGTCATATCTTCAAGGGCACAATAGGCCTGGCTGGACCAAAGGTAGGAAGTGTGTGTGTGTGAATGTGTGTGTGTCCTCCTATCCTTGCTCAGGCAGGACCCTGCTGGCAGTCTTGGCTTTAGGCACCCAAACAGAACTCCCTAGATTGTCTGGGTATCTCTGTGACTCTGGGTCAGCATCTGGGTGGTAAATCCCAGCCCATTAGTGGAGCTATTTTGTTTTTGCTGGACTTATTCCAGACCCATTCACTTGCCTCCTCTTCTTGGCATTGCAATTCTTTTTAAAGAATGTGGGGTGTCAAAACTTTCATGCCTCTTATTTCCCGCAGATACTGACAGTAAGCTAATAGCGCACAGTGACAGTGATTCATGTCCTGCATTGCCATCTGCTTGGTGGCCAGCCCTCTGGTCTCTGAAGCTACTGTGATTACTTTGGAAAAGGTGACATCCCGGACCTGGATCCCATGGCATGCAGACATGTCCTCCAACAAAATTTGTATTTTTCTATATTCATTTGGATTTTGTAATTGCACAATGAGACTGACCTTAGAAAATATTTTTTAGTTTAAAATATATATATAGATATTGGAGGCATTTTATTTTATCTGAAGGTTCCTGAATAAAGACTGAGAAAATAAGAATATCTACTCCTAGGTCAGAAATTATTTTTGCTTAGACTGGTTAATTTTCACTTCAAGGCTGTGTAGTGCTATATCCTGTCCTATTTAACCCAAATATAAACTGATCTCTCCCACTTTTGGGGCTTCTGACTATAAGAATGACTATTTGTCCCAATTTTCTAGAGCTTTCAGCCTATACCATTTCCTCTCTCCCTCCCTGTTTCTCCCCCTCTCCCCCCTTCTCTTTCTCTCTCAGGTTAGAAACACAAATCTTATCGACACTTTCTACCAGTATGAACATGCATGGAACTGCCAGGCCAGATGAAGGCTGCCCACATCCTGCCAATGGACTGGGAGGGAAGGGTTGCATCCCTGAATGATGTAGATTTACAAAGTGCAAACCCCAGAGATAGCTTCTGCCTTAGTTATGGTCCTGGGTGAGTTTGAGGGCATTGAGAACAAGCACATTTTGTCTGAAAGCCCCTCCCTTCCCCATGCACCCCCACAGCTGTGGCCTTCAATAACCAGAAAGTTGCAGCCTGTAGCTGTGGGTCAGAAAACTGCTATAGTGGGTCTCAGAGAAGCCTGACTGATAACTATCACACTATTTCCAAAGGGCTCTGTTGTGGGAAGACTTAGGAAACTTGGAATTCAGGGGGTTGTGGGTCAGTACAGAGAGAACCTCCCTGCTTTATGGAGGCTGGTTCTGAAGACATTATCAGAAGCCTTGGTGAAGGCCCATTGTTAGGGAAAGTGTGGATGGCTATGAAAAATGTGCCTTGAAAGGACCGACTCCTATCCTGTCCCCTATCCTCCATCTGAACCGTAGGCACTCCATCTTGTTCCCATAAATTTTGTAAGAAGTGCCTTTTAAAGTTTTCCTATAAGTACAGATGGTCCTTTGTTATGTTAATTCCAGAATGTAACTAAACCAGATAAGTAACCATGCTATTTCTAGCTTCTGCAATCATGCTTGCTTAAATAATGGGAAAATAAGACATTTTCGGAAGGGGGCGGGAGGTTGCTGGCAATCTGAGCCTGTGCTGATAATCTAATGTACATTCTTAACAGCCTATAGTCTAGTTACTGCTCCCTTTTAATTGTCCAGTCTTGCAAGACCTATTTACTTAAGCACTACTCCCATTTTGGAAAGGCTGTAAACTAGGGGTGTCGAACTCAATCAGAGAAGGGGTCAAAATCTAAAATCCAGCCTAAATCGCGGGCCGAATGGTTTACTGAACTGTCATTGTGATGGAAACGCAGTGGAGTGCAGTGATGACAGCGTGGTGCGGGCCACATTGCAAGGCCTGGCGGGACGGATTTGGCGGGCCTTGTGTTTGACACATGTGCTGTAAACCATGAACAATATAACCCCAAGACAGAGTTGTCAGGACTGGAGCCAGGGCAGACCTTGAGATATGGTCTCACTGCACCCACCCCAGTTTTTTTTCCCCTCTTTTTGTCTTTATAAACTTATCCTTAATCTCAATTCGGGGCCATGAGCTTTGGAGAGGCATAAGCCCTTCGCAGCAGACAGCTTTTCAAATAAAGACTCCAAATTCAACCCTCCAGCTGTGGCATCTTCTAGACTTGCTGAATTCCAATATAACAGCTAATGTTCAGAATCCATGCCTTATTCGTTCATGCTCACAGGTACTGATTGTTCATTAAACAGAAGAGAATATGATGGTGGTGAATCCTCGCTACTAAATAAGACAACTTTTTAGTTTTTCTAGGGGCTGTTATTTTGGAACACAAAGAACAATTTAGACAATAATGATTTGATAACTGACAGACTTCCCAAGATCAAGGGGTCTAAAGGATGATTAGAACCATAGCCGCTGACTTTCATGGAGGTACATAGTGTAGCATTTTGCAGTTTATACTTGGGCAGTTCCAATGGAGAACTGGCTTGTGTGAAATATACTTTTTCTGTTTTCTGTTTCATTCTGTTCTTTATTATTTCCTTCAGTATACTAACTTTGTGTTTGTTCTTCACTTTGTCATTGATTTTACCCCTTTTCTAAGGTAACAAAGTTTCAAAGTTTCTCTTGAAGCACTCACTGCTTTAGCTGCATCACCCAAATTTACACATACTGTGCTTTTTTTTAAGATTGTAATTTCTATTCTAGGCTTTCTTAAGATATACTTGATGTATACAATAAACTGCATAATGTTTTCACATGTGAAACCATCACCACAATCAAGATAATGAGCAATGCAGTCAAAGCTCCCAGTTTCCTCGTGGTGTCCTTGGGTAATCCCTCCCTCCCTGCTTGCAATCAAGGCAACTTGCTTTCTGTTACTATAGTTTATTTTGCATTTTTAAATTTTATATAAATGCGATTTTACAGTATATATTATTTTTCTGGCACCATTCACTCAGCATGATTATTTTACAATTTATCCATGCTGTTGCATGTACATACTTAATTCCCTCTTTTTTTTTTTTTTTTTTTTTGCTTTGCTCAATTTGTCCATCCCATTAATGAACATTTGGGTTATCTGCAGTTTTGGCTATTAGTAAAGCTGCTAGCAACATTCATTTATATATGTGTATGAATGTATATATGCTTTCATTTCTATTGGGTAAATATTTAGTTGTGGATTCGCAGAGTCATATAGTAAATAAATTTAACTTTTTATGAAATTGACAAACTCTTCCAAAGTGATTATATTATTTTAAATTTCCACTAATAGTGTATGAGAGTTTCAATGGTTTCACATTCTAACCAACATTTGATTCAGTTGTGTGTGTGTGCGTGTGTGTGAGTGTGTGTGTGTGTGCAATCTTTTTAATTTGAGACATTCTAAAAGATATATAATGGCAGCTCATTGTGGTTTTAATTTTCATTTCCCTAATGACTATAATGTTGAGCATATTTTCATATTATCTTCCTTGCCATTTATATATATTAGTAAAATGTTTTTGTTTAAATATTACATTGACTTTTAAATTGGGTTGTTTGTTATCTTATTGTTGAGCTTTTATTATTAAGATATAATTCAAATGCAATAAAATTCACTAGTTGAAGGTGCAATTAAGTAGTTTTTTGGAATATTCACAAGGTTATGCAACCATCACCACTGTCTAATTCCAGAACACTTTAATACTGAAAAAGGAAACCTTGTGTCCTTTAGCAGTCACTAGCCATTCAGTTATAAAAATAAGTACTTCCACAGTGGTCTTTTTAGGAAGTATGACACCCTAGTGGCTTTTAAGATAAATTCCTATGGCAAAATTAAATATTGATTTTCATGCAAACAATGATTCTACAGCTATTCAGAATTCAAAAAGAAATACCAGCTTGTGATGTACCCAGTCCACCAATCTCCCTCCCCACAACCAGACATAGTGTTTAGGCTGTAACTGTCCCTTGCCTTGAAATTTAATTTATATTATTTGATATATATCTGTCTAGCAGTCAAAAAAGAAAAATTAACCTCTAGATATTTTGGAAAGTTGTCTGGTTAAGTGTAGTTTGTTTAACTATATTTCTGTAAACATACTAACTGAACAATGAACCCTACAGAAAGAATAGGATTTATAATCTCTGTGGAGGAATCTAGGCCATCTGAGAGATGGATGAGGAAATGTCATGCCCTCTGCCACTGAAAAAGGGCTGGATGGAAGGAAAAGATACAATGCCATTCTGTATTTATTTTCATCAATATGGTTTTTTCAAAAGGATAGGCAAGGTTTGAGAAAATGAGGAAAGCAATGTTCCAGGGTAGCTGTGGCCACAAATTACTAGTCAGAGAATGTGTGCCCACTCCTTGCACAAGGCACCTGAACTATGGGGCTTCATATTGAATTGGTCTCTTCATTTGGCCTGTTTTTTACAGCAAATATGCACACAGAAGCCAGCAAACTGAAGGAACTTTCAAATAGTGAACATATATGGAAAGCTAAGAGTTCACTTATGTTCTTGAGCATAGCAGTCCTTAGTAAAACAGTCATAATTGGAGTGAGGATGGTTCTTCATTCTTTTAAGGAAATTAAACTGAGCTTCTAAGACAGGGGTCCTCAAACTTTTTAAAGTGGGGGCCAGATCACGGTCCCTCAGAGAGCTGGAGGGCCAGACTATATGAACTACTAATTCCTACCCACACTGCACATATCTTATTTCGCAAAAAGGTAACAAATACAATATAAATAAAATGAAGAACATTTATAAATAAACAGATCACTTACCAGTATTTCAATGGGTACTGTGGGCCTGCTTTTGGCTAATGAGATGGTCAATGTCCGGTTCCATATTTGTCACTGCTAGTCGTAACAAGTGATGCAAGTGGGCATCAGTTAATCTTGATCTGGTTGGAGATTTCAGATGTTTCATTCTTGAAAAAGTCTGTTCACAGACATAAGTGCTACCAAAGATGGTTACCATTTTGAGTGCATGGTTCCTGATATTTGGATATGTCTCAGAGGGGAGAGATGCATAGAAATTCAGAAGGCTACTTGACTTGAATGCGTCTTTCAGAGAGTCACAATTCTGCAGTTCAGCCAGTTCCATTTGGTAAATTGTAAGGACAATTTCAATTTCAACAGAAAATGGGTTACGAAAAAGCTGTATGTCCTGTTCATGGAGATGAAGCTCTTTGAATCTAAATTGAAACTCCTTTTGCAACAATTCCAGTGAATCCACACATGTTTTGGGAATGCAACCAATGGTTTGTCCGCTGACAGGTTTTGAATTGTTGGGAGATGGCTGAAGTTTTCCTCCTTTACTTGTTTGATGAGAAGGCCTAATTTTACTTCAAATGCTTTCACATGCGATGCCATATCACAGATGAGCTTCCCTTTTCCTTGAAGTTGCAGATTGAAACTGTTGAGTAGCTCTGTTATATCTGTCAGAAAGGCAAGGTGCCATTTCCATTCTGCATCATTGAGCTCTGGTACTTCTTTGTTTTTTGAAAGTAGAAAAGCTGTAATCTGCGGAAGTAAGTCATAGAAACATTTCAAAACTCTCCCTCTACTCAGCCAATGGACTTCTGTGCGGTACAGAACATCCTCATGGGCAACATTTAGCTCAGACAGAAATTCCTGAAATTGTCTGTGGTTTAGTGCATGAACTCTAATGAAATTAACACAAGATACCACAATTTTCATAACAGAGTCCCACTTCAGTGATTTAAAACACAGCGCTTGTTGGTGGATGAGGCAGTGTATGGCATTTGGATGAGGATGGTTATGTTTGTCCATCTCTTGTTTAATGTGAGCAATTACTCCTCTCTTAGACCCCACCATGCTAGGAGCACAATCAGTTGTCACACTGGCTAGTTTAGCCCAGTCCAGCTCCAAACCATTCACAGTTGGGCAAACCTTTTCATATATATCCACTCCTGTGGTTGTACCTTTGATACTTTGCAGTGCAGCAAGCTCTTCTGTGACTTCAAAATACTCATTTGTCCCACACATAAAAATGAGAAGTTGGGCAGAATCACGAACATCATTGCTTTCGTCGAGTGCCAAGGAAAAATAGCAAAGATTTTTGCAGAGTTTTGCAAATGGTGCTGCAAATTGTCTCCCATTTCTTCAATCCTTCGTGTCATTGTAGCTCCTGAAAGACTCACTGTACTAAATAAATCGGCCTTCTCTGGACACATCTCTTTGGCAACAGAAAGAAGGCACTCTTTAACAAATTCTTCCTCCACAAATGGTCTGCCATTGCGCGCTATTAGCTTGGCAACTTGAAAACTTGCCCGCAGTGATGAAATATTTAGCTGCTTCTGCTTCACAAAAGTATTTTGCTGAGTTGTCAGTGTATGTTTCAGTTTTAATATTTTATCTTTTCTCACTTCTCCAACCAAACAATCATATTTATCTTTATGTTGAGTTTGATAGTGGTGTCGCAAATTGTATTCTTTGAACACAGCAACTATATTCTGGCATATCAGACACACAGCTTTTTTTTTGTACCGCGTGAAAAAGTAATCATAAGTCCACTGTTCTTTGAATATCCTACACTCAGAGTCAATTTTTCTTTTTGTTGACATCATTGTTTCCTAGGGATTCCAAATTGCTATTAGTAAAATACTAATATGTGTGTGTGTGTGTATATATATATATATATATATATACACACACACACACACACACACACACACACACACACACAGTGTATGAACTCCCATTAGTAGGTCTCTGCCCCTGATGTGGACACTTACCTCTTGCAGGCTTTTCTAAGCAGACCAGCTCAGTCCCTGATGGGGTTCGGTTATATCTCTCTATATAACGGCCAAATTGATATGTTCGGAATCAGCATGTGAACACTGAAAAAGAAATGCAAAATGCATATAAAATGTTTAATGTAAACCCCTTTAAAAGGCTTTAATCGTCTTTTTACACTGGAGTTGACTTTCTGGTTTGGAATGGGCCTGGCTATATTAGTAGGAAGATGCGATCAGGGTTGCCTCATGGGAAAAAAAAAGGCTGTTGGCTGGGGCGACATGCTGTCAGTCTCAATTCTTCCACAAAGAGACTTGGTCCAAGTCCCCACCACCACCACCACCTGGCAGAATTTTGATTTCTCATATCAGCACTGAACACCTTCCCCCCAAAACTAGCAGAATTTTCCATATGGGCAATTCAGCACCGAACCCCTAACCTCCCCCCACCTCCCACCTGGCAGAATTTTGATTTCACATATCAGCACCGAACACCTTCCCCCCAAAACTGGCATAATTTTCCATATGTGCAATTCAGCACCGAAGCCCTGACCTCCCAACCACCCCCCACTGCCCACCCCCCAACTGGCAGAATTTTGATTTCAGCACCAAACGCCCCACCGCCCCCCAAAGGGGAATTTTCATATGAGTCACCAACCCCCCACCCCCCAATCGGGCAGAAACCCCCCATCTGGCAAAAATTTCTTTCTATGGCACATTCGACCGACCTTTGGTGAAGGCAGTGGAGGGAGAGGAGGAGAACCTCACTGACAGGCAGGCACAGCACACAGACACCAAGTTGCCTGGGGGTGAAGCAGGCGCCTTTTTACATCATTGCCGCGCAGCACAGCACAGACGTGCCTGTGCAGCGGCACGTCGCACGCTCTGAGCCCCAGCAGGCACTGTGCTCTTAAAGAGGCAGAGGGGTCAGAACGGCCGTGCAGTGACAGTGTATATGCAGGTCCTGGCGGCCGAACTGTAACACCTCAGCTGCGCTCACTGCCCAAAAAACCTGGCGGGCTGGATCAGACTCCTCTGTGGGCCGCATGTGGCCCGCGGGCCGTAGTTTGAAGACCCCTGTTCTAAGAGATGAGGGGTGAAATACTAACTGATAGAATAACAGAATATGATGAAAAGGAAATCTCATAGAGCTAAAAATAAATAAAAATTTAAAAATGAAGAGAGAAGTAATAATCTCAGGGAACCTAAAATCACATTGGCAACAGCAAAAAATAGAGCAGATATTATGAAAAACAGAGACATGTAAGAGGAAAAGGACAAAGAAAGAATTAGTATGTGGTAGACACAAAGGACAAGTTCACAAAGACTGGGTTGGGTACAAATCAAGCAGGACAGTCTTAAATAATTGAAAGATCTTGAAGTAATTAAGACCTGAATGCATTTCAAAAAGCAAAGTTAAATGCTATGATAAACCTTATAGAAGTAGTAAAACCTTTAAGAATTAAGAAGGAAATCTATATATGTGCCTTTTGAAAAAGAATTTGAATTATAAAATAAAATTATTTTAACCACAGATATCATTAACAATAGGTACAAGAAGAAAATGGATGTTGTCAATACAGAAAACATTGATGAGAGAACATGGGAAGGGGGAGCTGGCCACAGGGAGCATTTGAATACATGTAAACATTTTTTTATGTCTAAGTAATCAGGATAATAAAGTTTAGGAAACAAAAAAGTGTTATTAATATTGGAAAAAAGCTCTATAGTGTAAAAATAATGTAATTAGTAAAAAGAATTATATAAAATTATAATCAACTGAGAAAAGGTCCAGGATTTTTCATCCAAAGTTGAGGGTTATATGTAGGGTCAGTTAATATAAGGACAATCAATGTATTATTTAAAGTTGACAAATTAAGAAATAGACTTAAATATTGATTTTGTTATGTTATTAAAAAGTAAATTAGATTTAAATATCTTCCATATAGCCATAGCAGAATCATTGCTGGACAGATAATGTAATAAATAAAAATAAAAGCAAAACAAAATAAATGTTTAAATGTTACATTTTTCTGTAAAATGGAACTTAATCTAATAAAGAAAAAATATTTCTAGGCCTACTCTACCAAACAACATGAGTGGATTTTTAAATATGGTTTTTAAATTGATTTCAAAGAGAGGAAGGGAGAGGGAGAGAAGAATAGAAATATCAACGGTGAGAGAGAATCATGTATTGTCTGCTTCCTGCATGCCCCCTACTGGGGATGGAGCCTACAACCAGGAATATGTCCTGACCAGGAATCAAACCATGACCTTCTGGTTCAAGGGTCCATCCACACTCTACCACTGAGACACATCAGCTTGGCTGAGTGGATTTTTAAACTCCCCATTCTGTTTACCTGGACAGTATTTGAAAGTTCTTTGGTAGCTTCTAGAATGGGTCAAAAAGCTATAAACTCCAATATATGCTATAAGAAATATGCCTAAAGCAAAGGAATTCAGAGTTATCACTAACATTTATCTTTAAGAGATTACTACCTTAACTTTTTAGAAATAAATTGAATGCTTATAATAAAACTAGAGGCCCCGTGTACAAGATTTATGCACTTGGGTGAGGGGAGTTCCTCAGTATGGCCTGCACCCTTTCACAATTCAGGAGCCCTCAGGGGATGTCCGACTGACAGGTTAGGCCTGCTCCTTATCACTGTGTTCACCAGCCATGAGCCTGGCTCGAGGCTTCTGGCTGAGTGGCACTCCCCTTGTGGAAGCACACTGACCACCAGGGGACAGCTCCTGCATTGAGCATCTGCTCCCTGGTAGTCAGCATGCAATATAGTGACCAGTTGTTCCATTGTTTGGTCGATTTTCATATTAGCCTTTTATCATAGAGGATTCTTCTAGACACCAGTGCTACAGAAATAATAAAGTAGTTCTCATGGGTTTGCATTCTAGCATAGAAAACATAAAATAAAAAATGATTAT
Source organism: Pipistrellus kuhlii (assembly GCF_014108245.1). Classification (NCBI taxonomy): domain Eukaryota; kingdom Metazoa; phylum Chordata; class Mammalia; order Chiroptera; family Vespertilionidae; genus Pipistrellus; species Pipistrellus kuhlii. Next base: position 98,646,905 of record NW_023425515.1, read on the forward strand.
AGAGTTAGTAATGTGGTGTTGGCAGGAGTACAGAGTACCAAGATGATGTAACACTAGAGAACCTTACCCAATTGGCTGGGTGGTTGGGGGAGAAAGGGGATTGGAGGAACTGTCGAAGAAGACTTATTTGAGAAAGTGAGGTTTAAGTTGAGACCTATAAGTAGAAGAAACACATTTCAGTTAAAATGGATAGCCATTTGGATGAAAATGAAATGGAATTCCTGCTTTACATCTTATTGTACAAAAATAACTTTCATGTGAATCAACAATGTTGATAGAAATAGTTTAAAGGAAAAGCCTAAATGATGAATTTTTATAATCTTAGGGTATAGAGAACTTTTAAAGTTTGATTATGAAATCCAGAAATCACAATGGATTGCAAGATAATTTGCCTACATGAAGATTAGAAGTGTCAATTAAACATCATTAAACAAGTTTGGAAGGTAAATTAGAAACTGAGGTATGAAAGCAATCCATGAGACAGGTTTACTCCTATTTACATACTGAACTCATAAAATGATAGGAAGACCTTCATAGAAAACCTTGTTCAGCCTTATCAATAAAAAAATGCAAGTTTAGATATATTTTCTTCAAACAGATGGACCAAGATGTTAATCTAGGATTGTTTATATATGGAACAATTGAATGTCCCTCAGTGTAAGGTTGCTTAAATAAATTATACATACTTACTAATTTGAGTACTGAAGCTAACTGTGTAGAACTATTCCCTTATAACTTTCTCAGTGCCTTTAATATTATCTAACAGTCTCAACAAATTAGAGCTGAAAATCATGACTGGATATTTGCAGTGTAAAATGTGCTTGCACTTGTGACTAATGATAGCAACCTACTATTTATTCCTTCATTCATTCAACACGAAAGGCACTATTCTAAGTGTTAGGAACACATCTATACTAATAAAAGGGTAATATGCTAATTAGACCAGATAGAACAGACATCTTCCAGATGTCCTTCCTTACAAAGCCAGAGCCCAGGCCAGCCCAGGCAGTGCTGCCTGGGTCCTGGGTGCCTGCAGCCGGCCAAAGGGAGGGAAGCCTGGGTTCAGGTTGCCTGCAGCTGGCCAGAGGAGGGAAGCCTAGGTCTCAGGTGTGAGGGCCAAGGCAGAATCATCAAGCAGGAATGTGAGCAGTTAGGAGTGATCAGGCAGGCAGGAGAGTGGTCAGGGGCGATCAGGCAGGTAGGTTAGGGGTGCTTAGGCAGGCAGAGGGATTAGGAGAATCAGGTAGGCAGGCAGGTGAGCGGTTAGGAACCAGCAGTTCTAGATTACAAGAGGAGTGTCCGAATGACAGTTTAGGCCCGATGCGGGATTGGGCCTAAACTGGAGTCAGACATCCCCCTAGGGGTCCCAGATTATAAGAGAGTGCAGGCTGGGCTGTGGGACACACTGTGTCCCCACCCCCACCCCCCCACCTCAGGACATAAATTTGTCTCCCGGGCTTCTAGTTGGAGAATAAAGGTATAAATGCCTGTGTCAGAAAATATACAGGTTAGCTGAGCAGATAAGTAAAATGCCATTTTAGAAAGAATGGTAAGCCTTTGTCAGTATGGCTCAGTTGCTTGAGTGTTGACCTATGCACCTTAGAGGTCACAAGTTCCATTCTCCATTATGGCTCATGTCCAGGTTGTAGGCTCAATCCCGACTAGAGGTTCTTCAGGAGGCAGGTGATTGATGTTACTCTCTCTCCTTCATCTCTTCCCCTTCTCTAAAATTAATAAAAACATATATTTTTTTTAAATGAATGATAAGAACTTTAATAGGGAATGATACTGTAGAGACAGGTTGGAGAGACACCTATCCTCTTTTTGGATTGGGGAAGACTTCACACAGAAATTGACATTTGAACTAAGCCCTATAGGGGTGGTAGTTTAGAAAGGGGGCTACACTCACCACTATACCACCAATGCTGTTGGTGGTTTGGAAAATGTCACAATACAGAAGTCAAAGGAAGACACTATACTCCCAAGAAAATAGCAAACAGTACTCAAAGCTTTAGTGAAAATAATTGAAAATTGTAATTCACACCAAGTTTACTGATGATTTGGGATGTTATTTTTAGTAGTGTGATAATAGTGTGATAAGATGTAAAACATAGTGCATTTACTTGAAGGTGGGAATATTAGTGGAGGCAGTAAATATAAACAAGTAACTCTTTCAAAGAAAGTTTGGCTAAGTGGCAGGAAAAGAAAGCATACAGAACAATATGAATTGAAAGAAAGTTAGAGTTATGGAAACTACCAAGCATTTTGAAAAATATAATAATGATGAATACTAGGACTTATTTTCTCATAGCTTTTAGACTACTGAAGAAGGATAATTTTAACCTCTTCAGTTTTGGAACAAAATGTTACCTGCGATTCTTCATGGGACCTTTATTAATTAGACTATAGGCCCTGTGCATAAATTTATGAATGGGTGTGGTCTATCTGCTTGGCCTGTGGGTATTGGGCCAAAACTAGGTAATGCTGCCTACAGCTCCTGCCTGCCACTCCTCAACATCCAGGCCCTGCTGCTCCTGCCACAAGTTTGTGCCCAGTCAGTCCTGACCAGGAGAGCCTTGTGCCACCATGATGGCACTCATCAGTCATGATCCCTGTGTCTGGTGCTGGACAAGTGGGGGGACATCATTGCTGGTCCAGGATCCAGATCCATCCCACTGACATTCTCACCAGTTGTTGGGAGCCACCTAGCGGCTGTGGAGCATCAAGGAAGGAGAAGCAGCCATGATGTTTGAGGCTGACTTTTAGGAGGCTGGCGGTGCTGTCAGGATCATGCCAGTGGTGCATTGAACAGATGTCCCCTAGTGGTTAGCGCATTACAGCAGCCAATCATTCAGTCTTTTGGTCATTCAGTTGTTTAGTCATTTGGTTGCTTAGACTTTTATATATATAGATGGGTGATTTCTTTATTTGTATTCCTATGTTTCTATTTCGACTTCTCTCTTCAAACATTGATACCTGTGCTTTGTTAATGTATATCTACAATACCTTTATCCTTCTAGAAAGCTACTTTAACTTTACACAATGCCACATGAAGACAGGTTTTGTTACTAAATGCTCTGATACCTTGGTTTATATAACACTTTGGAGTTAACTATCCTGGGGAGTAGTTATCTGACACTTTGGATCTCTTTTTTTAGTTAATAAATCTCCCCTGCTCAGTGGCAACTTTATAATGATGTTATTTTAAAGCAAATCAATATCCAGCTCTACTAATAGGTTGGGCTACATTATCTGATTTTTATAAAATAAATAATTAGTATTTTTTAAGAATAAAATTTGGCCGAAACTGGTTTGGCTCAATGGATAGAGCGTCGGCTTGGGGACTGGAAGGTCCCGGGTTCGATTCCGGTCAAGGGCATGTACCTTGGTTGCGGGCATATCCCCAGTGGGGGGTATGCAAGAGGCAGCTGATTGATGACTCTTTCTCATCGATGATTCTAACTCTCTATCTCTCTCCCTTCCTCTCTGTACAAAATCAATAAAATATATTTAAAAAATAAAAAAAGAACAAAATTTGTTAACTAGGTAAAGGAAAAGGTGAAGATTGTTAGGGTAGTCTAATCTGCATCCCCAACTGAACACCTCTGAATCTTTCTTCGCCAAGGTACATTGAACACATGCAACCTAAGTCCAACCCTACCTTCCTTTCAACTTATTGAAATTTACAGAAAAGGGAAATGATATTCTGATTATTTTCTCAGTTTTTATACATAATATAGCTTAAAATTGAAAGATTATATGGACAACTTCTGATGGAGAAAGATAATTTTAAATGTTCTTAGTTCTGTTTGTAAAATGGTGGAGATAAGTGAAACCTTTAAGAATGAGTATTTTTCTTTCAGTTCTTTTTTCTTGAGGACCATTACTTTTGTTGTAGCTCAGTGGTTAGAGTGTTGGCCTGCACACTGAAGAGTTGTGATTTTGATTCCCAGTGGTCAAGGGCATGTACATGAGTTGCAGGTTCTATCCCCAGCCCTGTCAGCAGGGCACATGTGGGAAGCAACCAATCAATGTGTTTCTCTCACATCAATGTTTCTCTATTTCTTTCTCTCTCCCTTCCTCGACTGAGGATTAACCAATAAAGAAAAACCATTTTTAAAATGGGCAAAATAGGTAAAGAGTGTGCACAGAAAAAAAATGTAATCTTAAAATCTCTTTTCAAATTTTTAAACTTCATTCATAATTAAAGAAATTAAAATCAGAACTAATGAAGTTGATTCATTTTAACCTGCTCCATTGGCAGAGATTAAGGAGTTAGGTATATACTATGTAGACATGGGTATAAGAGCCAAGCTGTCTTGAACATTATCAATTTTTGCAACCTCTTTGAACAAAGTTTGAGAAGAATGTATTAAATTTTAAACATATACTTATTATATTTCATTTATAACAAACTTTCCTAATATACAATTAGATAGTCACAAACATGCACATACAGTTAATGCAGTAGCATAATAGGCAAAAAATAGTCTGAATATCCATTAAATCTATTATATAATGGCAATTTTTTAAAACTAAAAAACAGAGTGTGTGGTACTCTTACCTGTATGCATTAAAATATCTCTAGAAGATGATGTAAGATATTGAAAATATGATTATTTCTATAAATAGAGGAAAGGACAAAGATGGAGATAAGGAAGACTTATTTTTCAATATAAACTCACACTTTAAATAATTGTTTTTAATTATGAGCCTATATTACTTATTCATTTAAAAATAATTTATGATTCTGAAAATGGCAACTGGCAGGAATGGAGGGAGACACTGTGAAAAAGTAAGGGAGCAATAGAGGAGTATGTGGTGTGAATGTGTGTGTGTGTGTGTGTGTGTGTGTGTGTGTGTGTGAGCTAGGGACAGTTAGGTCCTACAGGTCTTCCAAGGGGCTTCCAAACTAGGCTGTCTTACATGGTAGAGCCCCGCTGCCACCCAGACATCCTGGGGCAGCCAGTGTGGGCACAGAGATCATGCCACCTTGAAAAAGAGAACTGCTTGAGACTAGAATCCTCGCCTCAGCACCACCCAGTCTGGTCTCAGGCACAAACCGGGATCCTGTAGCCATTGGGGACAGAGACCTGCAGCCATAGCTTCAGACCCACAGAACCAAGAATCCAGACATCCCAGCTGCAGATTTCTGTGAGTCACAGAACCCATCCCCCTCCTGCAGGTTCAAGGCAGTGCCATAGGAACTGCTAAACCTGACTCTTACAGAGGGCCTCAGTGATGCTACAGGAATTTGTTGGGAGCCATCAGAGTTGAGACAAGCAACTCCGTCTTAAGAAAATACAACTCCATCTTAGAATTAAGTTCCTTCTAGCAGAAGTTATGCGGTTCCCTGCGGATTTGGCCACCTGCCACTTAGCACATCTTGCTCCGGAGGATCTCTGCAACATCCCCTTCCTGATCCTCCCCCATAGCTAGCCCAGCCTTGGAATGTTACACCTTGGAATGTTACACTGCCCTGGCAGTTAGCCAATCCTGTGTTGCCAGATACCTTACCACCTTGTCACTCAGTGCCTAAACCAATTATACACTGTCAAAGACCCCGCTGTGTAGGCAACCCTGCCCCCCTTTGTTCCTGCTGTATATATACTGCCATTCCAAAAATAAAGTTTGAGGCTTGATCAGAACTTTGTCTTGCCTCCATTTCTCTGTGTCCCTGTCCCTTCTTTTCATACTCCACAGGTCCTCCCTCTCCCCACCTTGCTGTGCCCGGCGGGTCAGGGCAGGAATTTGAGCCTGGGAGCATGCAGACACTGGGAATCTGTTTCCCACAATGCAATCAGGCAACCAAAACCCACGCCCAAGCAGGGTGGCAGTGCCACCTAACTTTGATTCTGGGCAAGCGAACATGAAAGTCTATTTTCTGCAGCTCAGAAATGGACCGCATGCAGACACAGTGCTACTGAGCAACCCAGTCCCTCAAATAGACTGGGACCCTGATACTCCAAGTAAGAGACAGCATTGAGCACCAATGATTTGACTCTGTTTCTCATCATGTGCACCTGGGATTCCTGATTCCCAGTGCATTTACACTAAGAACCAGTTACTCCAATTCTTGGTTCATGCACACACAGAGACCCTGATTCTTGGTGCAAAGCTGTACCAAGCAACAGAGACTGATACTAGACTCTTAGTGTGGGGCACGGGGGAACTCTGACTACTGGCACATGCTAGGGGACTATGATATTCACACACACCAGTGGGGTCTCTATTTCAGCATGGTGCAGGCAGGGTCCCTGATTCTTGGCACACACACGAGGCCACACTGAGTGCTATGACTCTGATCCTGGGCGAGCATGGCTCCCACCAACCCATGGCAGCCACACGTGCTGGTGACAGAGCTATTCAGTAACACTCAGATGATAGCAAACTCCCACTGCACACAGCACAGGCCCATGCAACTCTATGTTTGAACCTTCTGATGATAGTTAGAATGGGGAGGCAACAACACAATCCCCAGAGGAAAGAAAACAAGGAGTCACCAAGAAAGGAAATTAGTAAAACAGAAGCATGCAACATGACAGAAAAAAGAATTCAGAGTAATGGTTGTACAGTTCATACACCAGATGGATGATAAAATCAACAACCTATGCAAAAATCAGGAAGATTTGGCTCAGTGGATAGAGTGTTGGTCTGCAGACTGAAAGGTCTTGGGTTCAATTCTGGTCAAGGGCATGTACCTTGGTCAAAGGCACCCCCCCAGTGGGGGGTGTGCAGGAGGAAGTTGATCGATGTTTCTCTCTCATTGATGTTTCTATCTCTCTATCTCCTTCCCTTCCTCTCTATTAAAAAAAAATCAATAAAATATATAAAAATTTAAAAAAAAACAGGAAGAAAGTGATATCGTTAAATCAAAAACATCATGGAAAATTTTTACAGTAGACTAGAAGAAGCAGAGGTCTGAATTAGTGAGTTAGAAGGTAAGATAGAGAAACAAGCTCAATCTGAACAACAACTGGAGAAAAAAATTAAAAAGCAGGAGGAGAGCCTAAGGGAGGTTTGGGACAACATGAAACAAAATAACATATGTATAATAGGGCTGCCAAAAGGACAAGAAGAGCTGCAAGGATTAGAAAATGTATTTGAAGAATAATTATGGAAATCTTCCAGATATGGGGTAGAAAATGTTACACAAGTACAGAGAATCCCAAGCAAGATGAATCCCAGAAGACCCACACCAAGACATATCATAATTACAATGGCAAATGTTAAAGACAAAGAAAGAATCTTAAAGGCTGAGAGTTACCTACAAAGGATCCCCAATCAGATTATCAAATGATTTCTCAACAGAAACACATCAAGCTACAAGGGAGTGGAAGGAGGTAGACAAAGTGATGCAAAGCAAAGGACTGAATCCAAGAATACTCTATCCAGGAAACTATCAATCAAAATTGAAAGGGAAATCAGGAGATTTGCATACAAAAAAAAAAAAAAAAAAAAAAAAAGACTAAGGGAGTTTATCACTACCAAGCCAACAATAGAAGAAATGCTAAAGGAAATGCTGTGAAAAGAAGAAATATAAAGGAAAGAAGGAACACAGGCATAAAGTACAGAAATGGCTACAAACAAGTACTTATCAATAATAACATTAAACATAAATGGATTAAATGCTCCAATCAAAAGATATCTAGTGAGTGAATGGGTAAGAAAACATGACCCATATATATGCTGTTTGTAGGATACCCACCTGAGAACAAGGGACTCGCACAGACTGACAGTGAAGGGATGGAAAATTATCTATCAGGCAAAAGGGAAAAAAAAAAGCTGGTTAGCAATACTTATATCTGACCAAATAGACCTTAAAGACCATAATGAGAGACAAGAAAGGCCACATCATAATTCTAAAGAAATTGCTACAATAAGAAGATATAACTCAGGTAAACATTTATGCACCCAATGCAGGAACAGCCAAATACATTAAAAAAAAATAATAATAACTTCTGGAAGATGTCAGGGGCATAATCATAGTTGGGGACTTTAATACTCCATTAACAACACTGGATAAATCTTCTAGCCAAAATATTGGCAAAGAAACATCAATCTGAATTGACTAACTAGATGGATTTAATTGACATCTTTAGAACATCCCATCCCAAAACTACAGAGTATACATTCTTTTCAAGCACAAATGGGACATTTTCAAGAGAGACCACATATTTGGACACAGGCAAAGTCTCTCCAAATTCAATAGGACTGAAATAATATCAAGCACCTTCTCAGATCACAATGGCATGAAATTAGAAATCAATTACAGTGAAAACAATCACAAAAATCCAAACACTTAAACAATGAGTGGGTTACCAAAGAGATCAAAGAAGAAATAAAGCACATCTGGAAAACAAATGACAATGAAAATGAAAAAAACCAAAATCTTTGGGACACAGAGAAAGTAGTCCTACGAGGGAAGTTCATAGTGTTACATGCCTACTCAAAAAAAAAAAAAAACCAACAAGAAAAACTGGTAATAAACTATCTAACTCCGCAACTTGAAGAATTAGAAAGAGAGCAACAAGAAAAGCCCAGTGTGATCATAAGAAAAGAAATAATAAAGATCAGAGTGGAAATAAATGACAATAGACAAGGGAAAAAAAAAAGCAAAAGATCAATAAAACCAAGAGCTGATTCTTTGAAAGGATAAACAAGATTGATGAACCCCTAACCAGACTCACCAAGAGGCAAAGAGAGAGGACCCAAATAAACAAAATCAGAAACAAAAGAGGTGAAATAACAACAGACACCTCAGAAATATGAAGAATCATAAAATCAATGAATCAATCAATCAATAAATAATACTATGAGCAACACTACTCCAACAAAATTATCAACTTAGAAGAAATGGACATATTCCTAAACACATAGGACCTTCCAAAACTCAGCCAGGAGAAATTAAAAAAAAAAAAATCTGAATAGGCCAATAGCTATGGAGGAAATTGAAGCAGTAATAAAAAATCTTCCAATAGACAAAAGCTCTGGACTAAATGCTTCAAAGTGGAGTTTTATAAAACATTCAAACAAGAAATAAAACCTATCTTCCTCAGACTATTCCAAAATATTCATGAGGAAAGAGCACTTCCAAGCTCTTCCTATGAAGCCAGCATTACCCTAATCCCAAAACCAGATAAAGACTATACAAAGAAAGATAATTACAGGCCAATATCCCTCATGAACATAGACATCAAAAATCCTCAACAAAATTTTAGCAAATTGATTCCAGCAATACATTAAAAAGATCATACACTATGACCAAGTGGGATTTATCCCGATGATGCAAGGATGGTACAATATCTGCAAATCAATAAATGTGATATACCATATAAACAAACTGAGAGATAAAACCATATGATTATATCAATTGATGCAGAAAAAGCATTTGACAAAATTCAACACTCTTTGTTGATAAAAGCCCTCATCAAGGTGGGAATAGAAGGATCATACCTCAATATAATAAAAGCCATATATGACAAACCCACAGCCAACATCATACTCAATGGGCAAAAACTAAAATCATTTTCACTAAGAATAGGAACAAGACAAGGATGCCCACTCTCACCACTCCTGTTCGACATAGTACTGGAAGTACTAGCCATTGAGATCAACCTACAAGAAGAAAAAATAAAAGGTATCCAAATTGGAAAAGAAGAAATTAAACTGTCCTTATTTGCAGATGACATGATAGAAGTTTTTGTGTGAACATGTTTTCATTTCTTATGGATGTATACTGGAATTTCTGGATCATATGGCAACTCTGTTCAATTTGAGAAATGCCTTGAGTGTTTTCCAAAGTTCCTACACTATTTTACACTCCCACTGCAGTGTATGAGGGTTTTAATTTCTGTACAAGCTTGTCAACACTTGTTATCTGTGTTGTTGTTTTATAATAGCTGTCCTAGTAGATAGGAAGTGGTATCTCATTGTGGTTTTGATTTATATTTCCCTGTGGCTAAGGATATTGAGCATCTTTTATATACTTGTTGGTATATGACATGTTCTTATATTTAAGACAAACTTATCTTCTTTCTTAAAAATTATAATTATTGTAGAAACACTTATCATTAATTTAGGTTTTGTGTTCAATGTATTTGTATGTCTAGATTCACCACTAGAAGTTCATTTTAGGGTCCAATATAATCTTGTCAAAATGGACATTTTAGCCAGTATGAGAAATGTGTTCCAATAAAGACTTATTAAGTCACTAACATACTTTTCTGATAACATCTTTCAAAAGTCTATGTATTACTTTTGTTGCAATATTTCACTAGCTTAGAACATGGACATAAGTTTTATATGCTGGAACAAATATTTAACTACCAAGATAATGGAGGAAGGTAACTATGCCATTTTCTAAATTTTATTTTTTGTTGGGTTTCCTTAAGTGTTTATACTCTTATAGAAATATAAACAGGTGAAGCATTCTAGATTATGATTTGCATGATAAATTTTTCCTACATTAAAACAACTAAAAGATAATTGAGGCTTTTTTTCTATTTACAATGTGACATCTCCATTAAAGGTCAAGTTCTAGTAACATTTTCTCAGCACTACTGCCCTTTGTGTATATCAAGCTAAACTTGTTGACCAGTTTTGTCACATCTCTTTCCTTTGCTTTTCAAGTTTTATATTGGAAAATCAATTCAGGTTAGCAGTTTCAGGGACATTACAGTGATAAGCCTATTCATACACATGCATTTCCTTTGGTAGGAAAGGAGCAATTAAGATTTATAAATGCTGAGGTATCCTCAGAATCTAGCAATGTGCCTGGCTATGGGAAGTATTCAAGGTCTATTTGTTGAATGAAAGCAGTTTAAATTTTAATCTTTTTAGGACTATTTAGTGTCCTGCTCATGATTGTGATATCTTAATGGAGGACAATATAGTGCTCTGTCCTTAGGGCAAAAAAGCATTTTAGTATTTCCAATTTAGGGCAGTTTTATAATCATAGCATTGAAATTTTATTTTATATATGTGGAAAATACTCTTGGCTGAAACTTCCTAGCAAACTACTTTAAATCTTGTTTTTAGATGTCTGATCACAGATGCCAATGTTAAATTAAAGTATCAATATTTAATAACAATAGCTTTGTAGAGGTAAGTGACTTCTCTTAAGTTTTCCTTTTTAAAAAAATCAATTCTGTTTATTAATAGAAATATTAAAGTTTTATATAAATTATTCTGGACAATAAGAGACATTTTTACCATAACATGGGTTGTGATACCTATTTTGATATGAATGACAGCTTCAAACACCTGGGCTATCTGCTCCCACCTGGTGCTATTCACCAGAGTTCCCCAGACTTCACATCCTGCTCAGGTGCATCTGGGGTGTATGGGTCTGCAAGAGGTCAAACTCTGTGCTCATTACTGCAAGATGGGAGGGAGGCAGTTCTGCTCTCCCAATAACTTTAGACACTATTGGAATGTTACAAAAAGCAATATTTTAGGTCCAAAAATGTTATTTTGGTAAAATAGTTCTTTGGGGTGTTAGTTATACATTGCTCTCCCTCCCAAGGACCTATAGGAGCTCTCAGTGGTTAGATAACAATCACCATCCTACACTCCCTATGCTACTTCCTTTCAATCAATGCCAAAGGCCTCTTTGCCAGGCCTGCCTTGTTCTGTCAGGCTTGTAGCTTTAGGATGAGATCTCCCTTTGTACACAGATCTCTGTTGGGGCATTCATCCATTCCCCTACATGGAGGTCCTTAAATTCGGTAGTGACACGGGTTAAATAATTTTCCAGGCATCTCTTCAACCCTCAAAAAAATAGGCTTCATATGGTAAAGCTCAAGCTTTAAGAAAATCCACTTGGTATAAGCCAAATCTCATGTAAACCTGTAGAGAAGTAGTTGGCCAAAAGTAGGAGGAAAGACAAATATAAAGAGGATGCGGCTGCACTGCCTAGGCTGCCTGTGGGACCCCCTATTCAACCCACACCACCCTTTCCCTCTGCTCTTCCCACTTGCCACCCCCTCTCAAAACCAGGCCTAGTGGAGGCGACAGATGGAAGGAAGAGAAGTTTTCAGAGAGCTAAGGACAGACAAGAGGGGTTCCCAGTCAAGAATTTAAAAGGGTAGAGGAAAAAGATAGTTTTCGACTTCCTGGAAGATGGCGGCCAGGTAAAACACTTGTATGGGCTGCCTCGCACAACCATATCAGTGTTGCAACAGGGGATCTTATCTGAGACCTGAAAGGACCACAACTGTGGGGCCCCGACAGGCGCAAACACGCAGATTCCACAGAAAGGTTGAATTTTGCAGGGGATAACGTGGGGTGTCTGTGTCCCAACAGCGAAAGCGAAAGCAGCAACTGCAGCTGCCGCAGAAGCGGCGGCCACTGGGGCCGCAGAGAAAAAAGCACGCACTGTGACCCCAGAAAGCTGCGTCCACAGAAGCCTCCCACTCTTGGGTCTGGCGTGATTCGAGAGAGTGGACAGGGGTCCCCAAGGTTGCTACTAGTGGGGTTCTCTAGGGAGCAACCCATTCTGATCCAACACGGTGGGAGAACATAGGAGTTGGAAAGCAGTCTGTTTGTAAGTGCGTGCAGACTTCCCCATCGCGCTCCTTGGCTGGTTCTCCTGCAACACTTTGCTTCTGATTACAAAGGAGAGATCACCCAGATTGGCTGACCCTAAGAGACAGCAGGGGGAAACTGCTTTTCTGGAAACTGAGAAGCAGAGCAGGAAGAAATCATCCAGGATTCAGCTCCAAGGCAAAAAAAAAAAAAAAAAAAAAAAAAGACTGGACATCAGTCCACATACACTGCCACCTGGGGTATGGAGTACAAACTGACTGTGTTTATTATTAGTTTTATTTTATCAAAAACCAAGAAACTGAGGAATCCCCACTGAGGTGCAGCAGAACGCAGGGAACTGCAATACGGTCTGGACTGAGAAACAGGCGTGTCAAATAAAATAACAGAAGTGAATGGCATTCACAACTGCACACTTTTTTGTGCTAACTTTTTTATTTTTTATTTCTTTTCATTTTTTGCATCTTTTACTTAAGAAACAATTTTTTCCTTTTTTTCCTCACTAGATTTTAACTTTTTAGTTATTACATTTTTGGTTCAATAAGCATTGTTACTAATGCTATTTTAATTTTTTTAAAGTGCCATTTTATTTTCTCTTTATTTTACATTGAAATTGGTGTTCTTCATTTTATTTTCATTTCTCCTTTAACATTTTTTAACCCTATCTCAACACGTCCTTTACACCATCATTCTCTTTCTACCCTTCCTTCTTTTGCTTTCCTGTTTATCTTAACCCTTTCATGCTTTAGATTTCCTTACTCTTTCTGTATCCCCCCTGCTAAAATTTCTACCCTACTTATATATCGAATTTCCAATCCCCTGTGCCAAGTGCATACACACCCCTCTCTGAGCTGTATTAACTAGCAAAAAAAAAAAAAAAAATTGTTTTCCTCACTGTTCTTTTGATGCTGTTTGGGGGAATGATGATTATATTGTATTTTTATGCTTTTTAGTGAGAGTATTTTGCTTATTCTTTTGTTGTTGCTATTGCTCGGTATTTTCCTATTTGATTGGTTTTTGTTCGTTGTTATTTTATTACTTCTGTTTTCCCTTCCCGTGCTGGAAATTAGGGGATGTTGTAGCGCTCTCTCTCTCTCTCTCTCTCTCTCTCTCTCTCTCTCTCTCTCTCTCTCTCTCTCTCTCTCTCTCTCTCTCCTTTTCTTCCTGTTTGCCAAATTCATTTTGACACTCTTTTTCCTATCTTTTTCTTTTGCTCCCTCCCTCTTCTCTTTTTACTCTTCCACTTTCTCTCCTATTCCCTAATTTGCCTTTCCCTAGTGGTTACCTTTATTGGAGGTTATTAATATTGCAAATACATTTCTATTCAGTGCCTTGTGTGTTGTACCTGGTTGTGTTGTATTTTGTGCCTTTAAATCAACGCAGGAGAGAGAAATCAACCCAAGAGAGGGACATCCTGAAAAGAAAGACCCTGGGGAGACAAAAAAACAGCCCACAAATGAAAGAAAAGCAGGCATCACCAGAAAAGGAAGTAAACAAGTTAGTGGCAAGCAACCTACCAGAGCAAGAATTCAGAGTAATGATCAAAAGATGGCTAAAAAGAATGGAAGACAAATATGACAATATGAGTAAGACCCAAGAGGAAATGAAGAAAAACCAAGAGGAAATGAAGATGACTCAAGAAAAAATGAAAAATGACATCACTACTATGAAGAACTCAATAGAAAGCATCAAGAGCAGACTAGAAGAAGCAGAGGACAGCATCAGTGAGCTAGAAGACAAGATGGAAAAAAATACCCAATTAGAGCAGCTTCTACAATAGAAAAAAAAATTAAAAAGCAGGAGGAGAGCCTATGGGATTTTTGGGACAATGCAAAACAAAACAATATTCAAATAATAGGGGTTCCGGAAGGAAAGGAAACTGAGGTAGACATGGAAAACATATTTCAAGAAATAATGACAGAAAACTTTCCTGAGATAAAGAAGAAAAAACCCACACAAATCCAAGATGCTCAGAGAATCCCAAGCTAAATGAATCCCAGAAGACCGACACCAAGGGACATTATAATTAAATTGGCAAACACCAACGACAAAGTAAGAATCTTAAAAGCAGCCAGAGAGAGACAGAAAGTTACATATAAAGGAACCACCATCACAATAACAACTGATTTCTCAACAGAAACTTATCAGGCCAGAAGGGAATGAAATATGGGATGAAATATACAAAATCTTGCAAAGGAAGGTTCTGAACCCAAGAATACTGTACCCAGCAAGGCTATCAATCAAAATTGAAGGTGAAATCAGGAGCTTCATAGACAAAAAAAGACTGAAGGAATTTATCTCCACCAAACCAGCAATGCAAGAAATGCTAAAGGGTCTACTGTAAAAATAAAGAAATAGGAAGCAAAGAAGGAACACAGGGGTATAGAATAAAAATGGCATCAAATGAGTACCTATCATTAATAACTTTAAATGTAAATGGTTTAAATGCTCCAATCAAAAGACATAGGGTAACAGATTGGATAAGAAAACAAGACCCATACGTCTGTTATCTACAAGAAACCCACCTCAGAAAAAAAGATGCACACAGACTGAGGGTGAAGGGATGGAAAAAGGTTTTCAAGGCAAATGGAAATGAAAAAAAAGCTGGGGTAGCAATACTTATATCTGACAAATTAGATCTCAGAGTGAAGGACATAACAAGAGATAATGAAGGCCACTTCATAATACTAAAGGGAGCAATCCAATGAGAAGAAATAACCCTGGTAAATATATATGCACCCAATACAGGAGCACCCAAATACATTTAAAAAAAAAAAACTGCTGGAGGACATTAAGGGAGAGATTAATAGCAATACAATCATAGTAGGAGATTTTAATACCCCACTGTCATCCTTTGACAAATCACCCAAAAAAAAATCAGCAAAGAAATATTTAATCGACATCTTCAGAACATTCCACCCCAAAGCCACAGAATATACATTCTTTTCAAGTGCACATGGGGCATTCTCAAAGATAGACCACATTTTTGGACATAGGCAAAGTCTCTTCAAATTCAAGAAGATAGAAATCATATCAAGCATCTCCTCAGATCATAATGGCATAAAACTGGAAATTAACTACAATAAAAATAATCCAAAGAAATCAAACACATGGAGACTAAACAGCATGCTATGAAACAAGGACTGGGTTACCAGAGAAATGAAAAAAGAAATTAAAAACATCCTGGAAACCAATGACAATGAAAACACAACAATCCAAAATCTATGGGACACAGCAAAAGCAGTTTTGAGAGGGAAGTTCATATCTCTACAAGCCTATTGCAAAAAACTAGAAAAAAATGGTAACAAATGATCTAACTCTACAACTCAGAGTTAGAAAAAGAGCAACAAGAAAAGCCCAGTGTAAGTAGAAGGAAGGAAATAACAAAAATTAGAGCAGAGATAGACAACATAGAAACCAAAGAAGCAATACATAAGATCAACAAAATCAAAAGCTGGTTCTTTGAAAGGACAAACAAGATAGATGGACCTCTAGCCAGGCTAACCAAGAAACAAAGAGAGAGGACCCAAATAAACAAAATCAGAAACAAAAGAGATGAAATAACAACAGACCCTGCCGAAGTACAAAGGATTGTTACAAAATACTATGAACAACTCTATTCCAACAAACTGAACAACCTGGAGGAAAGGGACATATTCCTAGAGAAATACAATCTTCCAAAACTCAATCAGGAAGAATCCATAAATCTCAATAGAACAGTAACTTGGGAAGAAATTGAAACAGTCATCAAAAAGCTTCCAGCAAACAAAAGCCCAGTGCCAGATGGCTTCACAGGAGAGTTTTACCAAACATTCAAGGAAGAACTAAAACCTGTCTTCCTCAGACTATTCCAAAAAATCCAAGAGGAAGGAACATTTCCAAACTCCTTCTATGAAGCCAGCATCACCCTAATACCAAAACCAGATAAAGACAACTCAATGAAAGAGAATTACAGGCCAATATTCCTCATGAACACAGATGCCAAAATCCTCAACAAAATTCTAGCAAATCGGCTCCAGCAGAGCATCACAAAGATCATACACCACGACCAAGTAGGATTTATTTCAGGAATGCAAGGATGGTACAATATCCACAAATCAATAAACGTGACACATTACATAAACAAATTGAAAGATAAAAACCATATAGTCATATCAATTGATGCAGAAAAATCATTTGATAAAATTCAACACTCTTTCCTGATAAAAACTCTCAGCAAGGTGGGGAGTACAAGGATCATACCTCAACATAATAAAAACTATATATGATAAACCCATAGCCAACATCATATTCAATGGGGAAAAAGGGGAAAAACTAAAACAATTCCCTCTTAGAACAGGAACAAGACAGGGTTGCACACTCTCACCACTCCTGTTTGACATAGTACTGGAAGTACTAGCCATTGCAATTAGAGAAGAAGAGGATATAAAAAGCATCCAAACTGGAAAAGAAGAAGTAAAGTTATCCTTATTTGCAGATGACATGATATTGTACATAAAAAACCCAAAAGACTACATTAAAAAACTAATTGACTTAATAAATGAATATGGCAATGTAGCAGGATACAAAATTAACGCCAAGAAATCTATGACATTTCTATACACCAATAGTGAACTTGCAGAAACAGAGACTAAAAAGGCAATCCCATTTGCCATCGCACCATAAAAATTAAGATACCTTGGAATAAACTTAACTAAGGAGGTAAAAGACCTATACATGGAAAACTACACGACACTGAAAAAAGAAATAGAGGAAGATGTAAACAGATGGAAGAACATACCATGTTCATGGATTGGTAGAATCAACATCATCAAAATGTCCATACTTCCCAAAGCAATCTATAAGTTCAGTGCACTCCCAATTAAAATACCAACGGCATATTTCACTGACCTAGAAAAACTCTTCAAAAGTTCATTTGGGAACAAAAAAAGACCTTGAATAGCCACAGCAATCCTGAGAAAGAAGAGTAAAGTAGGAGGGATCTCAATAACCAGATTTCAAACTGTATTACAAAGCCACTGTTCTCAAAACAGCCTGGTACTGGCACAAGAACAGACATATAGATCAATGGAATAGAATTGAGAACCCAGATATCAACCCAAATCACTATGCTCAGTTAATATTTGACAAAGGAGGCATGAACATACAATGGAGTCAAGATAGTTTCTTCAATAAATGGTGCTGGGAAAATTGGACAGATACATGCAAAAGAATGAAACTGGATCACCAACTTACACCATTCACAGAAATAAACTCAAAATGAATACAGGATTTAAACATCAGACGGGAAACCATAAAAATACTAGAGGCATCCACAGGCAGCATAATCTCAGACACATGCCAAAAGAACTTCTTCACTGATACTTCCCCTAGGGCAATGGAAGCTAAAGAGAAAATAAACAAATGGGACTACATCAAAATAAAAAGCTTTTTTACAGAAAAAAAAAAAAAAAAAAAACATCAACAAAACAGCAAGAAAGCCCACTGTATGGGAGAACATATTTGCAAATGTAATCACTGATATAGGTTTAATCTCCAACATCTACAGACAGCTTACACAACTTAATGAAAGGAAGATAAATGACCCAATTAAAAAATGGGTAATGAATCTAAATAGAATCTTCTCAAAAGAAGACAGAAGGAAGGCCAAGAGGCACATGAAAACATGCTCAAAGTCACTAATTATCCTAGAAATGCACATCAAAACAACAATGCGGTACCATCTCACACCTGTCAGAATGGCCAACATTAACAAATCAACAAACAACAAGTGTTGGCGAGGTTGTGGAGAAAAAGGAACCCTCATGCATTGCTGGTGGGAATGTAGACTGGTGCAACTACTGTGGAGGACAGAATGGAGCTTCCTCAAAAAACTGAAAATGGAACTCCCATTTGACCCAGTAATTCCACTCCTAGGAATATATCCCAAGAAGCTAGAAACATCAATCAGAAAGAATATATGCACCCCTATGTTCATAGCAGCACAATTTACAATAGCTAGGATTTGGAAACAGCTTAGGTGCCCATCAGCAGATGATTGGATCCAAAAACTATGGTACATCTACACAATGGAATACTATGCTGCCATAAAAAAGAAAAAATTCTCATCGTTTGCAGCAACCTGGATGGAATTGGAGAACATCATGCTGAGTGAAACAAGCCAGTCAATGAAAGAGAGGCACCACATGGCCTCACTTATTTATGGATGATAAAGAACATTATAAACTGAAGAACCAAAAGATAGATATAGAAACAGTAAAGCAACAAGCAGACTGTCAAATTACAGCATGGAGATGGGGGAGATAAGAGATCAACCGAAGGACTTGTACACATGCATATAAGTACAACTAATGGACACAAAACTCTGGGAAAGGAGGGTATGTATGGGAGGGGGGGGCATTGGTACATGTACAAAAATAATAATTTAATAAAAAATATATTAAAAAAAAGAAAAATATAAAGAAAGTGTAGAAGCTTGATAGTTATTCCTCCAAAATCCATTCCCTCCTTTCGAAATTAAGAAGGTTCTGCTGAGCATAAGGCTGCCCAGCCATGAATACATGGCCCATACTCCCTTCTACCCAGGAGTCACCATGTGGCTGAGTTCTCACCAACAGAATAGGAGCAAAAGTAGTCTGTGCAATACTTGTGTCATTCACTTAAAATGAAATATACACTTTCTCTCTCTCCTCATTCCCACTGAGAGAAACAAAGCTTCAACCAAAGGAAACAAAGATATAGGAAGGAAGAAAGAGAAGGAGGATAAGAACAAGGGAGGAAATGGGAGTTGCTTTCTTAAGCACCAGAGTTTATGGATAGAGATGAATACCTACCTACCACAACTGCTTATTAAGAGACAATGTTAATAATACTGTATTATATACTTGTAAGTTAAGAGAGTAGATAAATGTTCTCACCAAACACACACATATACATATACACACACAGAGAGAAACAGTAATTATGTGTTAAATATTAACAAACCATTTTGTGTTAACTGAATATATTGGGTTGTTAACTAATCATATTATGGAAATAATTTCTCTATATACTTATATCAAATCATGTTGTAAACTTTTAACTTATACAATGTTATATATCAATCATATCATAATAAAACTGGAGGGGGAATAAAGAAACACCATTGGAATCAAAATGAGCTAGATCAACAAAAATGTAAGAACATCTCATGAGAGAAAACCTCTTTCCCTGAAAGTTGAATATATGTGCTATTGATTCTTAAACTCCACTGTGAGTGTGAATCAGCTGAGGAGATTGTTAGCACAGATTCTGAGCTTCACCTGGAAATTCTGATTTTAATTTGTCTTTGGTGGTGGTTTTAAGAGTACATTTCTAAAACACTGTTCTCAGCCTTGCAGGTTTGGCTCAGTTCATAGAGCATTAGCCTGAGGACTGAAGGGTCCTGGGTTTGATTCTGATCAAAGGCATATGCCTGGGTGGTGAACTTAATCCCCAGTAGGGGGCATGCAGGAGGCAGCTGATCAATGATTCTTTCTTGTCATTGATGTTTCTATCTCTCTTTCCCTCTCCCTTTCTCTCTGAAATCAATAAAAAGAAAAATATTTTATAAATAAATCACTGCTCTAAGTAGCCACAGCTACACCATCTAATAACCAAAAATTAATATTAGCAGTGGCTAAATTAATATTTCTATAATATTTCTATAGGTGGTTTTAGATGAAACTTGCACTGGTTTCTTTTATTGGGGGGGTGTGTAAACTCATAATTAAGATTTTTATCTTTATTAGATAAGCCAAATGGTTTCCCAAAGCATTCAGTTCTTTGCAACAGGAAACCCACTAAGATTGGCTTTACTATATAAAGTGTCTTATTCCACATAACAAGACTTTGAGAAAAGGCTGTCCTGGGCAGGAATAGCACCTAAGTATTGTAATTTCATGAGGCCCACCCCCATGTATCTTAAAGTGCAAGCCTTCATCTTCATCCTCATGGTCACTAGGTAACAGCTTTTACTGCCAGGTAATCAGTCTCATTCCAGGTGGGATGAAAAAGGAAGCGAAGTATGAGGTCTGAACAGTAGTCCCAGAAACATCATTGTAAAATTTTATAGCATAATTAAAAATGAAAAACTAAAACAGTGTGAAAACAATTGATTTTTCTCTAGGTGACCCATCTAGTTATATTTAGATCAAGAGTAAGTCCTTTTAGTCCTTGGACTGATGCCATTGCTACTGCACCCATCTCTTTCTAGCTGTTGGGTGGACTTCTTTGGAACACCAATGATGATAATATTGGTGCCTCTCCATACCTTAAAGGAGAACGGTTAGGAAAGGGTTGGGTCACTGACTCATAAGAACCTTTAAGTGTGGACATCAGACCTGTGGGACATTCTGCTCTATAATCCCATCCTTCTCCATCATCCACAGATTCAGCTCCTGAATCCTCAGCATTGATAGGCCAGAGCATAAAAAAGTCTTGGTGAATAGCATTGGTCACAGCTCTGATGACCATTGTGGTGAGTGTGGTGGAGGCTGTCTGTTGAAGGGAACAGAAAGTGAAGGTTTGGAATGGAGAAAAGAAAATCAAATTAATTTTAAAATATGAAGGTTCTTGCTATCTTTTTCTCAGTTTTGTACAGAGACATATCCAAAGGTCTTATTTGACATCCTATTACTAGATAAAAAAGAGAAGAGAGCTCATAACTATAATTAAAATTATAGAGATGGCATAGAGCTTTAACCACTACCAAACAATTGACATAGACCAGTACCAAATTCCTTTTCCTGGTATCAAAAGTGGGTTATGCAGCTCAGTAGGATGAAATCAACTGAGAGGAGCCATGCAGTTAGTCAGAATTCTTCTTGAGAAGCCAAAACACACACCTTATGTGCAAGGACAGATGGCCTTAGCATGCCTCCATGCTTGTCAGGATCCAGGGCCAAAGAAGCAGGTGTCTACCATAGACCTCATGAGTTCCTTTAAAACCACCAAGGTCCAGAAAAGTATGAACTGTCTCAGCATGTTGGAATCAATATAGTGCTTATCCTATGTAAAGAAAGCCTAATATACTAAGTGCCCGGTTGACAGGTCAGCCATTCAACCAATCAAAGCATAATATGCTAATGATATGCTAAGGATTCTCAACTGCTCACTATGATGTGCACTGATCACCAGGGGGCAGAAACTCCTAGTTAGCTTGCTGCTGGAGTCCAGCCAATCAGGACTGAGATGGGCCAGACATGCCCTGGAGCTCTCCTACAGTCCCTCCCCAACCCTGATTGTGCACCAGTGGGATCCCTTGGCCTGGACTGTGCCCTATCACAATCCAGGACCCTTCGGGGAAGTCAGAGAGCTGGTGATTAATGTAGTGCTTATCCTGATATATAAAAAGCCAGGGGCCATAATGACCAAAATGGCCAGATGGATAACTGAACAACAGGCTAGAGAGCTGAGGGAGTGGGATGAACTGTCACCATGAAGGAACCCCGTCTGGATTGGGGGTGGGGCTGGCCTTCAAACCACCCTCATCCCATAGCTTAGGCTGGCCAGCACCCCACAGGGGATCACCAACATGATCGGGGGCATGGTCAGCCTTCAAACCACTGACAGCCCCTAGCCCAGGGAGACCTCCTAACCAAGAACGCCCAAGTCTGTTCTGGACCTAGGGCCATGCTCTCTCTGTGAGCAACTCAAAAGCCACCAATGTCTAACTGCCAGTCTAGAAGATGGGAGTGTGTCCACTGTCTATCAAAAAGTAGGACCATCTAGCCCAATGGTACTCAATCTTTTAATGCTCGACCCTTTAATACAGTTCTTTATGTTGTAGAGGCCGCCAACCATAAAATTATTTTTGTTGCTACTCCATAACTATAATTTTGCTACTATTATGAATCATAATGTAAATATCTGTGTTTTCCGATGGTCTTAGGCTCTACAGCAGTGATTCTCAACCTATGGGTCACGACCTGTAGGCTGCTGCAGCTGCTGCAAGGGCCTAGGCTCAGGCAGCTCTGGGCAACTGTGAAGGGCTGAATCTCAGGCTGGCAGTGGCAGCAACAGTGGGGAAAGGAGGCGGTGCCTGCCAGGTTGCCTACCTGTAAATTTTGGAGATTTGAAACCCCTATCTGAAATAACATTGGCAAATATGATCTCCCATGTAGTGGGATTTCTTGTTTTGTTGATGGTTTCTTTTGCTGTGCAGAAGCTTTATATTTTGATATAGTTCCACTTGTTTATTTTCTCCTTAGTTTCCATTGTCCTAGGAGCTGTATCGGTAAAGATATTGCTATGACATATGTCTGATATTTTGCTACCTATGGAGTCTTCTAAGATTGTTATGTTTTCCCACCTGACATTTAAGACCTTTAACAATTTTCAGTTTATTTTTGTATATGGTGTAAGTTGGTGATCTAGTTTCATTTTTTTGCATGTATCTGTGCAATTCTCCCATCACCATTTATTAAAGAGACTCTCTTGACTCCATTGTGTACATTTACCTCCTTTGTCAAATATTAATTGAGCATAATGACTTGTGCCAATCTCTGGGTTCTCTGTTCCATTCCATTGATCTATATGTCTGTCTGTTCTTGTGCCAGTATAGGACAGTTTTGAGAACCATGGCTTTGTAGCATAGCTTGATATCTGGTATTGTGATCCCTCCATTTTTGTTCTTTTTTCTCAGGACTGCTGTGGCTATTTGAGTCTATTTTTATTCCAGGTGAATTTTTGGAGAGTTTGTTCTAGGTCTGTGAAATATGCTGTTGGTATTTTAATGGGGATTGCATTAAATTTATAAGTTGCTTTGGGTAGTATGGACATTTTAATTATTTTGATTCTACCAGTCTATGAACATGGTATCTTCTTCCATTTGTTTATTTCTTCCTTTATCTTTTTTTTTTTTTTCATAGCAGCACAACTTATAATAGCTAAGATTTGGTAACAGTCTAAGTGTCCATCAGCAGATGAGTGGATTAAAAAACTGTGGTACATATACACAATGGAATATTATGCTGCTATATAAAAGAAGGAACTTTTACCATTTGCAACAGCATGGATGGACTTGGAGAGCATTATGCTAAGTGAAATAAGCCAGCCAGAGAAAGATAAATATCATATGATCTCACTCATCTGTGGGATATAATGAACAACATAAACTAATGAACAAAAATAGATCCAGAGACAAAGAAACACTGAACAGATCATCCAAACTCTGAGAGAAGGGGGGGGGGGGTTATATGAGATCAACCAAAGGACTTGTATGCATTCATATTAGCCTAACCAATGGACATGGCCAATGGACACGGCCCCTGGGGTGGTGGGGGCTTGTTCTGGGAGGTGGGAATGGCAGAGGAGGTCAATCGGGGGGGGGGGGGGGGAAAGGAGACATATGTAATTCTTTAAACAATAACAAATAAAAATAAAACAAAAATATTATAGTATTACCTTATGTGAAAAACTAAAAAAAACACACACACCTTATTATCTATAGTTATTAAAATGTTATTATCAGATACTATTCAGCATCACTCAATATGCTTTCATTTCATATCATTATTTGTATTAGTTAAAACTATTTAAAAGTGAAATCCCATTTCAATTTATCTTTATTTTTAAATTGTTGGTCTAATCTAAGAATAAAAAAGCTTAATCCCCTTACAAATGAAAATTGTCTTTCTGTGTTCTGAACTAATTTAATCTAAATTGTTAGCTCTGTCGAAAGTACATTTAGAAGAAAGAAATCTCATCCCAAGAGCTATAGGGGTAACAGGTTTGTCTTACTTGTGCCCTAATTATGAAGACTATGAAACTCTAGACTTGACCACTCATAGCAGCAAGTCCCTTTGTTTGGACAAATACAGACTAAGTGCCAGAGCTAAAAGAAACCTTTAGGAATGAGAAAGGAGCAGCTGTTCAATATCATGCAAGTGCCTGGAGTTAAAGTCTGAGAGGCAGGAGGAAAGGGACGTGCACTGAATAGATAGCACTTTCACTTTGCTAGCTTGTGAAGGGAAAGACAGCTTCCATTGTAAACTGATCCTACTCCTCAGTGTGAGTCTGCTAGTCCTACATACAAATGGCTGAAATATATTTACCAGTAGTTATAGGTTTTAGACTCACATCAAAATAATAAACAGCCAAGACTGGTTTGGCTCAGTGGATAGAGCGTCAGCTTGCAGACTGGGGGGTCCCGGGCTTGATTCCAGTCTGGGGCATGTGCATGGGTTGCGGACACATCCCCAGTGGGGGGTATGCAGGAGGCAGCTGAGTTGATGTTTCTCTCTCATCAATGTTTCTAACTATCTGTCCCTCTCCCTTCCTCTCTGTGAAAAATCAACAAAATATATTTAAAAAGTAATAATAATAAACACATAGCCATTAAAGTTCTATGTTTAGAGTAAAATACAGTAAAACCTCCATGTAACCGATCAATTCAGGCAAAGGATGTCCAATAAAGCTGAAAGTCCATTATATAGTAAAGTAGGCTTTCCTAATGCATATGTTAAAAACTTAACATATTGCTGTTGGGTTACACTGGCTCAGCCTGCCCAGAGTGACATCCATGCACGCCTAGCCCAGGCTTTGGTTCCAAGCAAGACTTACTCCATCTGGGCCAGAATAACTGGGTGCTCCTGGCCTCTCTCCCCTCATGCCACAAGACTAGTCTCAGAGCTCCATGTCCAGCATCTTTCAGGGCCAACTCATTGACTATGGCAGAAATAGTCAAGTTAATGAAACTCAATGTAATGAGTGCACCAAGCCAACTGTAATTCTTGACAGAAAATGAATTATAAAATCTCTTTATGTTATTGGAGAGAGAGAGAACTACATAAACAGACACCTGAAGAAGAGACACCATGGGGAGACAAAGAAACTGCCTGCATACGGGGGGGAAAAAAGCAAAAAGAAAAAAAAAAAAAAAAAGCAAGCATCATCAGAAAAGAAAGTAAACAAAATGGAGGCAATCAAGCTGTCAAAGAAAGAATTCAGAGAAATGGTCAGAAGGTGGCTGAAAAGAATGGAAGAAAAATTGGACAACATGAGTAAGAACCAAGAGGAAATGAAGAACCAAGAAGAAATGAAAAATGATATCACTGCTGTAAAGAACTCAGTAGAAACCATAAAAAGTAGACTAGAAGAACCAGAGGATCATTAAGCTAGAATACAAGGTAGGAAAAAATACCCACGTAGAGCAGCTTCGAGAAAAAAAATTAAAATGTAGGAGGAGATCTGAAGGGAACTTTGGCACAACATCCACATAATAGGGTTTCCAGAAGGAGAGGAAACTGGGCAAAAAAATAGAAAACCTATTTGAAGAAATAATTACAGAAAACTTCCCTAATATAGGAAAGAAAAACCCCCACACAATATCAAGAAGCTCACAGAGTCCCAAGCAAAATGAACCCCAAAAGACCAACACCAAGGCACATTATAATTAAATTGGCAAACACCACCACCAAAGTTACAATCTTAAAAGCAGCCAGAGAGAAAGATAAAGTTACATACAAAGGAAAGCCATCAGACTACAACTGATTTCTCAACAGAAACTCATCAGGCCAGAAGTGAATGGAATGAAATATACAAAGTCATGCAAAGAAATGGTCTGAATCCAAGAGTATTATATCCAGTAAGGCTATCAATTAAAATTGAAGGTGAAATCAGGAACTTCACAGACAAAAAAAAGGACTAAGGGAAATTGTTACCACCAAACCAGCCATGCAAAAAATGCTAAAGGGTCTTCTGAAAAAAAAAGGAGGTAAAAGACCTATAGGCATAAAACTACAGGATACTGAAAAAAAAGATAAAAGAAGATGTAAACAGATGTTCATGGGTTGGTATAATCAACATCATTAAAATGTCCATACTACCCAAAGCAATTTATAGGTTCAATGTACTCCCCATTAAAATATCAGCAGCATATTTCTGAGACATAGAAAGAACTTTCCAAACATTCATCTGGAACAAAAAAAGACTCCTAATCTACACAGCAATCCTGATTTTAAAAAAAGAATAAAGTAGGAGGGATCTCAATACCAGATTTCTAGCTGTAATACAAAGCCACTGTTCTCAAAACAGCCTGGTACTGGCACAATAACAAACATATAGATAAATGGAATAGAATAGAGAATCCAGATATCAACCTAAACCACTACACTCAATTAATATTTGACAAAGGAGGCATGAACATACAATGGAGTCGAGACAGTCTCTTCGATAAATGGTGTTGACATAATTGGACAGCTACATGCAAAAAAAAAAAGAAACTATATTACCAACTTACACCATACACAAAAATAAACTCAAAATGGACACAGACTTACACATAAGTCAGGAAACCATAAAAATACTAGAGGCATCCACAGGCAGCAAAATCTCAGACATATGCCAAAAGAACTTCTTCAGTGATACTGCCCCTAGGGCAATGGAAGCTAAAGAGAAAATAAACAAATGGGACTACATCAAAATAAAAAGCTTTTTTACAGCAAAAGAAACCATCAACAAAACAACAAGAAAGCCCACTGTATGGCAGAATATATTTTCAAATGTTATCACTGATAAAGGTTTAATCTCCAACATCTACAGACAGCTTATATAACTAAATAAAAGGAAGATGAATGATCCAATAAAAAAATGACAACAGACCTGAATAAAATCTTTTCAAACAAAGAGAGAAGGAAGGCCAAGAGACACGTGAAAACATGCTGAAAGTCACTAATTATCCAAGAGATGCAAATCAAAAGGACAATGCGGTACCATCTCACACCTGTCAGAATGGCTATCATAAACAAATCAACAAATGACAAGTGTTGGTGAGGATGGGGAAAAAAGGAGCACTCGTGCATTGCTGATGGAAATGCAGACTGGTGCAGCCACTGTGGAGAACAGTATGGAGTTTCCACAAAAAACTGAAAATGGAACTCCCATTTGACCCAGTAATCCCACTCCTAGGAATATATCCTAAGAAACTGGAAACACCAATCAGAAAGAATATATGCACCCCTATGTTCATAGCAGCACAATTTACTATTTGGAAACAACGTAGGTGCCCATCAGCAGATGACTGGATCAGAAAACTATGGTACATCTACACAATGGAATACTATGCTGCCATAAAAAAGAAGGAATTCTTACCATTTGCGGTAACCTGGGTGAAACTGGAGAACATTATGCTAACTGAAATAAGCCAGTCAATGAAAGAAAAATACCACATAATCTCACTCATTTGTGGATAATAAAGAACATTATAAACTGATGAACACAAAGATAGATACAGGGACAGTAAAGCGTCAAACAGACTGTCAAATTACAGCAGGAAGGTGAGGGAGAGGTGGGGGAGATAAGAGATCAACTGAAGGACTTGAATGCATGCATATAAGCATACCCAATGGATGCAAAAAGATGGGGGATGAGGGCATGAGGTGGGGGAGTAATGGTAAAAATATATACACATATAATACCTTAATAAAGAAATGAGAAAAAAAATAAATATATGAAAGCCTTAAAAAATAATTAGAAAGAGATCAACCAGAAAAAGAATACAAAAGATCAATGAAAACAAGAGATGGTTCTTTGAAAGGATAAACAAGATTGATGAATCTCTAGCCAGGCTCACCAAGAAGCAAAGAGAGAGCCCAAATAAACAAAATCACCAATTTTATAACAGGGGTAACTTATTTCATTGGTTTTAATGTAAAAGTATTATTTTATTTTCCTTTATAAAACAGGAGTGCCCCCCTTCTTCACTATGAGAGGGTACTTCTGCAGATTTGTTTCTCCCATTGTTATGGGGAAAAATAGAACATTGGGGACTAGTTGTTGTTTTGGGAAATATTAATGTGTTAACCATGATTGGCCTTTCTGTTCAAAAAGAGTGTATTAACCTGGCTGGGAGTCATATGCCCCCAGGGACCTGGGAGTCAACCTTGGATTTCGGTCCTTTCTTACTCAAGAATTGCACATTTATTAATTGTACTAAGCTAATTAGATCAGAAGACCTTCCAGTCGTCCTTCTGGTGGGTGGGGGGGAATCATGGTAGTGGGGCTGAGGCAGAGGCAGTTAGGGGAGAGCAGGCCAGCAAGGGGGGGGGGGGTCAGTTGGGGGCAAGCAGGCTGGCAGGGGGAACAGTTGGGGGTAAACAGGCCAGTGGGGGGAAGTTGGGGGCCATCAGGCCACCAGGGGGGGGCGGACAGTTGGAATCAAGCAGGCTGCCAATGGAGGCAGTTGGGAGTGAGCAAGCTGGCGGGGTGGGGGGGCGGGCAGTTGAGAGGAATCAGGCCGGCGAGGGGGACAGGTGGGATGTATTAACCTGGCTGGGAGTCATACACCCCCAGGGACCTGGGAGTCAACCTTGGATTGTGGTCCATTCTTACTCAAGAATTGCACATTTATTATGAAAACATTGACACCATGTGTGTTTTTCATGGGTGTCTTGCTGTTAGCATTACAAATAAAAATTAATTTTGTAAAGTTAAAAATTTTTAGATGTAATTTACTTATAGGATATTTTTCCTCACATGATATTACCCTACTATCTCCCCTTTTTTGATTAATGGAGGCTTTTGTAAATTTTATAATGCAGTCTTGATTACTTTGAATTTTATTTTTTTTGCACAAAAATATGATTGCTTTAGGTTTATTGCATGTTCAGGAATTTTACCATGAGATGAACTACCAATAGAAATTTTAGTTACTACTTTAGTAACAGCTTTTTGTCCAGTACAATTAAATTTTCTTGAATATTCACTTATTTCAATTAGCCTATTTAAATTAATCTGAAAACTTAATTACTATTTTACTGTAAATTTAATACTCTATTAATAATCTTCGTTTAGGAGGGACCAGTTTGGCTCAGTAGATAGAGCATCGGCCTGCGGACTGAAAGGTCCAGGGTTTGATTCCGGTCAAGGGCATGTACCTTGGTTGCGGGCACATCCCCAGTGGGGGGGGTGCAGGAGGCAGCTGGTCGGTGTTTCTCTCATTGACGTTTCTAACTCTCTGTCCCTCTCAGTTCCTCTCTGTGTAAAATCAATAAAATATATATATTTTTAAAAATCTTAGTTTACCCTGTAAATATTAGTGGAAAGGATTATTTGCTTTCTTGAGTAGGCCCTGAGCATTCCTGGTGCTAGGCTGGATTTAGATGAAGGGCAGCTGCTGTTGGCCAAGTCCCGATCTGAGGTAGGCCAAGTCTCTGTCACCTGTGTCCTTATATGAGCTGGGCATGGGAAGCAAAGCAGCCATGGGGGCAGGAGACCTCCCTCTGAGGGAGGTGAGGGTTTAGGCCCCTGCAAGGTTGGGGGGTTGAGGGTCTGTGCCCCCTCTCTGTTGACCCCCAAGTTCTCTCCTGATGGCCCCTCTGACACTGTGCCTGTCTTATGTTGTTCCTTCCCTGAGGAATCTTACCCTTTTCTGGCTAGCCAGTCATCCTCCAGGGCCAAGCAGTGTGATGTGAGGTTCAGTTCTGTCTCCTTGGTAGCTTATGCCTCTGTGGCTTTCACACCCAGCACCTGCCTTGGGATCCCCTCACCTGCTGGCAGGGCCCCAGCACTGATCACATATCTCAGAGAACTCAGGTTTCTTCTCCAGGGAGGGCCCAGCTCACCCCACTGGGCTAGAGACAGATCCATAATACCAGCCATCATGAGGCTTCAACCTCAGCATGAACAGAAAGCTCAGGCAACAGCTGAGGGCAGTTGTATTGTGAGAAAAGAGTTCCCCTTGGCAAAAAAGGCAAGAGGGGCCAATATAGAATGCTCAAGTGCCTTCCCAGTGCCTTCATTCCTTCTGAAAGGGATTAAATATTTTCATGCCCATTTTTAAATTGCTGCCAAACATCCAGAGAATTAGTTTGTAAATTTGTTTGGGATAATTATCTTTTAAAAATATGATATTTTGCAAAACACTGTGTAATATGAAGTGAAATTAAACAAAGCTGGCAAATGTAACGTGTTTCCCTTCTCTCATGTTTGTATTCTTTGCAAACTTTAGTAGGATATTTCTTTTTATATAAAGTTTCTGCAATTGAAACACTACTGTAATAGTTGTCTTGGTATATGTGATGCCCCAATTCGATACAGCCAAAGTAGTTACAGAATAGAGTCATTCAATTTTTTTTCCTTCATCTGTGTAAATTTCCATATTGTAAATATACCTAGCCTTGCTCTCACATGCCATTCTTACAAGTAAACCATATTTAATAATTTTAGATAGGCAGTAAATTCGAAGTAGAAGATGTCCCCTCCAGGGAATCATGCTTCATCTAATGATAATTCTTGCATAGATTCATATATTGTTTGAAATTTAATAGTAAAGTGGTCAAGTACAGATTGAATTTTAAACAGCCTGTATAAAGATTTAGTTATGTTTGCATTGTCATTAAAATTCTAATAACTCCAGATTTGTTCAAAATGATCTCAACTCATTGTCTGAGGAAATATTGTAACAGCTAGAAGGAAATTTGTAGATTATTCTTTTCAAGTATTCTTTCTAGTATATCCCATTAGCACTGTAAATCCTAACATTTTTTTTCTTATCTGTTAGAGACCACTTTATTGCTTTCAAAGTTTTGTGCTTTCCCAAATTTTGGTTGTAATATACGTTCAATTAATGACAAAAAGTTTAAGCAGATTGTTGTAAAAAATCAAGTTGGTGACTTCAATTATGTTCTTAAAATCAGACAGTATAACTGTAGGCCCAGAATTACAATCGAATTTTTCTAAATTAGGTTGAAAGTCTACTTTTGACTAATCATTATCTCAACAACTAAGAAACAATTTGCACTCTAAATCATGTGTGAAATTGTTCAAATTTTCAGGTTTTAAATCACTTGAAATTACTTTTTTTTGTGTTGTTTTTTTTTTGCCTTTTTGGAGGAATAATTATATCACTGCCACTGTCAAAGCTTTTATCACTTTCACTTGGAATATCTGATAAATTGTCAAAAATATATCCAGAATTTTATAGTGTTCTTTGTCACTATCCATGGTTACTGAGCAAGTTAAAAGTATCAAATTGATAGAAAAAACGGTTATTTTTATTACTAATTACAAGAGACTAATCACTTATTTTTGTAATTTTTAACTACAGCAAATGTGTTTTCCATTACACTGTTTCTCTCTAAATGACAATGAAAGATAAGAATTCTTGTGATTGGCCACAAGCCTTAGAACAGAAATAATGAGCATTATTGGGATCTGTACTCAATGTGTTACAAAACTAAAAATTTCTTTTCATTATTTTATTTTTTGGTTTATTATTTTTATTATCATTTTTTAATCTTTCATTTTTTTTGGATTAGTGTTCTACATTCTATTTTTATTTTTTATCATTATTTTACTCTATCTCATTTTTTTATACCAACCCTTTCCTTTTTATGTCTTCTTTT
This sequence comes from Pipistrellus kuhlii, assembly GCF_014108245.1. Lineage (NCBI taxonomy): Eukaryota > Metazoa > Chordata > Mammalia > Chiroptera > Vespertilionidae > Pipistrellus > Pipistrellus kuhlii. The sequence goes on from NW_023425515.1 coordinate 98,678,815, forward strand.
TTCATCCTGTTTCTCTTCTCATATTCCTGCTTTAGCTTTTCTCTCTTCTTTCTTTTCACTCCTTGTTAAAAACTGATCTTTATCTGCTTTATTAAAGCATTACTATTATAGTAGTATCTGTTAGCTTCCTCATATATGTAATTTCCTATCCCCTGCTCAAAGTCCATGTACCCTTCTCTTTTCTCTTTCTTCGCTAGTCAATTTATTTTTCTTTCTCATTGTTGTTTTTTGTTTGATTGTTTTGTTTTTTTAAAACAAACTTTTGTTTTTCCTCTCCTTGCTTGTTCTCTTTTTCTACTAATATATTAGTTTCACTTACTAAACCCAGGTTTATCTGCTTTCTACTCTATTGTCCTTTTTCAAAAATAGATTAATATAGAGATAAATAGATAGATTAAAGACATGGGGAATATATATATATATATATATATATATATATGTATATGTATATATATATATAGTATATATATATATAGTATATATATATATTTTTTAAGATACAAATTTTAATTATAATTATATTATTATTATTATTATTATTATTATTATTACTAGTAGTCCTGCACACAAATACGTGTGCTAGTAGCTCTCTGGGGGTCCTGACCACTCTGTGCCCATTGCCCTGAGACTTTCCACAGTCCAGAGGCCCATCCGCAACCAATCATGGAACACTTGCCTTGTCGCCAGGGTGATGATGCAAGCATTCCTCCAACCATAGGTGATGATGCAAGCATTCCTCCACCACCAAAAGGCCTTTTGCAACCAGGGTGGAATACTTGTCTTGTCACCATGGAGATGAAGCAAGCATTCGGCAGGCAGCTCATGCTGCCAGTTCTCAACAGCTGCCCCCCACCCGGGACTGGGGAAATCCAGCAGGGCTGAGAGGACTGGATGCTGGTATCTTGTGGCTATGGGCACCATCATCTTTGTGAGAAAGTGAAGGTTAATTTGCATATTACCGTTCTATTAGATAGGATTAATTGAGTATTTTGTTTTTTAATTTTCTTCTTATACACTCATTCTCTTTCTACCTCATCTATACTGAATTTTGGCTATTCTCTTATTAATTCAATTCCTTTACCTTATCTTCTGGAAATAAGGTCTGCCTATTCAGATTCAGCTCCCTCTTTTTTTTTTTTTTTCTCTTTGTTACTTACATGTTTTGAATTAGTTGTTCGTTTTCTGGAGTTTTATCCCCATATAAATATTTTCCCCCCCCCTTTTTTTTCTTTTTTCTTTTCTCTCTTACCTTGTTTATTTTTCTCAATATCATTTTTGCACTCTTTTCTAAACCGTAATTCTCTTTTCTGTGATAGCCACCTTTATTTGGGGTTATTGGTGTTATGATACATTCTTGTTCCCTCTATGTTGTGTATGTCAAGTTTATTTTTGCCTTTTGGTCAGTATGGTAGAGAGTGAACCACATAACCAGACACCCTGAGAGGAGCAAAAATGTGGAGACAAAGAAACAGCCTCACTAGGAAAGAAAAGGAGGAACCACCAGAAAAGGAAGTAAATGAAATGGAGGCAATCAATTTGTCAGAAAAAATTCAGAGCAATGGTCATAAGGAAGTTGGAAAGGATGGAAGACAAATTAAACAATTGTAAGAATCAAGTGAAAATGAAGAAGAACCAAGCAGAAATGAAAAATGGCATAGCTTCAATAAAATCACAATAGTAGACAAGAACAACAACTGTAGACAAGGACAGCCTTAGGACCACCTCAGTGAGCTAGAAGGCAAAGTAGGAGAAAACACCCAAGCAGTGTATCAACTAGAAAAAGAAAATCTTAAAAATCAAGAGGAGAGCCTAAGGGAGCTTGGGAGCACCATAAAATGAAACAACATCTGCATAATAGGGATGCCAGAAGAAGAGGGAATTGAGCAAAGAATAGGAAACCTGTTTGGAGAAATAATGACAGAAAACTTCCCTGATATTGAGAAGAAAAACTCACACAAGTCCAAGAATCTCACAGAGTCCCAAACAAGATGAACCCAAAAAGAGTGACACCAAGACACATCATTATTAAATTGGCAAACACTAAGAACCAAGATGGCAGCCTAGGTACGCACCTAAACTGCCGCCTCACACAACAGTTTCAAAATAACAACTAAAAGACAGAACAGACATCATCCAAAACCACAAAAAAGCTGGCTGAGCAGGAAATCTACAGCTAGAGAGAAGGAGAGAGGCTCAGGGATCGGATTGGGAACCGCAAAGCCCTGAGGTAGGGAGACGCTCTCACAGAGAGGAAGGGCAGCCAAGTGCTGGGCTGGTGGGAGGGAAAAAGAAGCCCAGACTGCATTGAACTCCAGTTCCAACTGTTCTGAACACCAGCCCCAGCCGAGACCCCGTGGACCCAGGCTCATACAGGTGGAATCTGGACTTTAGAGAAAGGCACCTGGAGACTCAAAGACTGGGAGACGCTGGGGAGCCTGGAGCCATAGTGCATGAGTGAGTGCATGCAGAGAGATCTAACCAGACTAGGAGACTAGGAGAGCTGGAGCCACAGTGAGCGAGTGAGTGCATGCAGAGGTCTGACCAGACTGGAGGACCAGGGAAGCACTGAGCCGCAGCGTATGAGTGCAGGCAGAGAGGTCTGACCAGACTGGGAGATGCGAGAGAGCCAGGAATTGCAGCACGTGAGTGAGTATACACAGAGAGGTCTGAACATGGAGGTTGCTGAGGCCTCTCCATAGTGGAAGGAGTCTAAAGTTCCTAATTGCACTGAATCCCCAGTTCTGACTGCACTGAGCACTGAAACCTAGCTCAGGGTGACCCCCTGGAACACCCATGCTCTTACAAGGGGAATCTGGACTGTGAGGAGGAAAATCGGGATCCGTGGAAGGCAGAGGTCTGAGGTGTGAGCACAAGGGCAGGATTAACAGGAAGCCAAGGCAGGTGAATCAGCCCTGAGACTCGCCCCATCCAAGCTGAGGTCAGAGGCTTTTGCAAATTTGCAAGTCTGATCCTATAAGACTGTCTCCAATACGGAAGGTATCCTGGTGAAAACATAGCTGATACTCATATCCAGTAGGCCTGGAGGTCAATTCCTCTCAGTGATACCAACAACAATCAAGACTTAACTACAACAAGGCTGTATATGCAGTACACAAAGGGGAGCACCAAGAGTGTATAACTCTTGGTAACTGGGGAGGCTGATCCACCAGACCATATAGGACACCAAGCACACAAAGCCACCCTACAATCTCAGGGAAGCAGAGAAAATGCTGAGACAAGGAAAGAGATCTCAAACAAAAGAAATGGAGGAAAACAAAAGACTGAATATAGAGTTCAAAACCATGATTATAAGGTTTTTCAAGAATTTCCTAGAAAAGACTGATAAATTTAATGAGACTCCCAAGGATATGAAAAAGGACCAACTAGAAATTAAACATACACTGACTAAAATAAAAAATATTATATAGAGACCCAACAGCAGAGTAGAGGAACACAAGAATCAAGTCAAAGAATTGGAATACAAAGAGGTAAAGGACACTTCTCTGGAGAAGCAAGAAAAGAAGAGAATCCAGAATGTTGAAGATAGTGTAAGAAACCTCTGGGACAACTTCAAATGTACCAACATCAGAATTATGGGGGTGACAGAAGAAGAGAACAAGATACTGAAAACCTATTTGAAGAAATAATGTCAGAAAACTTCTCCCACCTGGTGAAAGAAATAGACTTAAAGTCCAGGAAGCACATAGAACCCCAAACAAAAGAAATCCAAAGAGGACCACACCAAGACACATTATACTTAAAATGCCAAGAGCAAAAGGCAAAGAGAATCTTACAAGCATCAAGAGAAAAACAGTTATCTATAAAACAGATAGCACACATATGACTACCAGCTGATTTTTCAACAGAAACTATACAGGCCAGATGGGAGTGGCAAGAAATATTCAAAGTGATGACTAGCAAGAACCTACAACCAAGATTACTCTACCCAGCAAAGTTATTCAGAATTGAAGGGCAGATAAAGAGCTTCACAGATAAGAAAAAGCTAAAGGAGTTCATCACCACCAAACCAGTATTATATGAAATGCTGAAAGGTATTCTTTAAGAAGAGGAAGAAGAAGAAAAAGGTAAAGATAAAAATTTTGATCAACAAATACATATATATCAACAAGTGAATCTAAAAATCAAGTGAATTAAAAATTCGAGGAACAGAATAAACTGGTGAATATAATAGAATCAGGGGCAAAGAAAGGGAGTGGATGGATAATTATCAGGGGGGAAAGGGTGTGGGAGATGCAAGAAGATACTGGACTAAAATCATACACCTATGGATGAGGGCAGACGGTGGGGTGGGAACTGGGTGGAAGGAAGATATAGTGTGTGTGGAGGGGGGGGGAGAAACAAATTGTAATAATCTGAGCAATAAAGATTTATTTTAAAAATGAATGAATAAATAAATTGGCAAACACCAATGAGAAAATAGAACCTTAAAGGCAGCCAAAGAGAGACAGAAATTTACCTATAAGGGGTTTCCCATTAGACAATTAACTGATTTCTCATCAGAAACACAATACAACAGAAAGGAATGGAATGAAATAGACAAAGAGATGCAAAGGAAAGGACTGAATCCAAAAATACTATACCCAGCAAGGCTATCATTCAAAAATGAAGGTGAAATCAGGAATCTCACAGACAATAAGGGGCTAAGGTAAATTGTTACCACCAAGCCAGCAATGCAAGAAATGCTAAAGCAACTGCTGTAAAAAGAGGAAATGGGAAGGGAAAAGGGAAAACAGGCATAAAGAATAAAAATAATTATGAACAAGTACTTATCAATAATAACCCTGAAGCTAAATTAATTAAATTCTCCAGTAAAAAGGCATAGGGTAGCTGAGTAGATAAGAAAACATGAACCATATATTTGCTGTCTGAAAGAGATCCACCTCAGAACAAAGGAATCACACAGACTGATAGTGAAGGGATAGAAAAAAATTTTAGGCAAATTAAAATGGGGGGGGGAAAAGTGGAGTAGCAATACTTATATCAGACAAATTAGACCTCAAAGTAGGGGCCACAACAAGAGATAAGGAAGGCCACTTTATAAAACTAAAGGGGGCAATTCAACAAGAAGGTATAAATCTGGTAAACATATATACACCCAATACAGGAACATGCAAACACATGAAAAAGACTTCAGGAAAATATCAAGGGAGAGATAAACAGCAATACAGTCATAGTAGGGGACTTTAATACCCCCACTATCACCTCTAGATACATCCTGTAAACAAAAATTCAGCAGAAAAATCAATTTTAAATGACTCACTAGATCAGATGAAATTAATTGACAACTTCAGAACATTTCACCCTAAAACTTCAGAATATACATTCTTCTCATATGCTCACGGGACATTTTCAAACATAGACTACATATCTGGACACAGACAAAGTATCTTCAAATTCAGGAGGATAGAAATCATATCAAGCATCTTCTCAGATCACACAGGGATATAATGATAAATTAACTACAATACAAACAATGAAAGAAATAAAAAACTTGGAGACTAAATACCATGATATTAAACAATTACTGTGTTAGCAAAGAGACTAAAGAAGAAATAAAAAGCATCCTGGTAACAAGCAACAATGAAAACACAACAATCCAAAGTCTGAGGGACACAGAGAAAGCAGTCTTGAGAAGGAAGTTCATAGTTCTACAGGCCTATCTCAAAAAAAATGGTAATAAATTATCTAACCTGACAAGGTAAAAAATTAGACAGAGAACAACAAGAATAGCCCAGAGTAAGCAGAAGAAAGGAAATAATAAAGATCAGCGCAGAAATAAATGACATAGAGACAAAAAACAAAATAAAAATAAAAAAACTATACATAAGATCAATACACCAAGAGCTGGTTCTTTGAAAGGATAAACAAGATTGATGAACCACTAGCCAGGATCACCAAGAAGCAGAGGTAGGACCCAAATTGGCAAAGTCAGAAATGAAAGAGGTGAAGTTAAACAGACCCCACAAAAATACAAAAGATTATTAAAAAATACTATGCATAACTCTATTACAATAAACTTGACAACCAAGACAAAATGGTCATATTCTTAGAAAAATACAAGCTTCCTTAACTCAATCACGAAGAATTAAAAAAAAAATGAATAGGCCAATAAGTGCCGAAGAAATTGAAGCAGTAATAAAAATAAAAATAAAATCTTTCAGCAAACAAAAAACTGGGTCCAGATGGGTTTATAGGGAAGTTCTACCAAATATTCAAATAAGACCTAAAACCTATCATCCTCAGACTATTCAAAAAAATTCAAGAGGAAGGCACACTTCCAAGCTCTTTTTATGAAGCCAGCATTACCCTATTCCCAAAACCAGATAAAGACAACACAATGAAAGAGAATTACAAGTTAATATCCTTGATGAACATAGATGCTAAAATCCTCAACAAAATTCTAGCAAATCAGATCCAGTGTTATATTGGAAAAATCATACACCATAACCAAGTGCAATTTATTCTGGGGATGAAAGGATGGTACAATATCCATAAAGCAATAAATGTGATACATCACATAAACCATTTGAGAGACAAAAATACATAATCATATCAAATGATGCAGAAAAAGCATTTGACTAAATCTAACACCTTTTCTTGATAAAAACTCTCAGAAAAGTGGATGTAGAAGGATTATTCCTCAACCTAATAAAAGCCTCATATGAAAAACTTACAGTCACAATGGGCAAAAACTAAAAGCATTTCCCCTAAGAACAGGAACAAGACAGGAATGCCCACTTTCACCACTCCTATTCAACATAGTACTGGAAGTGCTGGCCATAGGTCAGACAAGAAGAAGAAATAAAAGGCATCCAAATTGGAAAAGATAAGTAAAACTATTCTTATTCATAGACGACATGATATTGTATGTAGAAAACCCTAAAGACTCCATCAAAACCTACTAGACTTAATAAATGAATCTGGTAACATAGCAGAATACAACATTAACCCCCAGAAATCTATGATTTTTTATATGCCAATAATGAACTCACAGAAACAGAAATTACCCTGTTTCCCTGAAAATAAGACAGTGTCTTATATTAATTTTTGCCCCCAAAGATGCGCTAGGTCTTATTTTCAGGGGATGTCTTATTTTTCCATGAAGAAGAATACGGTACACATTTATTGTTAAATGAAAATAAAGGACATTTATTACCTATATAAGGTATGATAGTACGGTAGTTGTCAACACAAACCAGACAAACTGTGAATCCTACAGTATCAAGAATTTACTCATTTATTCAATGACAATCATGTCATCATCTTCTGGAACATCATCATAACAATCCAATACCTGAATTTCCTGGTGAATTTCTTGTGACTCCATTTCTTTCAGAATCAGTGGACCAAATCTCTCATGTTTACCTGGGGGTGAGGGGGGGAGGGCTTATTTTCGGGGGGATGCCTTATATTTCACTCAGAAGGAAACCTGTAAGTAGGTCTTATTTTCGGAGGATGTCTTATTTTCCGGGAAACACGGTAAAAGAAAAAATATACCCTTATATTTGCACCAAAAAATTATAATACCTAGGAATAAACTTAGCTAAGGAGGTAAAAGATCCGTACACAAAAAACTACAGGACATTGAAAAAAAGATAGAGGAAGACAAAAACAAATGGAAGTACACTGTGTTCGTGTATTGGCAGAATCAACATCATTAAAATGACCATACTACCCAAAGCAATTTATAGATTCAATGCAATCCCCATTAAAATACAAAGACAAAATGATGGCATAGTAGACTTGTCCCAAACTTTGTCATGGAGCAGATAAAATGAGCAGCTGAAACAAATAACACCCACCCTGAATTGGTGGAGGAAACTCAGCTGGTGAGATAATTTGCAGCTGGGAAGGGCAGAGAACCCCTGAAGAAAGGTAAAATCAAGAATCTGGGCAGGAGAAAACTGCCAGACCTCTGAGCCCAGAGGGTCAGAGGGAAACTGCATTGTACCGAGCTGTGGCCCTGGGGCACAACATCTGACTGTGGAAAGGCGGTCTGCAGGACTGCTGGTGGGAGGGGATTCTAGATATGGGTCCACAGAAACGAAAGATTAAGCCCAGAGATGGCTGCTTGAAGGGCTGACCAGAATACGGAGTGCTGGCAAGAGAGGAGCACAAGAGGCGCAGTCTTTCCCCTCTCTGTGGCCTGTGCTTTTCTTCACTGAACCTAGTTCACAGGACCTTTCAGATATGGACACTCATCCATGGCTGAGGTGCAGGAGAAGGTGCGGACTTGTGGAGTTTGGAGAGAGGCTGGGGAGAGGAAAGAGTCCAGAAGTGGCAGTGAGTCTGGCTCTGGATCATACCTGAACCCGGAACCTGGGCAGCCATTTTGTTCTGTAGAGATAGCCCCAAGCTCCAGTCTCCAGGTAACCAATACAGTCACAACAAGATTATACCCTGAATGGTACAAATGATTTTTAAAAATCTGAATATTCCCTGAGAGTCCACAGTGACTGGCCTAAAGAGGGACCTTCAGTCCTAGCAACAGGAAACTGAAAAACAGTACAGTACAGAAGACTGGGATTTTAAGCCAGCCAAAGGAATCACACTTCACTTTTTCTTTTTTCTTTTTTATTATTATTTTGTTATCTCTCTCTTTTTTTCTTTTTTTGTTTGTTGCTTTATTTTCTATTTCTTTTTGAATTATTTTTCCATCACTACATTTTCTTTTTATTTGTTATTTGTATACCATTTTAAAATTATTTTTTTGTAAATTTATTATTATTTTCTTCTTGTTCTCTTTCTTCTTATCCACTCATTACCTTTCTACTTTGTATATACTGAATTAAGGTCCTCCCGATGTTCATCCAATTCTTTTTTGTAAATAAATCTTTATTGTTCATATTATTACAAATGTTCCTCATTTAACCCCCCCTCCATTGCTCCCCTCCATAAGGTTCCCACCCCACCCTCTGCCCTTTCCACACCCCCCATTATCCTCATCCAAGGGGCACAGTTATGTTCAGTCTCTTCCCGCACCCCCTCGCCCTTCCCTTTTCCCCAAGAATTGTCAGTTCACTCCCCTTCCATACCTCTGATTCTATTATATTCACCAGTTAATATTGTTAATCAGATTTTTTAATTCCATTGGATTTTAGATTCACTTTTTGATAGTTATGTATTTGTTGTTCATAATTTTTATCTTTATTTTCTTCCTCTTCCTAAAAAAATCCCTTCAGCATTTCATATAATTCTGGTTTGACAGTGATGAACTTTAGCTTTTTTTATTAGTGAAGCTCTTTATCTGGCCTTCGATTCTGAGTGATAGCTTTGCTGGGTAGATCATTTTTGGCTGTAGGTTCTTGCTATTCATCACCTTGAATATTTCTTGCCATTCCCGTCTGGTTTCTGTTGAGAAATCAGGTGACAATCTTATGGGTGCTCCTTTATAGGTAACTACCTGCTTTTTTCTTGCTGCTTTTAATATTCTCGCTTTGTCTTTTGCTCTTGGAATTTTAATTATGATTTGTCTTGGTGTGGTCCTTTTTGTATTCCTTTTGTTTGAGGTTCTGTGTGCTTCCTGGACTTGTAAGTCTAATTCTTTCACCAGGTAGGGGAAGTTTTCTGTCACTATTTCTTCCAGTGTGTTTTCGGTATTTTATTCTCTCTCTTCTTTTGGGAATCCCATAATTCTGATGTTGGTTCGCTTGAAGTTGTCCCAGAGGTTTCTTACATTATCTTCAACTTTCTAGGTTCTCTTGTCTTCTTGCTTCTGGCTCTTTATGTTCCAAATCTTTTACTTGATTCTTGCGATCTTCCATTCTGTTTTTAGGACTCTGCATAATATTTTTTATTTAAGATAATCTATTCTTTATTTCTAGTTGTTCCCTTTTTATTTCTAGTTGATCTCTTATCATATTCTTATAGGTCTCATTTATTTTATCAGCCCTTTCTAGGAAATTATTGAAGAACCTTATAAGTGTGGTTTTGAACTCTATATCCAGTTGCTTGTTGTCCTCCATTTCTTTAGTTTGTGATCTGTTTCCTTATCTTGGCATTCTCATTGCTTCCCTGAGTTGGTAGGGTGGCTTTGTGTGCTAAGGTGTCCTATATGGTTCAGTGGGTCAGTCTCCCAGTTATCTGAGGTGGACACACTTGGTGCCCCCTTTTGTGGACTGTGTGTACAGCCCTATTGTAGTTAAGTCTTGATTATTGTTGGTATCACAGGGAGGAACTGACCTCCAGGCCAATTGTCTGTGAGGATCAGCTGTGTCTGTGCCAGGAGACAACCTTATTTGACTAGACTTGGAAAATTGTAAAAGCCTCTGTGCTGAGCTTGGATGGGGCAGAGTTTCAGTGTGGAGCCTACAGCCTTGGCTTCTAGTCAGCCCCACCCTATGAGGTTCCTGAGTCTCAGTGTTCCTCAGGGTCCTTCGGTACTCGCTGCAAAAACCTCTGAGAGAAAGGTGCCCTCGAGTTTTGCCCGCTACCAAACAGTCTAAGCTCTCCCCAATAATCCCAGAACTGGGGTTCAGCGCAGTTGGAAGTGGGGCTCAGAGCAGTCTGGAGCTTTTGTCTCCTTCCCGCTAGGGCAATCTAGCGGCAGAGTCACAGTCTGTCCACTGCGTGAAATGTGCGCACCTCCGGAACTGCCTTTCGCCACTCCCCTGAGTTTCTACCTTACAGCCCAGACTCCCTCCGTATGAGCCTGGGTCCCTAGTGTCTCATCCAGAACTGGGGTTCAGTGCTGTCAGAGCTGGGGTTCAGCACAGTCTGGAGCTTTTATCTCCTTCCCGCTAGGGCAGGGGTCGGCAACCTTTAAGACATAAAGAGCCACTTGGACCTGTTTTCGAAGGAAAAAAAAAACCTGGGAGCTGCAAAACCATTGTGACATTTAAAACAAATATAACACTGCATATATTGTTTCTTACCTTAATGCTATATACCAGATCGTGCAGTTAGCTGTCAATCTGAAGAAAAAAATGATTTTTTCACTTAACAATGTAAAATATATTTTTGCAAATTAATAGCTAATTAAAATATTTAATTTACCTGGTTAATGGGATTTTTGCTCCTGAACCTCAGTGCACAGTGTCTGCACATCAGGGCTGTAAGACGTTACCTTCATTTTCACACAGGCTTGCAAGTTGTCATCTGTGATGTTTGTTTTTAATATAGTTCATGTTGGAGAAGACCTGCTCACATACATATGTGGAGCTGAAGATCGACAGGACTCCAAATGCATACTTTTTCATGTTTATATAAGTGTTGGGGATGGCATTCCATGTTCCAAATACAAGTTTGTCCTGTTTGGGAAGGTGTTCAATATCACTCCATTTATGATTCTGAGCCAGAATGGCCTTCTGACGGGCAACATCCTCAAGAGTAGCGGCCAAGCATTTGAACTTGGACACCCATATATCTTTGTCGGTTATATCGGCCAGTTCCATCTCAAGATCAGGTAGACTTACATCAATAGCTAATTAAAATATTTTTAATTAGCTATTGATGTAAAATATCTGATTTTATTTATTTGTGTCCCTCTCTCATTTGGAAAAAATACTACAGAACAAATAGATAATATCTATTTTGTGTGTATAAGCTCAGCCCTTATACAGAATCTTTAGATTCTGCCCCCACCCTCTCTGCTGGGTGTTTGATGTTTGTATTTTTTTGTTTGTTTGTTTATCTATCTATCTATCAAGCTCCTTCTATGAAGCCAGTATCACTCTAATACCAAAACCAGATAAAGACAACACAATGAAAGAGAACTACAAGCCAACACCTCTCATGAACATATTATAGATGCCAAAATCCTCAACAAAATTCTAGCAAATCAGCTCCAGCAAGACATCAGAAAGATCGTACTCCATGACCAAGTAGGAGTTATCTCAGGAATGCAAGGATGGTACAATATCTGAAAATCAATAAATGTGATACATTACATAAACAAATTGATAGGATTAAACCACATAGTCATATCAATTGATGTAGGAAAAGCATTTGACAAAATTTAACACCCATTTTTTTATAAAAACTCTCAGCAAGGTGGGAATTGAAGAATCATACCTCACCATAATAAAAGTCATATATGACAAAACCACAGCTAACATAATACTCAACAGGCAAAAACCAAAACCGTTTCCCCTAAGAACATGAACAAGACAGGGATTCAATACACGCCTTATTAAAAAAACAATGACATATTTCCAGACTTAGAAAGAACTCTCCAAAAATTCACCTGGAATAAAAAAATGACCCCAGGAGCACACTTTCCAGAGAAGACTGTCTTTCTCTGTTGGGCTAAGACAAGCAATATGTTCCAGTAAGAGGCAACTAGGGATTTAAAAGGTTATCATGAGCTAGGAAGAAAAATTGTGACAGAATAGACAGATGGGTCCTGAGTCTTATCCTGGAGCAGAAAGAAAGAACAGCTGAGAATCTCACGGGAAATATTTATTTGCGAGATGAGGGACAGCTATACTCCAGGAGAAGGTGGGGATTGCTGGACAGGGTTCCTGGACACATCAGCCCCCTCTGCAGTTAGGTCCTCTCCCAGAGCTGTGGACTCTGATGCTAGACCACCCCATCTTGAAGGGGAAAGTGAAGATTATTGGAAACCTGAAAATCTACAACTGCGTCAACCACCAAACAGCTGCAAATCTCAGAACACCAGTCCCCAATTGGCTCAAACACACACATTCAGAGAAGCTCTACACTCCAGCACAGAAAGATCATATTTTGCCTAGGATAAAGTGAGGTATTTGGTCCTGGCAGGAGAGAGAAACATGTGCACTGCATGAGCTGAAGGACCTTTAGGTTCGGAAATCTGTGCTTAAAAAAATCTGTGGCTGTTGGAGCTGGCATGATCCGTGAATGCAGAGGGGTCCACAGACCTGCTAACAGAAGGAATATCTAAAAAGCAACCCATTTTTGATGAGATGCAAAGCGATAGCCTAAAAAATTTTTAAAGTGTGATGGCTGTAAGACTCAATGGGGGGAAAGGGACTGCGCAGACTTACATGCAGCCCTGTTGTTCACAAAAAAAAAAATGGGCTTTTTCCTCTTCAAATCATTGCTTGTGATTACTAAGCCAAATACATATGATCACCCAGTTGGGGACACCCTGGGAGATTGCATGGGGAAGTTGTTTTTCTGGAACCTGGGGATTGGAGCAGGCAGTGACCATCGGAGAGTCAGCTCTAGGACAGCCCATTCCCATAAACCAGTATTTGTGCCACATGGGAAAGGAGGATCTAAGAACAGTATAGAGAGGCCGTATAGATCCAGAAGTCAATCCAGAAACACTACCACCCAAGGGCTGAATCATAAATTGACTCGTGTAATCAAAAATAAAGGAATACAAGAAAATAAGATACCACCTGCTTAAAAAATAAGGATTGGATTACAACACCGAGGAGCAGTGAAACACGGGGAACTGCAATACTGTCCAAACTGGGAAACAGATGTGCCAAACAGAACAATAGAGGAAGTGAATAACCTTCACTACTGCACATTTAATTTTTCTATTTTTTATTGTTTTTTTTTTTTCATTTTTGTCATCTTTTACTTGGGAAACTATTTTTTTTCTTTTTTCCTCACTTGATTTTTACCTTTTTAATTATTACATTTTTTTTCAATCAGAATTTGTGCTGTTACTATTTTACTTTTGTTTAAGTGTCATTTTATTTTCTCATTATTTTACTTTTGGATAAGTGTTCTACATTTTATTTTCATCTTTCCTTTAGCATCGTTTTACTCTTTCTCAACTCTACCTTTATGCCATCACTCTCTTCCTAACTTTTCCCCTTTTGGTGTCCTGTTACTCTTACCCTTTTCCTGCTTTAAATTTTCCCTAATCTTTCTGTTTACCCCCTGTTAAAATTTCACAGTACTTATATATCTAATTTCCAATTCCCAGCTCCAAGTCTACACACACCTCACTCTTCTCTGTCTTAAATATCCAAAAAATTGCTTTTCCTCTCTGTCCTTTTGTTGTTGTTTGTTTTAATGTTGATTATATCAATTTTAATGCCTTTTTGTGAGATTGTTTTGCTTATTCTTTTTCTTCGTTTCTTTTTTTTTTGTTTGCTTTGTTTTTATTTGTTTGTTTGTTTGTTTTTCCTTCTGTTTTCCCTCACCTCACTTCATATTAGTTAGTGCTTGTAGTTTATATTAATCTCCAGGTATTTGTTGCCAGCATTTCCTGGGTATAGAGCCTGTACTATTGGAGTTTTCTCTGCATATATATATAGTTTGTTCACCTTTTCTTTTTAAGTCTCTTTCTTATATCTCTTACTTTTTCCCCCAATTTCATTTGACACCCCTTTATTTTTCATTTTTCCTCTTCTTATTTCTCTCCTTTCCCCTAATTTGCCTTTCTCTGGTGGTCACCTTTATTGGGCATTATTAATATCATGAATACATTTCAGTTCAGTACCTTGTGTGTTGTACCTGGTTGTGTTTTATTTTGTGCCTTTAAATCAATGCAGAAGAGAGAGAACTACATAACCAGTCATCCAAAGAAGAGAGACCAGGGGGAGACAAAGAAACTGGCCATATATGAAAGAAAAACAGGCATCATCAGGAAAGAAAGTAGATGAAATAGAGGCAAGCAACCTGTCAGAGACAGAACTCAGAGAAATGGAAATAAGGTGGCTGAAAACAATGGAACACAAATTTGACAATTTGAGCAAGAACCAAGAGGAAATTAAGAACCAAGAAGAAATAAAAATGACATCGCTTCTGTAAATAACTCAATAGAAAGCATCAAGACTAGACAAGAAGAACCAGAGGACCACATCAGTTAGCTAGAATACAAGATGAAAAAAATACCCAAGTTGAGCAGCTTCTATAATAGAAAAAAATATTAAAAAGCAGGAGGAGAACCTAAGGGAACTTTGAAACAACAAAAAACAAAACAGTATCTGCATAATAGGGGTTCCAGAAGGTAAAGAAACTGAGGAAATAATAGAAAACCTGTTTGAAGAAACGATGACAGAAAACTTTCTTAATATAGTGAAGAAAAAACCCCACACAAATCTAAGAAGCTCACAGAGTCCCAACCAAAATGAACCTCAAAAGACAGATGCCAAGGCACATTATAATTAAATTGAAAAACACCAACAATAAAGTAAGAATCATAAAAGCTGCCAGAGAGAGACAGAAAGTTACCTACTAAGGATTCCCCATCAGACTAGCAACTGATTTCTCAACAGAAACTCATCAGTCCACAATAGAATGGAATGAAATATATAAATTCATGCAAAGGTTGGGTCTGAATCCAAGAATACTGTACCTGGCAAGGCTATCAATCAAAATTGAAGATGAAATCAGGAGCTTCACAAACAAAATAGGACTAAGGGGATTTATTACCACCAAAACAGCAATGCAAGAAATGCTAAAGAGTCTGCTGTGAAAAAAAGAAATAGGAAGTGAAGAAGGAACACAGGGGTAAAAAATAAAAATGGTGACAAATAAGTACCTATCAATAATTACTTTAAATTTAAATGGATTAAATGCCCCAATTAAAAGACATAGTGTAACAGATTTGATAAGAAAAAAAAGACCCATATATCTCCTGTCTACGAAAAAACCACCTCAGAAAAAAAGATGTAAAGAATAAGGGTGAAAGGATAGGAAAAGGTATTCCAGACAAATGGAAATGAAACAAAAGCTGGTGTAACAATACTTATATCTGACAAATTAGATCTCAAAGTTAAGGACATAACAAGAGATAAGGAAGGTCATGTCATAATACTAACAGGAGAAATCCAACAAGAAGGAATAACTCTAGTAAACATATACACACCCAATACAGGAACACTTAAATACATACAAAAAACTCCTGGAGGATATCAAGGGATCGATCGACAGCAATAAATCATGGAAGGAGACTTTAACACTCCACTATCACCATTGGACAAATCATCTAAACAAAAAATCAGCAAAGAAACATCAATCCTAAATGACTCACTAGACCAGATGGAATTAATTGACATCTTCAGAATATTTCACCCCAAATCCACAGAATATATATTCTTCTCAAGTGCACATGGGTCATTTTCAAAGATATACCATATGTTGGGACATAGGCAAAGTATCTTCAAATTCAGGAAGATAGAAATCATACCAAGTATCTTCTCAAATCACAGTGGCATAAAACCGGAAATCAACTACAATAAAAACAATCCAAAAAAATCAAACAAATGGAAACTAAATAGAATGCTATCAATCAATGACTAGGTTACCAGAGAGATCAAGAAGAAATAGAAAATATCATGGCAACAAATGACAATGAAAACACAACAATCCCAAATCTGTGGGACACAGCGAAAGCAGTCTTTAGAGGGAAGTTTATAGCTCTCCAAGCCTACTGTAAAAAACAAGAAACAATGACAATTACCTAACCTTACAACTAAAAGAGTTAGAAAGAGAAAAACAAGAAAAGTCTAGTATAAGCAGAAGGGAGGAGATAATAAAGATCAGAGCGGATATAAACAACATATTGATGGAGACCCAAGATGGCGGCATAGGTAAACACACCTAACTGCTGCCGTGTACAACAATTTCAAAACTACAATTAAAAGACAAAACATCTATCATCCAGAACCATGGGAAAGCTGGCTGAGAGGAACCTCTACAAATAGACTGAAAGAGAAAGTAGCATTCAAGGCACAAGCACTAAAAAACTGAGGTACAGGGGCATGAGCACGATATGGGCTGGCAGTGGATCCCGGCTGGTGGAGCACATTGCTTTCTTCAACCTAAAGAGAGACAAGCTCCCAATCTCTCTGAAATCCAGTTTCTGGAAAGAAGCTGGACTGTCTTCCATCTGGTCAAAAAGTGAGAGTGGCTTGCTTGCAAAGGTGCACACAAGAATAATTGGCCAAAAATGGTTTGGCTCAGTGGTAGAGCGTTGGACTGCGGACTGAAAGGTCCCAAGTTCGATTCCGGTCAAGGGCATGTACCTTGGTTGCAGGCACATCCCTGGTAGGGTGTGTGCAAGAGGCAACTGGTCGATGTTTCTCTCAAATCGACATTTCTAGCTCTCTATCTCTCTCCCTTCCTCTCTGTAAAAAAATCAATAAAAATATATTTTAAAAAAAATAAAAAATAAATAAAGTGTTAAAAGCTGAGTATTGGCCTAAAAAAAAAAAAAAAAAAAAAAAAAAAAAAAAAGAATAATTGTTTGCTGTTCTGGGACACACAAGAAGTGGGGACGTGGTCAGAGAAGCAGAGAAGGCTGACTGGAAGCCATTGCTGTTTGCCATGCCTTAGCCTAGAGATGCCCTGATACTCTGCCCTGATACTCTGCCCTGCACTATCTACAAACACACCCAAGCTCCAAGCAGCAGCTTTTGCATATGAATGGCCTTCTCTATTGCAGTTTAACCTAGCAAACTTACAACCTGGTGCAGACAACTCCAAAGCCTCCAAGCTACAAGTAGGGAGGAGAGGACTGTGGTTCTCACTGTAGCTCCTACAGCATGGCCTCAGACAGTAGCTAATCTGCACCCCATTAGAGATCCAAAAGCCAGTGTATCTAATGGTCAGTGTGAGACATGAGACTTCAACTCCTTGCATCCATAAGTGACAAATTTGGGAGGTGGACTCAGTGAGTACCAAAGCCCCACTGAAACAGGCCTGAACCATAAGCTTGTCTTCAGTCCAGCAATTCTTCCATTATAAACACATCGGGTCCTCACAGCCAATTGTCCTGGAGGTCAATTCCTCCCAGTGTACAAACAGCAATCAAGGTTTAGCTACAGAAAGACTGTGCACTCGGCCCACAAAGGGGTGTACCAAGAGGAACCACCTCGGGTGATTGGGGAAGCTGAGCTACTGGCACCTATAGGTCAACTAGCACACAGAGCCACTCCATCAACACAGGGAGGCAACCAGAATGCAGAGACACAGAAGCGTGTCACCATTTGGAGAGCTGGAGGAGTGTAAACTAATGGATGACACAGAGTTCAGAATGATATTTATATGTGTGGGTTTTTTTTTCATTTTTTATTAGGTATTATGTGTGTACATATAATACAATTGCCCCCCCCCACTCCCATACATGCCCTAACTCCCCAGAGTTTTGCATCCATTGGTTATGCTTATATGCATGCATATAAGACCTTCAGTTGATTTCTTATCTCCCCCATATCTCCCTACCCTCCCAGCTGTAATTTAACAGTATGTTTGTTGCTTTACTGTCTCTGTATCTATCTTTTTGTTCATCAGTTTATAATGTTCTTTATTATCCATAAATGAGTGAGATCATGTGGTGTTTTTATTTCATTGACTGGCTTATTTCACTCAGCATGATGTTCTCCAATTCCATCCAGGTTATTATAAATGGTAAGAATTCGTTCTTTTTTTATGGCAGCATATAATTACATTGTGTAGATGTACCATAGCTTTTTGATCCAATCATCTGCTGATGGGCACCTAGATGTTTCCAAATCTTAGATATTGTAAATTGTGGGGCTATGAACATAGGTGTGCATATATGCTTTTTGATTAGTATTTCTAGTTTCTTAGGATATATTCCTAGGAGTGGGATTATTGGGTCAAATGGGAGTTTCATTTTCAGTATTTTGAGGAAAATCCATACTGTTCTCCACAGTGGTTGCAACAGTCTGCATTCCCACCAGCAGTGCATAAGGGTTCCTTTTTCTCCACATCCTTGCCAACACTTATCCTTTGTTGATTTGTTGATGATAGCCATTCTGACAGGTGTGAGATGGTACCGCATTGTCCTTTTGATTTGCATCTCTTCGATGATTAGTGATTTTGACATGTTTTCACGTGTCTCTTGGCCTTCATTCTCTCTTCTTTTGAAAAGATTCTATTTAGGTCCATTGCCCATTTTTTAATTAGATGGTTTATCTTCCTTTTATTTAGTTGTATAAGCTGCCTGTAGATGTTGGAGATTAAACCTTTATCAGTGATAACATTTGAAAATATGTTCTGCCATATAGTAGGCTTTCTTGTTGTTTTGTTGATGGTTTCTTTTGCTGTAAAAAAGCTTTTTATTTTGATGTAGTCCCATTTATTTATTTTCTCTTTAGCTTTCATTGTGCTAGAAGCAGTATCAGTGAAGATCTTTTTGCATATGTCTGAGATTTTGCTGTCTGTGGATGCCTCTAGTATTTTTATGGTTTCCAGTCTTATGTTTAATTCTTGTGTCCATTTTGAGTTTATTTTTGTGTAAGTATAAGTTGGTGATCTAGTTTCATTTTTTTTTTTTGCATGTATATGTCTAATTTTCCCAACACCATTTATTGAAGAGACTGTCTTGACTTCATTGTATGTTCATGCCTCCTTTGTCAAATATTAACTGAATATAGAGGTTTGGGTTGATATCCGGATTCTCTATTCTATACCATTGATCTATATGTCTGTTCTTGTGTCAATACCAAGCTGTTTTGAGAACAATGGCTTTGTAATACAGCTTGAAATCTGGTATTGAGATCCTTCCTACTTTATTCTTTCTCAGGATTGCTGTGACTACTCATGTTTTTTTGTTTGTTTGTTTGTTTGTTTTGTTTTTTCCAGATGAATTTTTGGAGAGTTCTTTCCAGGTCTCAGAAATATGCCATTGGTATTTTAATGGGGAGTGCATTGAACCTATAAATTGCTTTGGGAAGTATGGACATTTTAATGATGTTAATTCTACCAATCCACGACTATGGTATGTTCTTACATCTGTTTACATATTCCTCTACCTATTTTTTCAATGTCCTGTAGTTTTCTACCTATAGGTCTTTTACCTCCTTAGTTAAGTTTATTCCTAGGTATCTTAATTTTTTTGGTGCAAGGATAAATGTAATTGAGTTTTTAGAGTCTGTTTCTGTAAGTTCACTATTGGTGTATAGAAAGGCCATAGATTTCTTGGTGTTAATTTTTTATCCTGCTACATTGCTAAAATCATTTATTAAGTCTATTAGTTTTTTGATGGAGTCTTTTGGGTATTTTATGTACAATATCATGTCATATGCAAATAAGGACAGCTTTACTGCTTTTTTTCCAATTTGGATGCCTTTTATTTCTTCTTCTTATCTAATTGCAATGGCTAATACTTCCAGTACTATGTCAAACAGGAATGGTGAGAGTGGGCATCCCTGTCTTGTTCATGTTCTTAGAGGGAATTGTTTTCATTTTTGCCCACTGAGTATGATGTGGGCTGTGGGTTTGTCATATATGGCTTTTATTTTGTTGAGGTATGATCCTTCTTTTCCCACCTTGTTGAGAGTTTTTATCAAGAAAGTGTGTTAGATTTTGTGAAATGATTTTTCTGCATCAAATGATATGATTATATGATTTTTATCTCTCAATTTGTTTATGTGATATATCACATTTATTGATTTGTGGATATTGTACCATCCTTGCATTCCTGGGATAAATCCTATTTGATCATGGTGTATGATCTTTTTGATATACTGCTGTAGCTGATTTGCTAGAATTTTGTTGATGATTTTGGCATCTATGTTCATGAGGGGTGTTGGCCTGTAATTCTCTTTCATTGTGTTGTGTTTATCTGGTTTTGGTATTGGGATGATGCTGGCTTCATATAAGGAGCTTAGAAGAGTTCCTTCCTCTTGAATTTTATGGAATAGTCTGAGAAGGATAGGTTTTAGTTTTTCTTTGAATGATTGGGCCTTGGGCTTTTGTTTGCAGGAAGCTTTTTGATGACTGCTTCAATTTCTTTCATATTTATTGGCCTATGGAGCTGTTTAGATTCTTCCTAACTGAGTTTTGGAAGGTTATATTGTTCTAGGAATATATCCATTTCCTCCAAGCTGTCCAGTTTGTTGCAATAGAGTTGTTTATAGTATTTTGTAACAATGCTTAGTATTTTGGTGAGATCTATTGTTATTTCACCTCTTTCATTTCTTATTTTGTTTATTTGGTTCCCCTCTCTTTGTTTCTTCGTGAGCCTGGCTAGAGATTCATCAATTTTGTTTATCCTTTCAAAGAACCAGCTCTTTTGTTTTGTTGATCTTTGGTGTGTTTTTTGTTTGTTTGTGTTTTGTGTTGTTTTGTTTTTTTGTTTCTTAGTTGTTTATCTCCATTCTGATATTTATTATTTCCTTCCTTATGCTTACTCTGGGCTTTCCTCGTTCTCTTTCTAACTATTTGAGTTGTATAGTTAGGTAATTTATTACCATTGTTTCTTCTTTTTGCAGTAGGCTTGTAACGCTATGAACTTCCCTCTCAAGACTGCTTTCACTGTGTTCCCACAGATTTGGATTGTTGTATTTTCATTATCATTTGTTGCCATGGTGTCTTTTATTTCTTCTTCTTCTTTTTTTTTTTTTTAATCTCTCTGGTAACCCAGTCATTGTTTAATAGCATGTTATTTAGTCTCCTGTGTTTCATTTTTATGGATTGTTTTTATTGTAATTGATTTCCAGTTTTATGCCATTGTGATCTGAGAAGATGCTTGATATGATTTCTGTTTTCTTGACTTTGAAGCGACTTTGCCTGTAACCCAATATATGATCTATCTTTGAAAAATGATCCATGTGTACTTGAGAAGAATGTATATTCTGTGGCTTTGGTGTGAAATGTTCTGGAGATGTCAATTAATTCCATCTGGTCTATGATTCTTTGCTGATTTTGTTGTTGTTGTTGTTTAAAGGATTGGTTTAATGGTGATAGTAGGGTATTAAAGTCCACTTTATTATTGAATTGCTTTCTATCTCTCCTTTGATATCCCACAGGAGTTGTTTGTTTTTTTTATGTATGATATTTGGGTGTGTATATGTTTACCAGAGTTATTTCTTCTTGTTGGATTGCTCCCTTTAGTATTATGTAGTGGCCTTACTTATCTCTTGTTATGTCCTTCATTT
This sequence comes from Pipistrellus kuhlii, assembly GCF_014108245.1. Classification (NCBI taxonomy): domain Eukaryota; kingdom Metazoa; phylum Chordata; class Mammalia; order Chiroptera; family Vespertilionidae; genus Pipistrellus; species Pipistrellus kuhlii. Next base: position 98,700,630 of record NW_023425515.1, read on the forward strand.
TTTTCCAATTTAATTTGCTTTCAAAACATTTTTCCATCCCTGCACCATCAGTCTGTGTGCATCTTTTTTCTGAGATAGGTTTCCTGTAGATAGCAGATATATGGATCATTTTTTCTTATCCAATCTGTTACCCTGTGTCTTTTTATTGGGACATTTAATACATTTACATTTAAAGATGTTATTTCTAGGTACTTGTTTGTTGCCATTTTTATTCTATATCCCTGAATTCCTTCTTTGCTTCCTATTTCTTTCTTTCTTTCATTCTTCTTCTTTTTTTTTTTATTGCAGACCCTTTAGAATTTCTTTCATTGCTAGTTTGGTGGTAATAAACTCCCTTAGTCCTTTTTTTGTCTATGAAGCTCCTGAGTTCACCTTAAATTTTTAATGATAGCCTTGCAGGGTATAGTATTCTTGGATTCATTCCCTTGCTCTGCATCACTTTGTATGTTTCATTCCATTCCCTTCTGGCCTGGTGTGTTTCTTTTGAGAAATCAGTTAATAGTCTTATAGAAGTTCCGTTGTAACTAACTTTCTGTCTCTCTCTGGCATCCTTTAAGATTCTTACTTTGTTCTTAGTGTTTGCCAATTTAATTATGATGTATCTTGGTGTTGGTCTTTTGGGGTTCAACTTGTTTGGGATTCTATATACTTCTTGGACTTGCATAGTTTTTTTTCTTGCCATTATCAGGGAAGTTTTATGTCATTATTTCTTCAGACAAATTTTCTATTCACTGCTTCTCTCCTTCTGGTACTCCTTTTATGCAAATGTTGTTTCATTTATGTTGTCCCAAAGCTCCCTTTGGGTCTCCTCTTGCTTCTTTACAGTTGCTGCTGTGTTTTGTTTTGTTTTGTTCCCCAGCTTGTCTACTAATTCGCTGATGCAGTCCTAAGCCTCTTGTAATCTACTGTTTAAACCTTCCATTGTGTTCTTTATTGCAGCTATGTCGTTCTTCATCTCCTCTTGGTTTCTTTTCATGTTGGTGACATTCTCATTCAGCTCCTTATAATTCTCTTATGTGTGTATTTGTCATTTAGTTGTGTGTATTTGTCATCCAGCTATTTAAACATACTTATAACCATTACTCTCAATTCTTTCTTTGATATGCTACTAGCCTTAATTTAACATAACTCCTTTTTGGTGATTCCTCTTTTTCTTTCCTTTAGGAATTGGTTTTTTGTCTTCCCGTGTTTTGTTGTAAAGTTTTAATTGTAGAATCCATTGGTTTGAAACTCAGGTTCTCTGGGGGATGGTGCTACTGATGTGATTTCTCAGGTCTCCTAGGCTTGGTAATCTAGCCAGAAGGGAATGGAATGAAACATACAAAGTGATGCAGAGCAAGGGAATGAATCCAAGAATACTATACCCTGCAAGGCTATCTACTTGAGCTATTTGGATTCTCTTGATGTAGGCCTGTGAGCTGGAAAGGTACATCTGAAGTGTCTAGCAGTCAGCAGCCATGGAGAGGTGTATACCAATTTTTTCTGTCTTGCACCTTGATTGAATCTTGCATGCCCAGCGTGGACTCTTTGAGGATCCCTGGTGATGAAATTAAGCAGCTGGGATGTATGGGCATTTATTCGGGAAGAGAGAATTTAGAATTTCTATTGCGGGGCAGCCTGTCCTTGTCTGTAAAGAATCATACCCAGCAGGGGCTCAAAGAAGCTCTCCAGAGGACCATGTGGATATACAGGCTCAGGGTGCCTGCCCTTTGGAAATGTGCATGTCTGTGGTGGTGTGTTTGCTGGCATAGAGTTCTGAATCACTTTGAGGGGCCCTGGCACTGAAGTTACACAGTTAGGGTGTCTATGGGCATTTATTCAGGCAGTGGAAATTCAGAATTTTTACTTCGAGGCAGCACACCCTTGTCTGTACGGAATCACATCAGCAGGGGCTCCCAGTGGCTCCCAGGCACTGCCTATGGAGTAGTTTGCCCTGGATGTCTGCTCTGCTGGAGACATGCAAATGTGGTGTCTGGAGTTCTGTCACTGGGGAGGGGAAAGTTGCACTTACTGCCATGGGAACAGTGAACCTTTTGAGGTGGAGGTCCCAGGGTTTGCAGGTCTATGGTGGAATAGCAGGATTTTGTCTGGAGTGGCTGTTGGGTCACGGGCAGTGTCAAAGTCCTGACTGGGTCATGGTGCTGATGTCCCCTTCAAGATGGCGTAGGTTTTGTGCCCATGTCCTGTAGTCCAGGGGGTGCCCACAGTAGTAGTAGTCTCTCCTTGTCCAAGAGCCCCTGCTGCTCCTGAGAGATTTAACTGTCCCTTACTCACACAGACATCACACACTGTCCTTTCATACCCTCACTCATACATTTTCTCTCCCTCACCTCTGTCTTGGCATCCACCATCTTTTCACCCCAGAAACCCCAAAGTTTTAAGTTATCAGAGACTTTGGAAAACTATGTTTAGGCATATATAATGAAAGAGCTTTATCATATACCCTTCGTTTTAGTTTTATTTATTTTGGCAAGATAACTTTGAAATTTTAAAACCAATTATTATTATTACCAAAGGCATTTTGTTGGCAAATTTTGTAACAGATATATCACTGATCTTCAATGGCTTTAATGTTAAAGTACTATTTTTTTTTTACAAACATGGGAGTGGTCCCCACACTGCTATTTCTGCAGCCTGTTGGAGGGCACCTTTACAGGTATAATTCTCCAAGTCCCAATGTGAAACCTTAGCTGGAAAACAATTCCCTTGAACTTGGAAATCCCAAGCAGGCTCCAGTGACTTACTTGCACAGTTACTTTCGTTTCCTTCCTCTTCCTTTTCGAGGTTTCTACTGCATCTCATTGTGTTTCTTGGTCCTCCCACAATGGCACCACCAGCCAAGGTGTTTTCCTGAGGTCATGACTTGCAATGCTAAGGAATGAGCTATGTGGACCAGAAGATTAAGCAAAAGTGTGGAAAATTTATTACAAGCAGATTCAGACTCCCCACAAAGGGAAGGGGACCCAAGAATGGGCTTCCCGTTAAAGCCTTGTAGTCCAGGGGTATATATTTGCTACAAGCGGGCTCTATGTCTACTTGTGTCATCATCTGATTGATTCCCTCAGTTGTTTTTGCCCAGCAATGGACCTGAACTTTCCATTTCCATATGATGTTTCTTCGTTCCTATGGTGAACTTTTTTTGTTTCTATGCCTTCATATATCTTGTTTACTGCTCCTTCTTTAATTTCCCATACCTCCTGTTTTGAGGACAGAAATATTTTATTATTTCTGCTTGCTTGGTTCTGTCATTAGGCTGGGTCTAACTGCCATATCTGGCCCTGCCTATGTTTCACCTGCCTTTGTTTTCCACTGGACCCCTGCCTTATCTGACTGTGTTTCATGTTAACTCTCTCACTGGGGCTGACCAAAAGCCCCTGAGTGACTGAGGAGCAGATTACTCAGATGCAGTTTGACAGTGAAAGAGAGGGCTAAGGCCCCTGGCTTTAGTAGTCAGAGAAGCATCTATTGCCTGCCTCCTTAGGCCTTTATTTGAATTTTTATCTTTAGATACAATCAGTAGGGTGAGTAATCTTGGGAAGACACATGTTTACATTATTCTCTAGACAAGGGCATCCAGGGATTAAGCATAAGGATTCCAATAAACACACATGGGTCTGCATATGTACAGACTTGTTTGAAAAGGTCAAAGAATAATTTGGGGCCATGCCTTCGATGACACTCCCCTAAGTCTCCCCTAAGTTGGAATTCTGATAAACAGGGCAGGTGGCCTTCCACACACTTCCCTTTTATCACAATGCCCTCCTTACAATTTTCCAACCATGTCTCGTGTGTTCCCCAATAGTACTCTGTTGTAAATTTATTTTCTATATAAATAAATATTATTTCATTGCCAGCCATCTCCAATAGAATCTAGCAGACTATGAAATTGACTTTGCAAGATCAAGCAAAGCACTTGCCCCCACTCTCCTCCCCCCCCCCCCAAAAAAAAACACATTGTTTTGACTTCTAGCTTAAGAACTCCTAGAGCACATGTGTCAAACACAAGGCCCGCGGGCCAAATCCGTCCCGCCAGGCCTTGCAATGTGGCCCGCACCGCGCTGTCATCACTGCACTCCGCTGTGTTTCCATCACAATGACAGTTTATGACTGTTCAGTAAACCATTCGGCCCGCGATTTAGGCTGGATTTTAGATTTTGGCCCCTTCTCTGATTGAGTTCGACACCCCTATCCTAGAGAAATAAAATTTTACAGGACAGTTTGGAGAAAACACACTATATAATCCTTTTCAGTGAAAGGCAGTCCTTAAAAGGAAAGCAGATTACTTATAAGGGTTAAAAATAAATGTTTCTAATTTTACTTCTTTGTCTAACTTTCTAACATTCGCAGTTTTTTTTTATAATACATATTTAAAAGAATATATTTTCTGTAATGCAAAACAATCCAAGAAGAAAGCATCCTTAGTTTTCAGTCTACTAAATTAAACTCTTAAGTAATCAATCGACTCACTCCCAGTGTTTTACACACATCATTTTCAAGGATAATGTCAATAAAATTTAAAAGGGAGTCAATGGCCACATCCTAGATTCCATTCTGTAATGTAGCTAAAATATCAATTAATCTAGTACTATATTCCATTAATTAGAAAAATTATATTCCAATAATATCACATAAAAGCACACAGTTTATTATGTTTATAGGCATTCATTTAAATAATTATTTACATTGGGAGAGGAAAAAATGGTGGTAGAATAGACATCAATCCTAAATGACTCACTAGACAAGATGAGTTAATTGACATCCTCAGAACATTTCACCCCAAACCCACAGAATATACATTCTTCTCAAATGCACTTGGATCATTTTCAAAGATATACCATATGTTGAGACATAGGCACAGTCTCTTCATATTCAAGAAGATAGAGATCATATCAAGCATCTTCTCAGATGACAATGGTATAAAACCGGAAATCAACTACAATAAAAACAATCCAAAAAAATAAAACACATGGAGAGTAAACAGCATGCTATTAAACAATGACTGGGTTTCCAGAGAGATTGAAGAAGAAATAGAAAACATCATGGCAACAAATGACAATGAAAACACAATAATCCAAAATCTATGGGACACAGAGAAAGCGGTCTCGAGTGGGAAGTTTATAGCTCTACAAACCTATGGCAAAAAACAAACAACAACAAAAAAACAATAGTAATTAATTTCCTAACACTACAACTCAAAGAGTTAGAAAGAGAGCAATAAGAAAAGCCCAGTGAAAGCAGAAGGAAGAAATTAATAAAGATCAGAGAGGAGATAAATGACATAGAGACCAAAGAAACAATACAAAAACTCAACAAAACGAAGAGCTGGTTCTTTGAAAGGATTAATAAGATTGATGAAAATCTATCCAGGCTCACCAAGAAGCAAAGACAGAAGATCCAGATAAACAAAATCAGAAATGAAAGAGGTGAAATAACAACAGACCCCACTTAAATAAAAAGGATTGTTAAAAAATACTATGAACAACTTTATTCCAAACAAACACAACAACCTGAAGGAAATGGAAATATTTCTAAAGAAAATACAACCTTCCAAAACTCAATCAGTAAGAATCTAAACAGCTCAATAGGCCAATAACTATGGAATAAATTGAAGCAGTCATCAAAAAGCTTCTGACAAACAAAATCCCAGGGCCAGACAGCTTCACAGAGGAGTTTTACCAAGCATTCAAGGAAGAAATAAAACCTAACTATTCAGACTATTCCAAAAAATGTAAGAGAAAGGAACACTTCCAACCTCCTTCTATGAAGCCAGAATAACCCTAATACCAAAACCAGATAAACACAACACAATGAAAGAGAATTACAGGCCAATATTCCTCATGAAAACAGATGCCAAAATCATCAACAAAACACTAACAAATAGGCTCCACAGTACATTAGCAAGATCATACACCATGACCAAGTAGGATTTATCCCAGAAATGCAAGGATGGTACAATATCCGCAAATCAATAAATGTGATATACCACATAAACAAATTGAGAGATAAAAATCACATATTCATATCAATTGATGCAGAAAAAGCATTTCACAAAATCCAACACCCATTTCTCATGGTGTTGAAAAAACTCTCAACAAGGTGGATATAGAAGGGTCATAGCTCAACATAATAAAAGCTATATATGATAAATGCACGGCAAACATCATACTCAATGGGCAAAATCATTTCCCCTACGAACAGGAACAAGAAAAGAATACCCACTCTCACCACTCCTGTTTGACAAAGTACTGGAAGTGTTAGCCATTGCAATTAGATAAGAAGAAGAAATAAAAGGCATCCAAATTGGAAAAAAAGCAGTAAAGCTGTCCTTATTTGCAGATGACATGATATTGTACATAAAAAATCCAAAAGACTCCATCAAAAAACTAATAGACTTAATAAATGAATTCAGCAATGTAGCAGGATAAAAAATTAACACCAAGAAATCTATGGCCTTTCTATACACCAATGGTGAACTTATAGAAACAGAGACTAATAAAGCAATCCCATTTATCATTGAACCAAAAAAATTAAGATACCTAGGAATAAATTTAACAAAGGAGGTAAAAGAGCTATAGGCAGAAAACTACAGGACACTGGAAAAAGAAGTAGAGGAAGATGTAAAAAGATGTAAGAACATACCATAGTCATGGATTAGTATAATAGACTCAACATCATTAAAATGTCCATACTATCCAAAGCAATTTATAGATTCAATGTACTCCCCATTAAAATACCAATACCAATGACATATTTCTAAGACCTCAAAAGAACTCTCCAAAAATTCATCTGAAAAAAAAAAAAAAAAAAGACCTTGAGTAGCCACAGCAATCCTGAGAAAGAAGGATAAAGTAGGAGGGATCTCAATACCATATTTCAAGCTGTATTATAAAGCTACTGTTCTCAATACAGCATGGTACTGGAAAAAAAATAGACATATAAAGATCAATGGTAAAGAATAGAGAATCCAGATATCAACCCAAACCACTATGCTCAATTAATATTTGACAAATGAGAAATGAACATACAAAGGAGACAAAACAGTCTCGTCAATAAATGGTGTTGGGAAAATTGGACAGTCACTTGCAAAAAAAAAAAAGTGAAACTAGATCACCAACTTACACCATACACAAAAATAAACTGAAAATGGATACAGAACTTAAACATAAGACTGGAAACCATAAAAATACTAGAGGCATCTACAGGCAGCAAAATCTCAGACATATGCTAAAAGAACTTCTTCAATGATACTGCTTCTAGGACAATGGAAGCTAAAGATAAAATAAACAAATGGGAATACATCAAAATAAAAAGTTGTGTTTTTTTTACAGCAAAAAAAAACTATCAACAAAACAACAAGAAAGACCATTGTATTGAAGAACATGTTTGCAAATGTTATCACTGATAAAGGTTTAATATCCAACATCTACAGACAACTTATACAACTTAATAAAAGTAAGATAAGTGATCCAATAAAAAAATGGGCAACAGATCTAAATAGACTATTTTCAAAAGAAGAGAGAATGAAGGCCAAGAGACACGTGAAAACATGCTCAAAATCACTAATAATCCAAGAGATGCAAATCAAAAGGACAATGCGGTACCATCTCACATCTGTCAGAATAGCCAACATCAACAAATCAACAAACAACAAGTGTTGGGGAGAATGGGGGTATAAAGGAACCCTTGTGCACTGCTGGTGGGAATGCAGACTGGTCCAGCCACTGTGGAGAACAGTATGGAGTTTCCACAAAAAAACTGAAAATGGAACTCCCATTTGACCCAGTAATCCCACTCCTAGGAATATATCCCAAGAAGCTAGAAACACCAATCAAAAAGCATATATGCACCGCTATCTTCATAGCAGCATAATTTACAATAGCCAACATTTGGAAACAGCCTATGTGCCTGTCAGCAGATGACTGGAAAAGAAAACTATGGTACATCTACATAATGGAATACTATAGTGCCATAAAAAAGAAGGAATTCTTACCATTTGCAGCAACCTGGATGGAACTAGAGAACATTATGCTAAGTAAAATAAGCCAGTCAATGAAAGAAAAACAGCACATGATTTCACTCATTTGTGGATAATAAAGAACATTATAAACTGATGAACACATAGATAGATACAGAGACAGTTAAACATTAAACATACTGTCAAATTACAGCGGGAAGGTTTGGAAGAGGTGCAGGAGATAAGAAATTAACTAAAGGACTTGTATGCATGCATATAAGCATAACCAATGGATGCAAAACACTGTGTGGTGAGGGCATGTATGGGAGTGGAGTGGGGGGCCAATGGTAAGATATGTACACATATAATACCTTAATAAATAAGTGAGGGAAAATGTGTGGAGAAATGACCCTGAATAGCCATAGCAATTCTGAGAAAGAAGAACAAAGTAGGTGGGAATCTTAATTCCAGATTTCAAGCTATATAATATTACAAAGCCACTGTTCTCAAAATAGCCAGGTATTGGCACAAGAACAGGCACAATATAAGCTCACCTGTTAGAATGGCTATCATCAGTAGGTAAGGGTGGGTGAAAGTAAGGAGAAGAGATCAACCAAAGGACTTGTATCTATGCATATAAGCCTAACAAATAGACACAGGCAACAGGGGGGTGAGGACATGAAGGGGGTATTGGGTGAATAAGGACTCATATTTAACATTGTAATCAATAAACAAAATTTAAAAAATAAAAGAAAGGGAAAAAATCAACAAACGACAAGTGCTGGCAAGGATGGGGAGAAAAAGGAACCCTCGTGCACTGCTGGTGGGAATGCAGACTGGTCCAGCCACTGTGGAGAAAAGTATGAAGTTTCTTCAAAAAACTAACAATGGAATTCCCATTCAACCCAGTAACCCCACTCCTAGGAATATATCCTAAGAAACTGGAAACACCAATCAAAAAGAATATATGCACCCCTATTTCATAGCAGCAAAATTTACAATAGCTAAGATTTGTAAACAGCCTATGTGCCTGTCAGCAGATGACTGGATCAGAAAACCATGGTATATCTACATAATGGAATACTATGCTGCTATTAAAAAGAACAAACTCTTACCATTTATAGCAACCTGGATAGAATTGGAGAACATTATGCTAAGTGAAATAAGCCAGTCAATGAAATAAAAATTCCACATGATCTCACTCATTTATGGATAATAAAGAACATTATAAACTGTTGAATAAAAAGATAGATGCATAGATAGTAAAGCATCAAACAGAATGTCAAATTACAGCGGGATGGTTAGGAAGAGGTGGGAGAGAGAAGAGATCAGCCAAAGGACTTGTATGCATGCATATAAACATAACCAAAGGATGCAAAACTCTGGGTGGTGAGGGCATGTAAGGGAGTGGGGTTGGGGGTGCAATCGTAAAATATGTACACATATAATACCTTAATAAAAAATGAAAAAACAAATGATAAAAATATCAAAATTAAATTTAAAAGGGAAAAATAAATAAATATTTAGATTGTATAAATTTTAGAAGCTTTCATAAAGTGCATGAGTCCAGAGTTTAATATTTAAGTACACTTCCAAAGAATCATTAAAGAGTTACATTTTCCCCCAGAATTTAAAGTGAATGTGAAAGGTGACAACACAAACTTTTGTAGCACAAATCTATTGTCATGTTTAGGAATGGCAAACATTCAGGAACCTGAACAGCAGGAAGTGCAAAAGGTGTGCCTTGAGAGGCACAGCAAAGCACAAAATTGTCCAAGGGAAGAGTCAGTGTGAGGGCCCTGGATGTTTACAGCAAAGCTAGATCTGCAGCACGAATGAAACATGGTAATGTTTTTATTTAACAGGAAACAAATTTTTAAAAGAACTGACTTACAGTTGAGAAAAAAAAATAATTCATTAAATCATGCAGTCTAATACAGTGTTTCTATTGCTTATGATAGAAATTTGATTTGGGATGGCCATATATCAAAATATGTTATTTTTACATCTCCAATGGATGTCTAAAATTATTTCTTTTATGAACTGACATAGAAATCTCTAATTCCAAAAAAGTAATCAGTCTTAAAATCCATCTACCCAGTAGTGCTAAGGTATCTCGAGGTGCCTAGGATGTACCAGAGATCAACCTAGTCATAGCAGAGAGTTTATTCTGAGGACATTTCAAAGATAATTTTTGTAAATAATATTAAACCAATGATAAAAGACCCTGAACAATAGTCAAATCCAATTAGATTAAAACTTCAAGCATTGTAATTACTATGAGTTCTCAAGCCAAAGAAAGGCCCAATGAAAGCAATGTTTTTAGATAGATTAATCTGGCAAAAGTGTGTACTGAGCCTTGAACTGGAGATAAATAAAATCTGAGAAATAAGTGAATGTCTATGATAGCAAGGCAGTTGAGGAATATAGCTGTGGAACTATGAATAATGGGACATTATAAAGGAAGATTAGACAGCACCCTATGGTGGAGAGGGAATAGTCAATGATGACTCATGATGTATCCCTTAGTGTATGGGAAAAAGATCTGAAACCCACTGTAAAGAGGGGTGGAGAGATGGAAGGAACATCCAGATGAGAGAGAGGCTTAATGTGAGATATCTGAATTTGAACTACAATAATAGTAGGTGTGTATGTGAAAATGTCTTATTGGCATCTAGAAAGAGGCAGCTGGAACTAGAGTATGCAGTGAAACATGGCAATAAAGTAATATGAAAAGTTTCATGAGCAGCTAATTTGTAGAATTCAGTATCTTATCTTTATAGAATTTACTGTGAAGGCCAATAGCTACAGTGGTCACTAAAAGGAAGGTAAAAATAATCCACTTATTTACTCAAAAATGTTTTTTTTTTTTATCATGCATTTATTCTAGCTCAATTATATCTAATTCCACTCTCGTTAAGAAAGTTTACAAGCAAAATTTAAATTATGTAATAAAGTCAACCCAAGATATCTAGAGCATGTGTTCTGTCTTCCTTTATGTTAGAAATTACTTATATATTGAAAAATAAACACAGGCTGCTTTCATATCATTGAAAATATCAGTGTAATTGGATAACACATTTTATATCTCCATAAATTTGATAACACATTCCATCCTTTAAAAATACCTGTTCAAGATCTAGCCAGTTTGGCTCAGTGGATAGAGCATCAGCCTGTGAATGGAAGAGACTTGGGCTCAATTGAAGTCAAGAGCATGTACCTCAGTTTCAGACTCCTCCCAAGTCCAGGTCTGGTCAGGGTGTGTGCAAGGAGGCAACAAATCAATGTGTTTCTTTTACATTGATATTTCTCTCTGTCTTTCCCTCTCCCTTCCACTCTCTCTAAAAATCAATGTGAAAATGTCCTCAGATGAGAATAAAAATAAATTAAAAAACATACCTATTCCAGCCCTAGCTGGTAGTTCAGTGATTACAGCATTGGACCACACACTAAGGGGTGGTGGGTTCAATTTCCAGTCAAGGGAATATACCTGGTTTGTGGTTCCCTCCCTTCCCTGTTTGGGACATGTGTAGGAGGCAACCAGTTGATGTCTCTCTCACATCCATGTTTTTCCCCCTCTCTCTTCCTCTACCCTCTCCCTTCCAATAAAACAAACAAATAAACAAACAAACAACCTGGTATAACCTCCCAAATGTCAGAATAGCTATCATAAACAAATCAACAAGCGCTGGCAAGGATGTGGAGAAAAGGGAACCCTAGTACACTGACTGCTACTGGGAATGCAGACTAGGACAACCATTGTGGAAAACAATATGATGTTTCCTCAAAAAAATAAAAATGGAACTGCCATTTGACCCAGTGATCCCACTTCTAGGAATATAACTTAAGAAACTGTAAACACCAATCAAAAAGAATATAAGCACCTCTATGTTCATAGCAGTGTTATTTACAATAGTTAACATCAGTAAACAGCTGAAGTGCCCATCAGGAGATGAGTGGATAAAAAAAGCTGTAGTACAAATACACCAAAGAATATTATGTAGCTGTTAAAAAAAAAAAAATCATTAAAATATGTAAAAATAAATAAATAAATAAATAAATAATAAATAAAAAATAAAAAAAAAGGATCTCTTACCCTTTGAGACAGCATGGAGGGACCTAATTGGAAAAAGCCAGGCAGAGAGGAACCAAGATGGGCAGCATAGATAAACACCTGAACTTGCTGTCTCACACAACCACATCAAAACTACAATTAAAAGAAAACATGGATATCATCCACAACCACAAGAAGGCTGGCTGAATGTAAGTTCTACAGCAAGAAGGAAAGAGAAAAGTCATTCTAGACCAGTAGGAGGTGCAGAGGTGCAAAAGAGCAAAAAAAAAATACGGAGGTTCGGGCAGAAATGGGCTGGCAACTGGGTACACTGTGGTCTTTTTCAGTTGGGAGGGAGATACAAACTCCCAACTGCTCTGAATTCAAGTATCATTCGAGACTCTGGGGAACCAGACCCATTCCAGGAGAAAATGGACTGTCTCGCATCAGGCCGGAACACGAGGGTGGCTTTCTCTCAGAGGTGCTGGCAGCATTAATTGTTCCTGCACAGGGCTGCCAGTCACAGAGACCCAGGGACCTATCCGAGGCAGGGTCAATGGGCAACCATTGTTGTTTGCACCACCTATGATTCCCTGAGACCACGCCCTACAAAATTTACAACCCCACCCAAGCTGTGTGCACATGCATTTGCATATGAATGGCCTGGCTTTTTGCAACCTAACCTAACAAACTGCAGCTGGGTCAAAGAACTCCAGAGCTTCCAAAAGAAGGCCTAAGGCTCATCAGCAGCCTGTATTGCTTCAAAGCTATGCCTCATCTTCCACCTCCAATCCCCAAACAAAGAGGAACAATCTGAAGATCTCTCCGTAGCTCCTGCTGGTGGCCTCAGGTAATGGTTGACTTTGCACCTCCTTGGAGATCCAAAAGCCAGTGTACCCAGTGGTCAAAGTGAGATTACAACTTTTCAGATCCATAAGAGACACATTCAGGGGCAGACTCAGTGAACACCAAAGTCTCACTGAAGCAAGTCCTGCCCCATAAGGGTATTTCCAGCAATGAAGTTTCCCTATTGTAGACACAACTGGTCCTCAAAGCCAATTGGTCTAGAGGTCAATTGCACCCAGTGATACCAACAACAATCAAAGCTTAACTACAATAACTCTATGCACACAACCCACAAAGGGGTACACTAAGAGTATCCATCTCAGATAATGTATCATGTAGCTGAGATTTTTCTGCCTATGGATTCATCTAGTATTTTTATGTTTTTCTGTCTTATATTTAAGGCCTATATCCATTTTGAGTTTATTATTGTGTATGGTGTAAGTTGGTGTCTAGTTTCATTTTTTTGCATATGGCTGACCAAATCTCCCAGAACCATTTATTGAAGAGACTGTCTTGACTCCATTGTATGTTCTTGCCTACTTTGTGAAATATTAATTGAGCAAACTGGTTTGGGACAATTTCTGGGTTCTCTATTCTATTTCATATATGTATATTCTTGAGGCAATACCAGGCAGTTTTGAAAAGAGTGGCTTTGTAATACAGCTTGATATCTGGCGTTGAGATCTCTCCTACTTTGTTGTTCTTTCTCAGGAACACTCTAGCTATTCAGGGTTTTTTCGTTTGTTTTTAATTCCAGATGAATTTTTGGAGAGTTATTTCTAGATCTATGAAATATGCTGTTAGTATTTTAATGGAGAGTGCATTGAATTTAGATGTCCATACTACCCAAAGATTGTTTTCGGTGGTATGGACATTTTAATGATGTTGATTCAACCAATCCATGAACACGGTATGTTCTTCCATCTGTTTATGTCTTCCTCTATCTCTTTTTTCAGTGTGCTGTTATTTTCCTCATATAGGTCTTTTACCTCCTTAGTTAAGTTCATTCCTAGGTATCTTATTTATTTTGGTGTGATGGTAAATGGGATTGCTTTTTAAATTTCTCTTTCTGTAAGTTTACTACTGGTGTATAAAATGCCAAAGATTTATTGGCATTAATTTTGTATTCTGCTACATTGCCAAATGCATTTATTAAGTGTAATAAATTTTTGATGGAGTCTTTAGGGTTTTCTATGTACAGTATCATGGCACTTTCACTTCTTTTTTAATTTGAATGCCTTTTATTACTTCTGCTTATATGATCACTTTGGCTAGCACTTCCAGTACTATGATGAACAGGAGTGGTGAAAGTGGGAATCCCTGTGTTGTTCCTCCTCTTAAGAAAGTGGTTTTAGTTTTTGCCCATTGAGTATGATGTTGGCTGTAGGTTTGTCATATAAGGTTTTTATTATGTTGAGGTATGATCCTTCTATTCCCACTTTGCTGAGCATTTTTATCAGAAAAGTGTTTTGGACTTGTCAAATGCTTTTTCTGCATTAATTGATAAGATTATGTGATTTTTGACTCTCAATTTGTTTATGTGATGTATCACATTTATTTATTTGTGGTTATTGTACCATCCTTACATCCATAGAATAAATCCCACTTGATCATGGTGTATGATCATTTTAATGTAATGCTGGACCCAGTTTGCTAGAATTTTATTGAGGATTTTAAAATCTATGTTCATCAGGGATATTGTTCTGTAATTCTCTTTCTTTGTGGTGTCTTTATATGGTTTTGGGATAGGGGTAATGCTGGATTCATAGAAAGAGCTTGGAAGTGTGCTTTCCACTGAAATTTTTTTGAATAGTCTGAGAAATATTGGTTTTCTTTCTTCTTTGACTGTCTGGTAAAACTTCACGTGAAGCCATCTGGTCTAGAACTTTTGTTTTCTGGAAGCTTTTTTAAAAAAAAATATATTTTATTGATTTTACACAGAGAGGAATTGAGAGGGACAGAGAGTTAGAAACATCGATGAGAGAGATCAGCTGCCTCTTGCACACCCCCCACTGGGGATGTACCTGAAACCAAGGTACATGCCCTTGACCAGAATCGAACCCAGGCCGACGCTCTATCCACTGAGCCAAACTGGTCCCAGCAGTTTTCTGGAAGCTTTTTGATTACTGTTTCAATTTTATCAGTAGTTATCAGCCTATTCAGGTTTCTTTATTATTATTATTATTATTATTATTATTATTATTATTCCTGCTTGAGTTTTGAAAGTTTGTATTTTTCTAGGAATGTATCAATTTTGTCAAGGTTGTCCGGTTTGTTGGTATAGAGTTCTTCATAGTATTTCAGTGTGGTCAGTTGTTACTTTATATATCAGTGGGGTCAGTTGTTCCTTCACCTCTCTCATTTCTCATTTTATTTATTTGGGTCCTCTCTCTTTTGTTTCTTGTGAGCCTGGCTACAGATTCATCAATCTTGTTTAGCCTTTCAAAGAACCAGCTCTTAGTATCATTAATCTTTTTTATTGCTTTGTTTGTTTGTTTTTTGTTGTTTTTGTTTCTATGTCTCTTTTTTTCTGCTCTGATCTCTATTATTTCCTTCCTTCCGCTCACTCTGGGATTTTCTTATTAATCTCTTTCTAATTATTCAAGTTGCAAATTTAGATGGTTTATTACCAGTTTTTCTTGGGTTTTTGTTTTGTTTTGTTTTGTTTGAGTTAGGCCTGTAGAGCTATGGGGTCCCTCTCAGGACTGCTTTCATTGTGTCCCATAGATTTTGGATTGTTTTCATTTTCATTTGTTTCCAGGATGTTTTTTATTTCTATTTTTATCTCTTTCATAACCCAATCATTGTTTAATAGCATGCTATTTAGCCTCCAAGTGTTTGATTTTTTTCATTGTTTTTATTGTAGTCCATTTTTAGTTTTATGCCATTGTGATCTAAGAGGATGCTTGTTATAATTTCTATCCTCTTGAATTTGAAGAGACTTTGCCTGAGTCCTAATATATGGGCTATCTTTGAAAATATCCCATGTGCAGTGGAGAATAATGTATATTCTGTGGCTTTGGGGTGAAATATTCTGAAGATGTGAATTAAGTCAACCTAATGTAGTGACTCATTTAGGATTACTGTTTCCTTGATGATTCTTTTAGAGGCTTTATCCACTGATGTCAGTGATGTATTAGAACTCCCTACAATTACTTTATTGCTATAGATCTCTACCTTGATATCTTGCAGAAGTTGTTTTATGAATTTGGGTGCTCCTATATTGGGTGCATATATGTTTACCCGCATTACATCTTTTTATTGAATTGCTCTCTTTAGTATTATGTAGTGGCCTTCCTTATCTCTTGTCTTTTGGAGTTCAACTTGTTTTGGACTCTATGTGCTTCTTGGACTTGCACAGTTTCTATCTTGCCAATATCAGGGAAGCTTTATGTCATTATTTCTTCAAACAGGTTTTCTATTCCTTGCTTCTCTTCCTTTCCTTCTGGAACCCCTTTTATGTGAATATTGTTTAATTTTGTGTTGTCCCAAAACTTCCTTAGGCTCTCCTCTTGCTTTTTAAATTTTCTTTCCAGTTGCTGCTGTGTTTGTGTGTCTTTTTCTACTTTATCTTCTAAGTCACCAATGTGATCCTCAGCCTCTTCTAGTCTACTGTTTAAGGCTTCCATTGTGTCTTATTGCAGCTATGTCATTCTTCATCTCCTCTTGGTTCCTTTTCATGTTGGTGACATTCTCATTCAGCTCCTTATAATTCTCATTGAGTTGTATTTGTCATTGAGTTATGTGTATTTGTCATCCAGCTGTTTGTGCATCCTTATAACCATTACTCTGAATTCTTTCTCTGATATGCTGCTAGTCTCAATTTAATTTAACTCCCTTTCTGGTGATTCCTTTTTTTCTTTCCTTTAGGGATTGCTTTTTTGCCTTCCCATGTTTTGCTGTAACATTTAATGGTAGATCCTATTGCTTTGCTACCCATGTTCTTTTGGGGATGTTGCTACTGGTGTGATTTCTCAGGTTTCATTGGCTTGGTAGTCTATCACTGCTCCCTACTTGAGCTATTTAGGTTCTCTTGATGTAGTACTCTGAGCTAAAAAAGCACAACTGCAGTGTCTAGAAGTCAGCAGCCATGGAGCAAAAACCAGTCCCAATTTTTGCTGTCATGCGCCCTTGGTTGAAATTGCATGTGTCCAGTGGGGACTCACAGTGGCACCCAGGATCTATCTGTTGGGGTGGTGGGGCTCAGGAGTCCTGTGATCTGGGAAGGCATAACTGTGGTGTCCAGAGTTCTGTTGTTGTGGGGAAGGCAACCCTTATGGTTGGATACACGCGCCCCCCCTGGTGGCTCACAGGGAACCTACAGTGCATTTGCCAGCAGGGTATACTAACACACTCTGAAGTGCTCTGGCACTAAAGCCACACAATCATGGCGTCTATGGGCAGGTATCCCAGAAGAGGAAATGCAGAGTTTCTACAGCCCAGCAGTGCATCTCTGTTTGTATAAGTGCACACCCAGCAGGGGCTCACAGTAGCATCCAAGGGCTGCCTATGGAGTGGTGGGCTTGGGAGGCCTAAGCACTGGAAAAGCATGTGACTATAGGGTCAAGAGTTCTGCAACTGTGGGGTAGCAAGGCTGTTTATGCTGTTGTGCCTGTGGTTGCGTATACATGCTCCCAGTGGCAACTCACAGGGTCACCTGCGGTGTGTTTGCCAGCACACTGCACTGAAGCACTCTGAAGGGCCCTGGCACTGAAGCCATGCAATTGAGGTGTCTAAGGGCAAGTGTCCAGGATGAGTGATTTCAGAATTTCTACTGCCAGGGTAGTGCATCCCTATTTGTACAAATTCACACCCAGCAGGAGCTCACAGCAGCACCTAAGTGCGCCCTGTGGATTGATGGGCTCAGGGGGCCTGCTTGCTGGAATTGAGGCTTTCTTAACTACTCCTTATTTCCATCCTGAAAGGTAAACATTACTCACTTAACTTGTCTCTGTGAAAACTGGGGACCAGACCAGAGAAGTTTAATTTCAGTTACCAGACTAATGCATGGTAGAGTTAAGATTCAAATGATGTTTCTCTGATTCAAGGACCATGGTAATTCTAATGTGTTTCAAATGGTTTCTCAATTCCAAATGCCCACCAATTTTTGTTAATTAATAAGCACTTTTGAGGGGGGAGGGGGAAAATTCTAGATATACAGCAAAACTGAGTAGAAACTAATGAAAAGTACAGAGTTCCCAAACTCTTTCTCCCATACGTGTGCACAGCCTCTTACTATTAATATCCCAACCAGAGTGTTGTATGTATTATACCTGAATTACTCTTAATACTGTACATTCTATAAATTTTGACATGTGTATTATAAGTACCTATTACTGTAATATAGGCATACCAAACTTGTGGTCTGTGGGCTGCATGTGGCCCACAACAAATATTTTTGTGACCTAGCCAATATAGTGATATATAATAAATGTTTTAATAAAAATATTGTAACTTAATTTTTATAATATCCTGTTATACATAATCCTTATAATAAAAGCTTAGATGGCATCACATGACATCATCAAAAGACGGCAGCCATGATGTTATCACAATATGGCCACCATAGATGGCCACCACTAGGCCAGCAGGGGAGGGCAGTTGGGTGTGAGATCACACCTGCAGAGGAGGGAAGTTGAGGTTGACCAGATCTGCAGGGCAGGGCAGTAGGGGAAGATCAGAACAGCAGGGGAGGGCAGTTGGGGGCAATCAGGATTGAAGACAGAAGCTGTTAGGGGCAATCAGGCAGGTAAGGTGAGTGGTTAGGAGCCAGCAATCTGGATTGAGAGAAGGATGTCTGACTGCATGTTTAGGTCTGATCCCACTGGCAGTTGCACATTCCCCAAGGAGTCCCAGATTGCAGAGGGTGCAGGCCGGCCTGAGGGACAAACCCCCCATACACAAATTTTGTGCACTGGGCCTCTAGTTATTAATAATGAATGATATTATTTGATAATGAATGATTATTATAATCATTTTCCATTCATTTCCCTTACCCAGCTTACCCACAAGCACACCATTTTTCTCCTCTAATACTAGCAGTTATTAATTTAGCAGCCAATTGCCACATCATTATTCTTGTCCTGATTTGTTTGGTGTGCATAACAGAAAATTATTTCATTTTCAGAGAACAAGAAAAATAGGTTTACTTGTGTTAAACTTATTCATTTCTGTAGTTATTCAATGTCTGATAAGTTTATGTTCAAGAAAAAATATTAATTTTTATTAAAATGTGTGGGAACCTCACGTCTTGTGTGGTTCAGGGTTCAGATTCATTGTACAGGTTCTGGAGACTAGAAAAATATTAATTTGGGAAATGGGGGCCAGGCAGAATCCCAACTCTAGTGGGAGGATTATCTTTTCTTTGGCCTTGGCATTCCTTTTATTTGGGTTTGGGACACACCCATTGCCCTTAGGCTGGCAATACCACTAACAGGTAGATTATCTTATCAGTAAGGATTTACATGATTATTTGGTGGGGAAGTTGA
This sequence comes from Pipistrellus kuhlii, assembly GCF_014108245.1. Lineage (NCBI taxonomy): Eukaryota > Metazoa > Chordata > Mammalia > Chiroptera > Vespertilionidae > Pipistrellus > Pipistrellus kuhlii. The sequence continues at coordinate 98,719,972 of NW_023425515.1, forward strand.
TTCAGCTACCATTGTCTCAATTAGATAGGGAGTGGTTGGCTCTGACCTTTCAGAGTTTCAAGGTTTACCAGCCTTCAGGGTTCCTTGTCCACACCTTTCTAATTAGTGAGACAATGATCAATTTCCAGCATCTCCCCCATTTCTTTTCTTTAAAAAATGCTGCATCTGCAGACTAGAAATAAATATATAAGAACAAAAAATGAGATTACGCTGAGGCAAATGAATCAGTCTGTAGTAAGTTTCTTTCTGGGCGGATAGTTTTTTTAGTCCCAATTTCAATGTCCAACAGTTTTTTGAGACCCAGTTTCAATGTCAAACAGTTCCTTATGTCTACATGTCAGCAATGAAATCTGGATGGTGGACAAATGGTGGTAATGCATTTGGCTCTCTGGTTTATTTCTGGGCAACTTGCAGCAACACACAGCTGCTGACTGCTAGCATGACAAGGCATCTTCACCATATTCCATACATGGACTGTTTCTCCTCTTGTCTTTGTATGTGGAGCAGTCCTGTCAGTTCCTCTCTGGGATCTGTTGTAGCAGGAATCCACATGGGCTTTTCTAGAAATATACAAACATATTCTCGACCAAAGGTTAATAAAGGAATCTTTTCTATAAATTAGACTTGTGATCCTTTTTATTTTTGCCCAAATTGTTTTTCTTTGGCTTATTTTGACACCATCTGTGTTTTCATGAGTTTCTTCTATCAGCATTACAAATGAAAATTCCTTTTCAAAGTAAAAAATTTCTTGACGCAATTTACTTACTGTTACACCCAGACTTCGTGATCCCCAAGGACCACCAGGGAGCTGAGTCCGATGCAATAAACAAAAGAGCCTCTTCCATGCTAGCATGGGCTCTCTCTTCCGCCATGCAGTTGGCGTGAGTGGGAGAGAACCCATGCTAGCATGGAAGAGGCTCTTTTGTTTTGTTTTATTGCAACGCCCAGACTTCTAGCCTGTCCTAAAGCTACAACTATACTTTCAGATACCTTGGCTACAAAGGTTGGGCTGTTACCTGATACTGGCAGCCCAAATCTAGATATAATCTCCTGGAGTAATCTCTTGACTACTGTAGAGACAGTTTCTGTCCTAGTGAGGTATACTTCAACTTAATCTGAAGTGTCTACAAAAACTAGACCTTAATGCTGGTGGTTTAATCTCTGAAAACCACCTACCAATGCTCTTCTGGGGAAGTTCCCTGGGACCCAAATTCCCAGGGGACCCCCTTACCTTGCTTAGCATTTACCTGTGCATAGACAGTACTTCTAGCAACTTGGCCTCACAGAAGCTCAGAAGTCTTGGTGATGCTTAAGTGGGTATCCTGGTATCACTGGGCAACTCTGACCTAGAGCCTCTGGGACCAACAGTCTTGTCATCTGGAGGGTCCACCAATCATCTGGTCCTTCGGGGGCTTGCTTCTGTTCAGCCAATTCCTTTCGGCTGCAGTTGGTAACCCTCTTTTCTCTGTGGATGGCACAGTGTCTCCATCAAAAGGGCCTGGATTAAGGCCAAAAGTTCAGTTACTGTGCCCAAGTGGTGTGGTCCAGGGTAACTACCACTGCCCCTGCATTTCAGGTCCCATCCTAAACATAACTGTTCCCACCCGTGAACAGTACCTTGTCATCTGTTACCTCTGTGCAGTCATGAATGGGTTCCTCCATCATCATCTGGAAGCAGGCTGGCAGGGTTGATGGCCAGAGTTTTATGAATCTGGACACAGGGCTAGTTCAGGAGCTTGGCCCATCAGGGTTAGCTCCTGGCCCAGAGTTTGCTTATCTTCCTCCTTCACCAGCAATGCTGTGGTGGCCACTGCCCGCATGCACGCTGGCCACCCTGCTGCCACGGGGTCTAGTCTCTTAGACAGATAGGTCTCTTCCTGCTTACTTAGGGAGAAGTTTCAGCAACAGATCTGGCCATTCCCTGTAGATCACTGGGGGAGGGATTGGACAAAGGAAAAGATAGGTATAGCCATTCAAATGCAAATGAACACATTCTTTAGCTGAAGACTCCCAGTCATTCATATGTAAACTTGTTACCATTACCATCTAGTTCCTGCCTCAGGGCAAAAAATTTCAAAAGCTGCTTACAATGTCTTGGGAAACCAGCCTTAATTTATCTCCCAGTTAATCTCCACCATTTTTAAAGCTCATTCTATACACAGAAAAGAGATTAAGCACAGCCCAAAACTATGCGCACTCGTTTTGAACTGGCCTTTTCGCTTTACATGAGCACAGAAATTCGAGATGCATAAAAACTTTTTTGAGGAGTAGCTTCCACATTGAATTGCCACATATCTCCCCTCCCCCACCTCCTACCTGCTCTGGGGGGAGAGAGTAGCAAATTTACAAACAAGAGCAAAATGAAACCTTTACTTATACAAACATACAAAGAATACAGAAACAGAGGGTTCCTGAGAACAGTTTTCCAACTCTGTGGAAGCAAAACCAAACGATGGCCTCACGCCAACCGGTGGCCCTCCGACATTGAAAGCTGGCCACCTACTAGAACAAGTCTGCCATTGGTCATTCCAAACCTCCACAACCCAGAAAATCACAACAACCAACAAGAGGGCATCCAACATTAACATTTCAACTTAAAACCAGACTTGGGAGAGGTCCACTTCTCTCCCGCCTTTACAAGAGCACAGAAATTTGCCCATGAGGCCTCTTCTCCCAGACTCGATGCTGCCACGCCAGCCCAAGCCCCCGAGCAAGGCTGCTGCAGCCTCCCCAGCCCCACTCCAACACACAGACTGAGCCCCATGGAAGACCCCGCTCCAACCCAATGCCGCCAGAAGGCCCCACGCCGCCACACTGGCCCCACTTCACCGGCTCCATCCTAGGGCGCCACACCACCTACCAACACCAAAATCAAACCCGTCATTTTCCTGCATGTGAGGCATTGGTTCACACTGCTCACCTCATCCTGGGAGAGGTTTCCATCCCTCTCCTGCATGTGAGAGGCCCTCTAGGAGAGGATTCCACATCTCTCCTGCCTATGAGGGGCTCTCCTGGGAGGTCAGAACATCTTCTGAATCCGCTGGCCCATGGTCTTAATGGCACGTCGGCCAGACGTGTTCAGACACCACTGACACTAGGGGTTTCCACGTCCCTCCAGAGCGCTCATACAAGGACACAGACACACACACACACTTACTGCGGCCAGTCAGGCTCTCTGGATTGGAGTCCCTCGTGGTCTTGGGGATCCTGGACAAGCCCCCTTATGTTATGCCCAGACTTTGTGATCCCCAAGGACCACCAGGGAGCCAAGTCCAATATCTCCCCTGAAGCAAATAATTTGTGTTGATATCTTAAAATGTGTGGGAACCTCACGTCCTCTTCCATGCTAGCATGGGCTCTTTCCCATTCACGCCGACCACATGGCAGAAGAGAAGTCGAATTTTGCCAAGCCCTGGTGTTTTATCCCGGTGGTGATGTCACTGCTTTGGCTGACCCTGATTGGTTGGGTGAGGGCTAGGGTCCAGATACACAAAATTAAGGATAACTCTGCCCTGCCCCACAGTGGAATCCAGAGTTTATCCTCACCCTGACCTCTCACTTACAAGGAATTATTCTTACAGGATATTATTCTACTATCTCCCCCTTTTTATTTAAATATTAGAAGGCTTTTGAAAAGTTTACAATGTATAGTCTTGATTACTTTTAATTTTAATTTTATGCACAGAAATATGACTGCTTTGGATTCATTGCATTTGAAGAAATTTTACTATGAGATGAACCACCAATAAAATTTTTAGTTAATACTTCAGGAACAATTTTTTTTGTCCAGTACAATTAAGTTATTTTGAATATTCATTTATTTCAATTATCCAATTTAAATTAATCTGAAATAAAGCTTATTTTTTTAACTTGGCTTGTCCTAGGTTATGGATAGTAAATGACATTAATTAAAATTTTACAAATTAGTCTTTAAGTAACTTTCCATAAACTTTGTGAAGGAGGCAAAAACACAAATTATTTGCTTCAGTTTAAGAAGCCAAATATATTGACTTTTAATTAAAGTTCTTCAATTGTTTGAAGAAAACCTCTATTTCCTTCCAGAATAATTTTCAGACTACACAGAGTTTGATTTTAAAATTTTTGTCTTTCTTTACACCAAGCAACCTACAGGGCAGCTGCTTAAACACTGGGTAGTACAGCTGAATAGCTAGCTATATTACAAGTAACTTTACAATAAGGTTAACTAGTATTTTAAGTGATTTAAGTAGGTATATTTAATGAAAAAGCGAAGCAAGTAAATTTAGTAAATGTTTATGTTTGATTCACAAGGTGCAAATGTTGACCCAGCTCTCGCCTAATAAAGAATGCAGACGGCTATGGTCTTGTTATTATTTTTAAATGTTTTACAATTCTGCTGCTAAAAATTTGGCTTTATTTAGAAATTTTGTTTTGTCCTCCTTAGAGGCCAAAACTTTCATAACATTTATAAGTAAAATATAGTTATTAATTTTTATTTGATAAAGCTTTCCATGTAATTTCAAATATATTAGATAGGTTAAATTTAAAATATGTTCTTTAAGAAGAGAGCACAAATTTCTTGAATTATTCCAGGCCCTTGGAGTTTTCCAAAAATAATTTATTGGTTAAAGCATTGAAATTTAACATGGATAAACAATCAAATATATATATATATATATATATATATATATATATATATATATATATATGATTTAAAGATTGCTGAAGCCGGTTTGGCTCAGTGATAGAGCGTCGGTCTGTGGACTGAAGGGTCCCGGGTTGATTCCGGTCAAGGGCATGTGCATTGGTTGCGGGCACATCCCCAGTGGGGGGTGTGCAGGAGGCAGCTGGTCGATGTTTCTCTTTCGTCGATGTTTCTAGCTCTCTATCTCTCTCCCTTCCACTCTGTAAAAAATCAATAAAATATATTAAAAAAATAAAATAAAATAAAAATAAAGATTATGTACTTTTTATAATTATTTTAAGATATCAATTAAATTTAAACTGGATATTATATTCAAAATTTGGTTGGGATCACAGGATTAATCCTTCTTATTTAATTAAACAAATAAACAACATATTTTGAATTCCTAATTATCAGAGAAAACACATTTTATTTTCTCAAAACTAAAATTTTTATACTTTAGGCATTTAATTACTGATAGATCCTCCATTCCTCCAACTGATGGACATAGAATGACATAAACTCCACCTGCAGCCGGACATTCCTGAGCACCTAACAAGGCACCTTATATGGACTGTACATTGAACCACCAATCAGCACCTGCCAAATACCTTAAGCCCCCATTCCTTAGTCCCTAGGTACCTAATCATATGCCTTACATGAAACCACCAATCATTATGTGCTGAGTGCCCTAAGCCCTGTCCCTTTTCTTTCCTCCCCTTAAAAGGTTCCTGCATCCCGGCCCTCTTCCTATTTACCCTCAAGAAGGCAGCTGGCAGTGGTCCTCTCCTCCAATAAAGCCTGTGTCCTGGCATCCAGGTCTCTGCTTCATCTTTCAATTACCACAACTACATTTAATTTGAATTCAATTTGAATCTTGAACTTTTAGAACTGGCAAATCAAATACTTAGCATTTCTAGAATAATAATACCTTATATTTTTAAGAATAAATTTCAAAAAAGCAATTAATAGGTTCAATTTTAGGTTCAATTTTCTCCTCTATATTTTTTCATGAGGCAAATTTATATTAATATTTGAGCATTTTTTCATTTCAAAATATGCAGATATTTAATAAATTTTATTATTTATATAATTAAGCAAACTTCTAAAATTTTTAAGCAGCCAAACCCACTTTTCTTAAAGATGGCAAAACAGATTTGGTCTATTCAAATGTAAATTACTGCATTCTTTGTCCTGAGAAGTTTCAGCAGGAAGTTGATTTCAAAGGAGCCACATTTTTTTTTTTTCTTTAAGAGTTTGCTGCTGCTGGAAAATTACTGGCCAGAAAATGGCATACCTGTCTGCTGATGGAAGGGTGACTAGTCTTCTTCCTCCATTAACAAAGGGTGTAGCCAGTTTCTACCTGGTCTACTTGATCTTTATAATTAATACATTATTTATATTTCAACAATTTCTTTGAGATTCAAATCCAATTGTAATTATTTTAAGGCATTTATTTGGGCAAATTTTTGTAACAGACAATATACTGATTTTCTTGAAGGCCTTAAAAGTTAATTTTGATGGAGGTTCTTTAGCATTTTAAAAACTACTCTTTATTATGGAAATGTTAATCTCACTGCTAGAACTAGTTTGAATTTCTTTCCTTTTGGTCAAATCTGCCATTTTTCTCAGAAAACAACAACAAAAAAGTTCTTGGTTTTTCATTTCTGTAGCTTTTGCAGAGAGATTGAAGTATGGTAGCAACCATACTTAGGTAAAAACTGCTGTTTGAATTTTAACCCTGTATTCTGGCTGCTGCACTCATTTACTTGCTTAAACAATAGGGTAGTTATCTCAGCTTCCAGATTAAGACCTGGAAGCTAAGGAAATTTTCCTGTGCCTGTGGACCAGGACCACAGGAGATTGATTCCCATTGACTCAGTAGCTCCAGGAGTTGAAACTGCAGATAACCTTTAGAGATTAACTTTGCTCAGCTCTTTTTCTGTACTATCTGCTATTGCAAGATAGGTCCACATTCTAACATCCAGCAGGATGTGGCTGGGAACAACCCTGCAGGCTGTTCCCAGACTTTAGAATTTAGATTTTAGAACAAAGGAACATTTTTGTGGTATAGACCTTTAAAAGGACTGCCTACACCTGGAACAGCATGGTTGTGACTGTGGATTCCACCTGTGTGTGGTCCTCTTGCAACCATCCTGGCCAGTTCAATAAATCCTTGCCTGATTTTTTTAAAATCAATTAGCAGCCTCCAGTGGTCTTATTTCGACTCCAGGGTTCAACCCCACAACAAGATTCCAGCTGAAAAACCTATGTAATATGTCCAAAAATTGGACAGTGTGACAGTGGGCCCCATCTGCCCAAGAGATAAGGACTCTGGAGACAGACCTGGCCAGGGGGGAAAAAGTTAAAAAAATAAAATAAAATAAAATAAAATAAAATAAAATAAAATAAAATAAAATAAAGTCAGTTGTAACTCAGCGCCGGGAATTCCTTTGTAGTAAGATATGCAGACCTCCCTCCAGACCTGGCTAGGAGATTGGCATCATCAAAACAGCAGCATCCTCACTTCTGTTTGAAGTCAGAACAGACATTCTGCTTAAGGCAAAAACAGGCCAGGTTGTGTAAACTATCTGAGAAATAGCTCTGGAAGGCCAGGTCTTTGTCATGAGGGGCCAATCTGGGAGTGACATACCAATGGTGGGAGGGGTGGGGAAAAAGAGGTATAAGAGGAGGGACTGCCCCTCCATCTGGGCTCTCACCTGGGTGTTTGCAGGCTGCTGTGTCAGCCAAGGTATGAGCCCGGATTTGAATCTGTAATAAACTCTAGCATGCTTAATCAAATTGGCTCTGATGGTTCATCTCTTGGGGACTCACTTAGTAACATTTGGAGGCTCCAGTGAGATCCCACCAGGGGGGCTTCTCAGTAAGCCCCTCTAAGAAATGTCATGTCCTCTGGAACATCGGACCACGCCCGGATCTGCCTGCTTGGCGCCGGTAAGTCAGGCCTGGTTTCTCTTCTAAGTTTCTTGAAGCTTCTTGTCCTGGTTTGGTACGTACCCTGTTGTTGTGAACGCGGGAGGCAGGACGCCGCTGAACTCCCGGTTCGCAACAGAGGTGGTGACGACCACCAAGGCCTGGTTTTGGAGTCTGGGGACTCCCTGGTTCTGTCTGGTGTCGGAGTCTGGGGACTCCCTGGTTCTGTCTGGCTTCGGAGTCTGGGGACTCCCTGGTTCTATCTGGTTTCGGAGTCTGGGGACTCCCTGGTTCTGTCTGGCTTCGGAGTCTGGGGACTCCCTGGTTCTGTCTGGTTTCGGAGTCTGGGGACTCCCTGGTTCTGTCTGGTTTTGGAGTCTGGAGACTCCCTGGTTCTGGTCTGAGTGAGTGTTGTTGTGAGTGTTGAGAGAGTGCGGCCGCAATCGAGTGTGTGGGAATTGGTAAAAGTGTTTTCGTTTTTCCTCTTTTGGATTTGTTTTGGACTTATTTGTTGCCTAACTGTTTATAGATTGGGAAAAGAGAGAGAAATGGAGCAAGGAAACTCAAAGGAGAGTCACCTAAGTCCCCTTGAATGCATGGTTAAAACTTTTCTGAACTTCAAAAAAAAAAACACACACACAAAAAACCGAGGTGAAGGCTATGGTGTTTCTGTAGATTCCTTCACTCTCCGGAGACTCTGTGAATTGGAGTGGCCGACATTTGGGGTTGATTGGCCTTCAACAGGGACCCTAGACATGGGGCCCTGCATGGGAGTCCGGCAGATAGTCTATAGAAACCCCGGGCATCTGGACCAAATTCCATACATTGATATCTGGATTGATGTTCTTTTTGATAACCCCAGATGGCTGAAGGAGTGTGGTTGTCTCCCTGACAAAGGAAAATTGGGAAAGAGACCTCCCAGGTCCGTCTTACTCGCCCGGCCACAGGCGAGCAGAGAGAAGCCGAGCCAGGCCCCTTCAGCACCCCCTGTTTTAGAGGCTCCTGAGGAAGACCCGATGTCGGGCCTGAAATTCCCTTGCCCACCCCCTTATGTGGCCGCTGCTGTCTCCACTACTTCACCAAGCGAGGGGAAGGGGCCTGATCCCCTAGTGAGATCCCAGAAGAGAGTGGAGTATCCCCCCCTTTTCGCAGAACCCCCGGGGATGATAACTTTACACTCACCAGCCCACCCGGGATGACTGCCAGCAACTACTAAACACCCAGGAGAGAGAGAGAATAAAGACTGAAGGGAGAAAACAAGTTCTTGATGCCCATGGGGAGCCGGTTACAGGTTCAGCCCAGATTGACACCGTCTTCCCTTGGCCCGCCCTAATTGGAACCCCAATTCAATGTTAGGGGGGCTCTTGACCATTACCGCCAGGTCCTGAGAACGGCAGCCTGAATTTCATAACATTTGTACTATGTACAAATGCCATAACAAAGCTGCCGCTCGAATGCCTACCAATCTCTCTAAGGTGACCGAGACCAGACAAGAGCCAAATGAGAGTCGGCGGCTTTCCTCGAGCGACTATGTGAGGCCTATAGGACATACACACCTATAGATCCTGATGCCCCGGCAAATCAGGCAGCCCTTATGGTCCAATTTGTAGCACAGTCAGCCCCAGATTTTAATTTGAAGGTATGGGGTTGTAACAATTGTAGTCCAAAAAGGTTAAAAGCAGAGACCGAAGTCTAAAATTAACTATTTACAAGAAGGAAGCTTGATCTGGCAAAGTCACTAAGTCTGCCCAGCAAGCTCAAAAACTAAATGAATCTTATTTCAGACTCCTGCCTCTACCCAGTCTTCATCAGTGGTGGAGGAACAGTCTCAGAACTGTTTGTTTCAATTAGCCATTTAAGTTTAATGTAATTAATGATTACAGAACATTGTAAAATCTTTAAAGGAAAAGGAAAATATTTTGTGGGCCGCTTGGTCCTTGTGTGTCAACTCAAGTTATAATTTTAAAATCAGTAAGAGCTTGTCAGAAAGTTCAGGGAGTCTGATTGCAGTGTAGGGGTCACCGGTTCCTCCAAGGCACCTTCGCTAGCAAGAGGCAAGCGGTGGACAGCCTGATGAAAACGCCCTGGTGGAAGCACCGCCTTCACCATCTGGGACCCGCTCGCTCCCTGCCTCCATTCACCTCCAGGAGTTGTTTTGAGTTGCTGGAGGCGGTAAGGCGAGGAGGAAAATTCCCCTGTGACCCCCCTGTACCCCAAGGGGACCCCAAAAACCCCTGTGACTGCTTGGACACTTTTCACCGTGTTCTGTTAGGGGCCTTAAAGGCACAGCTAGAAATTCTCCTGTTCCCCTTTTCAATCTTATCAGAATCTGAGATCTTTATCTATAGGAAGAATGTGGCAGTTTAAATTTCAAGCGGCTGGAGGCCTGGGAACAGGGTGCTGGACCCGCTCCCTCTTCCCTCTGCCTTTTCTAAATATTTTAAAATAATGGAAGATTTGAGGTATGGTTATAGATTTTTGAAGGACATAGAAAGAAGGTTTAAAAGCTAATGTAAAATAATGAAAGTTTTTATGAAAGTTGTGCATGTGATGAGAAGGAGAAACTGGGAGAGAGGGAAAGAACGAAACAGAGACTTAAGAAAGAGACTCTGGGAGTCCGAGAGAGAAGGATTTAGGCAGAAGCAGAAACAAAGATTGGAAGAGAAAGTGATATGGGTGTATAAGTGTAAGTATGTATGTGAGAAAGGGAGGGAGAAAGACATGAGCAAGAGACAGGAAAGGACAGAGATTAGAGAGGGAGAGAGATAGAAGGTGAGGCCAAAAGAGACAGAGACGATCTGAAAGAAAGGGAGACTTAGATTCCAAGGATTTTTAACCTCGAAGAAGAAGACTGACAGGACCAGGGCTCCTTTCAATTAAGCCCCCAAGGGTAACCTTACAAGTGAGAGGCAAAGCTATTAATTTCCTGGTGAGCACTGGGCAGTTTATTCAGTCTTGACAGAGCCGATGGGACCTCTAGGAAAATATCAATCCAGGGAGCCACCAGACAAACTGACTGTTTTCCTTGGACATCAAGAAGGACTGTAGACCTAAGAAGGAACACATACTGGAGGAACGCAGCCACTAAACTGGACTGAAGTAGAACAATGGGCTTTTGAGGAGCTAAAGAAGGCTCTCATCTCAGCACCTGCCCTAACCTTGCCAGATGTCACAAAGTGAGTGGGGTAAGGGGCATTGCCAAAGGGGTTCTCACTCAGACTCTAGGTCCCTGGAAGAGACCCGTGGCCTATCTGTCTAAGAGAGTAGACCCTGTGGCAGCAGAATGGCCATTGTGCCTCTGGGCAGCGGCCACCACTGCATTGCTGATGAAGGAGGCAGATAAGCAGACTCTGGGCCAGGAGCTAGCCCTGACAACACCCCATGCTGTTGAGACCCTCCTTCGGGTGCTCCAGAGAGATGGATGTCAAACACCAGAATCACCCAGTGCCAAGCTCTTCTCCTGGATCAGCCATGCATCCGGTTCCATAAGACACTGGCCATCAACCCTGCCAGCCTGCTTCCAAATGATCCAGAGGAACCCATTCATGATGGCATAGAGGTAACAGATGCAGTACTGACAGATGTCCTGCCGTCATCACCAGATGAGGTACTGTTCACGGATGGGAGCAGCTACGTTCGGGATGGGATCTGATATACAGGGGCAGCAGTAGACACCCTGGACCACACCATTTGGGCACAGTTCCTGAACTTTTGGCCTTAATCCAGGCCCTTCTATGGGGACACAGTGCCGTCCCCCAGGAAAGAGGATTACCAACTTCAGCCAGAAAGAACATTAAAAATAAGGAAGAGATTTTAGCTTATTTGAATCCATCTGACTCCTGAAAGCAGTTGCAATAGTGCACTGCAAAGGACATCAGAAAGGGGAGACAATTGAAGCCAGAGGAAATAGAGCTGCAGACCAAACTGCTAAGGAAGACGCCCAAAGACCAGTAGGGCCTTTACAAGTCTGCCAGACCCCAACCTACACCAAACAAGAGGAAGAATTGGCTGAACAGAAGCAAGTCATTAAAGGACCAGATGGTTGGTGGACCCTACCAGATGGCAGACTGTTGGTCCCAGAGGCTCTAGGTCGGACGTTAGTTGCCCAGTTACGCCAGGTTACCCACTTAGGCATCAGCAAAACTTCTGAACTTCTGTGAGGCAGATACTACGAAGCTTAAGTAAGGTAAAAGCATAGTCACTAGAAGTACTGTCTGTGTACAGGTAAATGCTAAACAAGAATAGATGAACCCCCTGGGAATTCAGGCCCCAGGGAAATTCCCTAGGAGAGCATTAGAAGGTGGGTTTCATAGAGATTAAGCCACCAGCATTAAGGTACAAGTATATGCTAGTTTTTATAGACACCTTCTCAGATTAGGTTGAAGCATAGGATAGAAACTGCCTCTGTAGTAGTCAAGAAATTACTCCAGGAGATTATACCTAGATTCGAGTTGCCAGTAGTCATAGGATCAGATAACAGCCCAGCCTTTGTAGCAAGGTATCTCAAAGTATAGCTCAAGCCTTAGGATAGGCCTGAGCGGAACTCTATAAAGTTTAATTAAATTTGTCCTGGAAACCGGTGAAAATTGGACCAATCCCCTGCCCTTCACCCTATTATGGGCCAGATGTACCCCCTACTGGGATGGATCCCCCCCTTTTTTTTAGATCATACATGGTAGACCTCCCTCCATCCTTCCTGGGGTCAGGGAGAAACTGAAAGCTAGAATTCATAACCATTCCCTTGCTCAAGTCCTTATAGGCTCTGCATTTTACCCAGAGACTCACCTGTAAGCTTGTTCCAGATGCACTGCCAGTGCCCACCGTGGACCCTGTACACCCCTTCCAGCCCGGAGACTCAGTGTGGGTAAAGAAGTTCACTGTCCAAGGACTCATCCCAGCCTCACAAATGTCAGTTGTTCATGTCTCAACCCGGAACCCACTTATTATTCAGGAATTGCTGTTAACATCTCTCTTGGAGATACCCCACAGGACATAAGAAACATCTCCATGGACGCTGTGGAGGGTCACTGCCAGTGAGGTCGTAACCCGAAACTTACTCTCAGGGATCTACAAGGACAAGGGACGTGCTTGATGCCTGCTAATTACCCTCTGAAGGACTCTTTTTACGCCTGCGCCTCCACCATCCTGCTACCGGAGGAGCCATCTTGAGGAGGAGCAGCCCTGCTGGCTGCCCCTGAAGGGACTTGGTGGGCTGTACCAATGGAATAACTCCTTGTGCCTTTCCCCGTTTCTCTTAGACAAGAAATCGCCAGGCCTCTGAATCTTAGCACACATACTTCCTCAGGTCTATTACTTCTCTGGGGAAGGGGGCCGAGAACACTTAGGTCTCGCCCCACACCGGGTTAAGAGGGCCCCAGTCCTTGTTCCCCTTTTACTGGGAATTGGAATTGCAGGATCAACAGCTGTGGGAACATCAGCCCTTGTTAAGGGGAACCAGGACTACAAAGAATTGAGCCAACAGATAGATACTGATCTTAGCATTCTTGGAAGTACAGTCAGCAAGCTAGAAGGGTCACTGAGCTCCCTAGCTGAAGTTGTCCTCCAGAATAGACGGGGTTTAGACCTACTTTTTCTCAAACAGGGAGGGCTTTGCCTAGCCCTGGGTGAAGCTTGTTGTTTTTATACCAACCACTCTGGAGTTGTAAAGGAGAGCCTCAGCCAACTAAGAAAAAGATTAAAGGAAAGGGAGGAAGCCAGGGCCAGCCAGGGGAACTGGTATGAAAACCTCTTTATGTGGTCCCCTTGGCTAACAACAACTCTTATTAGTGCCTTAGCCGGCCCCCTCCTCATTCTATTGCTAGCTCTAACTGTGGGTCCTTGTTTGTTCAGATCTCTGGTAAGTTTAATACAATCCAGAGTCCAGGACCTTAAGATCATGGTCCTCCGAACTCACTATCATAGTCTCAATACGGAGGACTGGGAGGAGGAGGAATCAAAGATTTGATTCCCCGATAAGACCAGTAGGGAATGTGACAGTGGGCCCCATCTGCCCAAGAGATAAGGACTCTGGAGACAGACCTGGCCAGGGGGGAAAAAGTTAAAAAAATAAAATAAAATAAAGTCAGTTGTAACTCAGTGCCGGGAATTCCTTTGTAGTAAGATATGCAGACCTCCCTCCAGACCTGGCTAGGAGATTGGCATCATCAAAACAGCAGCATCCTCACTTCTGTTTGAAGTCAGAACAGACATTCTGCTTGAGGCAAAAACAGGCCAGGTTGTGTAAACTACCTGAGAAATAGCTCTGGAAGGCCAGGTCTTTGTCATGAGGGGCCAATCTGAGAGTGACATACCAACAGTGGGAGGGGTGGGGAAAAAGAGGTATAAGAGGAGGGACTGCCCCTCCATCTGGACTCTCACCTGGGTGTTTGCCGGCTGCTGTGTCAGACAAGGTTTGAGCCCGGATTTGAATCTGTAATAAACTCTAGCATGCTTAATCAAATTGGCTCCGGTGGTTCATCTCTTGGGGACTCACTTTGTAACAGACAGTTGTGTGCATTTGTTTCAAACTAGTTTCTCTCCCCAAGAGCACAGAAATCCCAGACAAATTTCTAAATTTTTTAAAAGTTTTCATAGTGAAAAGGATTCTTTAAATCAGCATACTGGGAGAGTGGCCTTCCATATTGGATTGCCATATGTCTCCCTTCCCCCACATCCTGCTTACTTCTGGGGAAGCATCAGTAACAGATCTGGCCACTTATCTTTTCATGCTTAATAGATAAAGACAGATCTTAAATTATTTCCTTTTTCACTTTCTGAAGTAATTACTAGCACCTAAGCTTATCTTTGCCATAATTTTGCATTTCCCAGCAAGTTCTTCTATAATTAAAAAAACAAAACAAAAAAAAACTTTAAGTAATCTTGTTGTAGTATACCCCAAATCTCACAAAGGATGCCTCAATCAAAAAGCCAAATTATGGAATCATTTATTCAAAGTGCAGTGTCTATGAGGGGCAACAGCACTCCAAGTCTTGCAGCCACGAAATGCTCACCAAATCTGGCTTATATAGGCAGAATATCAGAAAGGTATTGATTTCATCTTTGAGTTTGGAATGAGAGACCTGGTTTTCACAAAGCAGTTACAGTAGTAAAATTGAGCAAGTTAGTTATCTATAAATATTAAGTATAGTTTTGGGTCTATGGATCACTGAATCAACAGAAACACTTTATCTGGAGCCACTGAGGCAATTTAGAATAATTGTGCTGTCCTGGTTTTGGGATTACTGAGTCAACTGGAACACATTATCTGAAGCTATTGTGGCAATTTAGGGTAATTGTTCTATCCTGGTTCCCAAAAGAATGTGCTTTGATAACCAGTAAGATCACAATCAATGGGATATTCAAACCACCAACCATGGAGTATTCAATTGATTGGGATAGCAGACATAAGTTCAGAAAATCAAAATGACTTTTCTATTGTTTTAGCAAGCAAATAAGTACAGAAGCCAAACAGCAGGGTTAAAGTTAAAGTTAAAACTGCAATTTCTACTTGAGATGATTGCTACCATACTTTAATCTCATTGCGGGAGAGCGGATAGCCCTGCCCTCTCCTGCCATCTTCGAATTTCTCTGCACCAAGGTGGTTTTGGCAGCCGGGTTTCATTTCTTATTACATATTTTAGATTCCAAATACAAATTAAGATTTTAATTTTAATAAGAAACCACATTCCTTAATTATGCAAACCAAAAGTCTATAATTAAATTTACTTTATAACCTAATTCTGTTCCATTAGCCTGGCTGAAAAAGACGTTCCCATCCTACTTATAGATAGTAACTTCTGTAGCTGATAATGGGCTTTGCTTTCGGTGAATTTCCTTAACCTATATGGTGAATTCTTCCCCACCTTTTTGGTGTAATCTTCCTTTCTTTGTTGTAGGCAAAATACCATCTCCTCCAGAGGTCCCATGTTGAAGGCGCCAGTTTGTAGTGTTGCATGTTTGGGCTCCAGTTTGTAGTGAACCCCTTTCACATCCCACAGGGTTCAGGTTCAGGGTTTGGGCTCTAGAAGAGGCTGCACAAAAATGAAAGAGACTAGACAAGAGAATATTAATTTGGGAATTGGGGGCCAGGTGGGAGCCCAGCTCAAGAGGAAGGACTCTGCTTTGTTCTGCCCTTGATATCCTTTTTATTCAGGTTTTGGGATACACCCATAGCTGTTAGGCAGGCAATTCCAATGATAGCTCATCAGCAAGGATTTACACAAGACTAAATGGTGGAAGTTGCTTCAGCTCCCTTTGTCTCAACTAGACAGTGGGTGCTTGGCTCTGACCCTTGCCAAAGCCTTCAAGATTGACCAGCCTTGTCCAGACCTCTCTGCTAGTGAAGACAATAGTTAGCTTCCAAACAGCTGGTGAGGCAATATGTGGATAGAAAGGTCAGGTATCACCTAGAGAAAGGTGAGATCTGGGATCCAGACTGCAGGGAGAAACATGCACAGCAGGGACTAAAGTCTCAGATGAAGACTAAACCGAACAAAATCCGTGGCTGTTGGGGACAGTGTAGTCCTCGAATGTGGAAGGGGGTCCACAGGACTGCTGGCAGAAGGGGACTTTAGATATTATCCCACAGATGGGCTGAGAAAGAAAGGCAGCCTGAATTTATATACCAGCTGTGCAGTGCCAGGGGAAAAAAGAGGTGAATTGGCACACTTCATTTGGCTTTTTTTCCTGTTTAACTCCTTCCTTTTGCTTGCTAAGTCCAATACACAGGATCTTCCAATTAAAAACACTCACTGAGGCTTCAGGGGAAAGTTTTTTTGTTTTGTTTTGTTTTTGTGGAAACTGGGGATCAGAGTGGGTAGAGATGAACAGAAAACCAGATCTGGGGCAGTCTGTTCCTCTAACCCAGTATTAAGTGCAGCAGGGAAAGAAAAATCTAAACACTGGGTAGAGAGACCTTTTAGCCCCAGATGTCAATACAGAAACACTGTCACCAAAGGCTTGTATGAGAAATTCACTCTTGTGTAAATACAACTAAAGGAAGACTGAGAAACAAAAGGAGCAGAGAGATTCCACCTGCTTGTAAACAGTATTGTGGCTGATGACACAGAGGAGTGAAGGATCAAAAGGAACTTCAATACTGTTCTGACTACCTGACAGGAAACAGAGGTGCCAAGCAGAACATTAGAGGAAGTGAATGAACTTCACTATTTCATTTTTTATCCTTTATCTAAGAAACCAAATTTTTGCTCACTTGATTTTACTTTTTTAGTATTCTATTTTTATTATTTATTATTACTACTACTATTATTTTACATTTTTAAAAGTTTTATTTTGTTTTTATTTTATTTTAGGATTAGTGTTCTACATTTTATTTTTATTTTAGCATTATTTTACTCTATCTCAATTTTTCCTTTATGCCAACACCCTCTTCCTCACTGTCCCCTTTATTATCCTATTTCTCTTACCCTGTTCCTGCTTTAGTTTTCCTCTATCCTTTCTTTATACTCCCTGTTAAAATTTATCTTACTCATATATCTAATTTTCTCTCCCCTGCTCCAAGTCAATGCACACTTCTCTCTTCTTTTTCTTCACTGTCCAATTTTTTTTCCTTTCTCCCCCCACCCTCCCCACCCTTTTCTTTATTTCTGTCTTATTCTTGTTGTTTGTTTGATTGTTGGTAAGTCTGTTTTGGCTAATTTTTTTGCTTATGTTTTTCCTCCCCTTGCTTGTTCTCTTCTTCTATTAATAGATTAATTAACTTCAATCACCAACTCAGGCCTATTGACTCTCTATTCCCTTTTTTCAATAGTAAACAAATACATAGATTAAAGAAAGGGGAAATTTATGTACATATATTTTATCTCTTTTTTATATATTTTTAAGTATATATATTTTTTCTTTTTTGTATATTGTGTTTTACTTTTCTTCTTATAGTCTCTTTCTACCTCATCTATACTGAATTGTGGCTATTTTCCCATTCATTCAATCCCTTGGCCTTATCTTCTGGAAATAAGATCTGCCTCCTCAGATTCACTTGGGTGTTTCTTGTTTGGGTGTTTGTTCTTTGCATTTTTTGGATTAGTTGTTGTTTTATTAGAATTTTCTCATATATATATGTGTGTTGTGTGTGTGTGTGTGTGTGTATGTATATATATATGTGTGTATACGTATATGTATATATGAGATATATAATCCCATTTTTCCATTCTCTTTCATTTCTCCATTACATTTTTTCCTTTTCTCAATATAATTTTTGCACACTTTTCTATCCTGATTCTCTTTTTTCTAGTGGTCACCTTTATTTGAGGTTATTAGTATCTTGAATATATTTGTTTGGTGCACTGTGTGTTGTGTCTTCCTGTGTTGTATTTTGTGCCTTTAAGTCAATACAAGAGAGATCTACATAACCATACACCCTGACAGGAGTGATAATGGGGAGACAAAGAAACAGCCTGCATACAAAAGAAAAGGAGCAACACCAGAAAAGGAAATAAATCAAATAAAGGCAAGCAATATGTCAGAGAAAAAATTTAGAGCAAAGGTCATAGAAATGCTGAAAAGGTTCAAAGACAAACTCGACAATATGTGTAAGAACCAAGATGAAATGAAGAAGAACCCAGAAGAAATGAAAAATGACATCAATGCAATAAAGAACTCAATAGAAAGCATCAAAAGTAGCCAAAATCGGTTTGGCTCAGTGGATAGAGCATCGGCTTGTGGACTGAAGGGTCCCAGGTTTGATTCCGGTCAAGGGCATGTACATGGGTTGTGGGCACATCCCCAGTAGGGGGTGTGCAGGAGGCAGCTGATCGATGTTTCTCTCATTGATGTTTCTAGCTCTCTATCCTTCTCTCTTCCTCTCTGTGAAAAAATCAATAAAATATATAAAAAAGAAAGAAAGAAAGCATCAAAAGTAGATTAGAAGAAGCAGAGAATCGAATAATTGAGCTAGAAGACAAGGTAGAAAAAAATATCCAAGCAAAGCAGCATCTCGGAAAAAATCCGACCTAATGAAAGAGTAATGTGCAAATTAAGCATCATTCCACTCCACAAAACATGCCCACCAACCGTGCCCACCAGCCAATCAGAGCGAGTATGCAAATAAACCCAACCAAATGGCTACAGCTACAGAGAGCAGGAGGGAGGCGTTTCCCCAGCAATGGAGGAAGCCAAGCTTTCTGCCCTTGCCAGCCTAAGCCTCCACTCAAGGCTACAAAGTTTCAATTATAGAACAAATCCAAACAGAAACGGCTTGCTGCCACTGAGTGAGCAGGAAGCTTGCCTTTGCTCCATGTTATAAAGTTTGAATTGTAGAAAGTAAATATATCCCAGATACCAGGGCCTCTGCTTGGGTCACTAGGGGATATGGCCGGCCTGAAAACCACCACAGGGCCCTCGCTCAGGCCGCCTCATGCCCCAAGGGAACCCCCACCCTGATCTGGGACATCCTTCAGGGCAAACCAGCTGGCCCCCACCCATGCACCAGGTTTCTATCCTATCTAATAAGAGTAATATGCAGATTAACCATCATTCCAACACACAATATAGATGCCACCAGGTGGTCAAAGATCCTGACCCTATATGGACACAAGATGGCCAGTGGGAGGGGGAAGGGGCAGTTTGGATGGACCAGGCCTGCAAAGGAGGACAGTTGTGAGTGATCAGGCAAGTAGGGAAGGGCAGTTGGGAGGCACGAGGCCTGCAAGGAAGGGCAGTTGAGAGGGACCAGGCCTTCAAGGGAGGGCAGTTGAAGGCGATCAACCCTGCAGGAGAGAGCAGTTAGGGGTGACCAGGCTGGCAGAGGAGGGAAGTTAGGTGCAAACAGGCTGGCAGGGGAGCAGTTAGACATCAATCAGGCTGGCATGGGAGTGGCTAGAGGGTGATCAGACTGGCAGGCAGAAGTGGTTAGGGGCAATCAGGAAGGCAGGCAGTTGAATATTTGGGAGCCAGCAATCTGGGATCAGGCCTAAACTGGCAGTCGGACATCCCTGGAGGGGTCCCAGATTGGAGATGGTGTAGGCTGGGCTGAGGGACAACTTCCCATGTCCCCATGCATGAATTTTGTGCAACGGGCGTCTAGTAAATAAATAAACTTAAAGAACAGAAGGAGAGCCTAAGGGAACTTTAAGACAAATGAAATGAAACAACATCCATATTATAGGGGTGCCAGAAGAAGAGGAAACAGCAAGGAATAGAAAACCTGTTTGAAATATCGACAGAAACTTACCTGATATCGGGAAGAAAAAAATTCACACATGTCCAAGAAGCTCCCAGAGTCCCAAGCAAGATGAAAGAAACATAAAAAAACACTAAGACACATTATAATTAAATTGGCAGACACCAACAACAAAATAAGAAACGTAAAGGCTACCAGAGAGGAACAGAAAGTTACCTACAAAGGATCCCCCATCAGACTAGTGACTGAATTCTGAACAGAATCACATCAGGCCATTATATTGTACAAAGTCATGTAAAAATGAGTCTGAATCCAACCATACTGTACCCAGTAAGGCCATCATTCAAAATTGAGGGTGAAAGCAGGAGCTTAACAGACAAAAAAGAATAAGTGAATTTATTACCACCAAACCAGCAATGCAAGAAATGCTAATGGATCTGCTGTATGAAGAAGAAATAGGAAAGGAAGAAGAAGCACAGGCATAAAGAATAAAAATGGCACCAAACAAGTCACCTATCAATAATAACTTTACCTATCAATATTACATATCAATAATAACTTTAAATATAAATGAATTAAATGCTGCAATTAAAAGATTTATGGTAGCTGAATGGGTAAGAAAACATGACCCATATATAATAATAAGTGTACTGGTTAATATGGTGGATTTTGTAATAAAAGAAAACACAATAATTTCAAGAGAAACATCAAAAGTACTTTATTCAAGGTGATAGTCCATCGCTAGTTACACATTTTCCAATTTTTCAGGTAGGTTTTGGATTCCATCTCAATAGAGCGTTTCTTGTTTTGAGGCAAAACATTCAGGGACCCAATTTTTCACTTCTTCATACGTTTTGAAGTGCTGATCAGGAAGTGCATGTGCCATTTATTGTAACAAATGGTAATTCAAAAGAGAAAAGTCTGGTGAATACAGCAGGTGGGATAATACTTCCCAGGCAAGATCTTTTAATGTGTCTTTAACTGATTTTGGAGTGTGTAAGGGTGCATCTTTATGAAGCAAAATTACTTTGCCGTGTCTTCTAGCACATTGTGGCTGTTTCACAATTAAAGAGTGGTTCACATTGATTATTTGTGTTGGTAATGATCAGTATTAACCATTTCACCTGGTTTTAGAAATTCATAATACACCAAACTTTCCTGATCCCACCAAATGCTGAGCATTGTTTTCTTTCTGACGTGATTTGGCCTTGCAATTGATATTGATGGTTGACCAAGATCAAGATATAATTTTGAGCATTTGGAATTCTCAAAATAAATGCACTTTTCTTTTTCTTTTTTCTTTTTTCTTTTTTTTTAAATCAATCTTTATTGTTCATATTATTACAAAGGTTCCTCATTTCTTCCCCCCTCCACCAGGTTCCCACCCCACCCATCCCCCATTGTCCTCATCCATAGGTGCACAGTTTATGTTCAGTCTCTTCCTCCCTCCCTTTCCCAGATAGTAAATCCCTTTTCAGATACTAAGTCAGTTACGTAGCATTTTCTCATATCAATAATACCTCCACATGCCCAATGATACACTTCACACAAAAGACATTTCCAAATAGGTCAATCAGCCTCATCCAGGCCCCACCCAAGGCACTCACAGATCAACACCCCAGCACTATACTAACTCAACACATCCAGATCTAAGCCTTCATCACTTGATTCAGCAGACCCTCAAATTCCCACAAAAGTTTCCAGCCATGTCTGAGAGGCAGCCGTGGGGCAGGGGCAGGCGAGGAGAGAGCTGTTCTGGGCCTGGCTGCTCCGGGCCTGGCCTCTGTTGCTCTGGTTCGTTCCACAACCAGCTGTTCCGGGTCTGGTCACTGCCGCTCCCGACCTAGTTGCTCTGGACTTGGCAGCTGCTGCTCTGGGCCCGGCCGCTCCCAGCCTGGAAGCTGCTGCTCCAGGCCTGGCTGCTCCCAGCCTGGCAACCGCTACTCCGAGCCTGGCCGCACCAGACCCGGCTGCTCCGGGCCTGGCCGCTCCCAGCCTGGCAACCGCTGCACCGGGCCTGGCCAGCCGCACCAGACCCGGCTGCTTCGGGCCTGGCAGGCCGCACCAGACCCGGCTGCTCTGGGCCTGGCCGCTCCCAGCCTGGCAGCCGCTGCTCCGGGCCTGGCTGCACCCGACCCGGCTGCTCTGGGCCCAGCTGACCCAGGCCCGGCCACTCCGAATCTGGCCGCTCCCGGCCTGGATGCTCTGGGCTTGGCTACTGCTGTTCTGGGCCTGGCTGCTCCCAACCCAGCTGCTCTGGGTCTGGCTTCTCCAGGCCCGGCCACTACGGGTCTGGGTGTTCCTGGACTGGCCACCCTGGGCTTGGCCTCCTCCACCTCAGATCTAGCTGCCACTGCCCCAGGTCTGGCTGCTCCAGTGCTGGCTGTTGATGCTCTGGTTCTGGCTGCTGCTGCTCTGGGGCCTGGCCGTTGCTGCTCCAGGCCCGGCTGCCACTGCCTTGTGCCTGGCCGCTGCTGTTCCAACATTCTGTCCTTTTTTTTTTTTAAACGCATTTATGTTGCAATGTTGGCTGGTGAGTTGAGTTCTGACTTAGTCTTTGATTTTTTCAAGATCTTCTTTGTATTCTTTCTTAAGTAATTTTACTATCTTTTGCTCTCACTTGATTTCCTCACATTGAGAACTTCTTTGGTTTTTTCCTCCTTGTCCTGGGAGCTCAGCAGGGTGGCCTGTGGCACCCCTTTGTTCTCCGCGGGCTCCTGCGCTGCTTCAGCCTGTTGCCTGGGTCAGCACCGCCCAGGAAGCAGCCCCCGGCCTTGGCTCCATTGCCTGCGCTCAGTGGTTGAGGGCTCAGGGGCACCCCCCCCCGGGGGCCCCGTCACCTGGCTCCTTGCTGGTGCCCGGCTGGCCAGTGTCCAGCAGGGGCTCCTGCTCCTTGTCGCGTTCCTCCAGTCTGGAGCTTTTTTTTCTTCTTCCCGCTAGGGGAGTCTAGGATCAGAGTCAACAGACTGTCCTCTGCATGCAGTGTGCGCGACTCTGGGGGCTCCGCTTTTCGCCGCTCCCCTGGGATTCCACCTTACAGCCCCGTCTCCCCCTGCCTGAGCCTGGGTCCCCAGGGTCTGGCCTAGGACGGGTTCAGAGCAGTTGAAGCTGGGGCCCAACACTGCCAGGGATCCTGTTTCCTTCCCTCCAGGGCAATCCGGCATCAGAGTCAACATTCCTTCCCTTGCAAGCAATGTGCGCAACTCCGACTCCAGGGGCTCGGGCTTTCGCCGCTCTCCCAGGACTCCACCTCACAGCCCTGTCTCCCTCTGCTTGAGCTTGGGTCCCCAGGGATTGGCCTAGGACTGGGGTTCAGAGCAGTCCGGACTGAGGCTCAGCGCCGCTGGAGGCTTTGTTTCTCCTGGCTAGGGTAATCCAGCATCAGAGTCAATATTCAGTCCTCTGCACGCAATGTGCGCGACTCCGGGGGCCCTGCTTTTCGCTGCTCCCCTGGGATTCCGCCTCACAGCCCCGTCTCCTCCTGCAGGAGCCTGGGTCCCCAGGGTCTGGCCCATAACTGGGGCTCAGCGCTGCCGGTTCGAGGTTTCAGCCCAGGCTGGGGGTTTTATTTTCTTCCTTCTAGGGAACGCCAGGCAGCACCCAGCCCTCTCCTCCTCTCTGGCTGCTTCCTCTCCACACGCGGGCGCATGCGGGCGCGCAGCATGTCTGTGTACCTTAGACTTTTTTTCAGCTCCTCTGATTTTCCTTCTGGTTTTCTCTTTCCTTCTTGTTGTAGAATTTTCAGTCAGTCGACTACCTGTAGCTCTGGGCAATGTCCACTCTACATTTTAGTTGTATTCCATTGAAATTGTTGTGTGCTGCTGCGGTTAGATGTCTACCAGAGCAGCCATCTTGGATCCTCCTCATAAATGCACTTTTCATTGTGAGTCACAAAAAGATGCAAAAAGACTTTTTTTCATGCTGAAGAAGCAACATTTTACTGATGACTTTTGGTTTTCCATTTGTCTTTTATTCAGTTGATGTGGCACCCATTTTCCTTCCTTTAAATCTTTCCCATTGCTTGTAAATGACCAGAATTTGTTTGCTGAGCAACGTTTAATCATTCTGTAAATTGTTGTTATTGAGTTTAATACACATCTTCAACCAATAATGCTTGTAATGGTTTGTCTTCAAATTTTTTCAGTTGACCTGGACGTTCTTTGTAATTCACATAAAAATAAACACTTTTAAAGCATTTAAAAGAGCATTCACAAGTATCTTGAAATGGATTATTTTCACCATAAGCTTCCCAAAGTAAACAATAACTTTCAGCAACACTTTTTTTTTCCAAATAAAGTAAGGAATTAAAAGTTCCCGCAAATGCTCATTTTTGGGCAAGAAATTTGACACTTATAGCATAAAAATATCTATGATGATATAACCTTCAGCAAATTTGACATATGAAGTTTTTAAATTTGTTGTCAATACAATAAAATAGCATACATATCAAATTGCATATATATCGAAATATGTGCAACTCCACTATTGAAAAAATCTACTTAATAAGTGTTACACCTAGTATCTGCTGTCTACAGGAAACCCACTTCAGAACAAAGGACTCACACAGAGTTATGGTGAAAGGATGGAAAAAGGTTTTTCAGGAGAATAGAAATAAAATTAAAAAAAAACTGGGGTAGCAATAATTACAGTATATCTGACAAATTAGACCTTAAAGTGACAAGAGATAAGGAAGGCCACTTCATAATACTACAGGGCACAGTCCAACAAGAAGATATAACTCTGGTAAAATATGCACCCAATACAGGAGCACCCAAATACATTAAAAAAAAAAAAAACAAAAAACAACAACAACAAAAAAAACACAACCTTCTGGAGGATATTAAGGGAGAGATTGACAGCAATACAGTCATAGTAGGGGATGTTAATACCACACTAACACCACTGGACAAATCCTCTAAACAAAAAATCAGCAAAGAAACATCAATCCTAAATAACCCACTAGATCAGATAGAATTAATTGACATCTTCAGAATATTGCACCCTAAAGTCACAGAATATACATTCTTCTCAAGTGCACATGGGTGATTTTAAAAGCTAGCCCACGTATTTGGAAACAGGCAAACTATCTTCAAATTCAAGATAGAAATCATGTCAAGCATCTATTCAGATCACACTGGTATAAAACTCAAAATGAACTAAAATAAAAAATAAATCAAACATCTGGAAGCTAAATAGCATGCTATTAAACAATTCTTAGGTTACCAAAAATATCAAAGAAGAAACAAAAAGCATCATAGCAACAAATGATAATGAAACACAACAATCCAAAAGTCTATAGGACACAGTGAAAGCAGTCATGAGAAGAAGTTCATAGGCCTACCTCAAAAAACAAGAAAAAATGGTAATAAACTATCTAACCTTACAACTTAAAGAATTGGAAACAGAGCAACAAGAAAAGTCCAGTGTAAGCGGAAGGAAGGAAATAATAAAGATCAGAGCAGAGATAAATAACAGAGAGAAAACAAACAAACAAACAAACAAAACCAGGAGCTGGTTCTTTGAAAGGATAAACACGATTGATGAACCTCTCTCCAGTCTCACCAAGAAGCAAAGACAGAGGACCCAATAAACAAAATCAGAAATGAAAAGGTGAAATAACAACCGATCCCACAGAAATACAAACAATTATGAATAAAAAAAATACTATGAACAACTCTTTTCCAACAAAATGGACAATCTGAAGGAAATAGAAATATTCCTAGAAAAATACAACCTTCCAAAATTCAATCAGGAAGAATCTAAAAATCTCAATAAGCTGATAACTATGGAGGAAATTGAAGCAGTCATCAAAAACTTCCAGCAAACAAAAGCCCAGCACTAGATGACTTTACAGGAAAGTTCTACAAATCATTCAAAGAAGAACTAAAACCTATCCTCTTCAGAGTTTTCCAGAAAAAAAAGATTAAGGCACACTTCCAAACTGTTTCCATGAAGCATTACCCTATTCCCAAAACCAGATAAAGACACCACAAAAAAGAAAACTATAGGTCAAAATCCTTGATGAACATAGATGCTAAAATCCTCAACAAAATTCTAGCAAATCAGATTCAGTTTTTCCTTAGAAAAATAATACACCATGACCAAGTGGGATTTATTCCGGAAATGCAACAATGGTACTATATCCACAAATCAATAAATGTGATACATCACATAAACAAGCTAAGAGACAAATTCACATAATCATATTAATTGATGCAGAAAAAGCCTTTGACAAAATCCAACACCTTTACTTGATAAAAATTCTCAGGGAAGCTGGAATAGGAAGAGCAGTTCTCAATATGGTAAAGGCTATATATGACAAACCTAAAGACAACATCACACTCAATGGGCAAAAACTAAATTCATTTCCCCTTATAACAGGAACAAGATAGGGATGCCCACTTACTCCACTCCTGTTCAATATACTACTAGAAGTGTTAGACATAGTGATCAGTCAAGAATAATAATAATAGCCAAAGCCGGTTTGGCTCAGTGATAGAGCGTCAGTCTGCGGACTGAAAGGTCCCAGGTTCGATTCCAGTCAAGGGCATGTACATCAGTTGCAGGCACATCCCCAGTAGGGGGTGTGCAAGAGGCAACTGGTCGATGTTTCTCTCTCATCGACGTTTCTAGCTCTCTATCTCTCTCCCTTCCTCTCTGTAAAAAATCAATAAAATATATTTTAAAAAATTAAAAAGAATAATAATAATAATAATAACAATAATAATAAAGGTATCCAAATTGGAAAAGAAGAATTAAAGCAGTCATTTACAAATGACATGATACTGTACATAGAAAATCACAAAGACTCCATAAAAAAACTACTAGACATAATAAAAGAATTCGGCAATGTAGGTGGATACAAAATTAAGACCCAGAAATCGATGGTCTTTTTATACACCAATAATGAATTCACAGAAAGAGAAATGGAAAAAAACAAAAAAACAAAACAACAACAACAACAAAAAAACCCACCTATTTACCACTGCACCAAAAAAAATTAAGATACCTAGGAATAAATTTAACTAAGGAGGTAAAAGACCTGTACTCAGAAAATTACAGGACATTGAAAAAAAGATACAGGAAGACATAAACAAATGAAAGAACATACCATGTTTTGGGGTTGGTAGAAACAACATAATTAAAATGTCCATACTACCCAAAGCAATCTACAGATTCAATGCAATCCACATTAAAATTCCAAAGGCACATTTCAAACATCTAGAATAAACTCCAAAAATTCATCTGGAATAAAAAAAAGAACCCGAATAGCCACAGCAATCCTGAGAAAGAAGAACAAATTTGGAGGGATCATAATACCAGATATCAAGCTATATTACCAAGTTCTCAAAACTGCCTGGTACTGGCACAAGAACAGACATATAGACCAGTGGAACAGAACAGAGAACCCAAAAATCAACCCAAGCCATTATGCTCAATTAATATTTTACAAAGGAGGCAAGGCATACAATGGAATCAAGACAGTCTCTTCAATAAATAGTGTTGGGAAATTTGGTCAGATACATAAAAAACAAGAAAGAAAAGAAAGAAAGAAAGAAAAGAAAGAAAAGAAAGAAACAAACAAACAAATAAACTAGATCACCAACTTACACCATACACAAAAACAAACTCAAAATGGCTGACGGACTTAAATGTATGATGGGAAACCATAAAAATCATATGTAACTCCATAGGCAGCAAAATAGAAGACATATATTGTAGCAATATCTTTACTGACACAGCTCCTAGGGCAATGGAGACTAAGGAGAAAATAAACAAATGGGACTACATCAAAATAAAAAGCTTCTACACAGCAAAAGAAGCCGTGAACAAAATAAGAAAGCCCACTGCATGGGAGAACATATTTGCCAATGATATTTCTGATAAGGGTTTAATCACCAAAATTTACAGAGAATTCATGCAACTTAACAAAAGGAAGATAAACGATCCAATCCAAAAAATGGGCAAAGAATCTAAATAGACATTTTTTTTTGAAAGAGGACATACAGAAGGCCCAGAGACATATGAAAACATGTTCAAAGTTAGTAATCATCCATGAGATACAAATCAAAACAACAATGAGATACCATGTCACACCTATCAGAATGGTTATCATCAACAAATCAACAAACAACAAATGCTGGTGAGGATGTGCAGAAAAGGGAACTCCCTTGCACTGCTGGTGGAAATGCAGACTGGTGTAGCCACTGTGGAAAACAGTATGGTGCTTCTTCAAAAAGTTAAAAATGGAACTCCCACTTGACCCAGTAATCCCACTTCTAGGATTATATCCTACGAAATCAGAAACACCAATCAGAAAAGATATATGCATCCCTATGTTCACAGCAGTACAATTTACAATACAATGGCTAAATTTAGAAACAGCCTAAGTGCTCATCAGCAGATGAGTGTATTAAAAAACTGTGGTACATGTGCACAATGGAATACTATGCTGCTATAAAAAAGAAGGAACTTTTACCATTTGCAACAGTATGGATGGAATTGGAGAGCATTTTGCTAACTGAAATAAGCCAATCAGAGAAAAATAAATATCACATGATCTCACTCATACATGGGATAGAATGATCAACATAATTTGATGAACAAGAATAGATCCAGAGACAAATAGTAGGGTAAGGGTAGTTAGAGAGCAACCAAAAGACTTGTATACATGCATATTAGCATAACCAATGGACACGGACACTGGGGTGGTGGGGGCTGGCTCAGGGTGGGTATGTCTGGGGGGATCAATTAAGGGGAAAGGAGACATATGTAAAACTTTAGACAAAAGAAAAATGTAATAGAAAAAAATAAATGTCCAAAGCAAAACAAAAAGTATAGCACCCTGGCATGTGTTGCTAAGAGGTTAGAGCATCATTTCTAGCATAGAATAGTCGTGATTTGATTCTGGGTCAAGGGCACATGACTGGGTTAAGGTTTGATTCCAGGCCCTGATTGAGGTGTGGGTGCATGGGGAGGCAACCAATCCAGGTGTATCTCTCACATTAAAGTATCTCTCTGTCTCTCTCTCCCTCTCCCTCCCTTCCACTCTCTCAAAATATTAGTGGAAAACATATCCACTATGTAGTGTGCTACCCTACCTAATATTGATGATAGTAAAAGACTACTTTACTGGCTTGGAGCTACTATATTGTACTCTTTATGGTTATTTTAGGGTGTACTCTTTCTAGTTGTGAAGGAAGTTTGCTGTGAAAGGTGCGCTGTACTACATTGGCCAACCTGTCAATGTCGTGCTCACCGTGGCTCTTGGTTGCATCTTTTTCTCTTATGTTCCATGTAATCTCATGCTGTTTTGTATGTAACATGTTCATAGTACAGGCCTATTCCTTATAATACAGGCTTGTTTTCTGAGATCAATAGGCGATCCCATACCACCTGGGTGTGTAGTAGACAAGAGCATCTACCGTGTTTCCCTGAAAATAAAACATCCTCCAAAAATAAGACCTACTTACCAGGTTTCCTTCTGAGTGAAATATAAGGCATCCCCCGAAAATAAGGTCCCCTAGGCTCTGTCTCAGAATGAAAATTAGTTTACCATAAACTGGTCACTAAGGCCACCCCGACTGGCATCTAGCAACCAGTGATGTTACTCGGAGTCCTGACGTCACTGCTGTGTGGAGGTGGAGCGGAGGTCGGAGTGAGCGGAGGTCGGAGTGAGCGGTGAGCGTGGGGCGGGAGAGAGGAGGAGACTTTCGCAGATGCTTGTAGAAGAACAGGAGGATTAGAGCGGATGGGACAAGGCGAAGGTAGTGAGTGCTGGTCTGTCTCTGGTGACACTACCCGATGCTCGCGGCGGCCCTCATGATGACTGAAGGTTCTCAGTCAGTGGCAGACCCTGCTCCAGCCCAGATCCAGGCCCCAGCAAGCCCAGTGACAGTCCCCAGGCAGGCCCCAGGGGGTAAATGTCTGATAAAGGGGTAGGGAGGATGTCTGGTGAAGGTGTTCAGTAGAACAGGGGTGGGGAGAAGGGGGTCACTTAAAATGACACAGGAGGATCAGAGGGGGCAATCAAAATGACATAGGAGGATCAAAAGGGGTTACTAAAATGGTAGTCCTCCCTCTGATTCTCCTGTGCCATTTTGATTCCCCCCTCTGATCCCCCTGTATCATTTTAAGTGACCCCCCTCCACCCACCTTGATACCCCAATTCCTTTTTTTTACCCCTAGAAATGAGCACAAAAAAGAAAAAGCTACTCCGTGGAGTACAAGAAAGGAATTGTGGAAGACTCTTGGGGCCAAAATCTTACTGCTTCCTGCAAAGAGAAGATGTTGAGTATCTGATTGGTCCTAGAATGGCGAGCAGAGTATGGTAACCTCATTGAACAAGTGGACAAGGGAAATGCTAAAAAGCGCAAGTGTGGATCAGGTCGGCAACCATTATTTTCCAAGCTGGAAGACCTGATCTGTGAATGGGTTGTTGACAGGAGAGCAAAGACTTTGGTTGTGAATAGGGCTCAGATTCAAGAATTTGCCCTTGCAATGGCACCACAGTTTGACATAGCCCCCGAAGACTTCAAAGCATCACAACACTGGCTGGATAATTTTCTTCAGCGAAGTGAACTGTCTTTAAGAAGATCTACAACATTGTTTAGGTTGGAAGATACTCAAGTTATTAAGCGAGCACTTGCATTCAAGTTCTTTATTGATGATGCTGACTTCTCTAAATACAGTCTTTCCAACATGATTGCTATGGATGAAACTGCAGTCTTTATGGGCCAATCATCTCAAACATCAATTGAACAGCGGGGTGCCTCCTTAGTGTACATTCCCTCCACTGCTTACGAAAGTGCACGTGTTTCCTGCATTTTGGCAATTTGTCTGGTTGGCACTAAAATCCCACCTTTAATCATTTCTAAGGGCAAGAAGGAAAAGATTGAACGTGTTTTGGGCGTTTTTATTGTTGAAACTGAAAAGCCTGGGCTACACAAGCAGTTATAAGGAAGTGTGTCGATTTAATGCTGCTGCTTGTTATTCGAGGGAGCCAAAGAGGTCTGCTAGTCTGGGATGCAGCCAGCATTCACTGAACTAAAGACATGAAGACATTTATTCACGAAAGAAAAATAGATCAGATAAGGATTCCCACAGGAATGACAGCCTATCTCCAGACTCTTGATATTGCAATAAACAAGCAATTCAAAGACAATTTGTGCATGGAAATTAATGACTACATTTAAAATAGAATGGAGAGAAATCAGCGTGGAAACTTTGTGAAACCTAAACTGTGACTTGGGTGAAGTTGTGACTTGGGTGAAGAATTCATGGGAGAAAATCACTGACAGTTGCATTGCAAATGCACTGCGAGCAGGCTACTTTGACAAGA
This sequence comes from Pipistrellus kuhlii, assembly GCF_014108245.1. Lineage (NCBI taxonomy): Eukaryota > Metazoa > Chordata > Mammalia > Chiroptera > Vespertilionidae > Pipistrellus > Pipistrellus kuhlii. The sequence continues at coordinate 98,751,046 of NW_023425515.1, forward strand.
AGTACTCATTTAAAGACAGTGCTATTGCTAAACATGAGAGATTTGGTCCACTGATTCTGAAAGAAATGGAGTCACAAGAAATTCACCAGGAAATTCAGGAATTGGATGATGATGTTCCAGAAGATGATGACATGATTGTCATTGAATAAATGAGTAAATTCTTGATACTGTAGGATTCACAGTTTGTCTGGTTTGTGTTGACAACTACCGTATTATCGTAAATTTCCTTTATTTTCATTTAACAATAAATGTGTACTGTATTCTTCTTCATGGAAAAATAAGACATCCCCTGAAAATAAGACCTAGCTTATCTTTGGGAGCAAAAATTAATATAAGACACTGTCTTATTTTCGGGGAAACACGGTAGGTGTGTGTACTGCAATGCACTCTGTGGTGTTCACACAAGGATGAAATCTCCTAATGATGCACTTCTTAGAATGAATCGTCATTACAAAGTGTCCCATGACTGTAAAGCACAATGCCTGTCACTTAATGTGTATACATAAGGAGTGGGTATTATTTTAAATGATATTAATAGACCTGGATTATGTGTTCCTTCTCTCTCCTTGTCTCTTTCTCACAGGAGTTTCTTTACTTTCCAAACTCCAGGTTATCCCTGTGGTTCAGAAAGGATGAATTTTTCAGTAACTCTGGGCTTAGCCTTACTTCTTATATTTATTTAAAGCAGCTAATCTCTCTGTTCTAAAGAACCTCTGGCAGCTCTTGCACTTTTTAGGTGTAAACCTGAGTAGTCACTGTTGAAGATACATTGTTTCCAGTTCACTCATAGTCATCACTGAGTAAGGAATAAAATTCTGATACATACTACAATATGAATGAACCTTGAAAAAGTTATGGTAAGTGAAAGAAACAAGGCATAAAAGGATAACTGTTGCATGATTCCACTTATATAAAATTAGACTGAAAAGTATACCTTCTACACAGGGCTTGTTCTTTTCAAAAATAACTTTGCTTAGTTTGAACTTCCTGTTTGGCTTATTTTTTAAAAAGTATGGGAAGGCTAAAACCCAGTAAAATGTAGAATAATATTTCAAATAAATGTCTCAGCAAATGCTCTTAAGGTCAGACATAGTTGTACGTAGTCTTGAACTTTTACAATGACCTTCGCACCCATCCTCAGAATGGCTTGTGACACATCTCATTACTGCTGGTAGTATCTGGTGAAATGGACCAATTTGCAAAATGTGGCCCTGTTTTCATTCCCTCTCAGTTGAAAACCCCAGCCTTATATTGCAGACTGAATACGTTTTGCAGGAGAAGTCATTGGTAACATGCCCCTGATTTCCAAAAGGGTAAAATAGGGATCTGATTTCATGCTGACTCAGATGAAAACATTCCATGGCCCCCTTCCTCCCTCCTTCCCTTCCCTTCCCTTCCCTTCCCTTCCCTTCCCTTCCCTTCCCTTCCCTTCCCTTCCCTTCCCTTCCCTTCCCTCCCCTCCCCTTCCCTACCCTCCCCTCCCCTCCCCTCCCCTCCCCTCCCCTCCCCTCCCCTCCCCTCTCTCTCATAGAAACATCAATGGATCGGCCTCCTCCTGCATGTCCCACAATGGGGATCAAGCCCGCAACCTGGACATGTGTCCTTGACCGGAATGGAACCCTGGACCCTTCAGTCCACAGGCCGAAGCTCTAGCAATGGAGCCAAACTGGCTAGGGCTAAACCCTTCTTACTTGAAGCCTGGTGCATGAAATTCATGCACAGGGAGAAGGGGGGGAGGTAGGGGTGTCCCTCAGCCCAGCCTGCACCCTCTCCAGTCTGGGACCTCTCAAGGGATGTCTGACTGCCTATTTGGGCCTGATCCTAGTAGGCCTGATCCTAGTAAGCCGTACTGGGATCAGGCCTAAATGGGCAGTCAGACATCCCTCTCACAATCCAGGTCTGCTGGCTCCCAACTGCTGGCCTGCCTGCCTTCCTGAATGCCCCTAACTGCTTCTGCCTGCCAGCCTTATCACCCCCTAATCACTCCCCTGCCAGCCTGATTGATGCCTAACTGCTCCCCTGCCAGCCTGTTTGCCCCCAACTTCCCTCCTCTGCAGGCCTGGTCACCCCTAACTGTCCTCCCCTGCACATCTGGTCCCGCCCAACTGCCTCCCCTGCAGATCTGGGTCCCCCAAACTGTCCTTCCCTGTAGGCCCGGTTGCCCCCAACTTCCCTTCTCTTCTGGCCTGGTCACCCCTAACTGCCCTCCCTTGCAGGCCTGGTCCCTCCCAACTGCTCTCCCCTGCTGGCCAACTTGTGATAGCTATTTTGTGTCCACATGGTGGCAGCCATCTTTGACCACATGGGGGCAGCCATCTTGTGTGTTGGAGTGATGGTCAATTTGCATATTACTCTTTTATTAGAAAGGATATGTAGACTAGGCAAATGCATAGAGACAGAAAGTAAATTAGAAATTACCATGGACCAGGAAAAGAGGAAATGGTGAGTTATTGCTTAATGGTTAAAGTCTTGTTTGGGGTGATGAAAAATTTGGAAATAGTGGTGATGGCTGCACAGTATTGTGAGTGTAATTAATACCACTGAATTGTACATTTAAAATAGTTAGATGACTAATTTTGTTTTACCATGAGAAAGAAATGAAAAAAGATGCATCATGAAACACTAACAAAACAAACAAAAAACAAAAAAACCCACCACTCTAATTCATCATTTATAATAAACATTTCTTTATATTTTTACATACCTGAAATCAACATTCATTTTGCCATCAATGGTGACTTAAGTTTGCTGTTTTCCAGGCAGTATTTTTGAAGTGGAACCATTGCCAACACATGACAAAACATGGCTGTTATTCCATTATTATTGGAGAGGTGCTACCTCTAAACACTTCAATCAACACACTGTTCAAGAGTCATTTAAGGAGGATAACAGAGGTGCTTTTTATTTCCAGTCTGAAATCTTGTTACATCCACTACTAAATACAACAAAGTGTCAGCATCAGAATGGTGGCTATGGCTTAAGAAAATATTCTGGGGGCAATACTAAAGTGCTCAGGAGAAATGTGGCTTCAATATTCTTAATGACACACAGGGTAAAATATAGTGTGGAAAAAAATGTACAGTGAAGGCTCTGAAAAGAGAAGTGGGTCACTCAAGAGAATGGGTGACCTCTGGAACTCAGACTGAAAAATCCTGGGTTGGATTCCTGATCAAGGCCATGTACCTGGTTGCAAGTTCCTCAGCCCCAGCAGGAGAGCATGTGGGAGGGAACCAATCAGTATTTCTCTCTCTCTCCTCCTCTTCCCTCTCTTTCCTCTCTCCCTCTACTCTGTTTAGAAACCCATGGGGAAAATAACCATTGGTGAGGATTTTTAAAAATAATAAAAATAAAATATTTTCAAACACCTTAGCCCATCTATTTCACTTATGTTTTCCCCTTAAATATACACACAAAAAGTCTAAGCAAGCTCTTTCAATACATATAAAATAAAAATGTTAAATAATAAGACTTATTGCGACATTGTGTTTTTTTAAACCTCCCTCCCCTTAGGAATAATATCTTACAATCAATGGCATCTTAGATTTAATAAATACAGTAATTACAACAATTAACCAAAAATTAAAACCTTAATAAGATGAAGCACTCCTACAAAACAACAGAGATGTATGAACAAGCCAGATTTTATAAATGAGCAAAGGAAAAGAAGCAGTTCACACAAAAATTAAATGGCCATCAAACTTATTGGAGAAGTAGTCTGTCTCACGAGGCTAGAGCTGAAGTGTCAGGGGAAGTTAAGACATGGACTTCTGACTCATGTTTCCAGGTGGCTTTCTTGACCTACCTTGTCCCCTTCTTAGTGACCCATCAACAAGTGAATTTGGGAAAGGCAATTACTGGTAGATCTCTGTATCCAGCCACTTTCTCTTTCCTTATGAATTGCCAATTCTCTGCTTGTCCATGTGTGCTTTCCACACAGAGCTTCAATGACAAATCTGTCATCATTCCACTCTGCCTGGGATAAAAATGGGGAAAATTAATTGCAAGATACAGTATTTGGAAAACTACTGTTATCATGGACATAGGCCATGCTGTCCAATAGCTTTATCAATAGCATAGGCAACATTCTCCATCATATCTACACTAATAAAAGAGAAACATGCAAATTGACCATACCTCCATTAGGCCCACCAGCCAATCAGGAGAAAGTATACAAATGAACACAACAAAGATGGTGGCAGCCACTGAGCCAGAACAAGCAGGAGGCTTGGGTTTCCTCTAGCAATAAAGGAAAACAAGCTTCCAGCCCGCCCTGGCCTCCACTCAAGGAGGGGCTGGGAGCCTGGGTCGTGGGGAGGTGGGGGGGGGGGGGTAGTGGCCAGCCAGAAAACGGCCCTCAGCCCCTTACTCAGGCTGGCTATACTCCCTGTCTGCCTGGAAGGAGGGAAGCCATCAGCCCCTCACCAAGACTGGCGAGGCACCCCAGCAAGGACCCTGACCCTGAAGGGGATGTGGCCATCCTAAAAATAGCCCTCAGCCCATCACTCAGGCTGGCCACGCCCCCCCAGCTGGAACCCTCACCCCATGGGGGTGTGGCTAGCATGCAAACCACCACAGGCCCCTTGCCCCCAGGCCACCCCACTCCCCAAGGGAACCCGCACCCTGATCTGGGACACCCTTCAGGGCATACCAACTGGCCTCCACCCATGCACCAGGAATATATATATATATATATATATATATATATATATATATATATATATATATGGACAAAGCCATGGTTGTGGGGTCTAGGTAGAGGTGGTTAGAGGCCAAGAGTGGAGGACAGTTGTGGGTGATCAGACCAATGGGGGAGTGGGGGATAGAGGGTGAGCAGACCAGCAGGGGGCAGTTGGGGGTGAGCAGGCCAGTGGTGGGGGCAGTTGGGAGCAAGCAGGCTGGCAGGCAGAGTGGTTAGGGGCAATCAGGCAGGCAGGCAGGTGAATAGTTAGGAGCCAGCAGCCCCGGATTATGAGAGGGATGTCTGATTGTTGACTTAGGCCTGATCCCTGTAAATTGGCAGTATGACATCCTTCAAGGGGTCCCAGATTGGAGAGGGTGCAGGCCAGGCTTAGGGAAAACACCCTCCCCATGCACAAATTTCATGCACCAGACCACTAATATATATATACACACCCACACCCCACACCCACACAACCACATACACTAGAGCCCCGGTGCACAGATTTGTGCACCATTGGGGTCCCTCAGCCTGGCCTGCAGCGATACTGCTGAAACCATTCTCCAACATCCCCTGAGGGCTCCTGGATTGAGAGAGGGCACTTCTCGGGTGACACCCCAGAACTGGGCTCCCTCCTCTCTTCTCCCAGTACTATGTCACTTTCTCTCATATATGTCTCACTTCTTTCATATCACTTTACCCAAAGTTTGGCAGTAACTGATGACTTGTGGGAATTAAGCTGAAAAATGCAATTATTTAGCAAGCAGGATTTACTTATCCTGGAATCTAGTCAGCCTATGTCAGGACCCTGCTCAATGTCAGGCTCCCTCCCAGGCCCTTCAGTTCAGGCAGAGTCCTATGATGGTGGGAATATCCTTCTTCCCACCTGAGCTGCTCCTTTGCCTCCTTCCCTCCCTAGAGGTTGCACGATGGTATTACTGTCTGCCTGGAAGAAGGGAAGCTGCGGCCAGTTTTCCAGCCAAGTGGAAATCAATATTAAGTAGATGGGCCAGCTTAAGTGCCAGATGTCAGGGCCGCAGCCAACACAGCAGCCATCACGTCTCATCATTTAGCTAATCGAGTTGAAAAGTTTCTGTAAGGGCCAGACCCACAACCTCTGCAATGGGCTAGAGACCCAGTGGGTAGCCAAACCCAAAGTGGAAGCATATGGGCCAGAGACCGGGTGCATGGATTCGTGCACCAGTGGGGTACCCTGGCCTGGCCTGCAGGGACCAGCCAAAACCAATTCTCTGACATCCACTGAGGTCCCAGATTATGAGAGGGTGGTTCAGAGGTGACACACCCCAGAATCAGGCTTCCTTCTCTCTGGTTCCAGGTGTAGGACCCAAGAACCGCAGCTGCCAAGTCACCACAGCTCAGCAGCTCCTGCATTGAGCATCTGCCCCTTGGTGCTCTTGGTGGTCAATGCGCATCAAAGCTACTGGCTGGCTGGTTAAATGGTAGGATGGTCGCTTAGGATATATTATATAGGATATATACACTGAGTGGCCAAATTATTATGATCTCTGAATGAATAATCTGGCCACTCAGTGTATATCTTTTATAATAAAAGGTTACTATGCAAATTGTCCCCTCCACCAGGAGTTCGACCAGCAGGCAGACTGGACAACCGCCCTTGTCCCCTCCCCCTGGCCAGGCTGGCTAGACCCCACTCATGCACGAATTCATGCACTGGGCCTCTAAAAATTTATATATATATATATATTGTTTTCAGAGATAATAATATGGCAAGTGTATATATATATATATGTGTGTGTGTGTGTGTGTACTTGTGTGTGCATTTTATTGACTTCAGAGAGGAAGTGATAGAAACATCAATGATGAGAGAGAATCACTGATCAGCTACCTCTTGCATGCCCCTCATTGGGGATTGAACCCACAATCTGGGCATGTGCCCTGACTGGGAATTGAACAATGACCTCAGGGTTCATGGGTCGACATTCAATCACTTAGCTATGCCAGTTGGGCTATTCTCCATCTTCTTGATTCCTGCATTTGACTCTAGTCTAAATTAGGCTGAAAGGTATTAATTTTCCCAAGACTCATCAACTAATTTTCTTTAAAAATCTCTATTGTTTTGTGAGACAGTGAGAAGAAGAGAGCATCACTTCTGTGAGTCATCTCTTTTAACCCTCAGCTGTGGACATTTTCCCATTAATTTTTAGGGAAAGAGAGGGAAAGACAGAGAGAGAAACATTAATGTGAGAGAAATACATCGATTGGTTGCCTCCTGCCGAAGCCCTGAGCAGGGTCCAGGCCAGTGAGGAGCTGGCAAACAAGGTACGTGACCTTGACTGGAATCGACCAAAGGGTCCTGGGTTCTATCTGTTGAGCCAAACTGACTAGAGCTGTGAATCATATCTTCATCTCACAGCCTAGTGACTTCTTTCAATATTTGAATCATCTAAATATCTGTGATATATTATACATAGAAAAGGAAAGCTAAAATTGATAAAATCCTAAACTTGACTGAATGCCATGAGCTTATTTTTAAAGTCTGTCATCTATCAAGGTAAACTTTCTTACAAGTATGTATGCTTAAAACATAGAGTATAAGGCACTGCCCATAGATTCAACAATATTTATAGTATAATTTAACAATCTTAAAGGCTGAGGTAGTTCCCTAGAAACAGAATATATTAGTAAACTCATAATGAGAATAATAATCAGAGATTTAAAGTTTTGAGGTCAAAGGGGAAAAGTTCTTACCACCCTTTATTTTCCATTATTGTTCTCATTTTCTACCCTTTTCTCCCCATGTCCCTCTTAAACTTTACTTCTTTTTCACATTGTCTCTATCTCACTTGAGATTTCTCTTCGTTTTCTTGCCCTCACAAATCCTTTACTCCCCTTAGTAATTGAGGAAATGCATGTGAGTTTTTACAATTATATGATCTTACCTTCAAATATTTGCTTCTGGTTCTTAAACTCTGCATCCTAGTCTAGTAGAATATTGTAGGCAACTGGAAAATCCATGTTGAGCCCTAGGTCTGCTACTACTTATTTTTGTGATCCTGGGCAAATACTTTTCAAAAAAAAAAAATTAAAAGTACTATTACAAAATTAGGCACATAGCTAACTAGTGTAATAAACTATAGCTATAACATTATACAGTATACAATAGGTTCTTTTAAGTTTTTTCCACATACTAAAGCAAGTGCAAAATTAAAATAGATAAGGTTACCCAAGACATTCACCTTATGGTTCAAATTGTTTCCACTTTATTTTAAAGCTAACTTGTTCTAATTAGGCTAGAAAAGTAACCTTTGCATTTACTTTATGGGCTATGCAAGTCTCCTTTAATGCAAAACCTCCCTCCCCTTTTTCCTTGCAATTTGCTAAACAAAATAAAGTTATTTACCCTGTAAAATTGCCCATTCTGGACTCTCTGGACTGCATCCCATGGAGGCCTCTATCATGTTTCTCTATGCTGGGTATTTCTCATTATCAGACAGATCTGAGGGATTGAATAGATGCAGTTTTGTTGTTTTTCTGGGAAGAAACCTCATAGGTGGTGCTGGGTGCTTCTTTTCACTGGGTTGTACTGGAAAGCACATCAAAATTGACTAATAAATTCAGGTCTTGACCTCCTGATCATTTTTAATTAATAATGTTTGTATCTATTGATAATCATTGCCTAGCTCTTGTCAATTAAGAATTGCAAATGAGAAACATTTTAACAACACTCCTTCTGCATTTACTAACCGGAAAAATTCTACATATCCCACAGATTTGTTTTCCCCTTCAATTATCTCATTACTTGGGGTAAGGTATATAAATGCTTTTCTTTTTTTTTTTTTTTAAAGATATATTTTATTGATTTTTTACAGAGAGGAGGAGAGAGGGATAGAGAGCTAGAAACATCGATGAGAGAGAAACATCGACCAGCTGCCTCTTGCACACCCCCTACTGGGGATGTGTCCACAACCAATGTACATGCCCTTGACTGGAATCGAACCTGGGACCTTTCAGTCTGCAGACCGATGCTCTACCACTGAGCCAAACCGGTTTTGGCTAAATGCTTCTTTCTGTCCCAGATACCAGTTTTCAGAGTAATTCCTCAATATCCTTCCAGATGATTAAATTTGTTAATTTCTTATTGCTATTATCATTTTGAACGCATAATTAAATATTTAAACTGTTACAATCCATTTTTTGTTATCATGCTTATTCATCATCAAATACTTGCAGTTGCTTTTTAGACACCACCAGTGATATTTGAGGTTTTCTGTTTTAGTGATATTGAGGTATTACTGTTAATTATTTAGATGTGAAATATATTGTGGTTTTGTTGGAGAGACTGCCTAATGTATAAAACACTCAATTCAAGTATCTCAGATTTTCTTAAACTAAGCTAGAGGCTAGTAAGTTGAGGTATAGAAACAAGTTTGGCTACATGTTTTGGAGTTAGTATTAACAAAGACTTATGAACAAAGTTACACTATTGTTACTTATATTATTCTTTTGTATAAATTTGAAAAATTCTATGATATAGTCTAATACCATTTATAGTGATAAAAGTTAAAAATGTCATGATTACAGAAAAACTACATGCACACAGATAGTTTCTGGAAATTATATAAAAATACATGTAAGGGAAAAAATAACATCTATTCAACCTCACTTTCCACTCAAGAAAAATTTGGGTATTTGATGTTAAGAGATTATTTGACAAGAGTGATTCTTAAAGTATTCTTTATTAAGAGCATTAAAGTTGCAAAAACAACTTTACATTGTAAAGGCACGGGGAGACAATTCTGGTAAATTATTCAAATTAAACAGTACAAAAGACAACTTTAATGCACATAAAAACCCCAAATGTCTGATTCAAAAATATTTTACTGCATCTATTAATGGGCAATGATTAAAAATATAAATTGCTGCTATATAATAAATATCTGATAGTGAATATCTTGATAGCAAAGTGAACAAAAATTTATTGCTTTTCACATACATAATTTTCCCTGTTAAATTCCTCTTTTACCATCTTCTCAACTTTCTGAAGAAAATTCCACGTAACTTTACAAGAAATTACAGTTTTACAAAACTCCCTTATGCAACTATGATTGCTGGCAGCTGTTTCTCACTTCCTATTCTGCAATCACAATCACTTCCCAAAAGTAAGATAAATGTTTGCTAAGCCACAGAAAGACAACCTTTCTGTGACTGGCATTCTAAGATTGGTAATGAAGACTTATCAAATATAAAAGGTGCTCCGTTTTGAAAATGTATTATTTTGTTTGAAGTTTTGAGTGAAAGGCTTGAATGTCTGACAAGTAATTTTACCTATTCCCCTCAAAAGTTTTCCTAAGTTGTAAAACGTCAGCATAGTAAAATTTCTAGCACTGAATGTTTGAAGGCTAGTCGATATATGTAATGTACTGATGTGTAAAAGTTAATACATTGCAACCTATTTTACAATGAAGAAATCTTACCCTTCTTCCAGTATTAAACTAGAATTACCTTTATTAAGAACATCCTGCTCTTTTATAGCAACCCAGTTATAGATGGTACAAGTAGACTTTCCATCACAATAATAAAATAACATGAAAGCAGTAGCATCCTAGTTTAAGAAATACCTACATAAAAATATTTGATCATCATTATAAAGTTACTTAACCATGTCATATTCAGACAATGTGTGGAAGCTAGTAATATGCCTGGCACAGAGCTGAGGCTCAATAAATAGTTGCTAAATGCATGAAAAACAGAAGAAAAACCTGGCTTTGGTTGTGCATATTTTAATCACTTTCTAATTAATAAATAATGTCAGTTAGAACTAGAACTAAAATTAAATACTGCACCCTACACCAAACTTTGCCATACACAAAGTAATGATTTCAAACAAAAAAAATATATCAGTTAATGATAGTCATTATATATCAATTATAACTTTTTAAGAGAGCCCAAAAATTTCACATATTTGTTAATTTTTATCCACTTACTTAATTTTTTATGTTTAATAATTGAGTAATGAAGACCATGTTGGGCAGACTGGATACAGTATTATTAGTCCATCCATTAATAAAAGTCATGAGGCCTGATTAGACTCAAATGGTCACACCATGTTAATTTTTGCAAAACTACCGATGAATAAAAGTTAGAATACCTTTAAGTAGCCTATGCTGGGAAGCAGTAGCTTAAATTTTCAAGATAAAAAATAACCATAGATATTTAAATTTAATAATGACTAAGAACATATTATAAATAGGACCAATTTTAAATTCAAACCATAGGAATAGATCTAATAATTCTTTGGCATATGCATTACTATCTTAGACTAGTTAGCATTTAAAAAATATTGGGGTTATATTTTCCTGTCAAAATTAACATCAAGGTGAAAACTACTAACACACTCTTCTTAAAGCTTTTTAAAGGACAAAATGACATTTAGCAACATTTGCCAACTTCATGTTTAGTGTACACTTCTAATTACTGACACAGAGTGATAACTGTTAAATAACCTTAAATGAGCTCATGCAATGATGAAAACACAGAAAGTGGGAAGAAAAGTATTTACATAATAAAATATTCAGCTTCCTGAAAAAACACAGTAAACCTAGAAATCCTCCCCTAACAGTTAACATGTACTGCATAGCACTGAATTAAAAGTAGTTCAAATTTAAATGAATATCTACAGTTACCTGCATGTGTAAGACTGAAGGAAAAACATAAAAATAGGAAAAAAATTAGGAAGGAAAAAGTAGCCTATAAAACAGGCCAATCTAATGTGACATTCAACGTAAATGTAAGAGATTCACAAAATCATGATACTAATGCAAACTAAGTCAAGTATACCAAGTACCCTTTGATACACAAACCAATGTAACTATCAGATTCATTTCTAATAGCTTAACAATATTCATTAATGCACTCAGGCATTCAAGGGGGCAAAGCAGTCAAGGACAGCTCAATTTTCCAAAGTGTAAGAACAAAAAAACCTGCAAAAGAATCATATGTTTTTTGAAGTAATGTCTTATTTTGATGAATGTTAACATGAAATGTATCAGTGCACGTTTGTCATCCTTTGAAAGTATTACTTCCAAGTTTTCTTTTTTCTAGATAGTTTTTGGTGGTTTAGCATTAGCCAGTGCTATTTAAATGGAGGGGAAAAAAAAAAAAGTTCACCATAGACTACCTCACATTGTCACTCAATTGTGCTAGATATTCACGCAGTTCTTTTGCAGCCTGGAATCTGCCGTAGCGTTTCTTTGGGTTGGCGCACTCATCCAGCAAGGCCTCTAGCCGGCCTTCTTTGGCAATTTCACTTGGTGGATCGTGAAGGAGTCCTCCAGATGTGCCACGCCAGGTGGCATGTCTGGATAAGAGGTTCTGACAAACAGCATAATAATTGTGGTCCACAGTGGCACGAGCACAAAGAATTTCTTTTGAGAATGATAAACAAGCTTCCTTATCACAATCATCAAATTTACTTTCATACCATACATCCCAATTTTCAGGTTTATCTGTAAAAGGAGGAAAAGCAGAAAGAGGAAAATACATTTTTTTAAGAGTTTTTATTGATTCCCCAAATTTGACAATACCCTAATTAACATAGTATTTGTTCTTAAAATTATATTATCATTTTAAACATTTAAATATATTAATTTACATAAAGATTTATTGGGAGCACATCCGTGCCAATCAGAAGATCAAACAAGGCACCTACTACTGAAGAGTTCAGTCTAGAGGGAAAACTTCTATCATATAAAGTGGCATACAGTAGTATGGCACAGGAATACAGAGGAAGCACTACTTCTATCTGGGGTTGTAGAAGGCTACAGAGAGAACATCTGATTTAGGCCTTAAAATATAAGCAAGCCTTAAAAAAAAAAAGAGAATTCTAGGCCCAGGGTACAGCATGTGGGAAGGCATGGACCTAAGGGACTGATCCAGCTAGTTCAGAAAATTGTTCTCACCTGAGAGTGAGACGGGTACCTGGGAAGGAGGTATAGCAGAGGCTAGAGAAGTAAGTTCTACATTGTGTGGTCAAGACCATGATTTGTTTTACAGAAAGATATCTCTAGGCTGAAGACTGGAGGTAGTAACATGATGACAGCAACTAAAGGAGGTCCAGAAAGAAAAGAAAAAAAGAAAGAAAAAAAACAAGAAGAAGAAAAAAAAAAAAAAGCCAGGTTGTAGAAACATTTGAGACAAAAATTAACAGTTAAGTGTATGAGTAAAGTTTAAGGTCCTAATTAGATGGAAACCTAGACATATTAACATAACAGTGTTAATATTTTATAATATAAAATAAATATAAAGTAGTTATGAGATATTTAGGTGGGAACATGTAACATATGCAACTGAATATATTTAGATTGCATCAGCATAAATATTTGATGGAGCAAAGAGAATGGCTTAATTGTATTGAAAATATGTTGAAAACAAAGGGGGGGAAAAGACTGAGGGTAGAACATTAAAACTTAAAGGGGTAGAGATGTTAGTGAAAAAAAAACTCATTCATTCAGCGAGTAATTATGTGGAACTCTTCTCTATGGCAATCAGGGTGTACACTGGTAAAAAAAAAACAAACCAAAAAACATCATATACATGGCTCCTATCCTCACTGGCTTACAATCCCGTATGTGAAATAGAAACTAAGCAAGTACATAAACATTATCATAAATTGTAGGAAATGCTATGAAGGAAAGCAGTAGAAAGACTTATGAAAAAAACAACCTTCTTTACTGGTAGATATAGCAGTCAAGTCAAGTCTCTCTTAGAGTTAACATTTAAGCTAAAGCTTGAAAGACAAGTACCTAGCAGCATATAGAAGAGAGATGTGGCATTTTAGGCAGAGAAAACTGCATATGGGGAACCCAGAAGTGGAAAGGTTCATTCAAGAAACCAAAAGGCCACTCTGGCTAAGGCATCAAGGGCAACAATGGTCAGAGGGATATTAAAAATGAAGCAGAATAAGGTCAAGTCATACAGATCATGCCCTGGGGAGGAATTTAAATTTTACTTGAAGAACAATGGGAAGTATTAAGCAAGGAAATGATAAGATCAGATTTATGTTTTTAAAAAGGAACTATGTAAGTAGAAGGAAACCAAAGGATAAAGAATTTCATAAAGTTTTTACTAATCAGTGACTTCAGGAATTGGCCAATTAGGTGGTCGCTAATGGCAATGCAGATTTCTAAGAGAGGTTTTAATGGTTGAGGAATGAATGGAGACTCAGGAAGCAGAGATAGGCAGATTTTTAAAACTGTTGAAAAGCAACAAACTTGCTTATGGGAAGGTAAGAGAAACTGGATTTTAAGGAGGGTTGAAAGTTAAAGAAGATAGCTGATGCTAAGATAGGTTCTCAAAGAAAGCTCTTTACTGTGTCTGAAAAGGGATGAGTATGTATTGTTTTTACTGCTTAGAAGGTACTATTGATAGTAAAAGAGGGCCACATCAAAACCTCCATTTCCCCGTGAAGGATAAAAATACAGGCAATTTACTACAAAGAACTCAAGAAAGAGGGTAAATAGATATTGCCATTTGCAAAGTGGCTATTCGACAGCCTACAAGAGCCTTTTGAAAAGAAGTAGGTATGCCTAAAAAAGCATAGGAGTAATGCTCTTTGTATGAAAGGTAAGAATAGAGAAGCTGTAGGGTTGTATTCATTCCAAGTCAGGAATTAGTTGGTATAAAATTGTAACATGTATACCAAGAATGCTTACATCAAGAATTTTTTTTTTTTTTTTTTTTTTAATTTTAGCCCTGGCCAGTGCGGTTAAGTTGGCTGTAGTGTCATCCTTTACATTGAAAGGTGGTGGGTTTGATTTCTGGTTGGGGCACATTTCGGAGGCAGCCAATCAATGTTTCTTTCTCACATCAATGTTCCTCTCTCTCTCTCTTTCTCTCTCTCTCTCTCTCTCTCTCTCTCTCTCTCTCTCTCTCTCTCTCTCTCTCCCTCCCTCCCTCCCTCCCTCCCTCCCTCCCCTCCCCCCCTTCCTCTCTTTAGGATCAATTAAAAAAAAATTTTTTTACAAACATTGGAATGAATACTTTAAGGCCAGTTGTACAACTCTGTGAATATAATAAAAACCACTGACTTGTGTACTTTAAAAAATAAAAGCATGGTGCAAACTGCTGATGTATTCACACATGCAGGAGAAGAAAATAGGAATGAAACCTCCAGCAGGGTGTCCATCCCCTGTGGGTGGATCTACAGGGCAGTCAGGATACAACCAGGAACTAGGCTGCTGAGTGTTGAATAGAAAAAGACATGGAAACCAAATAGTATTTAACAGAATCAAGCTAGGATCATGTAGGAGTGTCAACTTGCTGTTACAATACATTCACTGAATTCCCCAGGTGCCACAAATGTTGGTCTCTGTACATAAGAAGATCCTCATATAAAGGGAGAGGAGGAAATTAAAAATATTAAGACTCTCACCATGAAGCAATGACCCCTCAATTTCTCTTTACTAAGTAGGTTAATTATAGAACTATAGGTATTGTCCCCAATGTTTTAAAATTCCTATGGCATTCAATTTTAAAAACATTTGCTTGTGTCATTTGCAGTTCTTATAAGTGTATTTCTACACTTATAGTATCACATGAGCTCACTCATCTGGGGAAATAATGAACAACATAGACTGATGAACAAGAATAGCATCGATCAAACTGTTGGACCTCAGAAGGAAGGTAGGGGAGAGTGGGGATAAGGGAGAGATCAACCAAAGGACTTGTGTGCATGCATATTAACCTACCCAGTAGTCATGGACAACAGGGGGGTGAGGGCATGTGTGGGGAGGGGTTTGGGATGGGAATGGGGTAATGGGGACAAATATACGATACCATAATCAATAAAGTAATTAAAACAATACAATAACAACAAATTTTCAGACACTCTGCCCACCTACACTTTGGAGAGTTCACAAGAAATGGAGAGTAAAGTTTGGGTGAGGTGTAATAATGTCAAACCAAAGCTAAAGATTTACAGTGCTAATGAAAAGAAAACAAATCACTGTAGGGACCCATAGAACAATGGAATGTAGAGTATCTTGGGAAAGTAAGGTATTCCCAAGAGCAGCACAGCCTTTCTGGGAGCCTGTTAGTATATAAAACTTAATTTTGCATTAGACTCCTAATGCTCATGAAACAGCAGTCTGTGTGGAAAAAGACATGTATACATGCACACTGAGAGTGAATCTGACTGAACCAACAGGATATTTTACTAAATATGAAGAAGCTGTGGCTAAGAACATGTATAATAAATCAGTATTTGTTTACTGATACTGGTCAAATAAAACAATGTAATCTAAGAAGAAAATGAAAGACTTCCTTCATATAAATGTAAACATTATTTTGATACAGGAAAAAAACAAATACAAAAATAAATCAGAAAGTTATATACTTACTTTGTCTAATTAACCTTTTGTCAGCAACCAAAACATTTTCAGCATCCACAATGATTACCTTCCCATCTCTAGGACCAACTGCAAAATTGTCAAAGCTGACGTCCAGGAGGTAGAGTGCAAATTCAAAGTCATTGTTAGTAAGCTGCTCTGCTATTTCCATTAATTGCCAAGCCAAGTCAACTCGTTTTTCCCATGGTGCATTAAAGTAGCTCCACAGTTCTTCTCCAACATAATTTACAGCCACCATTCTTCCACAAGCTCCAAGATACTTTGCAAATGGCCAACCTTCATCAGATGGAAAACTCTACAAAAGAATTATCTTAATATTATAAGCGATTCTGATGAAGATATCCTAAATCTATCCCTAGATTGTCTTAGTAGAGATTGATACTAGACATGAGCTCGGATTTTCTTATTGTAGTTCAGCAGAGAGAATGTCATTTCTTTTCTAACTCATACTGAAGTATGGTAGCAATCATCTCAGGTAAAAATTGCAGTTTTAACTTTAACTTTAACCCTGCTATTTGGCTTCTGTACTTATTTGCTTGCAAAAACAATAGAAAAGTTATTTTTATTTTCTGAACTTCTGTCTGCTATCCCAATCAATTGAATACTCCATTGAGGGTGGCTTGAATATCCCACTGATTGTGATCTCACTGGTTATCAAAGCACATTCTTCTGGGAACAGGACAGCTCAATTACCCTAAATTGTCTCAGTAACTACAGATAATGAGTTTCGGTTGACTCAGTGGCCCTGGAATCTGGACAGCACAATTATTCTAAATTGACTCAGTGGCTCCAAATAATGTGTTTCTGTTGATTCAGTGATCCATAGACCCAAAACTATACTTAATCTTTATAGATAACTAACTGGCTCAATTTCACTTCTGTAACTGCTTTGTGCAAACCAGGTTCCTCATTCCAAACCCAAAGATGTAATCGACATTTTTGTGATATTCTGCCAATTTAAGAAAGATGTGACGAGCTTTTCGGGGCTGTGAGATCTGGAGCATGTTGCCCCTCGTAGCCACCGGCCTTTAATAAATGACTCCATAATTTGACTTTTTGAGGCATCCTTTGTGAGATTCAGGGCACAATACCTTTACTATGGTTCTGAAAAAAAAAAATTTAATAGCTTTACATTATAAAGCTAAAAAAAGTATTGCTTATTAAAATCTCAGTGCAAACTGACCAAACAACAAAACAAGACACATTCTTTATTAGCAAATTTAGAGTTATTTTATGTTTCCTTTATCTTTTTTATGTATGTAAGGACAATCAACCAATCCTTTCTTTTGAATGGACAGCACTGCAGGTCTATTAGTCAGCATTATTTACCACACACCAAGCACTAGGCACTGTTCTTCAGTTGGCAATAACAGTGAACAAAACAGTCTCTAAAATAAAGATTAGAAGAGAAGACAGATACCAAACAAATAATCTATCCTATATAATAAAAGGGTAATATGCAAATTCACCTTAAGAGCAGAAGGACCAGAACTACTGCTGGACCAGTCATTATGAGGGGCACTGACACTTCCCGGTCCCTTTCCCTGGCCTGTAGGCGCCAATCGTCTGATGACAAACAGGGAACTGGGTGTGTGTGTGTGTGTGTGTGTGTGTGTGTGTATGTGTGGCAGGGGACACAGGCAGGGGATACAGGGGGCGCCAGGCCAAACCCCCGGCCCCACACACAGAGGTTGACCACAGTGGGGGTTGGGCTGATGAGAGGGCAAGAACAGCTGACCTCTCGGTCCTTTCCCCTGGCACCAATCACCCGATGGCAAACAGGAAACCGGGGTGTGTGTGTGTGTGTGTGTGTGTGTGTGTGTGTGTGTGTGTGGCAGCAGGGGGCAAGGCTGGCCGGGCAGCCAGGAAAGATGGCCCTGATGATAGGCCAGGCCTAGACAACCGTACCTGTGCTTGAATTTTGTGCACCAGGCGACTATAGTCTATATATACACAAAAGCCTAAGTGACCATAGACTGGTAGATATGATGTGCATTGACCACTAGGGGGCACACACTCCTATTGGTAGGTTAGCTTGCTGCTGCAGACCAGCTGATGGGGACTGGGTGATATGGGCCAGACACGCCCTGAAGCCGTCCCAAGGTCTTCCTGGCCCTATCGTGCACCGGGCCTGTAGTTATGAATATAATGTGTTAGTTTCTGAGAAGTGGTGCAAGTTCTGGGGATGGAATTCAGAGGATTCTGGGAAATGTCTTTCTCTATTCCAAGTCCCTTTAGTACCCAGTTACTCTTCTTTCCCTTCTACTATATTTCCTGTTCACCTTCAGGCCAACTTTGACATTATTTATTCTCCTATCTTAGCAATGTTTTCTAGCAGATTTTATTATAACTAATGGGAGGACTAATGTCCTAAAACAGAAACCTTCCATGATCATGAACAATTATTTTCAAATTAAATAATAGGCTTTATCTGAGGTACTTTCTAGTGCTAAAATGCCCACCAACAAAAGGATGGGAAGTAATATTTTAAAGAACTTCTTGAAAAATCATATGACCAGAAGAGGTATGTTTTATTTGTTCATTTTTTAAATATATTTTTATTGATTTCAGAGAGGAAGGGAGAGGGAGAGATAGAAACTTTTATCAATGATGAGAAGATAATCATTGATTGACTGCCTCCTACACAGTCCCTACTGGGGATCGAGCCTACAACCTGGGTATATGCCCTTGACTGGACTCAAACTCGGGACTCTTCAGTCTACAGGCCAATGCTCTAACCATTAGGCAAACCAGCTATATTAAGGTATGTTTTAATAGCCATTCCTTCAGCCTAACACCTATCTTAAATTGGAAAAAAATATCTGAGAAAATGATGTTTATACAAGTACTGCACAGAAAACACTGCAAAATAGAAATGTGCCTATTTCTATTGATAAACATTAAACAATCCACATATGTTAAGAGAGCTGGAGATGAGGCTTTTCTTCTGAACTTAAGAAAATAAGTAATATTACTTTTTGCCTTAGCTTTTATAAGATTGACAAAACTTAACAGTTT
Source organism: Pipistrellus kuhlii (assembly GCF_014108245.1). Classification (NCBI taxonomy): domain Eukaryota; kingdom Metazoa; phylum Chordata; class Mammalia; order Chiroptera; family Vespertilionidae; genus Pipistrellus; species Pipistrellus kuhlii. The sequence continues at coordinate 98,770,129 of NW_023425515.1, forward strand.
TACATTAAAATTTTTTATCAACTTTAAAACAAAAAGATTTAAAAAACTCAACTGCATCCAAATAATTACCTAGTTTCATTTGTGTTTCTTTTTTATTCTATCAGGACACAACTATTTTTATTTATAACTTTATTTTAAACATCTTCATTTTTGTGATAAAACACTAATTATATAAATTAAAAGTTTAGACATGACAATTTGAATCTTTAAATATAGTAGCTAAATTGATTTAATTTCTGTTCAGAGAAAATATTTACTGATTCTTTAGCAATAAAGAGAAAACACATTTTTAATCTTATACCTGAGGATTTTCTTTTTTTAGGGCACTGTGAAAAGTGACAGATTGACTCCTGTCTCATGTGAAGTGTAAAAGCTGTTTGTTAACTACATTATTTTCAACTTTCCCCCCCAACTTAATTATTTACATGACCTTGAAACTTTAGTTAGACAAAATGTTTACAAAAGATTTAACTGTTTTCCAGAAGTATTCATGTATAAAGTCGCTGGCATAAAAAATAAAATCAAGAAAAGTAAATATATATTATACAGTTTTAACATGCAAAAAGTAAAACAAAGCACTCCTCCATATAATTTTGTTGTATTATTCACATGTCATATTGTAAAACAGATTATAAACATATCTTTGTGAAAACAAAATGGCCTTTGACAACAGAAAAAAGGGAACCCTGCCAACATCTGCACATGTACAAATGTCTCCTTGTTTATGGAGCCTTTCTAACTGGCAAAACACAGTTAAATATACACTTCATTACCCAAGTCTCAGATAGAAGAAGATAACATATATGAATAAAAGTCACACTGAGCAACTTTATATTCATATTAGAGACCCCGTGCATGAAATTCATGCATGAGTAGGGTTCCTAAGCCTGACTGGCTATCAGGGCCTTCTGGCTACTGGCCAGGGCCTTTCAGCTGCCAGCCAGGGGCCTTCCTTCCCCAGCAGCCTGCTGGGACCGTCCTTTAATCTGCTCCACCCCTTGGCGGTCAGTGCACATCATATTGAGCCATAGAACTCCAAGTCTCCCAGTCAAACTCCCAAGGGGACACTATGCATATTAGCCTTTTATATATATATATAGATAGTGATCTCTGATAATGTTAACTGAAATCCTGTTACTCATTTTCAGAAGCGTACTACAATTCTTCCATATAGTTTGCTACTTAAATCTTTTAGAAGAACTTTAATAAATGAATTTGCACTACTTACTCAATTGACAAGAATTATTCATTGTATAATCAAAATCACCAGATTTCATTAATAAGAACAGAATTCGCCAAAACCGGTTTGGCTCAGTGGTAGACCATCGGTCTGCAGACTGAAAGGTCCCAGGTTCAATTCCGGTCAAGGGCATGTACATTGGTTGCAGGCACATCCCCGGTGGGGGCTGTGCAAGAGGCAGCTGGTCGATGTTTTTCTCATGGACGTTTCTAGCTCTCTATCTCTCTCTCTTCCTCTCTGTAAAAAAATCAATAAAATATATTTAAAAAAAATAAAAATGAAAAAAAATAAGAACAGAATTCTACTAAAAACGTATGTAGTGCAAAGAAAATGCTTAAAGGAAGCCAATGTAAGTGTAATTATACTAGGGGCACAGTGCACAAATTTGTGTGCCTTGAAAGAAACTGTGGGCCGTGAGGCTGCGGTGGGCACAGGGGCAGTTCTCGGCCCATCCTCCATGCCCCCACCCAGGCCATCCCATTATGGCCCCGGTCCTATCTGCCGGCAGCCTTGCTCCCTCTGCCGTTGCTCCCTTGTGCTGACAGCGCTGGCCCCGCTTGCATCGCTGATGGCACAGAGCTATTGGGGCTGGCACCAGCTGCTGCTGCCCTGATCACCCCTCAGGAGCAGGGGGAGGAGGAGAAGCACTGAGGGGCAATTGGGGCTGGCAGCTACCGCTCCCATGCACTGACAGAGCCAAGGGATTGGGGCCAATGTCAGGTGCTGACAACAGGTGCAACCAAACGTTGCCAGCAGCAGTTGCAAGGGGTGGCTGTTGGCCCCAATCATACCTCAGGAACAGGTAGAGGTGGAGAGCCATGAGAGGTGATCGGGGCTGGCAGCTGCCACTTTCACCCACTTACGGCACCGAGGGATCAGGGCCAGTGCCACCACAGGTGCAACTGGCAGCTCTGGAGCTGGCAGCGGGTGTGAGTGTGGCTGACACCAGCAACAGGTACGAGTGCCAGGTAGGACGTCGACATGTAGGAGTAAAGAATTTTCAGTAACCACCTGAGGATAGACTCAATGACAGTGGCAGGGGCCCCACTTTGGTTTGGCGCCCCCACTCACCTGCTGCACCAACACATTGCAGCCGATGCCTGCCATGTTCCACACTCTGCCGCCTGCCCACCATATTTCACACATGCCCCCTGGTGGTTAGCACACATAATAGCAACCAGTTGTTCTGCTGCTTGGTCTATTAGCTTTTATTACATAGAATTTAAAATGACCATGGGTGATTCCACTGGTTGGAGTGTCACTCTGTACACCTAGGTTGCCAGTTCAATCCTCAATCGAGGTGCAAATGGAAAGCAACTATTTGATGCTTCTTTCTCCTACCCCTTTCCTCTCTCTCTAAAACCAATAAAACATATCCTCAGATGAGGACTAAATAAAACACACAAAAAACAATTCTGACTAGAACCAAAATTACCATTGTCAAGCAGTTTGAGGTAAAATTTTAACACTTTATGGCTTGGATTTCTTAAGTATATTGAACAATAAGAAACACAAATTCTTTCTTCTGATTACCAAACTCCTACAAGATTATAAAATACAGTAGCAGAATAAGATGGTACTGCAGTCCACACTTCTAAAAATTTAAACCAAATCTTACAATCAGGTTTTCAAAATGGTTTGAACAGTCACATCATTTAAAGTAATCTTTTTTTTTTAAACATATTTTTTATTGATTTTTTACAGAGAGGAAGGGAGAGAAATAGAGAGCTAGAAAAGTCGATGAGAGAGAAACATTGACCAGCTGCCTCTTGCACACTCCCTACCGGGGATGTGCCCGCAACCAATGTACATGCCCTTGACAGGAATCGAACCCGGGACCTTTTAGTCCGCAGACCGATGCTCTACCACTGAGCCAAACCAGTTTCAGCACGTTTAAAGTAATCTTAAATAAAATGTATTTTAATGAGTTTACAATTGAAAAACTATATACAAGTACTTTTCAGTCAGAAAGGAGTGTTTAAAGGTAGAATGATTTAAATTATAATCAGATTAGAGGCACTCTAATTAATTCAGGATTTTTTTTATTAGTTTTGAAATACGTCATAAAGTATAATATGTAAAGTTGTTTTATTTTTTATTTAATAAATCTTTATTGTTCAGATTATTACTTATTCCTCTCCCCCCCCCCCCATAGCTCCCCTCCACCTGTTTCCCGCCCCACCCTCTGACCTTACCCCTTCACTGTCCTCATCCATAGTTGTGCAGTTTTTATCTAGTCTCTTCCCACACCCCCCATATCCCCTTCCCCCCCCGAAATTGTCAGTCCATTCCCTTTCTATGACCCTGATTCTATTGTATTCACCAGTTTATTCTGTTCATCAGATTTTTTATTCACTTGATTTTTAGATTCACTTGTTGATAGATATGTATTTGTTGTTCATAATTTTTAACTTTACCTTTTCCTTCTTCCTCTTCTTAAAGAATTAAATAAATAGATAAATAAATAAATAAATAAATAAATAAATAAATAAAAACAACTGAGTAGCTACAGCAATCTTAAGAAAGAAGAATAAAGTAGGATGGATAGCAATACCAGATTTCAAGCTGTATTACAAAGCCACTGTTCTAAAAACTGCCTGGTACTGGCATAAGAACAGACATATAGACCAATGGAATAGAATAAAGAACCCAGAAATCAACCAAACCACTATGCTCAATTATTTGACACAGGAGGCATGAACATACAATGGAGTCAAGACAGTCTCTTCAATAAACGGTGCTGGGAAAATTGGACAGATACATGCAAAAAAAAAAAAAAGAAAGAAAGAAACTAGACTACCATTTACACCATACACAAAAATAAACTCAAAATGGATAAAGGACTTGAAATAAGATGGGAAACCATAAAAATAGGAATCCACAGGCAGCAAAATCTCAGATATATGTCGAAGCAATATCTTTACTGATACTGCTCTTAGGGCCATGGAAACTAAAGAGAAAATAAAAATGGGACTACATCAAAATAAAAAGCTTTTGTACAGCAAAAGAAACCATCAACAAAACAACAAGAAAGCCCAATGCATGGGAAAACATATTCACCAATGCTATCACCAATAAGGGTTTAATCTCCAACATTTACTGGAAACTCATAAAAATTAACAAAAGAAAAACAACCCAATCAAAATATGGGCAATAAACCTAAACAGGTACTTCTCGAAAGAGGACCAAGGAAGGCCAACAGAAATATAAAAATATGCTCAAAGTCACTAATCATCCATGAGATGCAAATCAAAACAACATGATACCACCTCACACCTGTCAGAATGGCTATCATCAAGAAATCAACAAATGATAAGTGCTGGCAAGGATTCAGAGAAAAAGGAACCACAGTGCACTGCTGGTGGGAATGCAGACTGGAGCAGCCACTGTGAAGAACAGTATGGAGCTTCCTTTGAAAACTACGAATGGAATTCCCATTTGACCCAGTAATCCTTCTCCTAGGAATATACCCCAAGAAACTAGAAACACCAATCAGAAAGTATATATACACCCCAATGTTCATAGTAGCACAGTTTACCAAAACTAAGATTTGGAAACAGTCTGCCCATCAGATGAGTGGATTAAAAAACAGTGATACATCTACACAACAGAATACTTCACCACAGCAAAAAAGAAGGAATTCTTACCATTTGCAACAGCATGGATGGAACTGAAGAGCATTATGCTAAGCGAAATAAGCCAGTCAGAGAAAGATAAATATCACATGATCTCACTTATTTGTGGAATACAATGAACATAAACTGATGAACAAAAAGAGATCCAGACACACAGAAGCATTGATCAGACCATCAAACCTCAGAGAGAAGGTAGGGGAGAGTGGAGTTAAGGGGGAGAGATCAACCAAAGGACTTGTATGCATGCATATAAGCCTAACCAAAGGACACAGACACCAGGGGGATGACGGCATGACTCGGGGCGGGGGGGTGGGGAGGGAGAGAATGGGAAGGCAATGGGGGAATAAGGACATATATGTAATACCTTAATAAAGAAAAAAAAAGATTGTCTCAGAGTTTAAGAATTCCTATAAATAAACCAAATTGAACCTCCATTTTAAAAATGAGTCATCAATTACTAAGTAAATTATTAGACTGTAATAATGACTTAAGGAACAAAAATGAAGTTATTTGCTTTGTACTACTGAATCCTTATCTAAACACTATTTCCTATAATAATCATTCTATACATTGTACTTCATTAGGACAAATCCCTAAGCCCCCACCACTTTAATTACTATTCCAAAAACACTATAGCCTAAAGCAGCAGCCACATAGGTATATATGACATGAGTACATGAAAAAAAGGTGACATTTGAACATTTGCTATAAGAATAAAATGTAATATATTTCTAAGATAGATGTCAACATAATGCACTAAAGACCTTTCAACTACTATAGTTATCTAAAAATGGAATAAGGTAATTTATAAATTAGCTAGAGGCCCGGTGCACTGGGGAGGGTGGTGTCCCTCAACCCAGCCTGAACCCTCTCCAATCTGGGACCCCTCAAGGGATGTCTGACTGCCCATTTAGGCCCGATCCTGGCAGTCGGACATCCTTCTCACAATCCAGGACTGCTGGATCTCAACTGCTCACCTGCCAGCCTGATCACCCCTAACCACTTCCCTGCCAGCCTGATCGATGCCTAACTGCTCCCCTGCTTTCCTGATTCTCCCAACTGCCCTCCCCTCCCCAACAGATCCCCTCCAACAGCCCTTTTTTGCTGACCTGGTCACCACCAACAGCCCTTTTTTGCTGACCTGGTCACCCCCAACTGCCCTCCCCTGCAGGCCTGGTCGCTACCACTTGCCCTTCCCTGCTGGCCCCATCCCCCAACTTCCCTCCCATGTTGGCTCAGTCACCCCCAACTGCCTTCCCCTGCTGGCCTGTTCACCCCTAACTACCCTCCCCTACAGGCCTGATCACCCACAACTACCCCCTCCTGCTGGCCATCTTGTGGCAGCCATCTTTTGATCTCATGGGTTGGCTATCTTGTGTGAGCGTGAACAGGTCAATTTGCATATTATCTCTTCATTATATAGGATAACGCTTTGTAAAAATACTTTATAATTGCCCTAGCTGGTTTTGCTCAGTAGATAGAGTGTTGGCCTGAGGATTGAAGGGTCCCGGGTTTGATTCCAGTCAAGGGTACACGCCAGGTTTCCGGCTTGATCACCAGTTGGAGGCGTGCAGGAGGCAGCTGATGAATGATTCTCTCTCAGCACTGATGTTTCTCTTTCCCTCACTCTCCCTTCCTCTCTGAAATCAGTAAAAATATATTTTGAAAGAACATTATCGAGAAACCAAGACGGTGGCATAGCTGAACAACTGAACTTGCTGCTTCACATAACCACTTCAAAACTACAACTAAAAGACAAAACTGACACCTTCCAGAACCACAGGAAGGCTGGCTGAGTGGAAATTATACAACTAGAAGGAAAGAGAAAAGCACACAAAGACTCAGAGGAGGTGCTGAAGTATAGTGCAGAGATACAGAGGCATGTACACGGAAAGAGCTAGCAATTGAGGACATGGTTGTCTTTTTCAATCAGGAGGAAGACACAAGCTCCTGACTGCTCTGAACTCCAGTTCTGGGCAAGACTCTGGGGATTCAGACTCATATGGGGAGAAACTAGACTGTGTGACATCAGATGGATCTTGAGAGCAGCTTTGTCTCAGAAGTGCTTGAAATTATTACAGTGGGACACTGAGATCTGGGGCCTCTTAGGGCAGGGCTGAGGATCAGCCATAGCTGTTTCCTCTGCCCTGTTGATTCTCTGAGACCCCACCCCACCCCAGGTGTGTGCAGAGGCTTTTGCATATGAGTGCCCTGGCCTTTTGCAATCTAAAATTACCCAACAGCCAACACCGGTATGGTTCAGTGGTAGAGTGTAGGTCTGCAGACTGAAAGGTCCCAGGTTTGATTCCGGTCAAGGGCATATACCTTGGTTGCGGGCACATCCCAAGTAGGGGGTGTTCAAGAGGCAGCCGATTGATGATTCTCTCTCATCGATGTTTCTAACTCTCTCCCTCTCTCTTTCTCTCTGTAAAAAATAAAAAAATAAAAATTACCTAACAAACTGTAGCTGGGTCAGAGAAACCCAAAATATCCAAAAGAAGTCCCAAAGCCCTACAGCAACTGCAATGGTTCACAGCTGGGCCACATCTGGACACCTCCAAACCCCAAAGAAATCTGCAGATCTCTCCATAGCTCCTGCTGGGTGGCTTCAGGCAGAGGCTAAATTAGCACCTCCTTAGAGATCCAAGAGCCAGTGTACCCAATGGTCAGAATGGGACCATCCAGATTACAATTCCTCAGTTCTATAAAGGACACATTCAGGGGGCAGACTCAGTGAGCATCAAATTCCCACTGAAGCAAGTCTTGCCCCGTAAGGGTATCTCCAGCACAGAAGTTATCCCATAGTAGACACAGCTGATTCTCACAACCTGAAGGTCAATTCCTCACAGTGATACCAACAACAATCAAGACTTAACTACAAGAAGATTGAACACATAGCCCACAGGGGTGCACTAAGAGTGTCCACCTCAGGCAACTGGATCCCATAGGACACCTAGCACACAAAGTCACTATCAACTCAGGGAAGCAGCCAAAATGCCGAGACAAAGAAACAGGTCACAAATGAAAGAAATGGAGGAAAGCAAACGTCTGGATATAGAGTTCAAAACCATGGTTACAGGGTTTTTCAAGAATTTTCTAGAAACCACCATTAAATTTAGTTAGATCCTTGAGGATATGAAAAAGGACCAACTAGAAAATAATCATAAAGTGACTGAAATAAAATATAATATACAGAGATCGAACAGCAGACTAGAGAATCCCAAGAATCAAGTCAATTATTTGAGATTCAAAGAAGCAAAAAATACCCAAATGGAAAAACAAAAAGAATCCAAAAATAAGAAGATAGTGTAAGGAGCCTCTGGGACAACTTCAGGCATACCAACATCCGAATTATGGGGGTGCCAGAAGAAGAGAGAGAGCAAGATACTGAAAACCTATTTGAAGAAATAATGACAGAACACTTCCCCTACCTGGTGAAAGAAATAGACTTATAAGTCCAGAAAGCACACAGAACCCCAAACAAAAGGAATCCAAAGAGGACCACAACAGGACACATCATAATTAAAAGGCCAAGAGCAAAAGACAAAGAGAGAATAGTAAAAGCAGCAAGATAAAAGCAGGTAGTTACCTACAAGGGAGCACCCATACAATTGTCAGCTGATTTCTCAACAGAAACTATGCAGGCCAGAAGAGAGTGCCAAGAAATATTCAAAGTGATGAATATCAAGAACCTGCAACCAAGATTACTCTACCCAGCAAAGCTATCACTCAGAATCGAAGGCCAGATAAAGAGCTTCCCAAATAATAATTTTAAAAAAAGCTAAAGGAGTTCATCACCGCCAAACCAGAATTATATGAATTGCTGAAGGGGGTTCTTTAGGAAGAGGAAGAAAATAAAGATAAAAATTATGAACAAGTGAATCTAAAAATCAAGGGAATTAAAAAATCTGATGAACAACATTAACTGGTGAATATAACAGAATCAGAGGTATGGAAGGGGAGTGAACTGACGATTCTCGGGGATAATGGGAGTAGGGGGGGCGGTGCGGGAAGACACTGAACATAAACTGTGCACCTATGGATGAGGACAATGGGGGGTGGGGAAAGGGCAGAGGGTGGGGTGGGAACCTTTTGGAGGGGAGCAATGGAGGGGGGAAAAATGAACATTTGTAATAGTATAAACAATAAAGATTTATTTAAAAAAAATAAAAAATAAAATCCATCCTATAATGTAGGAATGTACTAAATCAAAGTAAATTAAAATATGGTTGATAGCAGGAATCATACTGTTTTTAAGGTGATCCATACTAAAGCTTCAAAACAGCTGATCTACTACACTAGAGTTACCTTTACCTTATTTAATGCCTAACATTGAGTGCTTTCTATGAATCACGCACTACTATATAAGGTGTTTTGAATGTATCATGCCATTTACAGGAATTTAAAAAAGAAACAAACAAAAAAAACAACTTAGCCCTCACTTGTTTGGCTCAGTGGATAGAGCGTTGGCCTGCGGACTGAAGGGTCCCAGGTCCAATTCCAGCCAAAGGCACATGCCCAGGATGTGGTCTCAATCCCTGGTGGGAGACATGCAGGAGGCAGCCAAATCAGTGATTCTCTCTCATCATTGATGTTTCTCTCTCTCTTCCTCTCTCTGAAATCAATAAAAATATATTTTAAAAAAATAAATAAAAGCTTAAAATGCAAAGCTTAAATGATAGTTACATACTATAAAAATCAAAGAAGTCCTATTAAAATCATGATTCAGAAAACTTAAGGCAAATAAAATTCTACAAAGTATAACAGTAAAACAAATTTCCACCTTTACTTCCCTGAACAACCAAGAGCTTCCTTTATTTCTAAGGAACCATCTTTACTATCTTCAGCTGAAAAAATCAGAGATATAGTCTGAACTTTGGGAAATCTAGGCAACAGTTTTTTCTCATAGACAACTTCTATAAATTCAAGAATAGAACAAATACTGATAGAAAATTTACCAATATAGCAATAGAAAATATGTTGCCATCCTACCAGATACTTCAACATCTCAACTTTTGAATATTTCAAGAATACTATTGCACAATATAAAATCAACAGAAGTCCTTCTCCCCAACTTTTTTCATTGGAGTATGGCATATTTGTAATTAAAATATATTTCTTGGTGAAGTTAAAAAGAGAATGAAAAGAATGTATCAGAGTAGAAAACAAAGTAATGCTAAAACTACTAGAATTACCCTGTTGCTTGATGTTTATAATTTTTTTCAATTATTTCATTAGTACCTTATAAAGGATGTTTTTAAATGTTTATTTTGGAAACATGCTTACCACACTGGAACTTTTGTTAAGAAAACTTAGATGATGTCAGTTCAAAAGACTTTTTCTCCAAAGTAACTTATTTTTATGCATTATAAGACAGAAAAAATCTAGTTTGTCATAAAATGTCCAAAAATTCAATAAGTAGTTCTCTCCTGAGGTGGGGAGGCGGGAGGAGGAAGTAGTGAATTTCTCCCTAAACTGTAAAACACATGCTTGTACCCTTACAAAAACATTTTTAAAAATACATCAATCTCCCTCAGTGGATAGTGTCAGCATTCGGACTGAAAGGTCCCTGGTTAAATTCCGGTCAAGGGTACATACTTCAGATGCAGGCTGGGTCCCTGGCCCCCATTGGAGAGCGTGTGGGAGGCAACCAATCCATATGTCCCGCGCACATTAATGTTTCTCTTTCTCTCCCCTTCCCTTCTACTCTCTAAAAAAAAAAAAAAAAAAAAAAAAAAAAAATCCACCAGGTAAAGATTAAGGGGGAAAAAAAGTACATGAACCAAAAAACATATATAAATAAAGAACCAAATTTTAATGAGTTTTTCTATTATCAACTAGTATTCCAAAACTATAAAAACAGCTATTAACAGTTTATATAAACTGTATAAAATACTAAAATTGTACACATTTGTCTAGATAACAAAAAAGTAATGAACATCACGATTTGACTTAGTGTGTACTTTGCACTTGATCACAGAATTTTAAGATTCGTTTCATTTTAGTGGTTTTGTACCATCATCAGACCTCAAGTAATATTGTCCACACTTCTTAACTCACTAGTTTTTACCAGAGATGAAGTGGTTCTATAAAGAAAGTAGCAGCTCTATGAAGATTGCTTATTTAAAAATAAGCCTTCTTTTTCTATTTGCTTATCAAATGCTGAAGTTTCTCATATTCAAATGTCATGTTTATAAAGAACTGATACATATGTTTTTAAAATATTAGTTTTAACATTAGCTGTTTCTAATGTCAATAGTTAGCATTACCTGATAAAATTCTATAATGATCCTATATAAATCTATATAATAATGTTACATAAGAGTAATATGCAAATTGACCGTCACTCCAACACACAATATGGCAGCTCCCATGTGGACACAAGATGGCCATCAGTGGAGGGAAGTTGTGGGCGATCAAGCCTGTGGGGGAGGGCAGTTGGGGGTTACCAGGCCTGCAGGAGAGGGCAGTTGGGAGCAACCAGATTGACAGAGGAGGGGAGTTAAGGGTGACCAGGCCAGGTAGGGATGTCAGTTAGGGGCCATCAGGCCAGCAGGGGAGCAGTTAGGCATCAATCAGGCTGGCATGGGAGTGGTAGGGGGTGATCAGGCTGGCAGGCAGAAGTAGTTAGGGGCAATCAGGCAGGCAGGCTGGTGAGCGGTTGGGAGCCAGCAGTCCTGGATTGTGAGAAGTATGTCTGACTGCCCAGTGGAATCGGGCCTAAATGAGCAGTTGGATATCCCTCGAGGGATGATTGGAGAGAGTTTAGACTGGGCTGAAGGACACGGACATGGACACACACACACACACACACATACACACACATGAATGAGTTTCGTGCACCAGACCTCTAGTCTATATACAAAAGAGGTGATATGAAAATTGACCATCACTCCAACACACAAGATAGCCACCCTCATGTGGATACAAGATAGCTGGCAGGAGAGGGCAGTTAGGAGTGACCAGGCTGGCAAGGGAGAAAAGTTAGGGGTGACCGGGCCTGCAGGGAAGGGCAGTTGGGGGTGACCAAGCCAGCAGGGGAGGGCAGTAAGTGTTTACCAGGCCAGTAGGAGTGGGAAGTTAGGGTGACTAGGCCAGCAGGGGAGGACAGTTGGAGGTGACCAGGCTGACAAGAGAAGGCAGTTAGGGGTGACTGGGCCAGCAGGGGAGGGCAGTTAAGGGCAATAAGGCCTGCAGAGGACAGTTAGGGGTGACCAGGCCAGCAGGGGAGGAAACTTAGGGGTAATTGGGCAGGCAAGGGAGCAGTTAGGCATTGATGAGGCTGGCAGAGGAGTCTAGGGAGTGATAAGGCTGGCAGGCAGAAGCGGTTAGGGGCAATCAGGCAGGCAAGCAGTTGGGAGCCAGCAGTCCTGGATTGTTAGAGACCTGATCCTACCAGACATCCCTCGAGGGGTCCCAGATTGGAGAGGGTGCAGGCTGGGCTGAAGGACACACACTACCCCCCCTAACCTCCCCCCCCCCCCCCCCCGCATGAATTTCGTGTACTAGGTCTCTAGTAAAAGCATAATATGCAAATCGACTGAAAGGCTGAACAGCAGAACAACCACGCTATGACATCCACTGGCGCCAGGCCAGTCAAGGCAGGTGCAATGTGATTGGCCGGGGCCTTGCAATCACCCCATGATTGCCCCACAAAGAGAGAGCTCAGGCCACCAGCCCGAGGGGGGATGAATCAGGGGGCTCCCCAATTGCCCCAAAGAGGGAGGCACACGCTATCTGGCAGCAGCAGGTGGGTGGGGCCTCCCCCTGAGAAGTGGGAGCAGGCTGGGCTCAGGGACACCCCCCCCTCAACCAGTTCATGAATTTCAGGCACCAGGCCTCTAGTCTTTTAATAGGCAGCCATTATTTTAAGTGCAGAAAATGTGTATTCTACTACTGTAGCTCTTTACTAAGTTTTGGAATCCCAGAGAATTAAGAGACTAATATACTCAGCAAACTACAAATGCTAAATCTTTTTTCAGGGATCACCTTGCTAACATAATCATCTATTTCTCAAAGAGAAAAGGCCATTCAAATTTTCAAAAAGTGTCAAATCAAATGTATATATATCACAAATACAGACTTAAACTTTAATGGATGACTAGTTTTAAAACAACCTCTCCAATGGATGCTTAACCATTTCACTGTTAAAGAGAGCAGTATTTAACATACAATCCATACTTTGAATTTGACTCATTACATACTATATCCTATCGCAACTTAAAATTTACCAAGACCTATACTAAAGTTTTGTTTGAGGCAAAATATTTATTTTGTGTTACGATTATCTGGCTGAACCAATCAAAGGAAACTAGTTTCTCTTAGCTAATCTGGGCAGTGAACTTGAGAAAAGAAAGCAACATAAATGAATATGATACATTCCTAATTTATGCAACCCCATAGAAAACCCCCAGCCATCGGTGACATTCCTAACACAAAAAAGGACATAAATTATATCACAATTATTTCTGATAACTTTTAAATCATGTTTCTCCCCCCACCCCCTTATTTTAAATACTACAGCAAATCTGGTGTGGAAAATGAGCAAGTAATTTTTCCTTGGGATATCAGGAGGGATCCTACCTCCACAGTTGTAACTACTATCCAAGGATACAGCTCTACCCCAGGGTGGGAATGTGCAGAAACTCAGTAACTGCTCCAAAGGTAAACAGAACCTTGTTTTTTCTTTTCTTTTTTTTTCTTTTTTTCTGTCGCGGTACAAAGAACTCAACATAATCCCCTAAAAGGTACACTTGTTTTAAAAAGGTCAAAGGAGGGCCAATAACTCCATTAGAAAGGTGAGAATCTCTTTCCTCTTTTACTTGCCCTGGCCTAACATTTCACCTCTTTCCTGCAGCAAAATGCCATAATAGGGAAGGTCACAGGAACAGGATGAAAAAGTCCTGGCCATAACCCTCCAGGCCCCCAAATCCAAGGAAGTCTTAATGTTTTCATCTTCTTAATCCCACCCAGAGCAAGATTCATGATTAACCCCACCCCTGACCACAGTCCCCATTTCAGTCCCTATCTTCCCCAACTTGTCCTCAAATCAGCTTTTCCAAGGACTTGCCAGGTAAGTGAGCTAAGCAATAAAACAAAGACAGACTTTGGAGCCGAAGGTAGGTCAGCCTTGCAGGGTACTTAAGGGGAGAGCAGAAAATACTTGAAAAGAACTAAGAAAGGTCCAAGGACTCGTGGACGGACTGTGCCTTGGAAGTCCAGGCCGGCAGATAAAACCAGAAAGGCACGGAGAACGAAGAAAACTAGCAGGAGAGACATTTTGGGAGCAGAACAGAAGCGCCCCCTCTGGTGTTGAAGGATCAGCAGTCAAATCCGAGAAGCGCCGCGTCGCGTCTAGAATACTAGGGCGGACTCTGCACCCGCCCCGGGAGACCTCCGCAATCTCACACAGAGTCGAAGGTTCCCCAGCATTGGCCCCTTCCCATGCCCTGGCCCAAGCGGATAGGGTGCAAACTGGAAAACGAGGGCCCAGCTCTCCTGTCTCCCGCTGCCCGCAATCCCCCTCCCCCAGCACGGACACCGCGCCTACCTGTAGCACCAGGGGCTCGGGGTTGAAGGCCAGGGTCAGCAGCAACTGCATGCGCTCCGAGTCCTTGAGGTTGCGGAGTAGGAAGCTGCCCGAGTCTTTGGTCTCCGCATAGCGGCGCACCAGGCGGTCGAGCAGGCGCTGTGAGGGGCAGTGCACCAGGTCAGACCAACCCTCCACAGCCTCGGGCGTCAGCAGCCGCACGTCGCCGTTCAGGCGCGCGAACTCAGTGCGCGGCATGGCCTGCAGCAGGTCGCAGCGAGGCCGGCCGGTGGCCCGCTTGCAGATGCTCTGGTCGAGCTGCGCCAGCTCGCGCTGCGAGCCCAGGCGCTTGAGCACCACTCGGCGGCGGCCACCCTCGCGGGGCTCGCCATACTGCGCGAAGTACACGTTCTTCACGTTGAGGAAGTCCAGCAGGCGCAAGCGGCCCCACGCCTCGAACACTACTTGCCCGTTGAGGAAGCGGCGGCACCAGCTCGTGCCGAAGCACGCCGGGCACTTATTGAGCTGCAGGAAGCGCCGGTCGGTCAGTTCATTGCGCTGCCAGGAGGCGAGCAGCGACGGCGAGTGCAGCACCATCAGCACCAATAAGCTGCCCAGAGCCGCCAGCTTCAGCGAGCGGGACAGGCGACCTAGCTTCGGGGGCACCAGGCGCCACATCCCGCCCGCCGCCCGTCCGCACAGGAGGGCGAGGGCACCCCCTGGGCGCCCCCGCCGCGCCGAAACCCCGAATGGGAGGAACAGCGAGGGAGCGGGCCGGGGTGGGAGCGAGGTGTGTGAGCTGGAGCGGGAGCGGGAGCGGGAAAGGGCCAGCTCTAGCAGGCTCCTACTTCCAGTTCCTAACCTCCTCAACTCTAGCTCCTAACACCGAGCTCCGGCCCCGGTTCCCGGGGCGCCTCTTTTCTGCCAGCCGAGTTATGGAGGGGCGGAAAGGGGGTGGGGGTGACGCGCGGGCCCGAATGCCACGCGCCCGCCCGCGCACGCGCACAGCACTCTCAGGGCGTGAGAGCTGCGGCAGAGGCCGGGTTTTGGGGAGATCAAAGGAGGGACTCACGGAAGAAGAAGAAAAGCTAGAGTGTCTCACTCCGCGAGCAGCAACAGTGTAGGAAGATGGGATTGAAGGAGGCGCCCGCCGCTGGCCCGGGCTCCTAGCTGGCTCTCCGGAGACTCTGGGAGTCGGGGGCGGGGCACCCGGAAAGCGTAAGCACAGCTCTTGGGTTGGCAGCGGGGCGTCTCCGTGGGGGCGGAGTCCGAGCCCGAGCTGTGAACACGCAGAATTGAAAGCCTTAAGATACCGTGTTAAAGGGACAGTAAGATAATAGCTTAATAAAAAAACGAAAGAATTTTTTTTTTAAAAAATAAAGGGACAGTAAAAGGAACAGGGAACCCTCCTGGCCTGATGTCCACATGACTCCTACCCTATACGTTCTGGAGAAGCAAAGATGAGCTGTTGGCATATTTGCTTTGCTCCCCACCTGCTTTCCCAGACTGGCCCAGAAGCCTTTTCCTATTGGGCACAGAGACCGCCCAGGAGCCGGTGGGAGGGCACCCCACGTGGTCCCCTGCAAGCAGGGACTTGCTGTGGCGGTAACCATGGGAACGGGGGACGGGACAGCCTGGTGCTCTGCGCAGGCGGGTTGGCTCTGGTTCATGGCAGCACTGCAAAAATAACTCGGGAGTGAATTACAGCGCCTTGTTTTGGTATAAATTTTAGAAGACCAGGATTCTAGCAGTAGCTGCGAATAATAATGATTCTCAATTTTAGCGTTAGAATGAGGAGTTGTTAGTCTGAATGATAGGTGGTTCCTGATACAGTATTAAATACCTAGGTCTTAACTGAGTTAATTTTAGAGATGGAACAATGATTTTTAGGAGACCTCAGTAATTGTCATGTATAGACCATCTGTACAGGGGCCTAATGAGAAGCACTGTCAAATTCACTTTTCTCTATAGCTGTTGTAAATGAGCCATCGTCATGAGACGTACTGTTGAAGTTAATATTTTGTCCTTCATGATATAAGGACTCAAACTTAGGGAAAAAAGCTTTGGACAATTAAATATATTCAATATAGAAGTGATTTTTTAAAATGCTATTACATTAAATACAGACAAATTGGGAGATTTAGTCTTCAAGACTGCTACAAAATGATTTAAAGAAATTTTGCTGCTACGTGAAGAAATTTTACTTCCACCTTTGGCAGTAATTTGGTTTAACTTGCCTTCAAGCATCCCAAAACTCCATACAAAGTAAAGTTCTGAGCAGAATCTCAAATGAGAATTTTTATAAGAATAGAGATTAATATGATTGGCCTGGAAATGTCAGAGCTGCTGCTGCTGAATGGTTGGCAAGTTTATTACTAAATGGCAGACTTCTTTAGCATCTTTTGTACCTGCACGGTTTCCCTGAATTGATACTAGCACATGTGTCAAACACAAGGCCGGCGGGCCAAATCCGTCCCGCCAGGCCTTGCAATGTGGCCCGCACCGCGCTGTCATCACTGCACTCCGCTGCATTTCCATCACAATGACAGTTTATGACTGTTCAGTAAACCATTCGGCCCGCGATTTAGGCTGGATTTTAGATTTTGGCCCCTTCTCTGATTGAGTTCGACACCCCTAATTGATAGGATGGCTTTGTGTGTTTGGTGTCCTATATGTCCCAGTGGGTCAGCCTCCCCAGTTACCTGAGGTAGATACTCTTGGTGCTCCCCTTTGTGGAGTGCATGTACAACCTTGTTGTAGTTAAGTCTTGATTGTTGTTGGTATCACTGGGAGGAATTGACCTCCAGGCCAATTGGCTGTGAGTATCAGCTGTGTCTACTCCAATACCTTCTGTATCAGAGAAAGTCTTATAGGATCAAACTTGGAAAATTGCAAAAGCCTCTGTGCTCAGCATGGATGGGGCGGAGTCTCAAGGCTAAGCCAATAGTCTTGGCTTCCCGTCAGCCCTACCCTTGTGTGCTAGCCTCAGACCTCTGCATTCCACGGATCCCCTAGGTTTCCGCCTGACAGTCCAGATTCCCCTTGCAAGAGCTTGGGTGCCCCAGGAACTCACCTGAAATTGGGTCGGGTCTCTAGTCTGGAGCTTCCAACTCCTTCTGCTATGGAGCAGCTGTGGCAAAATCTGTGGTCAGACCTCTCTGCACGCACTCACTCTCATGCTCTGGCTCCAGCTCCCTGGTCTCTCAGTCTGGTCAGAACTTTCTGCGTGTTCTCACTCCCGAGCTGCTGCTCCTGGCTCTCCCAAGTCTCCCAGTCTCTGAGTCTCTGGGTGTCTTCTTTACAATCCAGATTCCACCCCTATGAGCCTGAGTCCATCGGGTTTCGGCCAGGTTTGGGGGTTAGTGCAGTCGGAACTGGGGTTCAGTAGAGCCTGGGGTTTCCTTTCCCCTCCCATCAGCCAGGCGCTCGGCTGCCCTTCCTCTCTGTGCGCACGTCTCCCTACTTCAGCGCTTTGCAGTTCCCCTGATCCGTGAGCCTCTCTCCTTCTTTCTACTTGTAGATTTCCCACTCAGCCAACTTTCAGTGGTTTTGGATGAAGTCCGTTCTGTCTTTTAGTTGTTTTGAAATTGTTGTGTGAGGCGGCAGCTTAGGTGCTTACCTAGGCCGCCATCTTGGTATCTCCCCTGAATACTTACTTATTTATTTTTCATCATATTTATTTTGAGATTCATCCATGTGTTGCATTTATCAGTCCATTGCTATTAATTGTTGAGCAGTATTCTATGCCACAACTTATCCTGTCTCCTATTCATAGATTTTAAAAAATATATATTTTATTGATTTTTTACAGAAAGGAAGGGAGACAGATAGAGAGGTATAAACATCAATGAGAGAGAAACATCGACCAGCTGCCTCTTGAACACCCCCTACTGGGGATGTGCCCACAACCAATGTACATGCCCTTGACCTGAATCGAACCTGGGCCCCTTCAGTCCGCAGACTGACGCTCTACCACTGAGCCAAACCGATTTCAGCAGATTTTGTTTTTTATGATTACTATGTTCAGCTATTATGAGCACTCACTTATAAGTGTTTGTATGGACATAAGCTTTTATTTCTTTAGGGTTACTGCCTACGAGTGAAATTGCTGCTAAGATAAGCGTATGTTTAATTTTTAAGAAATATTGAAATCGTTTTCTGAGCAATTGTAGCATTTATATTCCCAACAGCAGTGTATGAGGATTACAGTGGCTCTAAAACCTTGCCAATACTTCGTATGGTCAGTCATTTTTAGCCATTGTAGTAGGTATGTAGTAGTATCCTGCTGTTTTATTTATTTTTATTTTTTGCATGGTTGAAATAATTTATTAACTTAGTTTGCTATACACTTTAAAAATCACATATTATATATACAGTGTAGTAAGATGTGTTATTTTCCCCATTCATATTTATGAAGCAGTTTTATTTATGCTTTTAACACTTTTTATACCTGTGTCAAAATCATTAAGAGTTTATCATTAACCTTTCACAGAACATACAAACTTTGAAAAAGTGCTGTGAAACAAATATTTGAGCAAAAACAATTTGTGTATGATGCTGGGAACTTTTTTCTTTGTCACAAAAGCCTGATTGTATAATATTAGGTTGCATGAATTAAAAAAAAAATGTGGAAGTGTGGATTTGTCATCTGCACAATATATTGTAGTAACCACTTCTTTATTGCTCTTCAAGTGGTTTTTTTTTAAAAAGGGCTTGTTTCAAAAGACAATACTTGCAAATGCCCACGACTAACGATTGAATCTGTGTGGAATGTGTTTGCCTCCACTTTTTGCTGAGTTTGACAAGACACCTCCATGAAAATCCAAAACTTAATTAATTGAGGTTGTTTTAGGCTAATGAGTTTCCTGAAAGAGCGATTTGCTGTTCACAGGGCAGTAGTTGAGAGCATGAGCTATAATGTAGAATTCATAAGTACTTGAATATAAGAAAAATACATCTTACCTGAGGGGTAATTTTGGAGCAAAATCTTTTTTTAATTTATGTTTTTATTTATTGATTAAGGTGTTATATATGTGTTCTTATCCCTCTGTTTCCCCCCGTTCCCCACTCCTGCTGTCACCCCCCTGGTGTCTGTGTCTATTGGTTAGACTTATATGTATGCATATAAGTTCTTTGGTTGATATGACCCTCTTACCCCCACCCTCCCCAATTTTCCCTCTGAGATTTAATGGTCTGATCGATGCTTCTGTGTGTCTGGATCTGTTTTTGTTCATCAATATATGTTGTTCATTATATTCCACAAATGAGTAAGATAATATAATATTTATCTTTCTCTGACTGGCTTATTTTGCTTAGCATAATGCTCTCCAGTTCTATCCATACTGTTGTAAATGGTAACAATTCCTTCTTTTTGTATTGCAGCATAGTACTCCATTGTGTAAATATACCTCAGTTTTCTAATCCACTCATCTGCTGATGGGCACTTAGGCTGTTTCCAAATCTTAGCTATGGCAAATTGTGCTGCTATGAACATAGGGGTGAATATATCCTTTCTGATTGGTGTTTTTAGTTTCTTGGGATATATTCCTAGAAGTTGGTCAAAAGGGAGATCCATTTTTAGTTTTCAGAGAAAACTCCATACTCTTCTCCACAGTGGCTGCATCAGTCTGCACTCCCACCAGCAGTGCAAGATGGTTCATTTTTTCTTTGCATCCTTGCCAGCACTTGTCATTTGTTGATGATAGCCATTCTGACAGGTGTGAGATGGTACCTTATTGTCGTTTTTATTTGCATCTCATGGATGATTAATGATTTTAAGCATGTTTTCACATGTCTCTTGGCCTTCTTTATGTCCTCTTTCAAAAAGTAACTATTTAGGCCCGTTTCCCATTTTTTGAATGGGTTGTTTATCTTTCTTTTGTTACCTTGTATGAGTTCCCTGTAAATATTGAAGATTAAACGCTTATTGGTGATAACGTTTGTGAATATGTTCTCCCATGCAGTGGACTTTCATGTTGTTTTGTTGATGGTTTCTATTGTTGTTCAGAAGCATTTTATTTTATTTTATTTTTTAAATAATATTTTATTGATTTTTTTACAGAGAGAAATTGAGAAGGATAGAGAGTTAAAAACATTGATGAGAGAGGAACATTGATCATCTGCCTCCTGCACACCTTCCACTGGAGATGTACACAACCAAGGTACATGCCCTTGACTGGAATCGAACCTGGGACCCTTCAGTCCTCAGGCTGATGCTCTATTCACTGAGCCAAACCAGTTTCAACAGCTTTTTTATTTTGATGTAGTCCCATTTGTTTATTTTCTCTTTAGTTTCCATTGCCCAAGGAGCTGAATCAGTGAAAATATTGCTTTGGTATATGCCTCAGATTTTGCTGCCTGTGGATTCCTCTAATATTTTTTATGGTTTCCTGTCTTATGTTAAGTCTAGTATCCATTTTGAGTTTATTTTTATGTATGGTATAAATTGGCGACCTAGTTTCATTTTTTTTTGCATGTATCTTTCCAATTTTCCCAACACCATTTATTGAAGAGACTGTCTTTTCTCCATTGTATGTTCTTGCATCCTTTGTCAAATATTAATTGAGCTTAGTGGTTTGGACCTATATCTGGGTTCTCTATTCTATTCCATTGGTCTACATGTCTGTTCTTGTGCCAGTACCAAGAACAGACATGTAGACCAATGGAATAGAATAGAAAATAGGTTTTGGATTGTTGTGTTTTAACTGTAATTTATTTCCAGGATGTTTTAAATTTCTCTTTGATCTCTTTGGTAACCCAATCATGGTTTAATAGCATGCTATTCAACTTTCAAATGTTTGAATTTTTGGATTGTTTTTATTGTAGTTTATTTTTAATATTATGACATTGTGATCTGAGAAGATACTTTTTAAGAACAGTGGCAGTTTTAAGAACAGTGGCTTTGTAATACTGCTTGAAATCTGGTATTGAGATCCCTCCAACTTTGTCCTTCTTTCTCAAGATTGCTGCAAGTATTCAGGGTCTTTTTTTATTTCAGATGAATTTTTTGAGAGTTCGTTCTATGTCAGTGAAATATGCCATTGGTATTTTAATAGGGAGCACATGGAATCTATACATTGCTTTAGGTAGTAAGGACATTTTAATATATAATATTGATTCTAACAATCCATGAAAATGGTATGTTCTTCCATATGTTTATGATTCCCCTGTTTCTTTGCAGTGTTCGGTAGTTTTCTGTGTACAGGTCTTTTTCCTTCTTAGTTAAGTTTATTTCTAGGTATCTTAATTTTTTAGGTGTGATGATAAAAGGGGATTTTTTTTAATCTCTCTTTCTGTAAATTCACTATTGGTGTATAAAAATGCCATAGATTCCTTGGCATTAATTTTGTATCCTGCTACATTGCCAAATTCATTTATTAAGTTTAATAGTTTTTTTATGGAGTCTTTTGGGTTTTCTATGTACAATATCATGTCATCTGCAAATAATAACAGTTTTACATTTTCTTTTCCAATTTGGATACCTTTTATTTCTTCTTGACTGATCACCATTGCTAGTTCTTGTAATACTATGTTGAACAGGAGTGGTGAAAGTGAGCATCCTTGTCTTGTTCCTGTTCTTAAGGGAAATGAGTTTAGTTTTTGTCCACTGAGTATGATGTTGGCTGTAGGTTTGTCATATAAGGCTTTTATTATGTTGAGGTATCATCCCTCTATTTCAATTTTGCTGAGGGTTTTTATTAAGAAAGAATGTTGGATTTTTTCAAATGCATTTTCTGCATCAATTGATATGACTGTGATTTTTATCCTTCAGATTTTTTAATGTGATGTATCATGTTTATTGATTTGCAGATATTGTACCATCCTTGTATCCTGAGAAGAAAACCTACTTAGTAGTGGTGTATAATCTTTCTGATGTAATGCTAGATCTGATTTGCTAGAATTTTACTGATGATTTTTGGCACTTATATTCATGAGGGATATTGGCCTGTAATTCTCTTTCATTGTTTTTTTCTTTATCTAGTTTTGGTATTGCCAGGGTTATGCTGGCCTCATAGAATAAGCTTGGAAGTATTCTTTCTTCTTGATTTTTTTTGAAATAGTCTGAGGAGGAAAAGTCTTAGTTATTTTTTGAATGTTTAGTAAAATTCCCCTGGAAGACATCTAGCTCCAGATTTTTTTTTTTTTTTCTGGAGGCTTTTTGATGACTGATTCAATTTTCTCCATAGTTATCAGCCTATTGAAATTTTTATTGAGTTTTGGAAGTTTGTATTTTTCTAGAAATATGTCCATTACCTCTAGGTTGTCTAGTTTGTTGGAATAGAATTGTTCATAGTTTTTTAACAATCCTTTTTATTTTTATGGGATCTGTTGTTATTTCACCTCTTTCATTTCTGATTTTGTTCATTTGGGTCCTCTCTTCTTGCTTCTTGGTAAGCCTGGCTAGAGGTTCATTAATCTTATTTATCCTTTCAAAAAACCAGCTCTTGATTTCATTTATCTTTTTTGTGTTTTTTTGCATTTGTTTTGTTTTGTTTTGTTTTTTGTCTCTTTGCCATGTATTTCTGCTCTGATGTTTATTATCTCCTTCCTTCTGCTCACTCAGGGCTTTTCTTGTTGCTCTCTTTCTAATTCTTTAAGTTGTAGGGTTAGATTTTTTATTTTATTTATTTATTTTTTTAGGTAAGCCTGGAGAGCTATCAGCATCTCTCTCAGGACTGGTTTCACTGTGTCCTCTAAGTTTTGGATTGTTGTGTTTTAACTGTCATTTATTTCCAGAATGTTTTAAATTTCTCTTTGATCTCTTTGTAATCCAATTGTGGTTTAATAGCATGCTATTCAACTTGCAAGTGTTTGAATTTTTGGATTGTTTTTATTGTAGCTTATTTTTAATATTATGACATTGTGATCTGAGAAGATACTTGATATGATTTCAATCTCCTTGAATTAGGAGAGACTTTGCCTATATCCCATCATGAGGTCTATCTTTGAAAATGTCCCATGTATACTTGAGATGAATGTATATTCTATGGCTTTGGTGTGAAATGTTCTGAAGATTTCAATTCGTCCTGAACATTTGCCACTAGTCCATATGGTCTAGTGAGTAATTTAGGACTAGAGGTCCAGTGCATGAAATTTGTGCATTGGGTGTGTGTGTGTGTGTGTGTGTGTGTGTGTGTGTGTGTTATCCCTCAGTCCAGCCTGCATCCTCTTCAATGTCAGATATCCCTCTCACATTCTGGGACTGCCGGCTCCCAACCACTCGCCTGCCTGCCTGTATAAATTCCCCTAACCACTCTGCCTGCCAACCTAATCACCCCCTAACTACTCCCCTGCTGGCCTGATTGATACCTAACTGCTCCTTTGCCAGCCCTATCTCCCCCAACTGCTCTTGCCTATTGGCCTGTTTGCCCCCAACTGTTCTCCCTTGCTGGTCTGATGGCCCCATTTGCCCTCCTCTGCCAGCCTGATGGCCACCTACTTCCTACCCCTACCAGTCTGGGCTCCTCCAACTGCCCCCCACCCCTGTCAGCCATCTTGTGGCAGCCATCTTTTATTGGTATAGATTTCTGTTTCTTTGCTGATTTTTTTTTTTTTTTTTTTGTCTAGATGACGTATCCAGTGATCTTGGTGGGGTATTAAGGTCCCCTTCTATGATTTTATTGTTGTCAATTCCTCCCTTGGTATTATCTATGAGTTCTTTTATGTATTTGGGTTAAGTTGTATGATTTTTTTTATTGCATCTATATCACATTGGTTGCTTATATGTTTACCAGGATTATACAATATCTTCTTTTTGTAGTGATCCCTTTAGTATTATGAAGAGGCTTTCCTTATCTCTTGTTATGGCCTTCACTTTGAGGTTTATTTTGTCAGATATAAGTATTGCTACCCAGATTATTTTTGTTCATTTCCATTTGTCTGATAAATATTTTCCCATCCCTTCACTTGAAGTCCAGGTGATTTCCTTGTTCTGAACTGGGTCCCTTGTAGACAGCATATATATGGATCATGTTTTTAATCTATTCAGCCACTCAATGTCTTTTGATTGGATCATTTAGTCCACTTACATTTAAAATTATTGATAGTTACTTGTTTGTAGCCATTTTTATGTTTTGTGGCTGTGTTGCTTCTACCCTTTTTATTTCTTCTTTTTACACCAGTCCCTTTAGCATTTCTTGCATTGCTGGCTTGGTAGTGATAAACTCCCTTAGACTTTTATTTTGTGTGTGTGTGTGTGTGTGTGTGTGTGTGTGTGTGTGTGTGTCTGTGAAGCTCCTTATTTCCCCTTCAATTTTGAATAATAGCCATGTGGATAAAGTATTCTTGGATTCAGTCCCTTGCTTTGCATCACTTTGTAAATTTCCTTCTATTTCTTTCTGGTCTGATGTGTTTCTATTGGAAAATCATTTGATAATCTATTGGCAGATTCCTTGTACATAATTTTATGTCTCTGTCTTGCAGTCTTTAAGATTCTCTCTTCGTCCTGAACATTTGCCATTGTAATTATGACCTGTCTTGGCGTGGATCTTTGGGTTCATCTTGATTGTGACTCTCTCTGCTTGTGTGACTTTTTTCTTCCCCGTATCACAATGTTTTCTGACATTGTTTCTTCAAATAAGTTTTATAAACCTTGATCCTCTTCCTGTCATTCTGTCACCACTATTATTCGTGTGTTGCTTCATTTCATGTTGTCCTAAAGCTCCCTTAGATTCTCCTCCTGTCTTTTAATTTGTTTCTCCAATTACAGTTCATTTTGGGTGTGTTTTGCTTCCCTGTCTTCAAATTTGCTTATTTGGTCCTCTGCTTCTCCTAGTCCACTGTTGAAACTTTCCATGATGCTTTTTATTACAGCTATATCACACTTTATTTCTTCTTGATTGTTAGATAAGTTTTGATTTTTTTTTCCATCCATCTGGTTTATGGACATTCCGATCCTTATTCTGATTTCTTTTTCTGAAATATTGCATGCATCAATTTCACTTAGCTACTTTACTGCTGATTCCTCCTTTTCTTTCCTTTGTGGGTTTTTTTGTCTTTCCATTTTTTGCTCTCACAAAAGTATCTAGGTGTCGAGTCATTGAAGGGATGCTCCTGGGGCAGCAGTAAATCCTCTATCTGTTTTTTTCACTGTCATGTAATTTACTTAGTTAAAGTCCTTTACCTCCTTGGTTAAATGTATTCCTATGTATCTTAATTTTGTTTGAAGGCCAGTCTTACCCTCAAACAGGGAGACCTTGAATACCTCCCAGGACCCTACAACCACAATGCCTCAGGACCAGCTGCCTTAGCTAAGAACCCACGAAGTTTGAGACCCAGACTCCCTGGCCACAAATGTCTAAAATATTTGTCTAGGGGGAGACAAGGTGGCAGCTAAATATGTGGTCAGGTCCTTTTTTAAAGATAAAATAATAGTAATAATAAAAATTAAAATCAACAGCAGTGAAAAGGAACAGCTGAATTGAATAACAGCCACCTGGAATTGGCAAATATAACATAGGTGGTGAGGCATTCCACGGACAGAAAGGTCAGAGATTGCCTGGAGAGAAGTGATATCTGGGATCCAGGCTGGAGCGAGAAATGCACACAGCAGGGACTAGAATCTCAAAGGGAGACTGTGCCCCACCAAATCCATAGCCTTTGGGTTCATTGTAGCTTTCAAATGTGGAATGGGGTCAACAGGGCCGCTGGCAGAGAGAGACATTGTGCCCAGAAAGGCAGCCTGAAGTTCTACACCAGCTGCACAGTGCCAGAAGGAAAAAAGATGCAATTCAGTGCAATCCCTTTGTCTTTTTAACTTCCTTGCTTGCTAAGCCCAGTACATAGGATCTTCACACTCACTGAAACTGCAGGGGATAATTGTTTTCATGGAAACAGGGGATCAGAATAAGGAGATAGGAACAGGAAACCAGCTCTGGGTCAGTCCATATCTCCAACCTAATATTAAGTGAGGAAGGGAAAGAAGAGTCTAAACACTGGGTCAAGGGGCCATTTTGGTCCTGGAAACTAATCTAGAAACACCATTACCCAGGGATTGTGTCAGAAATTGACTGTAGTGTAAATACAACTGAAGGCAAACAAATAAACAAAATGACCAGAGAGATTTCTCCTTTTTGAAAAGAAGATTGTGGCTTATGACACATAGGAGCAGTGGATTGCAGGGAACTTCAACACTGTGCTGACTACCTGACAGGGAACAAACCTGGCAGGCAGAAGAGAGGGGTCTTAAAACAGTCCCTATGGGTCATTGAAGCCTCACTGAAGTGAGGAACCTTCATTACTTCACATTTTTATCTTTTATCTTAAGAAACTAATATTTTCTTTTTTCTCTCTTTATTTTACTTTTTTCATTATTATTATGTTTTTAATTTTTATTATTACTAATATTTTATCTTTAAAAACTTTTTTGTTATTTTTTCTTTATTTTATTTTTTTAGATTAATGTTCATTCTATTTTTATTTTAATTTTAGCATTATTTTATTCTATCTCAATTTTCTTTTATGCCAACAATTTCTTCCTTACTTTTACCCTTTTTGATCCTGTTTCTCTTACCCTGTTCCTGCTTTAGTTTTTCTCTGTTATTTAATTTGACTGTCTGTTAACAATTGATCTTAATCTTATATCTAATTTCTTTCCACTGCTCCAAGTCCATCACACTTCTCTCTTTCTTCACTAGACAATTTTTTTCTTTCCTTTTATCCATTTTCTTTCTTTTGTCTTATTGTTGTTTGTTTGTTTGATTGTATGTTAGTTTGTTTTTCTGTGGCTTTTTTTTTTTTTGCTCCTGTTTTTCCTCTCCTTGCTTGTTCTAATCATCTACTAATAGCTTAATTTCAATCACCAACTCAGGCCTATCTTTTTTTAATTTTATTTTATTTTATTGATTTTGTACAGAGAGGAAGGGAGAGAGATAGGGAGTTAGAAACATCAATGAGAGAGAGTCATCGATCAGCTGCCTCCTGCACACCTCCTACCGGGGATATGCCCGCAACCAAGGTACATGCCCTTGACCAGAATTGAACCCGGGACCTTTCAGTCCCCAAGCCAACGCTCTATCCATTGAGTCAAACCAGTCCCAGCCAACTCAGGCCTATCTACTTTCTAGTCTACTTTTCAAAAAATATTGATATATACATACATAGGTAGATAGAATAAAGAAGGGGAAAATAATTTATACATATATATTAAGTACATATATGTATAAATATATATATGTCTTTATATATATTTAATATATATGTATAAATTATTTTCCCCTTCTTTATTCTATCTACCTATGTATGTATTTATCAATTTTTTGTCTTTATATATTATGTCTTTATCAATATATGTCTTTATATATATTTAATATGTGTTTAAATATATATAATATAGACATATATGATGTCTTTATATATATTTAATATGTATTTAAATATATATATATATATTTTCTCTTTTTTTGTATTTTATTTTCTAAATTTTTTTTTATACACTCATTCTCTTTTTACCTCCTATATACTAAGTTGTGGCCATTTCCACATTCATTCAATTATTTGACCTTATGTTTTAGAAATAAGCTCTGCCTCTTCAGATTCACATGTGTATTTCTTGTTTGGATGTTTGTTATTTGCATTTTCTGGAATAGTTGTTGGTTTTTTTGAGTTTTCTCCCCGTATACATATATTTCCCCCATCCTTTTTTCTTTCTTACATTTTTTATTTTTATTAATATTATGTTGGCACTATTTTCTCTCCCCCACTTCTATTTTCTCTGGTGGCCACCATTATTTTTGGTTATTGGTATCATGAATATATTTGTGTTTGTTTCCCTGTGTGTATTTTCTTGTCATGTTTTATTTAGTGCCTTTAATTCAATTCAGGGAAGAGAGAGCTACATAACCAGACACCCTGAGAGAAGTGAACATGGGTAGACAAAGAAACAGCCCCCATACGAAAGAAAAGTATTAATCACCAGAAAAGGAAGTGAATAAAATAGAGGCAAGCAATTTGTCAGAGAAAGAATTCAGAGCAATAGTCATAGGATGTTGAAAACAATGGAAGAGAAATTCAATAATGTGTGTACGAATCCAGAGGAAATGAAGAACCAAGAAGAAATGAATGAAATTGCTGCAATAAAGAACACAATAGAAAGCATCAACAATAGATTAGAAGAATGGGAAGAAAGCATCACTGAGCTAGAAGACAAGGTAGGAAAAAATATTCAAGTAGAGCAAGAAATGGAAAAAAAAAATACTTAAAAATCAGGAGGATAGCCTAAGGGAACTTTGGGAGAACACAAAAGGAAACAACATCTGCGTAATAGGCTAATCAGAAGGAGCAGAAAATGAGCAAGGATTAGAAAATCTGTTTGAAGAAATAATGACAAAAAACCTCCCTGATATTGGGAAGAAAAACAAACACTAGTCCAAGAAGCTCACAGAGTCCCAAACAAGATGAAGCAAAAATAAATAAATAAATAAATAAATAAATAAATAAATAAATAAAATTATTTATATATATATATATATATATATATATATATACATACATACATACACACACACACACACACACACACACACACATGACACTGAGATACATTATAATTAAACTAGGGCCAAGTGCACAAATTCATACACCTTGAAGGAACTCTGGGTCACAAGTCTGCAGTGGGAACAGGAGTGAGCCTTGGCCCAACCTCTGCACACACACCCAGCCTTCCTGCCATAGACCCTGGTTCCCTGTCTGCAGCAGTCCCACTCCTGTTGTCACTGCTCCCACGTGCTTGTGGCAGCAGACCCACTCACACCCACTGATGGTGTAGAGCACATGTGTCAAACACAAGGCCCGCGGGCCAAATCCGTCCCGCCAGGCCTTGCAATGTGGCCCGCACCGCGCTGTCATCACTGCACTCCGCTGCGTTTTCATCACAATGACAGTTTATGACTGTTCAGTAAACCATTAGGCCCGCGATTTAGGCTGGATTTTAGATTTTGGCCCCTTCTCTGATTGAGTTCGACACCCCTAGTGTAGAGTAATTGAGGCCAGTGCTAGCAGTGGATGCGTGAGCTGGGCTGGCACTGGCAGTGCTGCAAGTGGTGGTTCCACTGCTGGCCACAAGTGCAATAGGGGCTGGCACTGGCAGGTGTGAATGCTGGGTGGGACCATGGTGCATGGGATCAAAGAATTTTAGTAACCACCAGAGGCTCACTCCAATGACACTCCTGCTCACCTGTTCCATCATCCCACCACAGCTGTTGCCCACCATGTTCCACACACAACCCCTCGTGGCCAGTGCTTGTCGTAATGGCCAGTTGTTAGGTCATTCCAATTGTTCTGCCTTTTATTAAATTGGATTGACAAAACCCAATAACAAAGTAAGAACTTTAAAGGTTGCCAGAGAGAGAGAGAAAGTTACCTACAAGGGATCTCCCATCAGACTTTCAACTGATTTATCAACAGAAACACATCAGGCCAGAAGGGAATGGGTTAAAATATTGATATGTGAAGTCATGCAAAGCAAGTATGTGAATCCAATAATACTGTACACAGCAAGGTTATCAATTAAAGTTGAGGGTAAAATCAGGAACCTCACAGACGAAAAAGAACTAAGGGAGTTTATTACCACCAAACCAGCAATGCAAGAAATGCTAAAGGGTCAACTGTAAAAAGAATAAATAGGAAAGAAAGAAGGAACAAAGGCAAAAAAGAATAAAAATTGCACTTGTATGAATGCATATTAGCATAACCAATGGACAGAGACACTGGGGCTGTGAGGGTTTTCCAGGGTGGGAATGGCTTGGGGGAATGGTCAATTGGAGATATAGAAGACATTAAAAAAAAAATTCAGACAATAAAACATTATATTAAAAAAGAATAAAATTTGCGAAAGTACCTAATAAGAACTTTAAGTGTAAATGGATTAAATGCCCCAATCAAAAGATGTAGGGTAACTGAATGGGTAAGAAAACATGAGCCATATATCTGCCCTCTACAGAAAGCCCATCTCACAACAAAGGATTCACAGACTGATGGTGAAAGGATGGAAAAAGGTTTTTCCAGGAAATGGTAATTAAAAAAAATACTTATATCTGACAAATTAGACCTCAGAGTGAGGCTATAACAAGAGATAAGGTAGGCCACTTCATAATACTAAAAGGAGCAATTGATCAACAAGATATAACTCTGGTAAACATGTATGGATCCAACACAGGACCATTCACATACATAATAAACTTCTGGAAGCAATACAGTCATAGTAGGGGACTTTAATACCCCACTGGATAAATCCTCTAAACAAAAAATCATTAAAGAAACATCAGTCCTAAATGACTCACTAGATCAGATGGAATTAATTGACATCTTCAGAACATTTCACCCCAAAGCCACAGAATATACGTTATTCTCAATTGCACATGGGACATTTTTAAAGATAGACCACATATTGGGGCACAGGCAAACTCTCTTCAAATTCAAAAAGATGGAAAGCATATCAAGCATGTTCTCACATCACAATGGCATAAAATTAGAAATGAACTACAATAAAAAATGAAAAAAATCAAAGACCTGGAGGCTAAATATCATACTATTAAACAATGAATGAGTTACCAAAGAGATCAAAGAAGAGATAAAAAGCATCATGGCAACAGACAGAAATGAGAACACAACAATCCAAAGTCTATGGGACAAAGTGAGAGCAATCTTGAGAGGGATGTTCATAGCTCCACAGGTCTACCTCAAAAAACAAGAAAAAATATAATAAATTATCTAACCCTACAACTCAAAGATTTAGAAAGAGCAATAGAAAAAACCAGCATAAGCAGAAATAAGGAAATAATAAAGAACAGAGTGGAAATAAATGATATAGAGACCAAAAAACAAATAAACAACAACAACAACAACAAAAAACACCCAACAAACAATTCAAAGATCAATAAAACCAAGAGCTGGTTCTTTGAATGGATAAACAAGATTAATGAAACTCTATCTAGGCTCACCAAGAAGCAAAGAGAGAGGACCCAAATTAACAATATTAGAAATGAAAGAGGTGATGTAACAACCAATCCCACAGAAAGACAAAGGATTATAAAAAAATACTATGTAAACTCTATTCCAACAAAATAGAGTTTTGTTGTCCAACCTAGAGGAAATGGACATATTCCTAGAAAAATACAAGCTCCCAAAACTCAATCAGTAACAATAATTAAAAAAAAAACCTGAATAGACTATTAACCACCAAAGAAATTGCAGCAGTAATTAAAAATCTTCCTGCAAACAAAAGCTCTACTCTTTCTCCAACAGACTTATTTCACTTAGCATTCAAAGAAGACCTAAAACCTATCCACCTCAGACTATTCCAAAAACTCAAGAGGAAGGTACACTTCTAAGCTCTTTCTATGAAGCTAGCATTACCCTAATTCCAAAACCAGATAAAGACACCACACAAAGAAGAGAACTATAGGCTAATATTCTTGATGAATATAGATGCTAAAATCTTCAACAAAATTCTATTGTACAATAGTATATTGGATCTATCATTTCAAAGATCATACATCATAACCAAATAGGATTTATTCCAGGGATGAAAGGATGTTTTTAATTTCTTTTTTGATCTCTGATAACCAATTAATTGTTTAATAACATGCTATTCAGTCTCCAAGTGTTTGAATGTTTTGATTGTTTTTATTGTAGTTGATTTTTAATATTATGCCATTGTGGACTGAGAAGATGCTTGATATGATTTCAATCTTCTTGAATTTGGGGAAACTTTAACTGTGACCAAATATGTGGTCTATCTTTGAAAATTTCTGATGTGTACATGAGAATGTGTATTCTGTAGCTTTTGGGTGAAATGTTCTGAATATGTGAATTAAGTTTATCTGATTTATTGAGTCATTTATGATTGCTGATTTTTGTCGAGAGGATTTACCCATTGATGTCAGTGGGGTATTATAATCCCCTGCTATCATCCTATTGATGTCAGTAGGGCATGTTTTCTTGGCCATTCAGCTCCTGGATGTCTTTTAATTGGAGCATTTGTGCCATTTATATTTAATGTTATTATTGATAGGTATTTGTTTGTAATATTTTTATTTTTGTGCCCATATTCCTTTTCCCTTTCCCCCCCTTCTTTTTATAACAGTCCCTTTTAGCATTTCTTGCATTACTGACTTTGTAGTGATACACTCCATTGGCACTTTTTTTGTCTGTGAAGCTCCTTATTTTCTATTCAATTTTGAATGATAGCCTTGCTGGATAGAGTATTCTTGGATTCAGTCCCTTGTTTGCATCAATTTGTATACTTCCATTCCTTTCTGGCCTGTTTTGTTTCTTTTGAGAAATAATTTGATAAACTTAATGGAGATCCCTTGAAGTTAGCTTTCTGTCTCTCTCTTTTAGCATTTAAGATACTCTCTTTGTGTATCCAAAAAGGACCACACCAAGACACATCATAATTAAAATTCCAAGAGAGGACAATGGTGAGGAGAAACCAAGAAGGCGGCATAGGTAAATGCCTAACTGCAGCCTCCCACAACAATTTCAAAACATACAACTAAAATATAAAGTGGAACTTCCTGGAAGATGGTGGCAAGGTAAACTTGTATGTGCTGCCTCTCATAACCACATCAGTGCTGCAACTGAAAAAACTTACAAAAACCACAACAGTGGGGGCCCTGACCGGTGCAGACAAGTGGATTCCACTGAAAGGTTAGATTTTGCTGGGGATAATGTGGGGGGTCGGTGTCCCAACGGCGAAAGCTGCAGCTGCAGAAGCTGAACCACTGTGGCAGCAGAGGCAAAAGAGTGCGCGCTGGGACTTCGGAAACCTGTGTACAAAAAAGCCCCCTGCTGTTGGGTCTGGCGTGATTCGAGAGAGTGGACGGGGCTCTCCAAGGTTGCTAATAGTGGGGTTCTCTAGAGATCAACCCATTCTGATCTGACATGGAGGGAGATCATAGGAGTTGGAAAGCAGTCTGTTTGTAAGTGCACGCAGACTAGCCCATCGTGCACCTAGGCTGGTTCCCCTGCAACCCTTTGCTTCTGATTACAAAGAAGAGACCACCCAAATCGGCTGCCCCTAAGAGACAGCAGGGGTTAACTGCTTTTCTGGAAACTGAAAAGCAGAGCGAGGAGAAATCATCCAGGATTCAGCTCCAAGGCAAAAAAACAAAAACAAAAACGGTATTGAGTGCCATAGAAAAAGAAGGCTAGAGCAGCCCAAAAGACAGGGACATCAATCCAGAAACACTGCCACCTAGGGGCTGGAGTACAAACTGACTGTGTTTATTACTGGTTTTATTTGATCAAAAACCAAGAAATTAAGGAATCTCCATCTTAAAATCAAGGACTAGTTTACAACACTGAGGTGCAGCAAAACGCAGGGAACTGCAATACTGTCTGGACTGAGAAACAGGCATACCAAACAGAATAACTGAAGAAGTGAATGGCCTTCACAACTGCACACATTTTTTTGCTAATTTTTAAAAAATTTTAAATTTTTTATTTTATTTTCATTTTTTGCATCTTTTACTTAAGAAACGAATTTTTTTCATTTTTTCCTCACTTGATTTTAACTTTTTAATTATTACATTTTCAGATTCAATCAGCATTATTACTACTGTTATTTTAATTTTTGTAAGTGCCATTTTATTTTCTCTTTATTTTACATTGGAATTAGTGTTCTTCATTTTATTTTTCATTTCTCCTTTAACATTGTTTAACCCTATCTCAACATGACCTATACACCATCACTCTCTTTCTAACCTTCCCCCTTTTGCTATCTTGTTTATCTTAACCCTTTCCTGCTTCAGATTTTCCCTACTCTTTCTGTCTCCCTGCTGCTAAAATTTCTACTCTACTTACATATGTAATTTCCAATCCCCTATGCCAAGTGCATACACATCCCTCTCTGAGCAGTATTATACTAGCAAAAAAAAAAAAATAAAAAAAAATAAAAATGTTTTCTTCTCTGTCCTTTTGATGCTGTTTGTGGGAATGTTGATTATATTGCATTTTTATGCTTTTTTGCTTATTCTTTTGTTGTTGCTGTTGCTTGATATTTTCTTATTTTCTTATTTTTTTAATTTCTGTTTTTCCTTCCTTTGCTGGATATTAGTGGATGTTGTTGATTGTATTATTCTCCAGGTACT
Organism: Pipistrellus kuhlii; assembly: GCF_014108245.1. Classification (NCBI taxonomy): domain Eukaryota; kingdom Metazoa; phylum Chordata; class Mammalia; order Chiroptera; family Vespertilionidae; genus Pipistrellus; species Pipistrellus kuhlii. The sequence continues at coordinate 98,804,623 of NW_023425515.1, forward strand.
GCTGCCAGCATTTGCTGGGGTTAGTGGTTGTTCTATTGAAATTCTCTTTCCACATATATAGTTTATTCCCCTTTTATCTCTTAGTTTCTTCTCTCTCTCTCTCTCTCTCTCTCTCTCTCTCTCTCTCTTTTCTCCTTGTTTCCCAATTTCATTTTGACTATATATATATATATATATATATATATATATATATATATTTTTTTTTCCTCTCTCTTTTATCTTTTTCATTTGCTCCCTCCTTCTTCGCTTTTTACTCTTCTTTTTCCTCTCCTATCCCCAAAGGTTACCCAAGTGGTAACCTTTATTGCAGGTTATTAATATTGCAAATACATTTCTGTTCAGTGCCTTGTGTGTTGTACCTGGTTATGTAGTATTTTGTGCCTTTAAATCAACGTAGGAGAGAGAGAACTATCGTACATAACCAGACATCCTGAAAAGAGAGACCATAGGGAGACAAAGAAACAGCCCACAAATGAAAGGAAAGCAGTCATCACCAGAAGAGGAAATAAACAAGTCAGAGGCGAGCAACCTACCAGAGCAAGAATTCAGAGTAATGATCATAAGATGGCTAAAAAGAATGGAATACAAATTTGACAATATGAGTAAGACCCAAGAGGAAATGAAGAAGAACCAAGAGGAAATGAAGATGAACCAAGAATAAATGAAAAATGACACTGCTACTGTAAAGAACTCAATAGAAAGCATCAAGAGCAGACTAGAAGAACTAGAGGACCACATCAGTGAGCTAGAAGACAAGATGGAAAAAAATACCCAATTAGCGCAGCTTCTAGAAAAAAAAAATTAAAAAACAGGAGGAGAGCCTAAGGGAACCTTGTGTATATACCAAACAAAATAATATTACAATAATAGGGGTTCCAGAAGGAAAGGAAACTGAGGAAGACATGGAAAATGTATTTCAAGAAATAATGACAGAAAACTTTCCTGAGATAGAGAAGAAAAAACCCACACAAATCCAAGATACTGGCAGAGTCCCAGGCAAAAGGAATCCCAAAAGACCGACACCAAGGCACATTATAATTAAATTGGCAAACACCAGCAACAAAGTAAGAATCTTAAAAGCAGCCAGAGAGAGACAGAAAGTTACATGTAAAGGAACCCCCATCAGAATAGCAACTGATTTCTCCACAGAAACTCATCAGGCCAGAAGGGAATGGGATGAAATATACAAAGTCATGCAAAGGAAGAGTCTGAATCCAAGAATACTGTACCCAGCAAGGCTATCAATCAAAATTGAAGGTGAAATCAGGAGCTTCACAGACAAAAAAAAAGACTAAAGGAATTTATCTCCACCAAACCTGCAATGCAAGAAATGCTAAAGGATCTACTGTAAAAATAAAGAAGTAGGAAGCAAAAAAGGAACACAGGGGTATAGAATATAAATGGCGTCAAATAAGTACCTATCAATAATAACTATGAATGTAAATGAATTAAATGCTCCAATCAAAAGACATAGGGTAAAAGATTGGATTAGAAAACAAGAACCATATATCTGTTGTCTACAAGAAACACACCTCATAAAAAAAGACACACACAGACTGAGGTTGAAGGGATGGAAAAAGATTTTCCAGGCGAATGGACATGAAAAAAAAAGCTGGGGTAGCAATACTTATATCTGACAAATTAGATATCAAAGTGAAAGACAAAACAAGAGATAATGAAGGCCACTTCATAATACTAAAGGGAGCAACCCAACAAGAAGAAATAACCCTGATAACATATATGCACCCAATACAGGTGCACCTAAATGCATTAAAACAAAACAAACAAACAAACAAAAAATGCTGGAGGACTTGTCGTATTTATAAGTCCTGCTCGGTTAAATACATCAAACATAAGCAATATTGGGTACGGGTAGAACGTACGAATACGTCCTTGAAATATATGTTGCGCCCTGAAACTGGCGGGACGTATATTTCTGAACAACAAAGGTATTAGTCATCCATACATGTCTCCACATGAATTTAAGACACGGAGGGAATTGGTATAATTTTGCTAGTGAGAGTGCTGGACGTGTTCAACAAGAATTGTTTTGGAGTTAACACATGACTTACTGAATAAAGGGTATAGGATTTACTTATATAATTTCTATACGTCAATTCATTTGGCTGAACTCTTCTGTCAAAACAATACAGACATTGTTGGAACAATGAGGATAAACAGAGCCGGAATCCCCAGTGAAATAAAAACAAAAAAAATTACAGAAAAATGAACATATGGTAAGATTCAAAGACAAACTTATGTTTTTAAAATGGAAGGATAAAAAAAGACGTATTGATGCTCAGTTCTATTCATTTGATGAAAGACATTGATTGAAAAGAGAGGAAGAAGGCAAAAAAAATCAAATGTTGTCCTGGATTATAACAAGAATATGGGCGGCATAGATTTGGGAGATGGGAGTTATGGTGGCCTACATGGCTGCCCGTAATAGGGTAAAAAAATTTTATAAAAAATTTTTCTACGATTAATTGCTATGTGCTGCTTCAATGAATATATTATATACAAAAAAGATAAAGGTCATTTGGATTGATTACACTTTTTGATAGAGTGTATAGAGAAATTGGTAGATAACAACATAGTGAAAACCCACCCAAAGACATCAAAAAGCAGCTCTACATCAAACCATCACGCTTACTTGAAAGGCATTTTCCAGCACAAATGAAAAGCGATATAGGAAAAACTAAATCCAGGAAATGCTGAGTTTGCTACAAAAAAGTTGTTAGGAAAGAATCTACATACTGGTGTCCGGATTATAAGGTAGCACTATGTATCAACAATTGTTTTAAAATATATCACACGGAAGTTGAGTTTTGAATTTTTACATCTATATTTTAATTTTTTAAACTCAATATTTCTATTTTATTTGTGTGCGTTTGTTTATTGTTCTGTAATTGTTAACTTTTTTATGTTTTTTATTGTGTATGGAAATAAAAAAATATATATTTTTTGTAGTCTTTATAATTGTTTGTAAAATTTATAATTTTTTAATTTGATGTTTCTATTTTTTTGTTGGTATTCTTTTCTATTTGTGTGTAATTTTGTATTTTCCTTTTTGCTTTATATATAAATAAAAAATATATATATATTCCATAGTCTTTTCATTTATTTTAAGTATAAATTAAAAAAATAATAATATGAAATTACATCCTCCGGGCATGATGTACTGACACATCCTAGTGAAAGAGTACGCTCCCGTTATATGTTGCGTAATTAAACAGGGAATTCCCCAGTTAACAGGTTAATAGCAATACATTCATAGTAGGAGATTTTAATACCCCACTGTCACCTTTGGACAAATCATCTAAACAAAAAATCAGCAAAGAAATATCACTCCTAAATGATGCACTAGACCAGATTGAATTAATCAACATCTTCAGAACATTCCACCCCAAAGCCACAGAATATATATACATTCTTCTAAAGTGCACCTGGGACATTCTGAAAGATAGACCACATATTGGGACATAGGCAAAGTCTCTTCAAATTCAAGAAGATAGAAATCATATCAAGAATCTTCTCAGATCATAGTGGCATAAAACTGAAAATTAACTACAATAAAAATAATTCAAAGAAATCAAACACATGGAGATTAAGCAGCATGCTATTAAACAAGGACTGGGTTACCAGAGAAATCAAGGAAGAAATTAAAGACATCCTGGCAACAAAAGACAATGTAAACACAATAATCCAAAATCTATGGGACACAGAAAAAGCAGTTTTGAGAGGGAAGTTCATATTTCTACAAGCCTATTGCAAAAAACAAGAAAAAATGTTAACTAATCATCTAACTCTACAACTCAAAGAGTTAGAAAAAGAGCAATAAAAAAAACCCAGTGTAAGCAGAAGGAAGGAAATAATAAAAATTAGAGTGAAGATAAACGACATAGAGACCAAAGAAACAATACATAAGATCAACAAAACCAAGAGCTGGTTCTTTGTTTTTTTAAAAAATATATATTTTATTGATTTTGTACAGAGAGGACAGGAGAGAGATAGAGAGTTGGAAACATTGATGAGAGAGAGTCATCGATCAGCTGCCTCTTGCAGACCCCCTACTGAGGATGTGCCCGCAACCAAGGTACATGCCCTTGACCGGAATCGAACCCAGGACCTTTCAGTCCCCAAGCCAATGCTCTATCCATTGAGCCAAACCGGTTTTGGCAAGAGCTGGTTCTTTGAAATGACAATCAAGATTGATGAACCTCTAGCCAGGCTAACCAAGAAACAAAGAGAGAGGACCCAAATAAACAAAATCAGAAACGGAAGAGGTGAAATAACAGACCCGCCGAAATACAAAAGATTGAAACAAAATACTATGAACTACTTTATTCCAACAAACTGGACAACCTGGAGGAGATGGACATATTCCTAGAAAAATACAACCTTCCAAAACTCAATCAGGAAGAATCTAAAAACCTCAATAGACCAGTGACTTGGGACGAAATTGAAACAGTCATCACAAAGCTTCCAGCAAACAAAATCCGAGAGCCAGATGGCTTCACAGGAGAGTTTTATCAAACATTCAAGGAAGAACTAAAATCTATCCTCCTCAGACAATTCCAAAAAATTTAAGAGGAAGGAATCCTTCCAAACTCCTTCTATGAAGCCAGCATCACCCTAATACCAAAACCAGATAAAGACAATTCAATGGAAGAGAATTAAGGCCAATATCCCTCATGAACTTAGATGCCAAAATCCTCAACACAATTCTAGCAAATTGCCTCCAGCAGAACATCAGAAAGATCATACACCATGACCAAGTAGGATTTATTCCAGGAATGCAAGGATGGTACAATATCCACAAATCAATAAACATGATACATCACGTAAACAAATTAAAAGATAAAAATCATATAGTCATATCAATTGATACAGAAAAAGAATTTGAAAAAATCCAACACCCTTTCCTGATAAAAACTCTCAAGGTGGGAGTACAAAGATCATACCTCAACATAATAAAAGCTATATATGAATGATAACCCCAAAGCCAACATCATACTCAATGATCAAAAACTAAAACCATTCCCTCTAAGAACAGGAACAAGACAGGGATGCCCACTTGTATACATGCATGTAAGTACAACCAATGGACACAAAACTCTAGGGAGGGAGGGGATTTGTGGGAGGGGGGCAATGATATATGTACACAGAGAATAATTTAATTAAAAATTTTTTAAAATTTTTAAAAAATAAAATAAAATATAAAGTGGACATCACCAGAACTAGAGGAAAGTTGACTGACTGGAAATTCTACAACTAGAAGGAAAGAGAAAACCAGAAGGACAATCAAAGGAACTGTAAAAGCCTAAGGGGAGACACAGTGCACACTGTGTGGGGAGAGGACGGAGCTGGAGAGGAGGGGCTGCCGAGTGCCTGGTTGGCATTCCCTAGCTGGAAGGAGATAAAAACTCCGGACTGCCCTGAACCCCAGTTCTGGGTGAGACCCTGGGGACCCAGGCTCATACAGAGGGATTCTAAGCTGTAAGGCAGAAACTCAGGGGAGCAGCAAAAGACAGAGCCCCAGAGTTGTGCACATTGCACACACTGGACGGACTGTTGACTGTGCCTCTGGATTGCCCTAGTGGGAAGGAGACAAAAGCTCCAGACTGCTCTGAACCCCACTGCCAACTGCACTGAACCCCAGTTCTGGGCTCATTGGGAGAGAATCTAGACTGTCTGGTAGTGGGGAAAATTCGAGGGCACCTTTCTCTCAGAGGTGCTTGTAACGAGTACCAAAGCAGCGAGTACCAAAGGACACTGAGACTCAGGAACCTCATAGGCGGGGCTGACAGGAAGCCAAGGCTGTAGGCTCCACCCTGAAACTCTGCCCCATCCAAGCTGAGCACAAAGGCTTTTGAATAAGGCTGTCTCCCAGCATAGACAGGCTGATCCTCACAGCCAATTGGCCTGGAGGTCAGTTCCTCCCAGTGATACCAACAACAATTAAGACTTCACTACAAAAGGCTGTCCACGCAGTCCACAAAGGGTTGCACCAAGAGTGTCTACTTCAGATAACTGGGAGGCTGACCCACTGAACCATATAGGACACCTTAACACACAAAGCCACCTTACCAACTCAGGGAAGCAGCGAAAATGCCGAGACAAGGAAACAGATCACAATTGAAATAAATGGAGGACAAAAAGCAACTGGATATAGAGTTCAAAACCACACTTATAAAATTTTTCAAGAATTTCCTAGAAAAGGCCTATAAAATAAATGAGACCTATGAGGATATGAAAAGGGATCAACTAGAAATAAAGAATACATTGTCTGAAATAAAAAAAAATATTATACAGAGTTCTAAAAACAGAATGGAAGATCACAAGAATCAAGTCAAAGATTTGGAACATAAAAAGCCAGAAGTCTCTCCTCTGCAGAAGCAATAAGACAAGAGAATCCAGAAAGTTGAAGATAGTATAAGAAACCTCTGGGACAACTTCAAGAGAACCAATATCAGAATTATGGGGGTTCCAGATGATGAGAGAGAGCAAAATACCAAAAGAATAGTGGAAGAAATAGTGACAGAAAACTTCCCTCGCCTGCTGAAAGAATTAGACTTACAAGTCCAGGAAGCGCACAGAACTCCAAACAAAAGGAATCCAAACAGGACCACACCAAGACACATCATAATTAAAATTCCAAAAGCAAAAGACAAAGAGAGAATATTAAAAGCAGCAAGAGAAAAGCAGGTAGTTACCTATAAAGGAGCACCCATACGATTGTCAGATGATTTCTCAACAGAAACTATGCAAGCCAGATGGGAATGGCAAGAAATATTCAAGGTGATGAATAGCAAGAACCTACAGCCAAAAATACTCTACCCAGCAAAGCTATCACTCAGAATCGAAGGCCAGATAAAGAGCTTCACAAATAAAAAATAGCTAAAGGAGTTCATCACTGCCAAACAAGAATTATATGAATTGCTGAAGGGGGTTCTTTCGGAAGAGAAAGAAAATAAAGATAAAAATCATGAACAACCGCCAAAACCGGTTTGGCTCAGTGGTAGAGCGTCAGTCTGCGGACTGAGGGTCCCGGGTTCGATTCTGGTCAGGGGCATGTACGTTGGTTGCGGGAACATCCCCAGCAGGGGGTGTGCAAGAGGCAGCTGGTCGATGTTTCTCATCAACGTTTCTAGCGCTCTATCTCTCTCTCCCTTCCTCTCTGTAAAAAATCAATAAAATATATTTCTTTAAAAATTATGAACAACAAATACATAACTATCAACAAGTGATTCTAAAAACCAAGGGAATTAAAAACCTGATGAACAATATTAACTGGTTAATGTAATAGAATCAGAGGTATGGAAGGGGAGTGGACTGATGACTCTCAGGGAAAAGAGGAGTGGGGGGTTCGGGAAGAGACTGAACATAAACTGTGCACCTATGGATGAGGACAATGGGGGGTGGGGAAAGGGCAGAGGGTGGGGTAGGAACCTGGTAGAGGGGGAAAAATGAGGAACATTTGTAATAATATGAACAATAAAGGTTTATTAAAAAAAGATTCTGTCTTTGTGGTTAATGTTTGCCATTTTAATTATGACATGTCTTGTTGTGGGTCTTTTTGGGTTCATCTTATTTTGGGACTCCATGTGCTTGTGTGACTCCCTGAAATCCTAGAGGTTTTCTGACATTATTTCTTCAAATAGGTTTTCTAAACCTTGCTCCTCTTCTTGTTATTCTGTAACCAAAGCTCCCTTAAGCTCTCCTCCTGTCTTTTGATTTTTTCTCCAATTGCACTTCAGATTGAGTGTGTTTTGTTGCCTTGTCTTTTAATTCACTGATTTGTTTCTCTGCTTCTCCTAGTGTACTGTTGAAAACTTCCAGAGTGTTTTTTATTTTAGCTATATCACTATTTCCTCCTGATTCTTACATAGGTAATTGATTTTCTCATCTACCCTGTTTATGGACTGTATTATCCCTTATTTTGATTTATTTTTCTAATATATTGCATGCCTCCATTTCATTTAGTTCATTTTCTAGAGATTCCCTTTTTTTCCCCTGTGGGGTTGTTCTTCTGTCTCTCCATTTTTGCTCTTACTGAAGGATCTGTGTCGTGGCCTCTGGCTGCAGCGATGGGCTTGCTGGTGTGTTTTGCAGTCATAGATGGTGGTCACTCGCTCTGCTTTTGGTATGTCATTGTTCTTGGGGTTAAAGCTTTTGGTGGGAAGTGTGAGGGCTCTAGAACTCACAGTATCCCTCAGCCAGGGATGCTAGATTTCCAGTGTTTGTGGGTTGGCAGCTGAGGCAGCAAGTCCCTGCCAGAGTGGCTTTATATTCCTGGTGGTGTATGAGGGCCCCCTGGTGAAGGTGAGCCTGGGATCACAGTCACAGAAGCTCTCCTCTTCAAGATGGCATAGCCTCTGTGGCAGAGCCAGTACTTAGGGAGAGATTACAGCAGTAGGAGAGGCAACTTCATCTGCCAGCCCCTGAAGGTCCAGAGAGATCCTTGACTCAGACACACGCACACCACACGTCCACACACTCCCCTTTTGCTCCCTCACCCATTTACACTCTCTACCTCACTGCCATCAACCTGGCTGCCATCCTGAAATCCTCATAGACTGAATTTAATACAATCTTGTTATGAACATATAAATAATATACTTAAATTTCTGAGTTCCAAGGATAAGTGAAACTGTCTAATTAGATTCCATGCATTAAGAATAATCAAAAGGAACAAGAATCAGACCAGAATATATTCATATTCCTAATATGCAAATAGACCGAATGGAAGAATGAGTGGACAACTAGTCACTATGACATGTGCTGACCCCCAGGGTGTGCACACAGAACATGGAGGGCAGTGGTAGTGGTTGGGGAGGGGTGGTTTGTTGGAAGCCGCCTATTGTCTTCACTAGCAGAGAGGTATGGACAAGAAACCTGGAAGGTTGGTCAACCTTGAAGCTCTGAAAAGTCAGAGCCAACCACCTACTGTCTAATTGAGACAATGGTAGCTTAAGCAACCTCCACCTTTTAATCTTATGTAAATCCTTCCTGATTGGCTATTACAGGAATTGTCTGCCTAGAGCTATGGGTAGATCTTAGAAAAAGGATCACTAGGATGGAGCAAAGCAGAGTCTTTCCTCTTGAGTTGGGCTCCTGCCTGGCCCCAATATTTTCAAATTAATATTTTTTAGTCTCTTTCATTTGTGTGTGGCCTCCTCCAGAGCCCGGACCCTGAAACTGAACCCTGAAACATGCAGAACGTGAAAGGGGTTCACTACAAACTGGAGCCCAAATGTGGGACACTACAGTGGTTGGGATGGGATTGTTCCTCTGGGTTGGTGGTGGAATGCCCTTGCTGGCCTGGGATCTGGATCCATTCTGCTGATGTTTTCTCAGGTTGTAGGGATCCACCTGGTGGCCACTTTTACATAATTTCTTCCTTGCAGAGCATCTAGGGAGAAAAAATAGTGGCAGTGACCAAGGCCAACTTCCAGGAGGCCTGCAACACTGTTGGGATCATGCTAGTGGCAGTGGTCCTTTGGTGCCTGGCCCTTTCTCAGAAGATTGGATCTGCAGGACTACTGAGGGAATGAGTGGCTGCTGCCAGACTGGTGGGCTGCTGTGACAGGTCATTCAGCTGAGTGGTGCTCCTACTGTGGGAGGGTACTGGCCATCAGAGCAGCTCCTGCATTAAGTGTCTGCCCCCTAGTGGTCAGTGAGTGTCATAACAACCAATCAACTGGTTGTTCAGTCACTTAGGCTTTTATATATACAGATTTATAGACTATGGGCACAGTGCACAAATTCGTGCACCTTGAAAGGAACTGTCAGTGGCAAGGCTGTGGTGGAGACAATGGTGGGTCTCAACCCATCCTCTGCACCCCCTCTCTGCCCTTCCCATTGTGGCCCATGGTCTCCTGTTTGCCTGCAGCCCCACTCCTGCTGCCACTGCTCCCATGTGCTAACAGTGCCAGCCCTGCTTATACCTGCTGTTGGCATGTAGCAATTGGGACCAGTGCCAGCAACTGGTATGAAAGGAGCTGGTGCCCTCAGGGGCAGTTGGGGCCGTCAGCTGCTGCTTGCACCTGCTGATGGCACTGAGTGATTGGGGCCAGTGCCAGGCACTGTCAGAGGGTGTGAACAGCAGCTCTGGCACTGGCTGAAGGGTCAAGCGGGGCCAGCGCTGGCAGCAGGTGCGAGTGCCAGGTGGGACTGCAGCTTACAGGAGCAAAGAATTTTCAATAATCACCATAAGCTCACCCCATGACAGCAACTGGTGCCCTGCATTGGTCTGGTTCCCCTACTCACCTGTTCCACCATCCTGCAGTGGCCAACGTCTGCCATGTTCTACTCTCTGCCATCTCCTGCCAACATCTGCCATGTTTCATGTGTGCCCTATGGTGGTCAGCACACTTCATAGTGACTGTTTGGTTGTTCGATTGTCGTGCAGTTCGGTCTATTTGCACACTAGAGGCCCGGTGCACAAAATTCATGTATGGAGGGTATCCCTCAGCCTGTCCTCCGTCCTCTCCAATCTGGGACCTCTTGAAGAATGTCCTATTGCCAGTTACAGGGATTGGGCCTAAACTAGTAGTAGGACATTACTCTTGCAATCTGGGACTGCTGGCACCTAACCACTCACCTGCCTGCCTGTCTGCCTGATTGCCCTTAACCATTCTGGCTGCCGGCCTGCTTGCTCCAAACTGCTCCCTGCCACCAGCCTGCTTACCCCCAAATGCCCCCTACCAGTCTGATCACACCCAACTGCCACCTGTGCCTGTGTGCTCACCCCCAACTGCCCTCCTTGCTGGCCTGCTCACCCCCACCTTCTCTCCCCACCAGCCTGCTAGCCTCCAACTGGCCCCCTGCTGGCCTACTCACTCCAAACTGCCACTCCCCTCACTGTCTTGATCACCCCCAACTGACTCCCACTGATGGCCTGATTGCTGCCAACTGGCCCCCATGCTGGTCTGATTATCCCCAATACCACCCCCCTCCACTCACCGGCCAGACCACCCACAACATCCCATCCTGACCTGATCACCCACAACTGTGCTTCCCTCTTGGCCTCTAACTGCCTCTACCTCAGCCCTGCCACCATGGCTTTATCCAGAAGAATGTCTGGAAGGTCTCCTAGTCTAATTAGTATATACCCTTTTATTAGTATAAATAGAGGCCTGGTGCATGGGTGGGGGCCGATCATGATGGGATTTCCCTTGGGGCGTGTGGTAGCCTGAGTGAGGGGCTGATGGTTGTTTGTAGGCTAGCCATGTCTCCCAGTGGGGACTCTTACTCCATGGGAGCATGGCCAACCTGGGTAAGGAACTTTTTTCTTTCTCGTTTTCAGTGCCTCTTTGAGCGGAGGCCAGGGCTGGCTGGCAGCAGTATCTGGGATTTATTTATCTTCTATAATTGAAACTTTGTAGCCAGAGCAGAGGCCAGGGCCAGCCAGGGTGAGCAGGAAACTTTACTTCTGTCACCGGGGAAACCCAAGCCTCCTTGCTCACTCCAACTCTGTGGACACCACCATCTTTGTTGGGTTAACTTGCATACTTGCTCCTGATTGGCTGGTGATGGTTAATTTGCATTTTATTTTTTATTAGTGCAGATATAGATATTTTCCAATACTCCCACTTTCAAGGAATGGGGCAAAGGAGGGTTGCTGAAAGTGTTAAGGGAGGCAGCAGGGTGAACATTTTTCTTTGGTGGGGGGAGTGTTTCCTTCTGATGAGGGACTTCAAAGGACAGCAGCCTACTTCTGCTACCTGCTGTCTCCAGAGACTATTTCTGATTAGCATCTGACAGGACAGAGCAGTTGCAGGTATAGGAATTGGAGTGCCTTTCTGCATTCAGCTCCCTGTTGAGTCTCTTCCATTCAAGGAAAGCTTTGTTTAACCTTTTCTCCCAGAGCCAGGGCTGGTCTGGGGCAGGAGGGCAGAATGGAGGTGAGGTAGGGCATGGCAAGGCAGAAAGAAGTATGGGGTAGAAGACTGAGGGGTTGGGGAGGGAAAGGGTGAAATTCGTGGGTGTGGGGAGGGTTAGTGTAGAAGATTTGGGGTCAGCATAGGAAGGTTTGGAAGTACTGGGGGAGTAAGAACCAGCAGATGTCAGAACAAATGAAAGGGTCTATGGAATCATTTGTGGGTTGGCTAGAGTGAGGATAGAAAAAGTCCCCTCTCCAGACCCTGCTATCCCAGAGCCAGGGCTGGTTTGGGGCAGGAGGGCAGAATGGTGACTAGTGAAAGGGATCCATAGGGAAGTGCTGAGGGTGGCTAGTGAATGTCGTAATCTCTCTGAGCCCTGACTATGCCACCTGCAGAAGAGGATCACTGGTGGCTGAGGTTCAAAATGGATTGGGGCCAAGGAGAGAGAGCTCAGTCTAGAACAACTTGGTTTGGTGGTAATATCCGAAATTCCAGAGATTTTTGGCTTCAACTACTATTCCAGGCTCATGTTTATGTAGGACTTGCACAGACTGGAGAGCTAGGCACTAGCGCTTCCTTCCTTCGGAGCTGAGAACCAGTTAATTCTCCCCCTAGCATGACCCAGTGACCCCTCCTCTCCTCATTGGTGCTTAGTACTCATGAAACTTCCCAGTGGCCAGTGTAGACACATGACTGACACACAAAGATATCTTCAAGCCAACATGTAGTATAGACAGTTTGGCAAACACAGACACATGCACAGGGTGCTGTGGACAAGGATAGAGCTTCCTGGCCTAGGAAGAGGGCTCATTCAGCAGAACGGTGCTGAACTGTAGCTCTGTAGGCACATTCATCTGGGGCACAGCTCCCAGGCCCAGAGTCAGTGAACTGAAAGCCCGGGACAATTAAAGCTAATTATATGTGTGCAAACAGCTGCAGTGGAGGCTGCCCGTTAGCCTCCTCTCCTGCCTGCCCCCTGAGATCCTGCCCCAGCCAAGGGGCTTTGCTGCCACAGGTGGGGCTGAGTGCCAGGAGGAAGGGCACACAGGTGGAGAGCCCATGGGTCCCATGGGTTGGGGTGAGCCTTCTGCTTCCAGAGTGTCCCCGTGATTACACACTTCAGCATGTGCTGTGGCTCTGGATGCCCTGAGATGGCTGGTCACTGCTGGGTTAGAAATTTGACCAGAACTAAGTACTAGCTCCCCTTGGCCTTGTGCTGAGTGGGCCTTGGTGGCATTGGTCTTAGCATTTAGGTCCTTAGTTTTTTATTATCTTGGCTTCCTGAACATTCCTGCTTCTGTGAAGGTTTGAAGAGGCTCTCTTTGTAGTCTGCCATGAGGAATGCCTGCCTGGAGCTGAGGCTGTGGGAGGAGGAAAGGACAGTCTGTTGCTTGGCTTTTGGTAATCAATTTGTCTTTGCCTGGAGGTGCCACAGGATGCCAAAGTTTGACTTTTCTGAGCTTTTGTTTGGGCATCCATACCATGCATGCCTCCTTCGAGATGTGGAGTCTGAGGGGAAGGAGAAAGGTGTGAATTCCTTTCACATGTGGCTTTACACTTTGAACTATTAGCCTGAATCAATTATGTAATTTTGTGATTTCAGGAGCTTTTGGCGGGTTAGATTGGAGTGATGGTGAGGTAAGGTTTTTTACTAGAGGCCTGGTGCAAAAAATTTATGCACTCAGGGGGGTCCCTCACGGTCTGAGAGCCCTTGGGGAATGTCCAACTGACAGCTTAGTCCACTGGCATTCAGACATCCTTAAAGCTGCCACAGAGGCAAGGGAGGCTCCCACCACCACTGCCACGGTTGACAGCCATAAGCCTGGCTCAGGGTTTCTGGCTGAGTGGTGTTCCCCTGTAGGAGTGCACTTACCATGATGGGGCAGCTCCTGAGTTGAGCATCTGTCCCCTGGTGATCAATGTGTATCATAGAGACTGGTCATTCTTCCATTTGATTGATTTGCATATTAGCCTTTTATTATATAGGATAGAGGCCCAATGCATAAGTGGGGTCCGGCCATCCCACTCCAATAGGGGCCAATTGGGACCAGTTGGGTGGGGGAGGAGACATGGGTGATTGGTCTCTGGCCCCACCCTCAATTGGGGTATTGGGGGCTGACCGGGGGCCGGGCTTGTAGGGGGAGGAAGGGAGGGTAATTGAGATTTGGATTAGGCTGGTTGGATGCCACAGTGCTCATGATAGCCACCAGTTGTCCAGTCATTCTGGTCTTTCTGGTCGTTCTGCTATTCAGTCACTGAGCTTTTATATATATAGATTATATCATTTAAATAATTATGTGAGATTCTGAGAAGATAGTGATTGAGATGATAGTATAGGTTTGAGATTTTTTGAATTCTCACATAAAAACATGCATTGCCACTAGATAACAAAGTAAAAAACAAATAATCTTTACAAATAAGACAAGTAGCCTTGTGAGCCCCAAAATACCAATAGGTCAGGTCAAACCATCAGCTGTCACAAGACCTATATCTGATCAGTGTCTACAGGAAAAAGCCAGAGTGAAGTAAAGGGGCATCTGGTGGACTTGAGAACAGAAGAACCCCATATAAACTATTGTAAAAGGCAGTCATTATAAATCATGGCAGTTTGATTTGTGAACAGCTAAAACTAGAAGATGTTTGGCATATTCTAATAATTAGAGGTAAGATTTAAGATCATAATACCCTAAAACAGTGCTTCTCAATCTTTTTTTCTTAAAAATAAATTTTTATTGTTCATATTATTACAAATGTTCCTTATTTTTCCTCTCCATTGCTCCCCTCCACCAGGTTCCCACTCCACCCTCTGCTCTTTCCCCACCCCCCATTGTCCTCATCCATAGGTGCACAGTTTTTGTTCAGTCTCTTCTCACACCGCCCCCCCCCCACTCCCCTTTTCCCCAAGAATTGTCAGTTCACTCTCCTTCCATATCTCTGATTCTATTATATTCACCAGTTAATATTGTTCATCATATTTTTTAATTCCCTTGGTTTGTAGAGTCACTTGTTAATAGTTATGTACTGTTCAAAATTTTTGTCTTTATTTTCTTCCTCTTCCTAAGGAACTCCCTTCAGCAATTCATATATTCTGGTTTGGCGGTGATGAAATCCTTTAGCTTTTTTTAATTTGTGAAGCTCTTTATCTGGCCTTCAATTCTGAGTGATAGCTATGCTGGGTAGAGTATTTTTGGCTGTAGGTTCTTGCTATTCATCACCTTGAATATTTCTTGCCATTTCCCTCTGGCCTGCATAGTTTCTGTTGCAAAATCAGCTGACAATCATATGGGTGTTACTTTATAGGTAACTACCTGCTTTTCTCTTGCTGCTTTTAATATTCTCTCTTTGTCTTTTGCTCTTGGAATTTTAATTATGATGTGTGTTGGTGTGGTCCTCTTTGGATTCCTTTTGTTTGGGCTTCTGTGTGCTTCTGGTCTTGTAAGTCTAATTCTTTTAGCAGGCGGGGGAAGTTTTCTGTCACTATTTCTTCCAATAGGTTTTGGTATCTTGCTCTCTCGCTTCTTCTGGGACCCCCAGAATTCTGATGTTGGTTCACTTGAAATTGTCCAGGAGGTTTCTTACATTATCTTCAACTTTCTAAATTCTCTTGTCTTCTTTCTTCTGTGGAGGTGTGTCCTCCAGCTCTTTATGTTCCAAATCTTTGACTTGATTCTTATGATCTTCAATTCTGTTTTTAGGACTCTATAATATATATATTTTTTTATTTCAGACAATGTATTCTTTATTTCTAGTTCATTCCTTTTCATATCCTCATAGGTCCCATTTATTTTATAGGTCTTTTCTACGAAATTCTTGAAAAATCTTTTAAGCATGGTTTTGAACTCTATATTCAGTTGCTTGTTGTCCTTCATTTCTTTAGTTTGAGATCTGTTTCATTGAATCAGCATTCTCATTGCTTCCCTGAGTTGGTAGGGTGGCTTTGTGTGCTAAGGTGTCCTATATGGTCCGATGGGTCAGCCTCCCAGTTACCTGAGGTGGACCCTCTTGGTGCACCCCTTTGTGGACTACGTGGACAGCCTTTTGTAGTGAAGTCTTAATTGTTGTTGGTATCACTGGGAGGAACTGACCTCCAGGCCAATTGGCTGTGAGGATCAGCTGTGTCTATGCTGGAAGAGAGCCTTATTTGACTAGACTTGGAAAATTGCAAAAGCCTCTGTGCTCAGCTTGGATAGGGCAGAATTTCAGGGTTGAGTCTACAGTCTTGACTTCCCATCAACCCCTCCCTATGTGGTTCCTGAGACTCAGTGTTCCTCAGGGTCCTTCGGTACTCGCTGCAAGCACCTCTGAGAGAAAGGTGCCCTCGAGTTTTGCCCGCTACCAGACAATCTAGTCTTTCCCCCAATGTGCCCGGAACTGGGGTTCAGTTCAGTTGGAAGTGGGGTTCAGAGCAGTCCGGAGCTTTTGTCTCCTTCCCACTAGCCCAGCAGCACAGTCTGTCCTTTGTGTGCAATGTGTGCGCCTCCGTCTCAGACTGCCTTTCGCTGCTCCTCTGAGCTTCCAACTTACAGCACAGATTCCCTCCGTATGAGCCTGGGTCCCCAGGGTCTGGTCTAGAACTGGGGTTCAGTGCAGTAGGAACTGGGGCTCAGCACAGTCCAGAGCTTTTGCCTCCGTCCTGCTAGGGCAATCTAGCAGCAGAGTCAATAGTCCATCTTCTGTGCGCAATGTATGCACTTCTGGGACTGCCTTTCGCCACTCCCCTGAGTTCTACCTTACAGCCCAGATTCCCTTTATATGAGCCTGGGACCCCAGGGTCTCACCTAGAACTGGGGTTCAGTGCAGTCGGAATTGGGGTTCAGCACAGTCCATAGCTTTTATCTCCTTCCTGCTAGGGAAAGCCAGCCAGGCACTCAGCTTCTCCTTCTTCTCTGGCTCCATCCTCTCCCCATGCTTGCACTGTGTCTCTGTACCTTAAGCTTTTAAAGCTCCTCTGATTTTTCTTCTAGCTGTAGAATTTCCAGTCAGTCAACTTTCCTGTAGTTCTGGGTAATGTCCATTTTGTATTTTAGTTGTATTTTTTGAAATTGTTTTGTGAGGCTGCAGTTAGGCGTTTACCTAAGCCGCCATCTTGGTTTCTCTGGTTCTCAATCTTTCTAATGCCATGACCCTTTAATATGATTCCTCATGTTGTGGTGACCCCTAACCATAAAATTATTTTTGTTGCTATTTCATAATTGTAATTTTGCTACTGTTATGAATGGTAATGTAAATATCTGTGTTTTCCAATGGTATTAGGCTCTACAGCAGTGGTTCTCAACTAGTGAGTTGCCTAAGACTGACAGACTGTTCAAAATTCTATTGAACAGAAGCTGGGGGTCCAGATGGCAGCCAGCAGGTGAAGGAGCTGTAGGAAATCCTCAGGTGTGGGATTAAAAACTTCTGAGACATGATACTAATTTACAGGTTGATGATACCAATACCAGGTTGAGGATACTAATTTACTGACTTGGCAAGGGTTTAATGTCCCTGAGAATCCTCCATATATAAGTGGTCTTTCAAAATAAATATAAACTTTCCAGCCAACTACTGGTTCAAACCACTGGAGATCACTTAAAAACAAAGATTGTTGAATGGCTAGGTTTCTCCCTCTATTTCTTCTCATTACAGCATTTCTTTAATGCTGGCTTGGTGGTGATGTACTCCTTTAGCCTTTTTTATTTGTTTATTTGTTTTTGTCTGGGAAGCGCTTTATTTGACCCTCTATTTTGAATGATAGCCTTGCTGGATAGTAATCTTAGTCTCAGATCCTTGCTATCCATTGCCTTGCATACTTCATGCCATTCTTTTCTGGCCTATAGAGCTTCTGATGAGAAATCAGGTATCAGCCTAATGGGAACTCTTTTGTAGGTAACAGTTTTCTTTTCTCTTGCTGCCTTTAAGATTCTCTTTTGTAATTTTTGGCATGTTAATTATTATGTATCTGGGTGTGGGCCTATTTGAGTTCTTGTCTGGGGTTCTGCATGCCTCCTGAACTTGTGTGAATTTTTTCTTTACCAAGTTAGGGAAGTTTTCTACCATTATTTCTTCAAACACCTTCTCTATGCATTTCTCCCTCTCTACCTCTTCTTTCTCACATGCTATTTGAATATTGTTACATTTCATATTGTCCCACAGCTCCCTTAAGCTGTCCTCCTGTTTTTTAATTGCCTTTTCTTTTTGGTTTTCTGATTGAATACTTTCAACTGTCTTCTAATTCACTGATTTGATCCTCAGCTTTCCCTAATTTGTTGTGTATTCCTTCCAATGTGTTCTTTATTTGTATTATGTCATTCTTTATCTAAGACTTCTTTTTTCATAGTTACTATATCTTTTTTTCACATTGTTGAGCATCTTTACCATTATTATTCTCAACTCTGTTTCAGATAAATTTCTTATGTCTGTTTCATTTATCTCTTCTTCTGAAGAAGTCTCTAGTTCTTTCATTTGGGGGTTCTTTGTCTCCTCATTTTGGCTTTCTGTTTGGGTTTGTGACTATATATTAGGTAGAGCCTCTACACCTCTAAATCTCTAGTAGAGGACAGTGTTAAAGACTATTTATGACTAATTAGATCAGGGAAAGACTCAAACCTCCAGAGACCACCTCTGCCTGTAAACTAATAGAATTTTGACTTCAGTTGCCTTGTAGGCAATTGTCCTCAGCTGTGCAGAGTTTTTTCAACAGGGTAGAGAAGTTGCTTCTACCATGTTTTCCCGAAAATAAGACATCCTCTGAAAATAAGACCTACTTACAGGTTTCCTTCTGAGTGAAATATAAGGCATCCCCTGAAAATAAGCCCCCCACCCCCCCAGGCTCTGTCTCAGAATGCTATTGCCAAACATGAGAGATTTGGTCCACTGATTCTGAAAGAAATGGAGTCACAAGAAATTCACCAGGAAATTCAGGAATTGGATTGTTATGATGATGTTCCAGAAGATGATGACATGATTGTCATTGAATAAATGAGTAAATTCTTGATACTGTAGGATTCACAGTTTGTCTGGTTTGTGTTGACAACTACTGTACTACCGTATGGTATACAGGTAAGAAATGTCCTTTATTTTTATTAAATGTGTACTGTATTCTTCTTCATAGAAAAATAAGACATCCCCTGAAAATAAGACCTAGCTTATCTTTGGGAGCAAAAATTAATATAAGACATTGTCTTATTTTCAGGGAAACAGGGTAACTGTTTTTCTCTTGCTGCTTTTAATATTCGCTCTTTGTCTTTTGCTCTTGGCATTTTAATTATGATGTGTCCTGGTGTGGTCCTCTTTGGATTCCTTTTGTTTGGGATTCTGTGCACTTCCTGGACTTGTAAGTCTATTTCTTTCACCAGGTGGGAGAAATTTTCAGTCATTATTTCTTTAAATAGGTTTTTAGTATCTACCTCTCTCATCTTCTGGCACCCCCATAATTCAGATGTTGGTACACTTGACATTGTCCCAGAGGCTTCTTACACTATCTTCAACTTTTAGATTCTTTTTTTTTTTTTATTCTTTTCTGGTTGAGTGTTTTTTTGCTTCTTTGTATTTCAAATTTTTGACTTGACTCTTGCATTCCTCTAGTCTGATTATGGGTCTCTGTATAATATTTTTTTTTATCTAAGTCAGTGTATGTTTAATTTTTAGTTGGTCCTTTTTCATATCCTTGAGTGTCTGGCTAAATTTATTTGGCCTTTTCTAGGAAATTCTTTAAAAACCTTATAACTGTGGTTTTGAATTCTATATCCAGTCGTTTATTTTCCTCCATTTCTTTAATCTGTGATCTGTTACTTTGTCTCCACATGTTTGCTATTCCCTGAGTTGATAGGGTAGCTTTGTGTTCTAGGTTTCCTATATGGCCCAGTGGGTCAGCCTCCCCATTCACTCTTGGTGTGCCCCTTTGTGGTCTGTGTGTATAGCCTTATTGTAGTTAAGTCTTGATTGTTGTTCATATCACTGGGAGGAATTTTCCTCCAGGCCAATTGGCTATGTGTATCATATGTGTCTATGCTGGGAGACCTGTGCTGGATATAACCTTATAGAACCAGACTTGCAAAACTGCAAAAGCCTCTTTGCTCAGCTTGGAGGGGGGGGGAGTCTCAGGGAGGAGCAGACAGTCTTGGCTTCCCATCAGCCCTGCCCTTGAGTGTGTGCCTCCAGACCTCTGCCTTCCTCGCTCCCCTGAATTCCCCCCTGACAGTCCAGATTCCCCCAGGCTAGCCCAGAACTGGGGTTCAGTGAAGTCAGGAGCTTCCGACTCCTTTCCCTAGGGAGAGCTAGTAGCAACCTCAGCAGTCAGTCTTGCACGCACTCTTGCATGTGTGCCTCCAGACCCCTGTTCACTGCAGCTTCCTCTCTGAGTCTTCTGTGTGCCTTTCTCTTTACCTGAAAGTCCAGACTCCCCCGTATGAGTCTGGGTCCATGGCATTTCGTCTGGAACTGGGGTTATGTGAATTAATTCATAGGATTGGTTGCTGCTGCTAACAAATAAACAACTGGCTTAGAAGTTGAAACTTATCTGTCACTTTAAGGGTAGAATGTAAGCAATTCATGTAAGTTTTTTCTCTTTACTATGACCAGCATGTCTAGAGTCCCGAGTAGGGGTGGCTGCAGATTGATAAAAGGAATAAAAGAGACAGACACAGAGACAGTAGTGAAAGCTGGGACCAGGTGGGATACTGCCCTCTGATGGAGAGGCAGTGACCCAGAGCTGGTACAGCACGTTTATTATATAGAGCATGATTCCAGGAAATTTTACTAGAGTCCAAGACAAAGGAAATTATGTGAAATCATGGTTAAAGATCAATCTGTACTTCTTCATTCTTGTGGCTTCTTTGTAATTGTTACTCCTCCTGAGCCCATATAATTGCATTTGTTTCTTGCACCTGGCTAAATGTAGCTAATGAACCCACCCCCTGGCACCTGAGCTAAGGGTCAGGCTGACAAAATACCTGCCTCTGGCACGGTATGTTTCCAGGATGTGGCTCTGCCGATGCCACTGGACTCAGCCTACAATCAGCTCATGTGCCTTCCCAGGCTCTCTCTACATTCTCCTTAAAACATTTTTATTGATCTTTGTTTGGAAATACAAATTTGCAGATGGTATCATTGTATAATGATTGATTGCTATGAGAGCAGCTTAGTGTTGAGCAAAGAACAATGGTCTGGGTAACATGACCTTCATAATGACACTGCAGATGTCGCTTTTCTTTTATTTCTGTTTCCCCTTTTATAAAATGAGTATCACAATATACTACTTGAGTCTGCAGTTAGAATCTGATGTAGTAATGGTTGTGACAGCCTGTTAAAGTGCTCATTGGTATATACCTGGAAGCAAGTCCTAGTTTTATGTCTTCCTTGGAACACTGTGAGACAGGCATATGCTCTACTCTTTTGTCTTAGTCTGCTCAGTTTGCCATAACAAATACAGCAGATTATATAGCTTAAAAAAACAGAAAACTATTTCTTACAGTTCTTGAGGCTGGAAATCCAAGATTAAGGTCTTACAAAGTGTGGTTCCAGGTAATGGTTTTGTTTCTGCCTTGCACCTTGCACTTGTAAGAAAAGGCACGAGATTCTCTCTCTTCACCAGGTGAGGGCACAGTGAGAAAGAGAACTATGGTGTCTCTTCTTAAAATTACACTAATCCTATTGAATCAGGGCTCTGCCCTTAGGACCTCATTTAACCTGAATTACTTCTGAGTCCTACCTCCAAATACAATCACATTAAGGGATAGAGTTCAATATATGAATTCTTTGGGGACACAAACATTCAATCTATAACATCTGTATTTCTGGAACTTTGACCCACAAAGGGCTGGCAATTGTGTCAGCAAGTCCAAACCTGGGCACATGTTTGGAAACAGCCATGTGGGTCAAGGTTCCAGAAATACAGATGTTATAAATTGAATGTTTGTGTCCCCAAATACATGTTTATTTTTACTATGCCAGGGGACTCCAGAGAAGTCTGACTCAGGAGGGCCAACCTGACTACTAGACTAATAATAAAATTGACATAGATCAGAATCTGAGAGTAGAGGTGGAGTTGGAGAGATTGTGCTGTCAGGCTATGGGATGTACTAATAGAGCCAAGGAAAAGAAATCTGGAATACCTTTGAGCCATGAGCATGAGCTCCTAGGTATCAGTTTTGAATGTCAATAAATAAAAAGCTTCTGAAAAATGGTTGTAATTGCTGGTCTGCTGGTTGGCCTTTTTAATGATCTACCACTAATCAAATTAATGAAGAGTCACTTCCAAGATATTAAGAATGAAGACAGAATTGTTGAAGATGTGATATATCCAACAAGAACCAAGGTTGCATATGCAACACTGAAAGAAAAAAAAAAAAGTTGTAGAGAATGTCATCAGAAAAAGAAACACTGTTTAGAAGAGAAGGTTAAATCCATTCAACTCGCAGTCTCTCATTTTAGAGTAGTGAAAAAGTCTTGAGCTCCATAAATGCTCTTCTTTTTTCTTTTCTTTTCTTTTTTAAGGAAGACAAGGGAAATTTTTATATTTTTATTGATTTCAAAAAGGAAGGAAGAGCCAAAACCGACTTGGCTCAATGGATAAAGTCGGCTTGGGGACTGAAAGGTCCCGGGTTCGATTCCTTGGTTGCGGGCGTATCCCCAGTAGGGAGTGTGCAGGAGGCAGCTGATCAATGACACTCTCTCATCGATGTTTCTAACTCTCTATCTCTCTCCCTTCCTCTCTGTACAAAATCAATAAAATATATTTAAAAAAAAAAAAGAAGAAAGAAAGGAAGAGGGAGAGATTAGAAACATCAATGATGAGAGAGAATCATTGATTGTTTGTCTCCTGCATGCTGCCCTACTGGGGATCCAGCTCACATGGGCATGTGCCTTGACTTGGAATAGAACCTCCTAGTCCATAGGTCAGTGCTTAACCACTGAGCCATGTTGGCCAGGCTGTAAATGTTATTTTTGATTTCTCTTTTTAATTGTCAAGTCCTTCTGGAAAGTCTGGTGAGGTATCTGAAAAGGAAAATTCCAAGTTTATGCTTCAGTCCTTTGAACAAAATGGAAGGATCTCTGTTCAAGAATCATTTCTGGCTCTCAAGAAGCTCAGAGAATCTTTGCTACTAAACATAAGTTATATTTTTAGGAAAACAAAACAAAACAGGAATTTTATCAGTGAGAGGAAAAGTGGAATAAAGAGATCCCCAAAAGGAGTTTACAGAGAAGTAATAACTCTTTGGAGTCACCCAGGTCCTCAGTACCCCAGACTGCTACACATGTACTAATAGAGCCAAGAAAAAGAGAAACAGATGTTTTGTTGTTGTTGTTGTTGTTGTTGTTGTTTTTAACCTGAGAAAGATTAGCTTTTAGGAAAGCACGTTGGAAAGATTTCATGTGCTATGTCAGGAGAGAGTGGATGGTGAAATTATCACAATTTGCATAAAATGCTCAAGATGGTTTGCAGCCAAACAATGAAAAACATGTAAAAGATTTATTGAGAAACACTCACATGGTCTTCATTTTGTGCTTAGAAAAGAGAGGTTAGATTTGGAAGGACAGGAACAGAGAAAAGAAATATTAAGTTGGCATGTAAAAAACTAAGTTTGGGATACCATCAGATTCTGATTAATTTTTATAAGACACATGTTGACATAGGATCTTCTTCTGATGTTTACTTATTTAAAAAAGAAGTTATGAAATTAATATAAACAGGTATTAAAATCTTAGCAACAGTGATGATAACGGGTGCTGACGCTAGCTTTATGAACTTTATTTCATTTAATCTTTGCAACCATCCTTCATTGCAAGCATTGCAATCCTCATGTCATAGAGGAAGGAGCTAGGATTTGGAGAGGTTAGAATGCTTGTCTGAGGTTATCTAATTGACAAGGAATGGGACTCTGGTTAAACCCAGTCTCTATGGCAAAGATAATATCTAAGGTATAAAACTGAAAAAAAGCTCACTAAACTTTGAAGAAATATCACTTTCTCTGCAACCCCAAATTCTTAGAAAAAGAAGTAGCTTTAATTGTAATATGTGAGTTTAGATGATGATGATGATGATGATGATGATGATGATTATGCCCTTGGTAATATCTTAGCATT
The DNA here is from genome assembly GCF_014108245.1 of Pipistrellus kuhlii. Lineage (NCBI taxonomy): Eukaryota > Metazoa > Chordata > Mammalia > Chiroptera > Vespertilionidae > Pipistrellus > Pipistrellus kuhlii. The sequence continues at coordinate 98,828,574 of NW_023425515.1, forward strand.
TACAAAGTTCGTATTTACTCTAAATAGAATAAGAATGCTGGCAAGCCCTGGCCAGGTAGCTCAGTTGGTCTAGAGTATTTTTCAGATACATCAAGATTGCAGGTTTGGCTGTTTCCAAATCTTAGCTATTTTAAATTACACTGCTATGAACATAGGGGTGCATATATTGTTTCTGATGTGTGTTTCTGAATTCTTGGGATATATTCTTATAACTAGAGTCACTGGATCAAATGGTGTTTCCATTTTTAATTTTTTGAGGAAACTCCAAACTGTTTTCCACTAAGTGCCCATCAGCAGATGAATAGATTAAAAAACTGTGGTACATTATACAGTGGAATACTATGCAGCTGTAAAAAAAGATAGTACTCTTACCATTTGCAACAGCATGGATGGAACTAGAGAGAATTATACTAAGTGAAGTAAGCCAGTCAGAGAAAGATAAATATCCTATGATCTCACTCTTATGTGGAATCTAATGAACAACATAAACTAATGAACAAAGATAAACTCAGAGACATGGAGATATTGATCAGATTGTTAAACCTCAGAGGGAATGCAAGGGAGAGTTGATGGGGAGAGACATCCACCAATGAACACATGTGCATATGTGTATAACCCATGAACACAGATGGTAGGGTGATAAGGGCTTGGGGGAATAGAAGGTTGGAGAGGACAATGGGGGTAAAGGGACAACCTATATAATAAATCCTATATAATAAAGAGGTAATATGCAAATTGACAATCACTCCAATACACAAGATGGCTGCTCCCATGTGGTCAAAGATGGCTGACCCCATGTGGACACAAGATGGCCACCACAAGATGGCAGACAGGGGAGGGCAGTTGGAGGGGATCAGGCCTACAGGTAAGGGGAGTTGGGAGGGGGGATCAGGCCTTTAGGGGAGGGCAATTGGGGGCGACCAGGAGTATAGGGGAGGACAGTTAGGGGTGACCAGGCCAGCAGGGGAGGGCAGTTGGGGGCAATCAGGCCTGCAGAAGAAGGTAGTTAGGGATGACCAGGCTGACAGGGGAGGACAGTTAGGGGCAATTGGGCCAGCAGGGGAGCAGTTAGGCATTGATCAGGCTGGCAGGGGAATGGTTAGGGGATGATCAGGCTGCCAGGCAGAAGCAGTTAGGGGAAATCAGGCAGGCAGGCAGGTGAGTGGTTGGGAGCCAGTAGTCCTGGATTGTGAGGAAGATGTCAAATTTCCCGTTTAGGCCTGTATTGTGAGAGGGATGTCCAATTATGGGATTGGGTCTAAACCAGCAGTTGGACATCTCCCAAGGAGTCCCAGATTGGAGAGGGTGCAGGCTGGGCTGAGGGACATCCCCCACCCCAGTGCATGAATTTCATGCACCGTGTCTCTAGTATGTAATACTTTTAACAATGAAGATTTATTTGAGAGATTGCAGATTTGATCCCTGGTCAGGGCATATACAGGAATCAACCAATGAATGCATGAATGGCTAGAGTAAGTCAATGTCTCTTTCTCACACACACACACACTCTCTAAAAATCAATAAAAAATATTAAAGAAAAGAAGAATGCTGGCAAAAGTCATTCGGGAAGCTACTTTCTCTCCCTCCCTCCCCCTCTCTTTATCTCTCTCTAAAAATTAATCAATCAATAATTTTTTTTGAAAAGACTGCTGGCAAAATTCTCTTGAGAAGCTACTTGGTAAGTATTTCTGATACAAGTTAAATTATTATTTGATTTCTAGTAAATCCCATTGTTACAAGACTACTAGACATATGGAACATTTTTATTTACCTAACTGCTTACATAAAATGCTGGTTCTCCTGTTATAATTATAAAGATAGTGTAGCATCTTTTTTCCCTTTATTTATTTACTAGAGGCCCAGTACACAAAATTCATCCATGAGGGTGAGAATTCCCTTAAACCCAGCATGCACCCTCTCCAATCCAGGACCCCTAGGGAGATGTCCAACTGCTGGGTTAGCCCCAATCCCATAGTTGGACATCCCTCTTGCAAATCAGGACTACTGGCTCCTAACTGTTCACCTGCCTGCCTGCCTAATTGCCCCTAACCCTTCTGGCTGCCTGCCTGATTACCCTTAGCCACCATCACCTGCCAACCTGATCAGCCCTCACTGCCCTCCCCTGCCAGCCTGATTGCCCCTAATAGCTCCCCTGCTGGCCTGACCACTCCTAACTGCCTCTGCCTTAGCCCCCACCACCATGGCTCAGTACAGGAGGACCAGACTACCAGAAGATGGCTGGTCTATGGGTCTAATTAGCATATTACCCTTTTATTATTTATTTATTTATTTATGTCTAAAGTTTTACATATTTCTACTTATTCCCTGATTGATCCCCTCCCCCCAAGCTATTTCCACCCTGGGGAGATCCCACCACCCGTGTCTGTGTCCATTGGTTATGTTAATATGCATGCATACAGGTACTTTGTTTGCTCTCTAACCCCCCACCTCCCCTGTCTTTTGTCTCTGTATCTATTTTTTTCATCAAATTATGTTGATTACTAGAGGCCTAGTGCATGAAATTTGTGCATGGGGGGTGTCCCTCAGCCCAGCCTGCATCCTCTCCAATCTGGGACCCCTTGAGGGATGTCTAGCCGCATGGGATCAGGCTTGAATGGGTGGTTGGACATCCCTCTCACAATCCAGAACTGCTGGTTTCCAACTGCCCTCTCCTGTAGGCATAGTCCCCCCCAACTTCCCTCCCCTGCTGGACTAGTACCCCCAACTATCCTCCCCTGCAGGTCTGGTCACCCCTAACTGCCCTCTGCTGGCCTGGACCCACAAAACTGCCCTCCCCTGCAGACTTGGTCTCCCCCAACTGCCCTTCCCTGCAGTCCTGGGTCCCCCCCAATTATCCTCTCCTAAAGGCCTGCCTTCCCCCAACTGCCCTCCCTGCAGACCTGGTCTCCTCCAACTGCTCTCACCTGCTGGCCTGGTCTTCCCCAACTGCCCTCCCCTGCAGTCCTGGGATTCCCCCCACCCCCAACTTTCCTCCCCTGCAGGCCTTGTTTCCCCCTCAACTGCCCTACCCTGCAGGCCTTGTCTCCCCCAACTTTCCTCCCTGCAGGCCTGGTCCCCCCAACTGCCCTCCCTTGCAGGCCTAGACCCCCCACCCTGAACTTCCCTCCCTTGCAGGCCTGGTCCCCCCAATTGTCCTCCCCTGCAGGCCTGGTAGTTCCAATTGCCCTCCCCTGCAGGCCTGGTTACCCCTAACTTCCCACAGTTGCCCTCCCCTGCAGGCCATCTTGTGGTGGCCACTTGTGTCCACATGGGGGCAGCCATCTTGTGCCTTGGTGTGATGGTCAATTTGCAATTACTCTTTTATTAGATGGGATTATATCTCACATATGAGTGAGATTATGTGATATTTACCTTTCTCTGACTGCTTTATTTTGCTTATCACAATGCTCTTCAGTTCCATCTATGTTGTTGAAAATGGTAAAAGTTCCTTCTTTTTTATAGCAGCATAGTATTCCATTACGTATTAATTAAGAGATGTACCATAGTTTTTAATCCACACATCTGCTGATGGACACTTAGGTTGTTTCCCAATCTTAGCTATTGTAAATTGTGCTGCTATGAACATAGCAATGCATATATCCTTTCAGATAGGTATTTCTGGTTTCATGTCCTAGAAGTGGGATTTCTGGGTCAAATGGAAGTTCAATTTTTATTTTTTGAGGAAACTTCATACTGTCTTCCACAGTGGCTGCACCAGTCTGCATTCCCACCAACAGTGCACTAGGGTTCCTTTTTCTCTGCATCCTTGCTAACACTCTTCAATTGTTAATTTGTTGACAATAGCCATTCTAACAGTGTGAGATGGTACTTCATTCTTGTTTTGATTTGCATCTCTCAGATGATTAGTGACTTTGAACATGTTTTCATATGTCTTTTGGCCTCTGTATGTCCTCTTTCAAAAGTGTCTATTTATGTCCTTTGCCCATTTTTTTTATTGGATCATTTATCTTCCTTTTGCTAAGTTGTATGAGTTTTCTGTTAATTTTGGAGATTAAACCTTTATCTGAAATAGCATTAGAAAATAACTTCTCTTATGCTCTGGGCATTCTTGTTGTTGTTTTTTGTGTGTGTGTTTTTTGTTTTTTTTTTTACTTTGATATAGTCCTATTTGCTTATTTTCTCCTTAGTCTCCATTGCCCTAGGAGCTGTGTCAGTAAAGATATCTCTACAACATATATCTGCTATTTTGAACCCTATGTAGTCTTGTTGGATTTTTCTGGTTTTCCCAACTTACATTTAAGTCCTTTAGTCATTTTGAGTTTGCTTTTGTATATGGTGTAATTTGGTGATCTAGTTTCATTTTTATGTATATATCTGACCAAATTCCTCAGAACTATTTATTGAAGAGACTGTCTTGACTCCACTGTATGCTCTTGCCTCCTTTGTCAAATATTAATTGAGCATAATAGCTTGGGTTGATTTCTGTTTCATTGGTCTATTCTTGTGCCAGTACCAGGCAGTTTTAAAAACCATGGCTTGGTAATATAGCTTGATATCTGGTATTGTGATCCCTCCAACTTTGTTCTTTCTTTCTCAGGATTGCTGTTGGTCTTTTTTTTTTTTTAATTCTAGATGAAATTTTGGAGAGTTTGTGCTAGGTTTATGAAATATGCTGTTGGTATTTTAATGGGGATTGCATTGAGATTGCCTTGGATAGTATGAACATTTTAATGATGATTCTACCAATTCATGATCATAGTACGTTCTTCCATTTGTTTATGTCTTCCTATATCTCTTTATTCTATGTTCTGTACTTTCTGAGTACAGGTCTTTTACCTTCCTTAGTTAAATTTATTCCTAGATATTTTAATTTTTTTGTTGCAATGGTAAATGAGATTGATTTTTCAGTTTCTCTTTCTGTGAGTTCATTATTGGTGTATAAAAAGGCCATAGATTTCTGGGTGTTTATTTTGTATCCTGCTACATTGCCCATTTCATTTATTAGGTCTAATAGTTTTTTAATGGCGTCTTTGGGTTTTTCTATGTACAGTATCATGTCATCTACAAATAAGGACAATTTTACTTCTTCTTATCCAATATGGATAACTTTTATTGCTTCTTGTCTGATCGCTATTGCTGGCACTCACAGTACTATTTCAAACAGGAATGGTGAAAGTGGGCATCTCTGTCTTGCTCCCATTCTATCAGAAATGAGGTTAGTTTTTGCCCATTGAATATGATGTTGGTGTGGGTTTGTCATATAAGGCTTTTATTATGTTGAGGTATGATCCCTCTATTTCCACTGTTCTGAGAGTTTTTTTGTTTTTTGTTTTTATCAAGGGTGTTTTTCTGCAGCAGTTGATATTATTAAGTGATTTTGTCTCTCAATTTGTTTTCTTGATGTATCATAGTTATGGATTTGCAGATATTGTTCCCACCTTGATCCTCAGAATAAATCCCATTTGGTCATGTTGTATGATCTTTCTAATGTAATGCTGGATTTGATTTGCAAGATTTTTTTTTGAGGATTTTTGCATCTATGTTCATCAAAGATATTGTCCAGTAGTTCTCTTTTTTTGTGGTGACTTTATTTGGTTTTTGGGTTAGGATAATGCTGGCTTCATAGAAAGATCTTGGAAGCATATGTTCCTCTGAAATTTTTTGGAATAGTCTGAAGATAGGTTTTAGTTCTTCTTTGAATCCTTGGTAGAATGCCCCTGTAAAGCCATTTGGTCCATGGCTTTTGTTTGCTGGAAGATTTTTGATTGCTGCTTCAATTTGTTTGGTAGTTATCAGCCTATTCAGGTTCTTTGATTCTTACTGATTGAGTTTTGGAAACTTGTACTTTTCTAAAAATATGTCCTTTTCATTTAGGTTGTCCATTTTGTTGGAATAGAGTTGTTCATAGTATTTTTTTTTTCATAATCCTTTGTATTTCTGTGGGATTGGTTGTTACTTCACCTCTTTCATTTCTGATTTTGCTCATGTAGGTCCTCTCTGTTTGCTTCTTGGTGAGCCTGGCTAGATGTTCAACAATCTTGTTTATCCTTTCAAAGAACCAGCTCTTGGTTTTGTTGATCTTTTGTATTGTACTTTGGTCTCTATATTGTTTATTTCCATCCTGATGTTTATTATTTGATTGCTTCTGCCTATGATAGGAATTCTTGTTGCTCTCTTTCTAACTTTTTGAGCTGTAGGGTTAGGTAATTTATTACATTTTTTCTTTTGTTTTTTGAGGTAGGCCTGTAGAGGTATAAACTTCCCTCTCAAGACTGCTTTCACTGTGTCCCTTAAATTTTGAATTGTGTTTTCATTGACATTTTTTGCCATGATGCTTTTTATTTCATCTTTTATCTCTTTAGTAATCCAATCATTGTTTAATAGCATGCTACTGTGTTGCCCCGAAAATAAGACATCCGCTGAAAATAAGACCTAGCACAACTTTGGGAGAAAAAATTAATATAAGACACTGTCTTATTTTCGGGGAAACAGGGTATTTAGCTTCCAGGTGTTTGATTTTTTTATTGTAGTTGATTTCTAATTTTATGCCATTGTTATCTGCAAAGATGTTTGATATGATTTCAATCTTCTTGAATTTGAAGAGTCTTTGCCTGTGCCTCAACATGTGGTCTGTCTTTGTAAATGACCCACGTGAACTTAAAAAAAAAAATGCGTATTCTGTGGTTTTGTGGTAAAATGTTCTGAAGATTTCAATTAATTTTATCAAATCTAGTGAATCATTTAGGATTGCTGTTTCTTTGATGATTTTTTGTTCAGATTATTTGTCCAGTGTTGTTAGTGGGTTATTAAAGTCCCCTACTATGACTTTATTTCTGTCAATCTCTCCCTTGATATCCTCCAGAAGTTTTTTATGTATATAGATGCTCCTGTATTGGGTGTGTATATATTTACCAAATTTATTCCTTCTTGTTGAATTGCCCCTTTTAGTTTTATGAAGTGGCCTTTCTTAACCTTGTCATGGCCTTCACTTTGAAGTTTAATTTGTTATATATAATATTGCTACCCCAACTTTTTTTGTTTGTTTGTTTCATTTCCATTAACCTGAAAAATCTTTTTCCATCTCTTCACCCTAAGTCTGTGTGAGTTCTTTGTTCTCAGGTGGACCTCCTGTAGACTGCAGATATATGAGTCATGTTTCCTTATCCATTTAGCTATCCTATATCTTTTGATTGGGGCATATAACCCATTTCCATTTAAAGTTACTTTTTATAGGTACTTGTTTGTTGCTTTTTTAATTCTTTATGCCTGTGTTTATTCTTCCCTTCCTATTTCTCCTTTTTATAGTGGACCCTTTAGCATTTATTGCATTGCTGGTTTGGTTGTAATAAACTTAGTCCTTTTTTGTCTGTGAAGCTCCAAATTTCACCCTCAAGTTTGATTGATAGCTTTATGGGTACAGTATTCTTGGATTCATACCCATGCTTTGAAGGATTTTGTATATTTCATTCCATTCCCTTCTGGCCTGATGTGTTTCTGTTGAGAAATAAATCAATAGTTCCCTTGCAGGTAACTTTCTATCTCTCTCTGGCAGCTTTTAAGATTCTTACTTTGTTGTGGTGTTTGAAAATTTAGTATAATGTGTTTTGGTGTCAGTATTTTTGGTTTCATCCTGTTTGGGACTCTGTGAGCTTCTTGGACTTATGTGATTTTTTTATTTCCAATATCAGGGAAGTTTTCTGTCATTATTTCTTCAAACAGGTTTTCTATTCCTTGCTTAGTTTCCTTTTCTTCTGGCATCCATATTATGCAGATGTTTAGTTCTGTGTTGTCCCATAGTTTCCTTAGGCTCTCCTCCTGTTTTTTAAAATTTTTTTTCCAGTTGCTTTCTATTATGTTCTTTATTGCAGCAATGCCATTCTTCATTTCTTCTTGGTTTTTCTTCATTTCCTCTTGATTCCTACACATATTATTGAATTTGTCCTCCCTTCTTTTCAGCCTTTTAATGACCATTGCTCTGAATTCTTTCTCTGAAAAATTTCTTACTTCCTTTTCCGGTGATTACTCCTTTTTGTTCGCCTGGGGACTGTTTCTTTGTTTCCCCATGATTGCTCCTCTCAGGGTGTCTGGTTATGTAGCATGCTCTCTCTCTCTCCTGCATTGACTTAAAGGCACAAAATACAACACGACCAGACACAACACACAGGACACCTAACACAAATGTATTCATGATACCAGTAACCCCAAATAAAGGTGACAACCAGAAAAAATAGAATTGGGGGAGAGAAAATAGTGCAAAAATAATATTGAGAAAAGGAAAATATGTATGAGAGGAAAAAAGAAAAGATAGGGGAATATATATGTATATATAGAGAAAACTCAAAAAACCCCAACAATTATTCCAGAAAGTGAAAATAACAAACACCCAAACAATAAACACCCAGATGAATCTGAAGAGGCAGAGCTTATTTCTAGAAGGTAATGTGAAGGAATTGAATGAATGGAGAAATGGCCAAAATTTCATATAGATGATGTAGAAAGACAGTGAGTGTATAAGAAAAAAAATACACAAATATATATGTATTTCTTTTCCCTGACTTTATTCTATCTATCTTGTATTCATTTATTTTTGGAAAAGGAGAATAGATAGGCCTGAGTTGATGATTGAAACTAATTAAACTATTAGTAGAAGAAGAGAACAAGCCAGGAGAAGAAAAACAGAAGCAAAAAACACACAAACAAACAAAAAACAAAAAACACAAATGAAAACAAAACAGAAAAAAAGCAAACTAACAAACAAACAGATAAACAACCAAAATAGGACAGAAAGATAGAAAAAGAAAAAAAATAAAAGGAAAAAAATTGGCTAGTAAAGAAAGAGAGAAGTGTGCACGGACTTGGAGCAGGGGAAGGAAAAAGAAATTTGAGTAAGTAAATTTTTAAGAGGGAGTCAAAGAAAGGATAGAAAAAAAACTAAAGCAGGAACAGGGTCAGAGAAACAGGACCAAAAAGGGGAAAAGTTAGGAAGAGAGTGTTGGCATAAAGGAAAAATTGAGATAGAGTAAAATAATGCTAAAATTAAAATAAAAATAGAATGTAGAACACTAATCCAAAAATAAAATAAAGAAAAAATGAAATAAAATAAAACTTTTTAAAAAAGTAAAATAATAGTAATAATAATAAAAATAAAAAATAAAAATTTATACTAATAAAAGGGTAATATGTTAATTAGACTGGATAGACAGGACATCTTCCAGATGTCATTTCAGATGTCCTTCTGGACAAAGCTGGGTGCAGGGTTGGCCTGCAAACTGTCTGCAGCTCCTTTCCCAGGCTGGCCCTACTCTCCACCTGGGACCCCCAGCTGTATCGGGGTGTGGCCAGTCTGCAAACCCCACAGTCCTACAAACCCCACAGCCTGCAAAACTCCCAGTGGGCAACACCCACCATAATCTGGGCCCCTTTTAGGGCAGGCCAGCCAGCCCCTAACTGTTCATCAGGCCTCTATCTTATAAAATAAAAAGGTAATATGCAAATTGACCCTAATGGCAGAACAACCAGAAAGATTGCTGGACCAGTCACTATGAGGCCACTGACCACTTCTTGGTCCCTTCCCTTGGCCGTCAGGCACCGATCACCTGAAAATGAATAGGGAACTGGAGATGGATGGTGGTGGAGTGTGGGGCCAGCTGTGAGCAGCTGGGGAAGATGGCCTTGATTGCAGGCCAATCTTAGGGACAGTACTTGTGCACGAATTTTGTGTGTTGGGCATCTAGTAAAATAATAAAAAAATAAAATAAAGTGAGAAAAATTTAGTTTTTAAAGAAAAAATAAAAAATAAAAAAAGTGAAGTAGTGAAGGTTTTTCACTTCTGCAGGGCTTCAGTGACCCATGGGTGGCTGGTTTAAGATCTCTCTCTACTGTTCTGGCTTGCACATCTGTTTCCTGTCAGGTAGTCAGCACAGTGTTGAAGTTCCCTGTGATTCACTGCTCCTCTGTGTCATAAGCCACAACCTTGTTTTCAAGAAGGTGGGACTTCTCTGCTCACTTTCTCTCTCTGCTTTCAGTTGTATTTATACAAGACTCAATTTCTGACACAACCCCTGGCAGGCAGTTTTTTTTGTTGTTGTTGTTGTTTTTTTGTTTGTTTTGTTTTTTAACCAAATGGCCCCTCCACCCAGTACTTAGTCTCTTCTTGCCCTGCTGCACTTAATACTGGGTTGGAGGGACAAGACTGACCCAGAACTGGTTTCCTGCTCTTCTCTTCTTACTCTGATCCCCAGTTTCCCCTGTAGTCTTGGTGAGTATTTTTAATTGGAAGATGTACTGGGCTTATCAAGCAAAAGCAAGAAAGTAAAAAAGACAAAGGAACTGTGCCGACACCTGTCTTTCTTCCATTGGCACTGCAAGGCCAAATAGAACTTCAGGCTGCCCAGCTGCCCCATGAACCCCCTTCCACATTAGACAGCTACACTGATCCCAAGGGATGCAGATTTGATGGAGTGCAGTCTCCCTCTGAGACTCCAGTTTGTGCTGCATGCATTTCTCCCTCCAGCCTGGATCCCAGATCTCATCTCTCCAAGCAATCCCTGACCTTTCTGTCCATGGATTGCCTCACCACTTGCGTTTAATTCACCAATCCAAGTGGGTGTTATTCGATTCAGCTGTTCCTTCTATCTGTTGTATGAGAAGACATAGGACCTGTCTGCATATTAGGCTGCCACTTTGTCTCCCCCTGGACAAACTTTTTTGACACCATGGCCAGGGAGGCTGGAGTCTTAATGTTCATGATTTTGCAGCTGAGGCAGCTGGTCTCTGGTCGTTGTGGTTGTAGGATCCCAGGAGGTATCTGATGTCTCCCCAATTGAAAGTAAGGCTGAGCTTCTTTCAACAGCCACTCTCCCATCCAAGATGGCATGGTTTTTGGGGCAGAGCTGGCCACTCTGGGAGAGATTTCAGCAGTAGTAAAGGCTGACAGGCCAGAGGAGCCCAGTCCACCAGTCTCCAACAGTCCAGTGGAATATAACTGTCCCTCACTCACAAATACAGACACTCCCCTCACATCCACACACTCTTCTTTTTCTCTCTCACTCACACACTATCTTTTAGCCTGTCCTCTGGTCAGCAGCTATCTTGGATCTCTCCATTGTGTGACTTTCAAGTAAACTTAATTAGAGGTGTATTCTTGCCCATTTTAGGAGGGTTGGAGGACAAATACGAAACTCCCATCTCATCAGTCTCAGAGAGGAATAAATATCAGAAAAGAGGCCCAGTTAATGAGGCAATGGGATTTTCCTCTAATCCAGGGCCTGGGTTGACTAGTATTTTCTGTTATGCTCAATAATGGAGAAAGAACTAAAATTGGTCAGGATGGGGCTCCAGGAAGCAGAGAAGGGGAACTCTCAGCATTTCTCCTCAACTTAGGAAATTTTCCGTTCTCTATGCTTTGAGCCCACAATCTCCACTGTGCTCTCCAAGAACAAGAAGGCCTTAAATACTTGATTAGATACTAAAACCTGTTCTACAGGTTCTAGCTGGTCACCTCACCAATGGGTGGGATTACCATGCTATATAAGGTCACCTTGCCTGCAAGTGTTCCTCTCTTTAAGTGTTTTCTTCCTTGGGGCTGACTGGGCAGGCTGAAGTAGGGCATACTCACAACATCTGTTTTTCTCTTTACTTTTTTCACCTGCATATTGCAACTTGCAGCAAGAACTTATGACTCAGTTGCCAGAAAGTGTTAATACTTGGATTAAAGGAAAATCAAGAATTCTTCATATATATATATATGTTATTGATTTTTTTACAGAGAGAAAGGGAGAGAGTTAGAGAGCCAGAAACATCAATGAGAGAGAAACATCGACCAGCCGCCTCCTGCACCCCCCCCACTGGGGATGTGTCCGCAACCAACATACATGCTCTTGACTGGAATTGAACCCGGGACCTTTCAGTCCACAGACAGACGCTCTACCACTGAGCTAAACCGGTTTTGGCAACAATGTCTATATTCTTAATTGATACTCTTCCATGTGTGAATATCTCTTTCAGGAATCTCATAAAGTGCCAGGAACCAGGAACAGGGAACTGAAACCTAGCATTGTCACTGGAGATAAAATGTAAAAAGAGCTAGCCGACCTTGATGGCTCTAAATGGTCAGAGCTATTAACTCATTGTCTAGTTGAGATAGTGGTGCTTGAGGCAACTTTAATTTGTTAATCATATGTAAATGTAAGTTGATTTTCTGTTGTTGGAACTTCCTCCTTAAGAGATGTCTTGGTTTCAGAATCTCAATAAAAGGAATGGTAAAAGGCCAGAGAGTGGTTAGTCTTCCCACTAGAGGTAGACTTCCCGCCTGGCCCCCATTTTCCCAAATTCACTCTTTTCCAGTCTCTCTCTTCATTTTAGTGTGCGGCCTTCTCCAGAAACCGGACCCTGAGTGGGCCCTGAACCACGCAGGTCCTGTTAAGGGATCCCACAATAAAGAATAGTTATTATTGCCCTAGCTGATTTGGCTCAGTGGATAGAACATAACCTGTGGACTGAAGGGTTCCAGGTTTGATTCTGGTCAAGGGCACATGCCTGGGTTGCAGGCTTGATCCCCAGTTGGGGGCATGCAGAAGGCAGCCAATCAGTGATCTTTCTCATCATTGTTTCTATCTCTCGCTCCTTCTTCCTTCCTCTCTTACATAAATATATATATATATATATATATATATATATATATATATATATATATATATTATAAAAAAGCAATATACAAATTGACTGTCACTCCAACACACAAGATGGCTGCCCCCATGTGGTCAAAGATGGCTGCCCCCATGTGGCCAGCAGGGGAGGGCAGTTGGGTGGGACCAGGCCTGCAAGGGAGAGCAGTTGTGGGTGATCAGACCACCAGGGGAGGGCAGTTGGGAGGGACCAAGACTGCAAGGGAGGACAATTGGAGAGATCAAGCCTTCAGAGGAGGGCAGTTAGGAATGACCAGGCCAGCAGAGGAGGGAAGTTGGGGATGACTGGGCCTGCAGGAAAGAGAAGTTGGGGGGGGGGACCCAAGCCTACAGGGGAGGGCAGTTGGGGGTGACCAGGTCTGCAGGAGAGGGCAGTAGGGCCAATCAGGCTGGCAGTGAAAGGCAGTTAGGGTAAGGTGACCAGATCATCCCATTTTTGGCGGGACAGTCCTGATTTCTAACAATTTTTTCTGCATCCCACAGCGTTTTTAAAAAGTCCTAATTTTTGGAAAGAATCCTTCCAATCTTTCCAAAAATTGGGACATTTTAAAAAAGCCGTAGGGCATCGGAAAAATTGTTAGAAATCAGGACTGTCCCACCAAAAGCAGGACAATCTGGTCACCTTAAGTTAGGGGCAACCAGCCCTGCAGGGGAGGGCAGTTATGGGCAATCAGGTTGGCAGGGGAGCAGTTAGGCATCAAGCAAGCTCACAGGGCAGTGGTTAGGGGGTGATCAGGCTGGCAGGCAGAAGCAGTAAGGGGCAATCAGGAAGACAGACAGGCCAGCAGTTGGGAGGCCGCAGACATGGATTGTGAGAGGCATGTCCGACTGCCCAGTAGGGAAGTTGGACATCCCTCAAGGGGTCCCAGATTGGAGAGGATTCAGGCTGGGCTGAGGGACACCCCTTCCTGCCCCCCGCCCCCCCCCCCCCATGTATGAATTCTGTGCACCAGGCCTCTAGCATGTATATTAAAGAATAGATATTATCGATAGTACAAGATTTGGGAAATTCTAGAGCCTTAGCTGGTTGGGTGACTTTCTTCCCTGGTTCACCCAGGACTGTGGAGTTCCCTTGGATACAGAAGCCTCTGACAAGCCAAGGTGAGTTTGTCACTCTGACTGAAATGCATCTTAAGCCATTAAAACCAACATGTAAATTTATTTCTATTCTCTGTTCACTCTTGGGTATGTTACTAAGCCTCTCTGAACCTTAAATCTCTCATCGTGGAGGTGTTTTTATGAATATTAAATGCGATTAAATTTCCCAGCACATTTTCTGGTCCCTAGTAGATAACATATTGATTTGTGTTTCTATTTTCTTTTCTTTTCTAAAAATTACTTTATTGATTAGGTATCACATATTTTTCATCATCCCCCTCATTTCCATCCCAAACCCCTCCCCATGCATGCTCCCACCCCCCTGTTGTCCATGATCACTGGTTAGGCTCATATGCATGCACACAGTCCTTTGGTTGATCTCTCTCCCTTATCCCCACCCTCCCCTTCCTTCCCCCTGATGTCTGACAGTCTGATCTATGCTGTTCTTGTTCATCGGTATATGTTGTTCATCATTTCCCCTAGATGAGTGAGCTCACATGATACTAAAAATACACTTAAAAGTACCAAAAATGAGACAAGCAATAATGATTATGCTGAGAGGCAAATGAATCAGTCTATAGTGAGTTTCTGGGTCAACAGTTTTTTTGAGTCCCAATTTCTATGTCAAACATTTCCTTATGTGTACATGTCAGCAATGATATTTCAGTTCTGGATGGTGGACAAAGGGTAGTAATGCAGGTCTGACCCTCTCTGGTTTGGTCCTGGGCAACCTGAAGTGATGCACAGCTGCTTACTGCTAGTATGGCAAGGCATCATCAGCATCTTCCATCTCTGGACTTTTTCTCTTCTGTCTTCATGGTTGGAGCACTCCTATAAATTCCTTTGTTGCAGGAATCCACATGGTCTTGGAATTGTTTTCTGAAAATATACCAAAAGTTAATACAGAAATCTCAACCAAAAGTTAATGAAGAAATCTATTTCATTTTCTTACTTTGGTGGTACAATGGAATGTAATAAGTGAAATGGGATAAATGGGAGTTGTGGCAAAGCGGTTGTAAATAGAGGCGGCACCTACTCAGCCCTAGCAGCTGTGGCCTCATGGGAAAGAAGACCCAGTATGCCAGATCTTATCTTTTTTTTCTAGAGAAGCTGGGCATATTATTTTTATTAGCTATATACTTATTTGAATATGTTGACATCACACTTAGGACTTTTAAAAACAAATGTAAGAGCCTATCAAAATATTTTATGGGCTTTCAGTGCTTCTTACTGAGTCTCTTCACTGCATAAGATAGTGAGATTGGATAAGACAACAAAGAAAGTTTATTTTACCCAGATGGAGTACTCTCAATTATGAAAAGGAAAAAAGGAATCAAAATAAATAAATAATGATTCTCCTAGTCCCAACCCACCCCCCCTCCGCCCCCGCCCACCCAAAGACAGAACATTCCCAGGTTTGAAGTTTGAGTTATCTCCTAAATCGAACAACTTAAGTCTGGACTTGTGAGGTTGCAAAAAGATGAAAATAGAACTACTAGTGAAAGCTCACGAAGTGCTTGCAAACATTAGTTGACAGATTTCAGAACAAATTTAATATTAGTCATCACAGATAAGTACGCCAAAGAGGGCAGAGGGTTAAAGAACATCTGCAGCACACACAAATATCCCCTACTGAGTTCAACCCAGAAAGGAAGTCAGCTTCTAAAGTCACAAAAGGCAAACCAGCAGAATCAGCAGTTTTAAATGAGTGGATCAACCTTTCTCAGTGGATGAAGCTGCTATCAGGAGCTAGTTAGCTCCCAATATATTACATGTTTAACCTCTAGCTTTTAGTGACAGACTTTCTGAGGAGTATTTGGACTCATCCTACCCAATGAATCACTTATACTGTATAGATTGAATTATGCCAAGTATGGAGATAGTAGATGATTAATACTCCTAAATTACGATAATTTCATGACATGATGAAAACCCTCATGTACCCTTGGATGTATCTAATTGCATTATGGGGTCAAGATGGCAAACACATCGTAGCATTTACTGAGAAAGCGGCAGAGCCATAGAGTACTGTTTTGAACTTTTCAGAGAGCATAAAATGAGTTAAAACAACAACAACAACAACAACAACAAAACAGCCTGCCAACCTAAAGAATCATTACTGCTGAGCTTGAGCCCTGTGATTCTGGGGCTTTCAATGCAGGTGGGAGGATATTCCTCAGTGAACTACATTGTCTGCTATAGGATAGAGGTGTCTGTCCTCCGAGGCAAATTTCTGTGGCTCCTGAATGTTTGGGCCAGAATCTCTACAGAGCAAAATATGAGTATAATGTATGTTGCATTGCTGAGGGCAGAGGTGTGATTTCTTTCTTCAAAGGTGAGTCTTTAGTTTCCTTTCTTTTTTGACAACATATCCAAACAGTACAGTTGTGGAAATAGAGAAAATTCTTTTTGTCTTTTGCTTTAACTTATTATTGTTAAAAGAAAAACTGATTCAGAGTTTAAACATTGCTCTTGTTTAGAAAGTCAGAGAGAGTCACATACTAAATTGTTTCTTGTGTCTCAATTTAAAAATCCCTGTGAAATAATTTTAGTTCAAACTAGAGATATCAATCCCATCACACTGGTGGTGGCTTTGGTTGGGGAGGAAAAGTCTCCCATGTGAGTTGAGGTCCTAATTCAAGGATTGGGTTTTTGAACTTAGAAAATGTTGCTAATGTGCCGAAACTGGTTTGGCTCACTGGATAGAGTGTCGGCCTGCGGACTGAAAGGTCCCGGGTTCGATTCCAGTCAGAAGCATGTACCTTGGTTGCAGGCGCATCCCCAGTAGGGGGTGTGCAAGAGGCAGCTGATCGATGATTCTCTCTTATTGATGTTTCTAACTCTCTATCCCTCTCTTTTCCTCTCTGTAAAATATCAGTAAAATATATTAAAAAAAAAAGAAGAAAATGTTGCTGATGTGATGTTTTTTTTATATTTATTTATTTATTTATTTAAATGTATGGTTATCTGTTTTATTCTTTATCTACTGTTCACCAGTTACACAGCTAAAGGAGACTTGTTTGAACCAATAAGATCAAAGGTTTGTCCCAGGTGGAAGATAATTTTATGGAGTGTATTATTTTAAGACTGAGAGTCAGGATGGATGAAACCACAGAGTTTGAAAAGGGATGGGACTGCTTTAAGGTAGAAACAGGAAGTTGTAACTAGAACCCATGTGAATGCCAAGCCAGTAGAATGCTCACCAAATGGCAAGTTAGTGAGTGTTTACTTTGAAATCCTCTGGCAGCCGGCTATCTTGGCAGAAATCTGATAAAATAGCCCTTGCCAGGTTTTATGAGGATCCCTACACAAATGGGATGGTGAGGCAGCACAGACTCCTGGCAGGGAAGGATAAGGTCTAGTTCCAACACCAGAGAGTTGTGCAGCTGTTCATCTTCAATTGTCTGCTCATCATGACCATTTTGACCATCTGGTTATTTAAAAATTATCATTTTTGCTTCTTGCATGAGACCAGGGAGCAATGGTGTATGGTGAGTGCAACCCTTGCAGGGCTGAAGAGAAGCCTGTTGCTTGGGAAACTGGAGACTCCTGCTTAGGTGGCTCAGTGCCAAAGCTGGAGGAAATGCCCCCACCAAGAAGTCAGTAGCTTGGTGGAAGGTGCTGTAGCATAAGGAATGCTTATCTCTACAGTTAGCTGCTGACAGTTTCCTTGTCACCTCATAAAAGCAGAGTCCTGTTCTAGGAGGCACCTGGAAAGTCTGTGGAAAGATGGGGGGACATTGTCATGTGTGGAGTCAGACCTGGAGCTCTTTGTAAATATAGACTGGGGAGGATGTCTGCCTAACGGGGATACCTGGGGGCATTACAAAGTTCTAGAATTATTATCACAAAAATGTCTGAAGTAAATGCCCTACGTCAAAAAGTTTTCAAGAAAACTTGCAGAAACACTCTCCACCCCCTTATGCACTACTTGTGTCAAAATCCATTTTAATTATATGAGCAATGTTTTATCTTCTGATATATGAGTTTTTTAATGCAGTACTTTTTATTTCTTAGCCTCATTTCAGACTTTCTAAGTTGTAATTATTGTCATTATTAGTATTATTTCCTATGTATCATTTTTGTTCCAGAGTAGGAGGTAGGGAAATGCACTTTGTTTAACATCTAAAACTCTCAGTGTTGCTTTTTCTGTGTAACTTACAATGTCATTCCTTTCAGAATAAAATGTGACAAAGATTATCTAGTCTGTGCTTTCATCTTTTAAAGTAAAACCCAGAGAGTGGGAAGATGGCAGCAGAATAGACAGTCGTGTCCTGAGCCTTGTCCTGGAGTGGGTGCAGAGAGCAGCTGAAACGAGTGGAATTCAGCCCGAATTTGGAAAGGAGATGCAGCTGGTAAGATAGTTTGCACCCAGGAAGGGCAGAAGTCCCCAGAAGTAAGGTAAAATCAAGGATCTAAGAGGGAGAATCTGCTGAGCCTCTGTGTCCAAAGAGGCATCTCCAGGGTACCGGCCATGTCCCTGAGGACAGGCTAAGCATCAGTCTGTGAGAAAATAAAAAAAGCGGGGGGTGGGGGGGAAGAACCAAGGGACTGCGGGAGGTTTGGGATTTTGGACCTTGGGACTGGATTTTTTAGATCTGAACAAACTCTGAAAGGCTAGCTGGATCGCACAGTGCAGGCAAGAGAGATGCAGTCTCAGGACACAGTCCTTCCTCGCGCTGGGGCCTGTGCCTCCTCCCACTGAACCTGGTTTGTGGGAACTTTTGGATACAGATACTTACCCGTGACTGAGGTGCAGGAGAAGGTGAGGGCCTGTGGAATTGGGGAAGAGTGGGTGAAATATAGTGGAAACCATACTTTGGTAAAAACTGCTGTTTGAATTTTAACCCTGCTAAGTCTGGCTCTTGCATCTGATTAAAACACTGGGTACTTACCTCAGCTTCCAGGTGAAGACCTGGAGGTTAAAGCAATTTTCCCTTGCCTGGACCACGGGAGACTGATTCCCACTGACTCAGTAGCTTCAGGGATAGAAACTGTAGATAACCTTTAGAGATTAACCACTGAGCTCTGCTTCTGTGTTATCACAAGATAGGGCCACATTCCAATGTCCAGCAGGATGTGACTGGGAACCTACCCTTCGGGCTGTCCCCGGTCTTTAGAATTTAGTCTTTTGGATTTAGGAACAACAGGAAAATTCTTGTGGTTTAAACCTTTAAAAGGAGGAAGCAGAATTAAAAATAGGCAGGGAAGATCCAAGATGGCTGCGCCCAGGTAAACACCTAGCCGCAGCTGCACACAACAATTTCAATAAAATACAACTAAAATATAAAATGGACATTACCCAGAACTACAGGAAAGTCGACTGACTGGAAATTCTACAACGAGAAGCAAGGAGAAAACCAGAAGGAAGCGTGGAGGAGCTGTAAAAGCCCAAAGTACAGAGACACGCGGCGCGCGGAGAGGATGGAGTCGGAGAGGAGGGAGGCCTAGTGCCTGGCTGGCATTCCCTAGCGGGAAGGAGATAAAACTCAGACTGTGTTGGGCCCCAGTTGTGACTGCTCTGAACCCCAGTTCTAGGCCAGACCCTGGGGACCCAGGCTCATCCAGAGGGAGCTGGGCTGTAAGGTGGAACCCCGGGGGAGTGGCGAAAGGAGGTCTGGGCAGCGCGCACATTGCGCACAGAGAAGGGACGGTTGGCTGTGCTACGGGATTGCCCTGGCCAGAAGGAGACTGGGGCTCCAGTCTGCTCTGAACGCCACCTCCAACTCCACTTCCAACTGAACTGAACCCCAATACCAGGCTCATTGGGGGAGAGCATAGACTGTTTGGCAGCAGGCGAAAATTGAGGGCATCTATCTCTCAGAGGCGCTTTGCAGCGATTACTGAAGGACCCTGAGACGCAGGAGGCTCATAGGGCGGGGCTGACAGAAGCCAAGGCTGTAGGCTCCACCCTGAAATCCCATCCCATCTGTAACTGCTAAATGCGACAACAGAATAGATCACAAACGAAAGAAATGGAGGACAAAAAGCGACTGGATATAGAGTTTAAATCTACGCTTATAAGATTTTTCAAGAATTTCCTAGAAAATATGGATAAGACCTATGAGGATATGAAAAGAAATCAACTAGAATTAATAAGGAGTTATCAAGAAATGATAAGGGATCAACAAGAAATAAAGAATACATTGTCTGAAATAAATAATATTATACAGAGTCCTAAAAACAGAATGGAAGATCGCAAGAATCAAGTCAAAGATTTGGAACATAAAAAACCAGAAGACACTCCTCCACAGAAGCTAGAAGGCAAGAGAATCCAGAAAATTGAAGATAATGTAAGAAACCTCTGGGACAACTTCAAGCGAACCAACATCAGAATTATGGGGGTCCCAGAAGATGAGAGAGAGCAAGATATCAAAAACATACTGAAAGAAATAGTGACAGAAAACTTCCCCTACCTGGTGAAAGAATTAGACTTACAAGTCCAGGAAGTGCACAGAACTCCAAACAAAAGGAATCCAAAGAGGACTACACCAAGACACATCATAATTAAAATTCCTAGAGCAAAAGACAAAGAGAGAATATTAAAAGCAGCAAGAGCAAAGAAGGTAGTTACCTATAAAGGAGCACCTATACGATTGTCAGCTGACTTCTCAACAGAAACCAGGCAGGCCAGAAGGGAATGGCAAGAAATATTCAAGGTGATGAATAGTAAGAACCTACAGCCAAAGATAATCTATCCAGCAAAGCTATCACTCAGAATCGAAGGTCAGATAAAGAGCTTCACTAATAAAAAAAAAGCTAAAGGAGTTCATCAACACCAAACCAGAATTATATGAAGTGCTGAAGAGGGTTCTTTCTAAGAGAAAGTAAATAAAGATAAAAATTATGAACAACAAATACGTAACTATCAACAAGTGAATCTAAAAACCAAGGAAATTAAAAAAATCTGATGAACAATATTAACTGTTGAATATAATAGAATCAGAGGTATGGAAGGGGAGTGAACCGATGATTCTTGGGGAAAAGGGGAGAGGGGGATGTGGGAAGAGACTGAACATAAACTGTGCACCTATGGATGAGGACAATGGGGAGTGGGAAAAGGGCAGAGGGTGGGATGGGAACCTGGTGGAGGAGAGCAATGGGGGGGGGGGAAAGAAACATTTGTAATAATATGAACAATAAAAACTTATTTAAAAAAAATCTAACACCCTTTCTTGATAAAAACTCTCAACAAGGTGGGAATAGAAGGATCATACATCAACATAATAAAAGCCATATATGACAAACCCACAGCCAACATCATACGCAAAGGGCAAAAACTAAAACCATTTCCTCTAAGAACAGGAACAAGACAGGGATGCCCACTCTCACCATTCCTG
This sequence comes from Pipistrellus kuhlii, assembly GCF_014108245.1. Classification (NCBI taxonomy): domain Eukaryota; kingdom Metazoa; phylum Chordata; class Mammalia; order Chiroptera; family Vespertilionidae; genus Pipistrellus; species Pipistrellus kuhlii. The sequence continues at coordinate 98,849,659 of NW_023425515.1, forward strand.
TTCAACATAGTGCTGGAAGTACTAGCTATAGCAATCAGACAAGAAGAAGAAATAAAAGGCATCCAAATTGTAAAAGAAGAAGTAAAGGTGTCCTTATTTGCAGATGACATGATACTGTACATAGAAAACTCTAAATATTCCATAAAAAATTACTGCAATTAATAAATGAATTTGGCAGAGTAGTAGGATACAAAATAAAAGCCAAGAAATCCATGGCATTTCTATACACAACTAATGAACTTATGGAAAGAGAAACTATAAAAACAATTTCATTTAGCATCACACCCAAAAAAAAAAAAAAATTAAGATACCTAGGAATAAACTTAACTAAGGAGATAAAAGGGCTATACATGGAAAACTATACAACACTGAAAAAAGAGATAGAGGAAGCTATAAACAGATGGAAGAACATACCATGTTCATGGATCGGCAGAATCAATATCATCAAAATTTCCATATAAATTCAATGCACTTCCCATTAAAATACCAACAGCATATTTCACAGACCTAGAACAAACTTTCCAAAAATTCATCTGGAATAAAAAACTACCACAAATAGCTACAGCAATCCTGAGAAAGAAAAACAAATTAGAAGGGATCTCAATACCATATATCAAGCTGCATTACAAAGCCACTGTTCTCAAAACTTCCTGGTATTGGCACAGAACAGACATATAGATCAATGGAAAAGAATAGAGAACCCAGAAATTGATCCAAGTCGCTATGCTCAATTAATATTTGACAAAGGAGGCATGAACATACAATGGAGTCAAGACAGTCTCTTAAATAAATGGTGTTGGGAAAATTAAACATGTACATGCAAAAAAATGAAACTAGATCACCGACTTATACCATACACAAAAATAAACTCAAAATGGATCAAGGACTTAAACATAAGAAGCGAAACCATAAAAATACTAGAGGAATCTATAGGCAGAAAAATCTCTGACATATGCCAAAAGAACTTCTTCACTGATACTGCTCCCAGGGCAATGGAAGCTAAAGAGAAATTAAAGAAATGGGACTACATCAAAATAAAAAGCTTTTGCACAGCAAAGGAAACCATCAATAAAACAACAAGAAAGCCCATAACATGGGAGAACATATTTGCCAATGATATCAATTATAAAGGTTTAATCTCCAACATTTACAGGGAACTCATGCAGCTCAACAAAAAGAAGATAAACAACCCAATGAAAAAGTGGGAAACTGATCTATATAGACACTTTTCAAAAAATGAGAGAAGAAGGCCAAGAGAGATATGAAAACCTGCTCAAAGTCTCTAATCATAAGAGAGATGCAAATCAAAACAACAATGCAGTATCATCTCACACCTGTCTGAATGGCTATTATCCACAAGTCAACAAATGACAAGTGCTGGTGAGGATGAGGAAAAAAACAAACCCTCATGCACTGCTGGTGGGAATGCAGACTGGTGCAACCACTGTGGAGAACAGTATGGAGTTTCCTCAAAAAACTAAAAATGGAACTCCCATTTGACCCAGTAATCCCACTTCTAGAAATATATCCCAAGAAACTAGAAACATCAATCAAAAAGGATATACTCCTATGTTCATAGCAACACAATTTACCATCGCTAAGATTTGGAAACAGCCTAAGCGCCCATCATCAGATCAGTGGATTAAAAAATGGTGGTATATGGAATACTGCACTGTGGTAAAAAAATAAGGAGCTCTTACCATTTACAACAACATGGATGGAGATGGAGAACATTATGCTAAGTGAAATAAGCCAGAGAAAGAAAGATAAATATCATACGATCTCACTCATTTGGAATATAATAAACAACATAAACTAATGGGGGGTGGGCAAGAAATACACACACACACACACACACACACACACACACACACACATATATATCCAGAGACAGAGAAATGCCAATCAGAACGTATAACCTCAGGGAAGAAAATGTGAGGTAACCAGAAACTCAAGAATGCGTAAGAATGCCTTTCTAGCTGTACTAGCAATATGCGGTAATACTACCTGGGGGAAGTATTTTGGACTTACGTTCCTGACACTTCACAGGTAAGACCCCTTACATGGGATGATCCCCCACCTAATGTAGTCACCAATAATACCAAACACCTTGGTCATCTAGGAGGACCATGGTAGGGGCAAGAAAGTGTAATTACACAAGGGTATCCACCAAGCTTCCCTTTTGTATGACACAAAATCAAAACACTGACCCTTTGTGTGTAAAATTAAAGAGCGGTATTTGGCTTGTGTGGACACCAAAGAAAGGGTGTCACTACTATCACCCTTGGAGAGGTCCAGAAAATGTAACTAAGATCTGGAAAAAGAAATGGACAGCCAGTATGAAATGGAATTGTCATGGAATATCCTTACATGATATTATTCTACAATGTAATTAAAATTTTCCCCAGATTTGTGTTACCCCAATTATTTATAATAATACCTCAAACCCTTGGGGATCAATAAAAAATCATCTTTTTGGTGCTTGGATACAAAGGTAACACATCTCTTAATATTCTAAAATTACAAAAGAATAATATACAATTATCCTAAACATACTTACAAACCAATTCTTCGAATGTCTGGCAGCAATTTAAAAATGACTTGAAAGAATTTAAGCCCTTCCATTGTGTAGAGGGCCTCCTAGGAAGGCACCTGAGCATTCTATATTGGCTTCTCTTGATCTTTTGGCCAAGAGGGACCTTCTTCTCACAATCTAATTGCCCACAGCTGCTGCCTGAGCTTTCTGTTCATGTCGGGGTTAAAGCCTTGTGATGACTGGTACCATGGATCTGTCTCTCACCCAGTGGGGCGAGCTGGGCTCTCCCTGGAGAAGAAACCTGGATTACACAACATATGTGATCAGTGCTGGGGCCCCACCAGCAGGCGTGGGAATCTTAAGGCAGGAGCTGGATGTGGAGGCCATGGGGGCATAGAATACCAAGGAGACAGAACTGAATCTCCCATCACCCTGTTTGGCCCCATAGGATGGCTGGTTAGCCAATGACGGGTAAGATTCCTCATGGAAGAAACACCTAAGACAGACAGTTGAAGAGGGGCCATCTGGAGAGAACTTGAGGGTCAACTAAGGTGGGGCACAGACCCTCACCCCCAAAACTTTGCAGGGGCAGCAGGGGCTTGAAAACTCACCCCTGCTAAGGGAATCTCCTGCCCCCATGGCTGCTTAACTTCCCATGCCCAGCTCAAATTGGGACCCGGGTAAAAGACAGAGACTTGGCTGACAGCAGATGCCCTCACACTATAAGACTTGTTTGAGTTGTCTTGTAAACATGGCGTGGGGAAGTAGGTTTTTGATATCTAAATTCAGCTTAACACCAGGAATGCCTACTCAAGAAGGCAAATAATCCTTTCCCCTAATATTTACATGGTAAAATAAGATTGTTTTAGAGTAATAAAATTGGCAGTAAAATAGTAGACAAGTTTTCAGGCTAATTTAAATTGGCTAATTGAAATAAGCGAATATCCTAGAAAAACTAATTGCACTTGACAAAAAGCTGTCCCTAAAGTGTTAACTAAAATTTTTATTGGTAGTTCATCTTAGGATAAAATCTCACAACAGGAAAAGAACCTAAAACAATCATATTATAGTGCAAAAAATTAAAATTTAAAAACTATCAAGACTACATTATGAAATTTTCAAAAGCCTCCTAATATTTAAATCAAAAAAGGGTGAAAATAAAAGAATATCCTGTAAGGAAAAATATCCTGAAAATAAATTACATCTAGAAAATTTGTACTTTAGAAAATTAATTGTTATGCTATCAGCAAGATACCCATGAAAACCACACATGGTGTCAAAACAAGCCAGAGGAAAATTATTTGGGCAAATGAAAAAGGATCCCAAGTCAAATTTATAGAAAATATTCCTTTATTAACTTTTAGTTGAGAATATGCTTGTATATTTTCGGAAAACAACTCTGAGACCATGTGAATTTTGGCAACAGAGAGGAATTGACAGGACTACTCCAACCATGAAGACAGAAGAGAAGCAGTCCAGAGATGGAAGTCACTGATGATGCCCTACCATAATAGCAGTCAGCAGCTGTGTATCACCGCAAGTTGCTTAGGACCAAATCAGAGAGGGTTGGACCTGCATTACCATTTGCGCACCATCCAGAAATGAAATATCATTGCTGACACGTACATATAAGGAACGGTTTGACATTGAATTTGGGTCTCAAAAGAACTGTTGGCCCAGAAAGAAGCTCACTACAGGCTGATTCATATGCCTTTCAGAATAACGATTATTGCTTCTCTCATTTTTGATTCTTATAAGTATATTTTCAATAGGACACGATCTCGCTCATCTAGGGGAAATGGTGAACAACATAGACTGATGAACAAAAATAGACCCAGAGATAAGGAACCATGGGTCAGACTGTTGAACCTCAAAGGGAGGGTGGGGATAAAAGAGAGAGGTCAACCAAAGGACTTATGTGCACACTTATGAGCCTAACCAGTGGTCAAGGACAATAGGGGGTGGGGGAATGAGTGTGTGTGTGGGGAAATGGGGGATTGGAATGGGAGGTTGAGGACAAATATGTGATACCTTAATCAATAAAGAAATTAATTTAAAAAATAAAGTAAAATCCAAGCCATCAGTTTAAAAACTGATCTTACCACTGTTATCTCAGCCTGATAATGTATAAGAACTTTGAGCACAGTGGAGACAGGTTTGGCATTGTTATAATTCATAGCAAAGAATATGCTTTTACTTTACTTTGCTTCCATTATTTTGGAAGTTCTAAAGTCTTTAATGTCACTGAGGTTCAGGGATGGGATCAAACCACATTTTATATGCTAACCCAACAAAATCCCTATAATAACGATGCTTAGTCAGATTGCCTCTCCATAACTGGATCCCACTGTGAGACATTGGAGCAGGAGGCAGAGAGTTCAGGCTGAGCAGTGTAATTCCTTTCAGGAAACTGACATGCTACGCCTTTTAGAGCACAGAGTTAAATTTCTTTGTATTGAGAGTCTTAAATCAACAACAAAAGTCTCACTTAAGGGGGGAAAACCACAATCTGGTTGAAGAGAAATAGTCAAACAGAAAAGAAGTGATATTGTCAGATGTCAAGCGTCTCCAGACACTTGCCCTTCTCCATTATCAGTAGGCTAGGATCTTTCTCTTGAGTTAGCTAATAAATAATCAATGAGGATATGAAATGTAATTCTAGGCATTAAATTAAGGGCTACATATGGGTCAGCAAAACTACAGATTTTAAAATTAGAACTCTTTATTAGAGGGAAAGATTTCTTTACAGCCCTGAATTTAAATGAACTGAGACTCATTTACCAATTTCAGCTTATCTATGATAGAGATATTGTTGTATAAAACTTTTAATTAAACTTTGTGACATTAAAATTAAAATATACTTTGTACTCACAACAAATAAATGTAACTTTTATTTTATACCTGAAAATTTTCAGACTACCTTTAATCCTCAAAAACTTCATGAAATACTTTAAAAATCTTTATTGTTGAAAGTATTACATATGCCCCTTTTTTCTCCATTGACCCCTTCTAGCCCACCCTTAACCCCCACCCCAGGCCTTCACCACCCTATTTGTCTGTGTCCATGGTTATGCACATATGTATACATATTCTTTGGTTGATCTCTTCCCACCCACCCACCTACCCACTCCTGCCTTCCCTCTGAGATTCAATGGTCTGTTCCATGCTTCTATGTCTCTGGATCTATTTGGTTCATCAGGTTATTTTGTTCATTAGATTCCATATGTGAGTGAGATCATATGGTACTTGCTTTTCTCTGACTGGCTTATTTTACTTAGCATAATACTTTCCAGGTCCCTCCATACCGACTCAAAGGGTAAGAGATCCTATACTTTTAAGTAGTGATTGAAATGATAACATATTAGCACATTGCACCATAGTTGAAATAGTATTTCTCTAGATTGGTATTGTTAAGGCAATTTAGGCTTAAAGTTAATGAGAGTGAGATTAAGATGAGCTCTCTGATTTATATCATTATGCAAAAATTATTGAAAGCAATTTCTGAAACAGTGCATTATAAAAGGATTATAAAATTGTAAAGACATTAGTATTCCACTACTAGAATTTTGTTATCCTTGAATTATCTTGAACTATAATCAATTAAAAGACTTTTCTTTTAGTGGTGTTTAATGTTTTTTTGACATAAAATTAAAGTTGTAATTTAAGAGGATCTTAGAGGGTTATCTTCCCCAGCTCTCTCATTATACAGAAGAAGAAACTAAATCTCAAAGAAGTGAAATAACTCCCCCAAAACTTAACAGCCACTACTATCATGGTCAATGTGCTTTTACTCATCTTTGTATGTAATAAGGTTCATGTTCATCTTAAAAGAACACTCACTGATAGTCTCTGAAATAGTCCACAAGGATGTGATTTCTCATAGTTCTTTAGGGATGATCTAAAGTTTAAATCTCAGTGCTTATTCTGTCAGTGATATAACCAATGAGTCTAAAACAACAGAGGAACAAGATGAGACTTTCTAATAAGCACTTTAAATGATAAGGGGAGAGGAGAGGCCAAGTAAATAAATTGCTTAGTAGCTATAAGTGAATTTGAAATTCACAGGTGGAAAAAGGTCTTAGAGAGCACAGGTCCAACATCCTTATTTCACAAGAGAGAAAACAAATACTTACAGAGGTAGAGGTCATTTAATTAGCCAATGAGCTGGGATTTAACCTCTGTCTCCAAGAGATGCCAAAGGCATTTTAAAATGAGTCAATTCTCTCAATGATTGTCCTGGAGAGAAGAGTTGTCTGTGAGCCCTAGTTGCATCCTCATACTGTTTATGCTTAAGGATTAATCATATAGATTCCACTTTCTAGGGAGTTCAATTAGGGAAATTTCAGAATAAGGCCATATATCTTCAAGGATGGAACTTGGTTTTTGCTGGGGTCCTGCCAAGATTATGATGATAATTAATTAATGGGGAAGAAAAAAACAAACTATAGCTAAAATTTAAATTAAAAATTTTTTTAAAGGAGATGAACATTTGAGAGTTAAGTGTACCTCAGTCATCTCCACCCTATAAATGGATATACTTGTAATGAAACATCTTCTAAAACTTTTTGGAGAGGTACCTAATGCTTATCAATGAAGTTGGTTAACAGTCCTCTATGGACTGAATACTGCTCTTGCTTTCAATTTTGGGAATAATGGGTCATTTTCTTTGTATTGAGAAACATAGCTATTTTTCTGAAACAATTAATTTTCTGTAATATCTTAGACCAGTGTGCCATCTGCCTTTCTGATGGTATTCAGTTGATATATTTCAAATAGTCTTTAGAAGACATAATAGATATTAATATATTTAATCAGTGTACCAGAGAATCCAATGAAAGCAATCTAGGAAACAGGGCCTTAGGAAATGAGCAGTTAAAAAGTATTGATTGACAGCAGCTGGTGCACTTAGCGCTGCTCACTTAGGTCTGTGTCCCCAGACCCTGTTCATAAAGAACAATGCTTCTAGTGTCCTGATAGCATTGAGAGTTACATTACACATCACTGGGGGCCCCCATATTTCATAGGACACTCATAATGCCCTGTGCTCAAGGGCTGTAGTCTGAGCTGAGGGACAGACAATTTAAACCTCTTAGAATTCCACATTATAATATATGGCACAGCTTCTGAATTCATGTGGACATTTTGTTCATTATGTAGTGGGCAGAAGTGAAATTTTAAGCCACAAAGTTTAACTTTTTAATCCGTTTAATATTTTTTTATTGATTTTTTACAGAGAGAAAGGGAGAGAGATAGAGAGCAAGAAACATCAATGAGAGAGAAACATCGACCAGTTGCCTCTTGCACACCCCCTACTGGGGATGTGCCCGCAACCAAGGTACATGCCCTTGACAGGAATCGAACCCGGGACCTTTCAGTCTGCAGACCGACGCTCTACCACTGAACCAAACCGGTTTCGGCAATTTTTAATCCATTTAACTGTCATATTAAAATATATCTGATTCTTAAGAATATACTTAGCAGTATAATAGGGCCAATTTAGTTCCCTTGGCAGCATGTTTTTCAAAATTTAAAGAAAATAGTTACATAGTGAATCAGCAAGGTTTTTAAAGCCATCTTTCTTTTAAAAAATCATAAGGCATCTATTTCACCTTAGCACTGCTCAGAATAATATTGGGTTGTTGGACAAAATATGGCTAAACTCTGCTGATCCATGTGTCCTGCCCCAGTCTGACCCTGTCTCAGAAAGAAAATAGAGATCACTATAAGCTCCCTTTTAGCTGCAAAAGTCTTTCAGAATTCAGATCAAGAATGACTCCATCCCAGGAATCTATCAGCCATTCCTATTTCCTCCCAGAAACCATTGGCTTAGGACACTCATCCCTTTCTCTCAGACAGGCTTCTAGTTAGTGTTACTTCTCCACTCTGAATGCTTCTGATTATGGGATGAGTGTTTGGTAAATGTTGCTGAGTTTTTCTCAGAAAGGTGAAGAAAGCAGGTTACACCAACAGAGCATCAAGGGCAGCCTCAGGTCAAGGCTTGTGGATGCCTCTTGCAGGAACATCAGGGTGACTTTGGTTTTATTTGAAGGGCTCTGCAGAAAAGGAGATCTTGCTCTCTTTTTAGAATGAGAAGACTGATTCGAAGGAACTTCTGAGGTCAGTGAAAGGCTTGACTGCTGTGAAGAGTTAACCAAAGGAAGGTTAAAAAGTTGGAAGTCACTGGCACTGTCCTCTGTAGGTTTTTAAAAGTTAATTTTAAGGAAATAGCCTCCTATCTATTTTGCTGGGCTTCTGTGTCCTTGAGGAACTACAGAGGAAGACCTGGGAGCACAGGACTGTGAGGCCTCAGAAGGTCTGCGCTCAGTTCTAGGAGCAGATGATTCTGCTCCTCAAGACAATGAACTGATGATTCAAACTATTTATAGCAATAATATGCAATCTATATTTTAACTCAAGTTATATGGTTAGTGAAGTGAGGGCATGAAGTACTAACATTTGCTAAACATCCTATCTAATTAAAGAATAATATGCAAATTAACCATCACTCTGTAACAAAAATGGTGGCACCCATAACCACAAGATAGCAGCCCCCAGTCCTCTCAGCCCTGCTGCAGTCCCCCAGTCTCAGGGAGGGCTGCCGCTGAGAGCTGGCAGAGTAAGCGGCCTGGCATAATGCTGCCCAGAGTCCCTCTATACCCATTATAAAAAACAAAAACAAATTCACTCCACACAGGGCAATCTCCTCCCAGTGGCAGCAGCCTGGGTTCTCAGTCTGGGAGGGGCATGCACCCCATGGTACTATCCCCTTGCAGTGGCTGCAGCCTGGGCTTTGGTCTCAGCCTGGGAGGGGTTCACACCCCCAGGGCACAATCCCTTTGCAGCAGCGACAGCTTGGGCTGGGGTCTCAGCCTGGGAGGGGCGCACACCCCCATGGCATGATCCCCTGCCAGCAGTGGCAGTATGGAGTCTCAACCTCTGAGTCACCCCAGTCAGGCAAATATGGAGGAATCTTAAATGTTCTTTTTTTAAAAGCAAAATATTGATTTTTTACAAAGAGCAAGGGAAATGGATAGAGAGCTAGACACATCTTTGAGAAAGAAAAATTGATCAGTTGCCTCCTGCACACTTCCCTCTGGGTATGTGCCCCAACCAAGGTACATTCTCTTAACTGGAATCGAACCTGGGACCCTTGAGTCTGCAGGCCGATGCTCCATCCACTGAGCCAAATCAATTAGGGCTGTCCAATATGTTAAAGAAAGAACCCTATCTAATAAAGAGGGAATATGCAGATAAGAGCATTTGGGGGTGACTGGGTTGTCAGGGAAGGGCAGTTGGGGATGTTCAGGCTGGCAGGGGAGTGGTTAAGGGTGATTAGGCTGGCAAGCAGAAGCTGTTAAGGGCAATCAGGCAGGCAGGGGAGCAGTTGGGAGCCAGCAGTACGGGACTGTGAAAAGGATGTCTTGGCTGCCTGTTTAGGCCTGATCCCACAGGCAGTTGAATATCCCACAAGGGGTCCCAGATTGGAGAGGGTGCAGGTTGGGCTGAGGGACACACAACCGAGTACACAAATTTCGTGCAATGGGCCTCTAGTCTATTATATAAAAATACAATAATAATAATAGTTAACATAGCATAGAGATGGGATCTATCTTATTTAATAAAAGAGTACTATGCAAATTAACCACCACTCTGCTACATGCATAAGCCAAGCCCACAAGCCACACCTACAGGCCAATCAGGAACAAAAATGCAAATAAACCCAACCAAGATGGCTACAGCCACAGAGAGCAGGAGGTAGGCTTGGGTTTCCCAGGCAATGGAGGAAGCCAAGCTTTCCATCTGCCCTTGCTGGCCTAGGCCTCCACTCAAGGCACCAGCCTCTAGAACTATAATAAGTACTTTACATGTATTAATGCTCACAGCATCCATTTCATGTGGGGAAATTGAGGTGCCAAAACATTAAGTAACTTGCCTAAGGTCACAAAACTTTTTCCCCCCATTTTTTAATTAAGGTATTATATGTGTACATATCTTACCATTGCCTCCCCCACTCCTATACATGCCCTCACTCCCCCAGAGCTTTGTGTTCATTATTTATGATTATATGCATGCATACAAGTCATTCAGTTGGTCTTTTATCTCCCCCACCTCTCCCTAACCTTCCCACTGTAATTTGACAGTCTATTTGATGCTTTACTGTCTCTATATCTATCTTTTTGTTCATCAGTTTATAATGTTCTTTATTATCCACAAATGAATGAGATCATGTGATATTTTTCTTTCATTGACTGGCTTATGTCACTTAGCATAATGTTCTCCAATTCCATCCAGGTTGGTGCAAATGTTAAGAATTCCTTCTTTATTATGGCAGCATAGTATTCCATTGTGTAGATATACCATAGTTTTTTGATCCTGTCATCTGCTGACGAGCACCTACGCTGTTTCCAAATCCTAGCTAATGTAGATTATGCTGCTATGAACATAGGGGTGCATATATGCTTTCTGATTGGTGTTTCTAGCTTCTTAGGATATATTCTTAGGAGTGGGATTACTGGGTCAAATAGGAGTTTCATTTTCAGTTTTTTTGAGGAAACTCCCTACTGTTCTCCACAGTGGCTGCACTACTCTGCATTCCCACCAGCAATGCATGAGGGTTCCTTTTTCTCTGAATCCTCGCCAACACTTGTAGTTTATTGATTTGTTGATGCTAGCCATTCTAACAGGTGTGAGATGGTACCACATTGTTGTTTTGATTTGCATCTCTTGGATAATTAGTGACTTTGATCATGTTTTCATGTGCCTCTTGGCCTTCCTTCTGGATTTTTTGAAAAGATTCTATTTAGGTCCGTTGCCCATTTTTTTTTTTTTTTGGTTCATTTATCTTTCTTTTATTAAGTTGTTTAAGCTGCCTGTAGATGTTGGAGAATAAAACTTTATTAATGATAACATTTGCAAATATGTTCTTCCATACAGTGGGCTTTCTTGTTGTTTTGTTGATGCTTTCTTTCGCTGTAAAAAAGCCTTTTATTTTTATCTAGTCCCATTTGTATATTTTTAGCTTCCATTGCCCTATGTGCAGTATCAGTGAAGAAGTTCTTTCAGCATATGTCTGAGATATTGCTGCCTGTGGATTCCTCTAATACTTTTTATGGTTTTCTATCTTATATTAAGTCCTGTATCCATTTTGAGTTTATTTTTGCGTATGGTATAAGTTGGTGATCTAGTTTCACTTTTTGGCATGTATCTGTCCAACATACAATGGAGTCAAGAGACTGTCTTGACCCCAGTGTATGTTCATGCCTCGTTTGCCAAATATTAATTGAGCATAATGGTTTCGGTCAATATCTGGATTCTCTATTCTATTCCATTGATCTATATGTCTGTCCTTGTGCCATTACCATGCTGTTTTGAGAACAGTGGCTTTGTATAATAATACAGTTTGATATCTGGTATTGAGACCCCTCCTACTTTATTCTTCTTTCTCAGGATTACTGTAGCTTCTTAGGGTCTTTTTTTATTCCAGATAAATTTTTGAATAGTTCTTTCTAGGTCTGTGAAATATGCTCTTGGTATTTTAATGGGGAGTGCATTGAATTTATAGATTGCTTTTGGTAGTACAGACATTTTAATTAGGTTGATTCTACCAATCCAAGAACATGGTATGTTCTTTCATCTGTTTATGTCTTCCTCTATCTCTTTTTTCAGTGTTGTGTAGTTTTCCGAGTATAGGCCTTTTACTCCTTAGTTAAGTTTATTCCTAGGTATCTTAATTTTTTGGTATGCTGGTAAATGGGATTGCTTTTTTAGTCTCTGTTTCTGTAAGTTCACTGTTGGTGTATAGAAATGCCATAGATTTCTTGGCGTTAATTTTGTATCCTGCTACATTGCCAAATTCATTTATTAAGTCAATTAGTTTTTTAATTGAGTCTTTTGGGTTTTTTTATGTACAATATCATGTCATCTGCAAATAAGGATAACTACTTCTTTTCCAATTTGGATGCTTTTTATTTCCTCTTCTTGTCTAATTGCAATGGCTAGTACTTCCAGTACTATGTCAAACAGGAATGGTGAGAGTGGCCATTCCTGTCTTGTTCCTGTTCTTAGAGGAAACGGTTTTAGTTTTTGCCCATTGAGTATGATGTTGGCTGTGGGTTTATCATATATAGCTTTTATTATGTTGAGGTATGAACCTTGTACTACCACCTTTTTGAGAGTTTTTTATCAGGAAAGGGTGTTGGATCTTATTAAATGCTTTTTCTGCATCAATTGATATAACTATATGATTTTTATCTCTCAATTTGTTTATGTGATGTCACGTTTATTGATTTGTGGATATTGTACCATCCTTGCATTCCCGGAATAAATCCCACTTGGTCATGGTGAATGATCTTTCTGATGTTCTGCTGGAGGCAATTTGCTAGAATTTTGTTGAGGATTTTGGCATCTATGTTTATGAGAGATATTGGATTGTAATTCTCTTTCACTGAGTTGTCTTTATCTGGTTTTTGTATTAGGGTGATGCTGGCTTCATAGAAGAACTTTGGAAGTGTTCCTTCCTCTTGAATTTTTTGGAATAGTCTGAGGAGGACAGGTTTTAGTTCTTCCTTGAATGTTTGGTAAAACTCTCCTGAAAAGCCAACTGGCTCTCGCATTTTGTTTGCTGGAAGTTTTTTGATGACTGTTTCAATTTCTTCCCAAGTCACTGGTCTATTGAGGTTTTTAGATTCTTCTTGATAGAGTTTTGGAAGGTTGTATTTTTCTAGGAATATGTCCATTTCCTCCAGGTAGTCCAGCTTGCTGGAATAGAGTTGTTCATAGTATTTTCTAACAATCCTTTGTATTTCGGTGGGGTCTGTTGTTATTTCACCTCTTTCATTTCTGATTTTGATTATATGAGTCCTCTCTGTTTCTTGGTTAGCCTGGCTAGACATTCATCAATCTTGTTTATCCCTTCAAAGAATCAGCTCTTGGTTTTGTTGATCTTATGTATTGTTTCTTTGGTCTCTATCTCATTTATTTCCTTCCTTCTGCTTACACTGGGCTTTTCTTTTCTTCTTTTTTTTTCTCTAAATATAATTTATTGATTTATCATAGAAAGGAAGGGAGAGGGATAGAGAGGTAGAAACGTCGATGAGAGAGAAACATCAACCAGCTGCCCCTTGCACACCCCCTACTAGGAATTTGCCTGCAACCAATGTACATGACCTTGACCGAAATCAAACCTGGGACCTTTCAGTCTGCAGACCGACACTCTATCACTGAGCCAAACCGGATTCGGCTGGGCTTTTCTCATTGCTCTTTTTCTAACTCTTTCAGTTGTAGTTAGATAATTTGTTAGCTTTTTTTTTTTTTTTTTTTTTTTCAATTGGCTTGTAGGGATGTGAACTTCCCTCTCAAAACTGCTTTTGCTGTGTCCCATAGATTTTGGATTGTTGTGTTTTCATTGTGATTTGTTTCCAGGATGTTTTTAATTTCTTCCTTGATTTCTCTGATAACCCAGTCATTGTTTAATAGCATGCTGTTTAAATCAACAAATGACAAGTGTTAGCGAGGTTGCGGAGAAAAAGGAACCCTCATGCACTGCTGGTGGGAATGCAGACTGGTGCAACCACTGTGGAGAACAGTGTGGAGTTTCCTCAAAAAACTGAAAATGGTACTCCCATTTGACCCAGTAATCCTACTTCTAGGAATATATCCCAAGAAACTAGAAACACCAATCAGAAAGGATATATGCACCCCTATGTTCATAGCAGCACAATCTACAATAGCCAGAATTTGGAAACAGCCTAGGTGCCTGTCAGCAGATGATCGGATCAAAAAACTTTGGTACATCTACACAATGGAATACTATGCTGCCATAAAAAAGAAGGAATTCTCATCATTTGCAGCAACCTGGATGGAATTGGAGAGCATCATGCTGAGTGAAATAAGCCAATCAACGAAAGAGAAACACCACATGACCTCACTCATTTGTGGATAATAAAGAGCATTATAAACTGATGAACCAAAAGATAGATATAGAGACAGTATATCAACAAGTAGACTGTCAAAATACAGCGGGGAGGGGAGGAAGATCTGGGGGAGATAATAGATCAACTGAAGGACTTTTATACATGCATATAAGTACAACCAATGGACACAAAACTCTGGGGAGGGAGGGGATGTGTGGGAGGGAAGAGGGCGGGAGGCAAAAAAAAATCAATAAAATATATTAAAAAAAATAATAAAATGAATAAATAAAATAAAAACTCAAGTAAAAAAAAAACAATAAAATAAAATAATAAAATAAAATAAAATAAAATAAAATAAAATAACGGTCCCAAGCTAAAACTAGAGAAAGTACAGGGCTAAAATCTTTAGGAATGTCATCGACTATTTAACTTTAAAACTTTCAGTCTCTTCATTGTTTCTTAGCCAAGAAATCGATACCTCTTGTTTACAGTACATGTGGGTAAATTCAGATTTTTGTGGCCTAATGCTTATACAACTTTGGGAATCCTTTTTAAGAAAAAGAATTTTGTTTGCTATTTCCTCTTGAACTGCCAGACTTTGTTAGGGCTAGATATGTCACAAAGAATGTTCCAATGATCAGGGGTTCACTAAACGTGCAGATCCACACACACACACTCATTGTTTATAGAATAATGGCTTCCAAAATTGTCTACATCCTAATCCCGCCAATCTGTGAATATGTTACCTTACAAAGGGGACTTTGAAGGTATGATTAAGGTAAGGTAAGAGAAGGGGAGATTACCCTGAATTACCTGGTCCCACCTAATCACATGGACCCTTAAAATTGGAGAACCTTTCCTGGCTGAGTTAGGACAGAGGGGAAGATATAATAGAAGAATGAGGAGATCTATGCAATGCTGCTGGTTCAGAAAGAAAACAGCATTTCTGCTAGCAGAAAGAAATCCCTGTTCACACCTAGATTTTTATTCCAGCCAGACTGTTGTAGGATTTTTAACCTATAAGAACGTAAGACAATGTATTTGTGTTGTTTTAAACCACAAAATTTGTGATAATTTGTTATAACAGCAATAGAAAACTGATACGCCTTACAAAGACAGGAATTCTGATCTTATTTTATGCTGTTCCTATCAAAGAAGAAAAAAAGCCTGTACAGTGGGTTTATAATTGTGCATGTTAAACTACTGAATATACAACTGGTAGGAGGTAACTTCTGTTTTGACTAGGCATCAATGAAAACTTAATTCTTCCCTTATAATTTTCCTTACAAAGCTTCTGACGTTATACTTAAAAAAAAAAAGTTTAATTTTTTTAAAGGATTTTTTTCTGTTGTGATAAAATATAAATTTGTATAAATTTGCACAAAAAAAAATAATAGCATGCTGTTTAGTCTCCTTGTGTTTGATTTCTTTGGATTATTTTTATTGTAGTTAATTTCCACCTTTATGCCAGTATGTTCTGAGAAGATGCTTAATATGATTTCTATATTCTTGAATTTGTAAAGACTTTGCCTATGTCCCAACATGTGGTCTATCTTTGAGAATGTCCCATGTGCTCTTGAGAATGTATATTCTGTGGCTGTGAGGTGGAATGTTCTTAAGATGTCGATTAATTCCATCTGCTCTAGTGAGTCATTTAGGATTGATAATTCTTTGCTGATTTTTTGTTTAGATGATTTGTCCAAAGTGATAGTGGTGTATTAAAATCTATTATGAGTGTATTGTTATTAATCTCTCCCTTAATGTCCTCCAGAAATTTTTTTTATGTATTTGGGTGCTCCCATATTGGGTGCATATATATTTACCAGGGTTATTAATTTTTGTTGGATTGCTCCCTTTAGTATTATGAAGTGGCCTTCATTATCTCTTTTTATGTCCTTCGCTCTGATATCTAATTTGTCAGATATAAGTATTCCTATCCCAGCTTTTTTTTTTTTTTTCCATTTCCATTTGCCTGGAAAACCCTTTTCGATCCCTTCACCCTCAGTCTGTGTGCATCTTTTTTTCTGAAGTGGGTTTCTTGTAGACAACAGATATATGGATTTTGTTTTCTTATTCAATCTGTTACCCTATGTCTTTTGATTGGAGCATTTAATCCATTTACATTTAAAGTTATTATTGATAGGTACTAATTTGACGCCATTTTTATTCTATACCCCTGTGTTCCTTCTTCATTTCCTATTTCTTTATTATTACAGTAGACTCTTTAGCATTTCTTGCATTGCTGGTTTGGTGGAGATAAATTCCTTCAGTCTTTTTTTGTCTGTGAAGCTCCTGATTTCCCCTTCAATTTTGATTGATAGCCTTGCTGGGTACAGTATTCTTGGATTCAGACCCTTCCTTTGCATGACTTTGTATATTTCATCCCATTCCCTTCTGGCCTGATGAGTTTCTGTGGAGAAATCAGTTGCTAGTCTGATGGGGGTTCCTTTATATGTATCTTTCTGTCTCTCTCTGGCTGCTTTTAAGATTCTTACTTTGTCCTTGGTGTTTGCCAATTTAATTATAATGTGCCTTGGTGTCGGTCTTTTGGGATTCCTTTTGCTTGGGACTCTGCCAGCATCTTGGATTTGTGTGGGTTTTTTCTTCTCTATCTCAGGAAAGTTTTCTGTCATTATTTCTTGAAATACATTTTCCTTGTCTTCCTCAGTTTCCTTTCCTTCTGGAACTCCTATCATTGTAATATTGTTTTGTTTGGTATATACCCAAAGTTCCCTTAGGCTCTCCTCCTGCTTTTTAATTTTTTTTTTTCTAGAAGCTGCTCTAATTGGGTATTTTTTTCCATCTTGTCTTCTAGCTCACTGATGTGGTCCTCTGCTTCTTCTAGTCTGCTCTTGATGCTTTCTATTGAGTTCTTTACAGTATCAATGTCATTTTTCATTCATTCTTGGTTCATCTTCATTTCCTCTTGGTTCTTCTTTATTTCCTCTTGGGTCTTACTCATATTGTCAAATTTTCTTACATTATTTTTAGCCATATTATGATTATTACTCTGAATTCTTACTCTGGTAGGTTGCTTGCCTCCAACTTGTTTACTTCCTTTTCTGATGATGCCCACTTTTCCTTCATATGTGGGTTGTTTCTTTGTCTCCCCATAATCTCTCTTTTCAGGATGTCTGATTATGTAGTTCTCTCTCTCCTGCTTTGATTTAAATTCACAAAATACAACACAACCAGGTACAACACACAAGGCACTGAATAGAAATGTGTTTGCAATATTAATAACCTCCAATAAAGGTTATTAGAACCCAGCTAACAAAAACATACAATCAAACAAAAAGAATAGGCAAACCAATCTTACAAAAAAGCATAAAACTTCAATATAGTTAACATTCAACATACAACTACCATGTGTCTCTGAAAATAAAACATCCTCCAAAAATAAGAACTGGTGCTTGGAAAGATAAGACATCCCCTGAAAATAAGACCTAGTGCAACTTTGGGAGAAAAAATTAATATAAGACACTGTCTTATTTTCAGGGAAATAGGGTACAAAGGAATAGAGAGAAAGATTGTTTTTTGTGTGTGTGTGTGTGCTTGTGTGTTTGTTTTTTAGGACAACAACAAGGGATGTGTGAATGGGATTGGAGCAGGGGGTTGGAAATTAGATATACACAAGTAGGGTGACATTTTAGGAGGGTGTAAACAGAAAGAATTTGGAAAATCTAGAGCAGTAAAGGGTTAAGATAAACAGGGCTCCAAAGGGAAAAGGTTAGGAGAGAGTGATGGTATAAAAGTAGGGTTGAGATAGAATAAAGCATTGGAGAAGGAAAGATATTGACTGTAGAACCCTAATCCCGAAGTAAAAAAAAAAAAAAAAAAAAAAAAAAAAAAAAAAAAAAAAAAATATATATATATATATATATATATATATATATATATATAATAAAAATAAAATAAACAAAATAAAATAAGATAAAAAGGTAAAATAATAGTAGTAATAATGTTGATTACATATACAATGCAATAATTAAAAAGGTAAAATCAAATGAGGAAAAAAGAAAAAAATAGTTCTTGTGTAAACGTTGCAAATAATGAAAAAATAAAATAAAAAACAAAAATTAAAAAATTAAAAAAATAAATTTAAATTAAATTTGCAGTAATGAAGGTCATTCACTTCATCTATCGTTGTGTTTGGCATGCCTGTTTCCAGTCTGGACAGTATTGCTGTTCCCTGCATTTCACTGCTCCTCAGGGTTCTAATCTGGTCCTGATTTTTAAGCAGGTCTTACTTTGATTTTATTACTCTAGGGTCAATTTGTGATTTAGCTTCTGGGTGGCAGTGTTTCTAGGTTGACTTCCAGGGCTCTAAAGCCATTCTAACTTTTTGTTTTTTCCCCCTCTCTGCGACACTGATCTATTGGGGGGGAGGGGGGGGCAAGTCCAAGCCAACTGTACTCTTCTGTAATTCTCTGATATCCCTCCAAATCAAATCCAAATGTGCTGCTCTTTAGATATCTCCCTATTAGGAGCCCTGTCCACATTCACGGGTGACACCCACCCCACCGCCAGGGGCTTCTACTTGTAATCACTGCCCCTGTCCTCCAGTTTCCGCCTGCCTGGCGCGTGGGGGCTTTTGTTTTCGCCGGAGCACTTACCCTATCCCTGCGAAATCTGACCTTTTTGCTGTGTGGTGGGGTGTTCCTTTGAGTCCAAGTGTTCGCACCGCCTGGAATCAGCGTTCTGGGGCTCACAGCTGCTTGGTGGTCACTGTGGCTGTGGATATTCAGGCCTCTGTCACGATGGTGAGATTTCCCTGTCCAAGCCAGTAGGTAGCTCCAGGAAGGGACCTAACCCTGCTGTGGGTGCTTCCCTGTCAGGGGCACCCTGATCAGCAATCTCCCAGTTCTCCTGGTGTTTGGCTGTCTCTTGGCTTGCCAACAAACATTTGCAGCACGACCCTCAGCTGCTCTCTCTTTCTGCTTAGGGACAAGGCTTAGAATCTGTCTATCTATTCTTCTGCCATTTGTCTCTCAGTTCAACTGATATACTCTATTTGTTTTGTTTTGTTTTTTTGCCTTTTTAAAAAAATATATTTTATTGATTTTTTTTGCCCCCCTCCCTCCCTCCCATACATACCCTCCCTCCCCAGAGTTTTATGTCCATTGGTTGTACTTATATGCATGTACATGAGTCCTTCGGTTGATCTATTATCTCCCCCAGATCTTCCTCCCCTCCCCACTGTAATTTGACAGTCTGCCTGTTGCTTTACTGTCTCTATATCTGTCTCTTGGTTCATCAGTTTATAATGTTCTTTATCATCCACAAATGAGTGAGATCATGTGGTGTTTCTCTTTCATTGATTGGCTTATTTCACTCAGCATGATGTTCTCCAATTCCATCCAGGTTGCTGCAAATGATGACAATTTCTTTTTTTATGGCAGCATAGTATTCCATTGTGTAGATGTACCATGGTTTTTGGATCCAATCATCTGCTGACAGGCACCTAGAATGTTTCCAAATTCTGGCTATTGTAGATTGTGCTGCTATGAACATAGGGGTGCATATATCCTTTCTGATTGGTGTTTCTAGTTTCTTGGGATATATTCCTAGAAGTGGGATTACTGGGTCAAATGGGAGTTCCATTTTCAGTTTTTTGAGGAAACTCTACACTGTTCTCCACAGTGGTTGCACCAGTCTGCATTCCCACCAGCAGTGCACGAGGGTTCCTTTTTCTCTGCAACCTCGCCAACACTTGACGTTTGTTGATTTGTTGATGTTGGCCATTCTGACAGGTGTGAGATGGTACCACATTGTTGTTTTGATTTGCACCTCTCAAACAATTAGTGACTTTGAGCATGTTTTCATGTGCCTCTTGGCCTTCCTTCTGTCTTCTTTTGAAAATATTCTATTTAGGTCCATTGGCCATTTTTTAATTGGATCATTCATCTTCCTTTTATTTAGTTGTATAAGCTGTCTGTAAATGTTGGAGATTAAACCTTTATCAGTGGTATTATTTGCAAATATGTTCTCCCGCACGGTGGGCTTTCTTGTTGTTTTGTTGATGGTTTCTTTTGCTGTAAAAAAGCTTTTTATTTTGATGTAGTCCTATTTGTTTGTTTTCTCTTTAGCTTACCTTGTCCTAGGGGCAGTATCAGTGAAGAAGTTCTTTTGGCACATGTCTGAGATTTTGCTGCCTGTGGATGCTTCTAGTATTTTTATGGTTTCCCGTCTGATGTTTAAGTCCTGTATCCATTTTGAGTTTATTTTTGTGAATGGTGTAAGTTGGTGAAATAGTTTCATTATTTTGCATGTGTCTGACCAATTTTCCCAACACCATTTATTGAAGAAACTGTCTTGACTCCATTGTATTGTATATTCATGCCTCCTTTATCCAATATTATTTGAGCATAGTGATTTGGGTTGATATCTGGGTTCTCGATTCTATTCCATTGATCTATATGTCTGTTCTTGTGCCAGTACCAGGCTGTTTTGAGAACAGTGGCTTTGTAATATAGTTTGAAGTCTGGTATTGAGATCCCTTCTACTTTACACTTCTTTCTCAGGATTGCTGTGGCTATTCGGGGTCTTTTATTGTTCCAAATGAACTTTTGGAGAGTTCTTTCTAGGTCAATGAAATATGTCGTTGGTATTTTAATGGGGAGTGCATTGAACCTATAGATTGCTTTAGGAAGTATGGACATTTTCTATGAACATGGTATGTTCTTCTATCTCCTTCCATCTTCCTCTATCTCTTTTTCCAGTGTTGTGTAGTTTTCCGCGAATAGGTCCTTTATTTCCTTAGTTAAATTTATTCCTAGGAATCTTAATTTTTTTGGTGCGATGGTAAATGGAATTACTTTTTTAGTCGCTGTTTCTGTACTTTCACTGTTGGTGTATAGAAATGCCATAGATTTCTTGGAATTAATTTTGTATTCTGCTACATTGCCAAATTCATTTATTAAGTCAATTAGTTTTTAATGCAGTCTTTTGGGATTTTTATGTACAATATCATGTCATCTGCAAATAAGGATAACTTTACTTCTTCTTTTCCAATTTGGATGCCTTTTATTTCCTCCTCTTGTCTAATTGCAATGGCTAGTACTTCCAGTACTATGTCAAACAGGAGTGGCGAGAGTGGGCATCCCTGTCTTGTTCCTGTTCTTGGAATGGTTTTAGTTTTTGCCCATTGAGTATAATGTTGGCTATGGGTTTATCATATATAGCTTTTATTATGTTGAAGTATGAACCTTGTACTCTCACCTTTTTGCGAGTTTTTATCAGGAAAGGGTGTTGGATTTTATCAAATGCTTTTTCTGCATCAATTGATATGACTATATTATTTTTATCTCTCAATTTGTTTATGTGATGTATCACATTTACTGATTTGTGGATATTGTACCTCCCTTGAATTCCTGGAAAAAATCCTACTTGGTCATGGTATATGATCTTTGTGATGTTCTTCTGGAGCCGATTTACTAGAATTTTGTTGAGAATTTTGGCATCTATGTTCATGAGGGATATTGGCCTGTAATTCTCTTTAATTGAGTTGTCTTTATCTGGTTTTGGTATTAGGGTGATGCTGGCTTCATAGAAGGAGTTTGGAAATGTTCCTTCCTCTTGGATTTTCTGGAATAGTCTGAGGAGGATAGATTTTAGTTCTTCCTTGAATGTTTGGTAAAAATCTCTTCTGAAGCCATCTGGCTCTGGGCTTTTGTTTGCTTGAAGTTTTTTGATGACTGTTTCAATTTCTTCCCAAGTCACTGGTCTATTGAGGTTTTTAGATTTTTCCTCATTGTGTTTTGGAAGGTTGTATTTTTCTAGGAATCTGTCCATTTCCTCCAGGTTGTTCAGTTTGTTGAAATAGACTTGTTCATAGTATTTTGTAACAATCCTTTGTATTTCGGTGGGGTCTGTTGTTATTTCACCTCTTTCGTTTCTGATTTTGTTTATTTGGGTCCTCTCTCTTTGTTTCTTGGTTAGCCAGGCTAGAGGTCCATCTATCTTGTTTGTCCTTTCAAAGAACCAGCTCTTGGTTTTGTTGATCTTATGTATTGTTTCTTGGTCTCTATGTTGTTTATCTCTGCTCTAATTTTTATTATTTCCTTCCTTCTGCTTACACTGGTTTTTTTTCTTGTTGCTCTTTTTCTAACTCTTTGAGTTGTAGAGTTAGATCATTTGTTACCCTTTTTTCTAGTTTTTTGCAATAGGCTTGTAGAGATATGAACTTCCCTCTCAAAACTGCTTTTGCTGTGTCCCATAGATTTTGGATTGTTGTGTTTTCATTGACATTTGTTGTCAGGATGTTTTTAATTTCTTCCTCGATTTCTCTGGTAACCCAATCCTTGTTTAATAGTATGCTGTTTAATGTCCATGTGTTTGATTTCTTTGGATTATTTTTATTGTAGTTAATTTCCAGTTTTATGCCACTATGATCTGAGAAGATTCTTGATATGATGTCTATCTTCTTGAATTTGAAGAGACTTTGCCTATGTCCCAACATGTGGTCTATCTTTGATAATGTCCCATGTGCACTGGAGAAGAATTTATTATATATTCTGTGGCTTTGGAGTGGAATGTTCTGATGATGTCAATTAATTCCATCTGCTCTAGTGAGTCATTTAGGATTGATATTTGTTTTCTAATTTTTTGTTTAGATAATTTGTCCAAAGGTGACAGTGGAGTATTAAAATCTCCTACTATGATTGTATTGCTATTAATCTCTCCCCTAATGTCCTCCAGCAGTTTTTTTTTTTGTTTGTTTGTTTGTTTATTTTCTATGTATTTGGGTGCTCCCGTGTTGGGTGCATATATGCTTACCAGGATTATTTCTTCTTGTTGAATTGCTCCCTTTAGTATTATGAAGTGGCCTTCATTATCTCTTGTGATTTCCTTCACTCTGAGATCTAATTTGTCAGATAAAAGTATAGCTACCCCAGCTTTTTTTTCATTTCCATTCGCCTGGTAAACCTTTTTCCATCCCTTCACCCTCAGTCTGTGTGCGTTTTTTTTTTGTTTGTTTGTTTTTTTTTTCTGAAGTGGGTTTCTTGTAGACAACAGATATATGGGTTTTGTTTTCTTATTCAATCTGTTATCCTATGTCTTTTGATTGGAGCATTTAATCCATTTACATTTAAAGCTATTATTGATAGGTACTTATTTGATCCCATTTTTATTCTATACCCCTGTGTTCCTTCTTTGCTTCCTATTTCTTTCTTTTTACAATAAACCCTTTAGCATTTCTTGCATTGCTGGTTTGGTGGTGGTAAATTCCTTTAGTCTTTGTCTGTGAAGCTCCTGATTTCACCTTCAGTTTTGATTTATAGCCTTTCTGTGTACAGTATTCTTGGATTCAGACCCTTCCTTTGCATGACTTTGTATATTTCATCCCATTCCCTTCTGGCCTGATGAGTTTCTGTGGAGAAATCAGTTGCTATTCTGATGGGGGTTCCTTTATATGTAACTTTCTGTCTCTCTCTGGCTGCTTTTAAGATTCTTACTTTGTCGTTGGTGTTTGCTAATTTAACTATAATGTGTCTTGGCGTAGTTCTTTTGGAATTCATTTTGCTTGGGACTCTGCCAGCTTTTTGGATTTGTGTGGGTTTTTTCTTCACTATATTAGGAAAGTTTTCTGTCATTCTTTCTTCAAACATTTTTTCTATGCCTTCCTCAGTTTCCTTTACTTCTGGAACCCCTATTATTCTAATATTGTTTTGTTCTCTTAGGCTCTCCTCCTGCTTTTTAATTTAAATTTTTTTTGAAGTTGCTCTAATTGGGTCTTTTTTTTCATCTTGTCTTCTAGCTCCCTGATGCGGTCCTCTGCTTCTTCTAGTCTGCTCTTGATTCTTTCTATTGAGTAGTGATGCCATTTTTCATTTCTTCTTAGTTCATCTTCATTTCCTCTTGGTTCTTCTTCATTTCCTTTTGGGTCTTACTCATATTGTCAATTTTGTATTTCATTCTTTTTAGCCATCTTATGATCATTACTCTGAATTCTTGCTCTGGTAGGTTGCTCGCCTCTAATTTGTTTACTTCCTTTTCTGGTGTGCCTGATTTTCTTTCATAAGTGGGCTGATTCTTTGTCTCCCATGGTCTCTCTTTTCAGGATGTCTGGTTATGTAGATCTCTATCTCCTGCATTGATTTTAAGGCACAAAATACAACACAACCAGGTACAACACACAAGGCACTGAACAGAAATGCATTTGCGATGTTAATAACCTCCAATAGCAGAAACCGGTTTGGCTCAGTGGATAGAGCATCGGCCTTTGGACTGAAGGGTCCCGGGTTCAATTCTGGTCAAGGGCATGTACATTGGTTGTGAGCAAATCCTCATTAGGGGGTTTTCAAGAGGCAGCTGATCGATGTTTCTCTCTCATCAATATTTCTCTCTGTCCCTCTTTCTTCCTCTCTGTAAAAAATCAATAAAATATATTTAAAAAAAAACAACCTCCAATAAATGTGACCACTAGGGAAAGGTAAATTAGGGGCTAGGAGAGAAAGAGGAAAAGTAAAAAGAGAAGAGGGAGGGAGCAAAAGAAAAAGATAGGGAAAAAAAAATATATATATATATAAAGGAGTGTCAAAATGAAATTGGGAAACAGGGAGAAGAAAAAAAGAGAGAGAGAGAGAGAGAGAGAGAGGGAGAGAATAAGAGATAAAAGGGGAATAAACTATATATATGGGGAATTTCAATTGAACAACCACTAACCCCAACAAACGCTGGAAGGAGTACCTGGAGAATAATACAATGTACAACACCCCCTAATTTCCAGCAAATGAAGGGAAAACAGAAGTAAAAAAAAACACACAAAAAAACCACAATCAAATAAGAAAATATCAAGCAACAGCAACAACAAAAGAATAAGCAATATACTCTCACTAAAAAGCATAAAAATACAATATAATGAACATTCCCCCAAACAGCATCAAAAGGACAGTGAGGAAAACAATTGTGTGTATTTTTTTTTTCTCTTCTAGTTAATACAGCTCAGATAGGGGTGTTTATGCACTTGGTACAGGGGATTGGAAATTAGATAATAAAGTAGGGTAGAAATTTTAGCAGGGGTGATACAGAAAGAGTAAGGAAAATCTAAAGCAGGAAAGGGTTTAGATAAACAGGATAGCAAAAGGGGGAAGGTTAGAAAGAGAATGATAGTGTATAGGTCATGCTGAGATAGGGTTAAAGAATGTTAAAGGAGAAATGAAAATAAAACGAAGAACACTAATTCCAATGTAAAATAAAGAGAAAATAAAAAGGCACTTAAACAAAAATTAAAATAGCAGTAGTAATAATGCTTATTGAACCTAAAAATGTAATAATTAAAAGTTAAAATCAAGTGAGGAAAAAAGGAAAAAATTTGTTTCTTAAGTAAAAGATGCAAAAAAAAAAAGAAAATAAAATAAAAAATAAAAAAGTTAGCAAAAAAAAGTTTGCAGTTGTGAAGGCCATTCACTTCTGTTATTCTGTTTGGCATGCCTGTTTCTCAGTCCAGACAGTATTGCAGTTCCCTGCACTCTGCTGCACCTTAGTGGCAATTCCTTAGTTTCTTGGTTTCTGATTAAAACTAGTGATAAACACAGTCAGTTTGTACTTCAGCCCCTAGGTGGCACTGTTTCTGGATTGATGTCCCCATCTTTTTGGCTGCTCTAGCCTTCTTTTTTATGGCACTCAATACCGTTTTTTTTTTTTTTTTTTTTGCCTTGGAGCTGAACCCTGGAGGATTTCTCCCCGCTCTGCTTCCCAGCTTCCAGAAAAGCAGTTTCCCCCTGCTGTCTCTTAGGGCCAGCCAATCTGGGTGATCTCTCCTTTGTAATCAAAAGCAAAGTGTTGTAGGGGAACCAGCCTAGATGTGTGATGGGCCAGTCTGCATGCACTTACAAATAGACTGCTTTACAACTCCTATGTTCTCCCTCCATGTCAGATCAGAGTGGGTTGCTCCCTAGAGAACCCCACTATTAGCAACCTTGGGGACCCCCGTCCACTCTCTCGAATCACACCAGCCCTAACAGCAGGGGGCTTTTGTGGACACAGATTTTCGAAGTCCCATCGTGCACGCTTTTGTCTTTGCCACTACAGCAGCCGCAGCTTCTGTGGCTGCTGCTTTCTCTGTTGGGACACAGACAACCCACCTTATTGCAGGCAAAATCCAACCTTTCTGTGGAATCTGCGTGTCTGCACTGGTCGGGCCCCCCACAGTTGTGGTTTCCTCAGGTCTCAGGTAAGATCCTCAGTTGCAGCACCAATGTCATTGTGAGAGGCAGCACGCACAAGTGTTCACCTGACGGCCATCTTCCAGGAAGTCCTAATTTTTATTTTATTTTTTTATAAAGTGAGAGATTAGAACTATTTTGTAGGGTTGTTTTCCTATTTAATTGAGATGATGTAAATAAAATACGTGGCTCCCATGAGGCTTCATATTGCTCCTCTGTCTCTCTATACTACACCTGTGGTCACTTCTAACACCACCTCCAACACTAATCCATCCTCACTGCTACTAGGTAATATTTGAATGCTTAAAAAATGCCAGGGATTAATAAAATGTGTATTTTCTAACTTATTTAACATCTATTGAGGAGATAAGACTAGTGTATGTCTATATATAATTTAGTTCTAAATTTTATCATAGGGACTATGAAGACTATAAAACTCTACAGATTAATTGTCACAGTTACCTGAACATGTCAGGGAGGCTTCCTGTAGGAGGTGGCCCTTGAGAAGTGCTCTGAATGTTTGAACAGGTGGTAGGAATCAAGTTCAGAAATGCACTGGGAAGGATGGGAAGGATGGACAGGGTGAGGCTGTAGGGCATTGTGGTCTGGGTGAGAAGGCTTCAGACACTGTGGGTCAACAGAACCTGCTTCATATGGTTTAGGCACAGTGTGAGAGAAGCAGCCAAGACCTGGAGGTTTTAGACCTCCAGGTTTGAGAATATGAGAATCACAGGACAGAAGTGAAAGAGGGAAAAAAAAGATTTGAGAATAAGGATGTGTGAAAATTCCTTCAGAGTTACATAGAGGTCATCTGATTTAGAGCAAGAAACAGGCCTAACCTCATGAACTTAGACCCCATCATTTCATAGGTGAATAAAACAAGAACTTAAGAGCTAAATTGACTTGAGTCACTGATTCCCAAATATGTCTGCACTTTGGAGTCACTTGAAACTTTAAAATCTCTGATGCTTGTGCTTCCCTCTGCAATTTGTGATTTCATTGCTTTGGCCTGGGACCTAATCTTTGAAATTTTTAGATTACCAGGTGATTCTAATGGGCAGACAACTTGGGGAAGCATTGTTCTAAGTTCTGTGTTTATACAAGTGAATATGGTGAGGAAGGAAATGCCACTATTATGCTCCCTCCCCTTCCCTGCACTACAATCTCCCCCTTCACACTAAAAGCATTCTGCCCAGCTGTCCAGGACCTCTGCTCATGGTGTCCTGTTTGTCTAAAATGGTACTGCCTGCCTTTCAGATGTCAGGAACATTTTTATCCCTAGAATCTTGGCTTTTTGTGTGAAATGTTATCTCTTCAGAGAGTGCTTGCCCCTGCAAATTATTTCACATGGTACCATCTCTCTCTCTCTCTCTCTCTCTCTCTCTCTCTCTCTCTCTCTCTCTCTCTCTCTCTCTCTCTCTCTCCCTCCCTCCCTCCCTCCTTCTTGGTTTATTTATTTAGCACAATCTGAAATTATATATGTGTTTTCTCACTTATTAATGATCATTTCCTGTTGTTTACTGTAAACTAGACTGTAAACTTTGCAAAGGCAGAGACCATGCATTTTCATTGACTAATGTATTTCCAAAGGCTATTCACAGTGCCTGATGCACAGTTGCTGCTGAATAAATGAGTAAATGAATGAATAAACAAGAGTCTGAAAGCTTGGTAGAGCACATACAGCTAGAATATTTGGAAGTTACCATCTTGGTATTGGTAGAAGTGGAGTGTCCTAGATGCTTAATGCTTGAAAAAACTAAGGTGTTAACTAGACTTAGTTGTGAATATACAGAAAATGAATACATATCTACAGAAATCACAGGGTGGGTCTGGGTTCTACTACTGGTCAGAGGCAGATCTGGGACCCACAACACTTCACCCTGAGGACTGAGTGGTTTGTGGAGCCCTCACCACTGCACAGGTTCCCTCCCTGGTGGCCCTATGGACAGAGAAGGGCAAGGTGCCTCAGATGAGGCTTGGGGAGTCACAGTTAGATAGGTAGATGGAGAGGAGGGAATCAGAGTACCAGAAGAAACCCAACACAGCAGTCACAGATGCCTCTGTGTGGCCTTACTGAGTCCCTTCCCTTGTGGTACAGGTTAAAGACAGGGTGGGAAAATAATTTATGTATTTTTTTCTCAGAAGAAGGTAGTTTAGAGGCTCAAAGGAAATTCCCGACTTCAGGATTGGGAGAGGTTGGAATGAGTTTCTATGCTATGTAGTAATTGCCTTTTAGGAGATTTATAAGAGCACGTGTATTTTTGGGATAACTAGGCATGGATGCATTTGGAAACAGCAATGGACTTGCTGGCTCCCTGAGTTCCTTCTAACAGGAAGGTATAAAATTAGAAAATATGAGAGTTGTTGGTATTTATATAAGCAGCAGTATACTGTGCTCTTATACCACCTGTAAAACATACAAAAATTTCAGGAAATATATACTAGCTTGTTTTGTTCAAGAAATCGTATTTTTTGAAGAGGAAAGATGCAGCATACATAAACACCTGTACTTGCTGCCTCTCACAACCACATCAGAGCTGCAACTGGGGACCTTATCTGAGACCTGAAAAAACCACAACTGTGGAGACCACCAAGCAGCTCTGGGGCCCTTGTTGGTGAGGACACGTGGATTCCACAGAAAGGTTGGATTTTGTCGGGGATAATGTGGGGTGTCTGGGTCCCAGCAGGGGAGGCAGCAGCTGCAAAAGCTGTGGCAGCAGAAGCTGCGGCCGCTAAGGCGGCAGAGACAAAAGCGCATGTGCTTGGACCTCGGAAATCTGTGACCATGGAAATCTGTGTCTACAAAAGCCCCGGCTGTTGGGTCTGGCATGATCTGAGAGACTGGACAGGGGTCCTCAAGGTTGCTAATAGTGGGGTTCTCTAGGGAGCAACCCATTCTGATCTGACACGGAGGGAGAACATAGGAGTTGGAAAGGTATGCAGTCTATTTGTCTCCTGGCCTTGTTCCCCTGCAACTCTTTGCTTCTGGTTACAAAGGAGAGACCAATCAGATTGGCTGGCCCTGAGAGATGGCAGGGGGAAACTGCTTTTACGGAAGCTGGGAAGCAGAGCAGGGAGAGACAGTTGGGATTCAGCTCTGAGGCAAAAATCGGTATTGAGTGCCATAAAGAAAGATTAGAGCAGCCAAAAAGACTGGGACATCAAACCAAAAACACTGCCACCTAGGGGCTGAAGTACAAATTGACTTTGTTTATTATTAGTTTTATTTAAGCAAAAACCAAGAAACTAAGAAATCACCATCTTAAAATTAAGAACTAGCTTACAACACTGAGGTGCAGTGAAATGCAGGGAACTGCATTACTGTCTGGACTGAGAAATAGGCGTCCCAAACAGAATAACGGAGGAAGTGAATGGCCTTCACAAATGCACACTTTTTTTTTTCTAATTTTTTATTTTTTCTTTTCTTTTCATTTTTTGCATCTTTTACTTAAGAAACAATTTTTTCCTTTTTTCCTCACTTGATTTTACCTTTTTTATTTTTACATTTTTAGGTTCAATCAGCATTATTACTACTATTTTAACTTTTTTGTTTCCTTTTTCTTTTTTAAAAGTGGCATTTTACCCTCCCCATTAAAATACCAACGGCATATTTCACTGACCTAGAAAGAACTCTCCAAAAGTTTATTTGGAACAATAAAAGACCCCGAATAGCCACAGCAATCCTGAGAAAGAAGGGTAAAGTAGGAGGGATCTCAATACCAGACTTCAAACTGTATTACAAAGCCACTGTTCTCAAAACAGCCTGGTACTGGCACAAGAACAGACATATAGATCAATGGAATAGAATTGAGAACCCAGATATCAACCCAAATCACTATGCTCAATTAATATTTGACAAAGGAGGCATGAATATACAATGGAGTCAAGACAGTTTCTTCAATAAATGGTGTTGGGAAAATTGGGCAGACACATGCAAAAGAATGAAACTATTGTAGATCACCAACTTACACCATACACAAAAATAAACTCAAAATGGATGCAGGACTTAAACATCAGACGGGAAACCATAAAAATACTTGAAGCATCCACAGGCAGCAAAATGTCAGACGTATGCCAAAAGAACTTCTTCACTGATACTGCCCCTAGGGCAATGGAAGCTAAAGAGAAAATAAACAAATGGGACTACATCAAAATAAAAAGTTTTTTTACAGCAAAAGAAACCATCAACAAAACAACAAGAAAGCGGTGTGGGAGAACATATTTGCTAATAAAACCACTGATAAAGGTTTAATCTCCAACATCTACAGACAGCTGATACAACTAAATAAAAGGAAGGTGAATGATCCAATTAAGAAATGGGCAATGGACCTAAATAGAATATTTTCAAAAGAAGACAGAAGGAAGGCCAAAAGGCACATGAAAACATGCTCAAAGTCACTAATTATCCGAGAGATGCAAATCAAAACAACAATGCGGTACCATCTCACACCTGTCAGAATGGCCAACATCAACAAATCAACAAACGACAAGTGTTGGCGAGGTTGCGGAGAAAAAGGAACCCTCGTGCACTGCTGGTGGGAATGCAGACTGGTGCAACCACTGTGGAGAACAGTGTGGAGTTTCCTCAAAAAACTGAAAATGGAACTCCCATTTGATCCAGTAATCCCACTCCTAGGAATATATCCCAAGAAACTAGAAACACCAATCAGAAAGGATATATGCACCCCTATGTTCATAGCAGCACAATCTACAATAGCCAGAATTTGGAAACAGCCTAGGTGCCCGTCAGCAGATGATTGGATCCAAAAACCATGGTACATCTACACAATGGAATACTATGCTACCATAAAAAAGAAGGAATTCTCATCATTTGCAGCAACCTGGATGGAATTGGAGAACATCATGCTGAGTGAAATAAGCCAATCAATGAAAGAGAAACACCACATGACCTCACTCATTTGTGGATAATAAAGATCATTATAAACTGATGAACCAAAAGATAGATACAGAGACAGTAAAATAACAAGCAGATTGTCAAATTTCAGTGGGGAAGGGAGGAGGATCTGGGGGAGATAATAGATCAACTGAAGGACTTGTATACATGCATATAAGTACAACCAATGGACATAAAGCTCTGGGGAGGGAGGGGATGGGTGGGAGGGAGGAAGGGGGGAAAATGAAATAAAATTAAAATAAAAAAAAATAAAAAAATAAAAATAAACTTAAAAAAAATAAAATAAAAAGCAAAAGGAATGCTCAGGAAAAAAAATTTTTTTTGTTTACTGTAAAGCCAAAGATGCAAGCTAAGGAGGATGTGGTAAAAGATTCTACCTCCTGCCCTGACCAGTGTGGCTTAGTCGTTTGGGCATCATTGGTAATCCGAAAGGTTACCTAGGTTGAGTTCCCAGTGGGGACACATGCCCAGGTTGGGGGCTCGATTCCCCTGGTGGGGGGCATGCAGGAAGCAGTGGATGGATATTTCTCTCTCACTTCGATGCTTTTTCTCTTTTTCCCTCTTCCTTCCTCTTTAAAGATCAACAAACTATTAAAAAAACATTCTACTTCCTGTCTACTCTCCTGTCTATTCAAAGAGCTTAAATAGAGCATTTTATATAACAGAAAATTTGGAAGGTTCCCATGTGGCGAATTAGTCTTGTTTACAAATAACAAAATGCAAATTAGAAGAAGTTATGGCATATTTGAAAACCTATTAAAAATCACAGAAATAAACAACAATGAAAAAAAAAAGTGGCATTTTATTTTCTCTTTATTTTACATTGGAATTAGTGTTCTTCATTCTATTTTAATTTCTCCTTTAGCATCATTTAACCCTATCTCAACACAACCTTTACACCATCACTCTATTACTAATCTTTCCCCTTTGGCTGTCCTGTTTATCTGAACGCTTTCATGCTTTAGATTTTCCCTACTCTTTCTGTCTCCCCACTGCTAAAATTTCTACCCTACTTAGATATCTAATTTCCAATCCCCTGTGCCAAGTGCCCACATACTCCTCTCTTAGCTGTATTAACTAGCAAAACAAAAGAAAACAAAAAAATTGTTTTTCTCTCTGTCCTTTTGATGCTGTTTGCGTGAATGTTGATTATATTGTATTTTTATGCTTTTTAGTGAGATTATTTTGCTTATTCTTTTGTTGTTGCTGTTGCTTGGTATTTTCTTATTTGTTTTGCTTTTGTTTGTTTTTTTACATCTGTTTTCCCTTGCTTTGCTGGATATTAGTGGGTGTTGTAGCTTGTATTATTCTCCAGGTACTGTTGCCAGCATTTGCTGGGGTTAGAGGTTGTTCTATTGAAATTCTCTCCCCATATATATATAGTTTGTTCCCCTTTTATCTCTTAGTCTCTTCTCTCTCTCTCTCTCTCTGTCTCTCTCTCTTTCTCCCTGTTTCCCAATTTCATTTTGACACTCCTTTTTTCCCCCCTATCTTTTTATTTTTCTCCCTACCTCTTCTCTTTTTACTCTTCTTCTTTCTCTCCTATCCCCTAATTTGCATTTCCCTAGTGGTAACCTTTATTGGAGGTTGTTAATATAACAAACACATTCCTACTCATGGTGGTTTTGCAAATATTAATTTGTTATGTAACATTTAGGAATACCATAGTGTGTACTAAACATTTCTGAATTTAATATCAATGGGAAGTTTAAAAATTTGCTTGTGATAAAATAACTTTCTTCATTATTAGCTCATTCTTTCTTTCCTTTTCTTTTAAAATATATTTCATTGATTTTTTTTACAGAGAGGTAGAGAGAGGAATAGAGAGTTAGAAATATAGATGAAAGAGAATTATTGATCAGCTGCCTCCTGCACACCCCCACTGGGGATGTGCCCACAACTATGGTACATGCCCTTGACTGGAATTGAACCTGGGACCTTTCAGTCCACAGGCCGATGCTCTATCCATGAGCCAAACCAGTTTTGGCATATTAGCTCATTCTTTCAACACAGATGAACTGAATGTGTTTCATCCGTTTCAACTCTGAAGGAATGGTCCCAAGAAGTTTTTTAGTAAGTTGTGGGAAACAGGGTATAGGAATAAATGAATAAATGCAGCACAAGGCAGTCATCAAAGGAGTGAGCTCAGTACCATAGGCACTCAAAAGATACAATTCTATTTTCTATAAATTGTGAGCAGCTAGCTGACTGCAAATGGGGTAGAGAACATTATGAGAAAGAAAAAGTTTTAATGGAGAAGCCCTTTGGAATGGCTCTTCTTCCACATAATACATATATTACCACATCCAAATCAATCAATTATCCTTCTTTAAAATATTTCCTAAGTTGGACAGTATCCAAGGGGCAGATGGGAGAGATTCAAGGAAAGAAGATACTGTAGAGTTGGAACTGGCTGGGCCAAAGAGGAAGGGAATCTTCTTTTTCTGCCATTCTGGCTTGTGGGTCACAGAGGGGGCGAGGTGGGCAGAAATGGGGAAGTTAGAAATCAGGGAAGAGGCTGATTTGTGCTGTAAACCAATTCCAGCATGTAATATTACAAGGATTCTGACAAAAGGTTGATGGGACTTGGGCAGCTCAACAAGGGTGAGCCACACATGTAGTTTACCTGTTGGAAACAACTAAATGGCACTTCCCCCAAACCTGAATAGGATTGTTAACTGCCAGACAGCTCAGGGCATTTTATTGCCTCTTGTTGGCCAAACACCTGAACAGCTGTAGGCTATTTCCCAAACTGATAATGCTTCTCTATTCTACCCTTTGATACCTTTCTTTTGAAGTGTATATTTCCACCTTGCCTTGGGACAAATTGTTTTGTAATAAAAGCACAGGGTCCTTAACAAGGAAAGAGTGTTTAACTACCTTTAGCTGAAGCTCCTCTGACCCCCAATGCCTTTCAAAATTATATTTTATCTCTGGACTCCTTTTTGTATCTACGTGCAGCCTCTTTCTCCAGAGTGCTGAACTTTTTGTAATGCTGGGAAAAGAACCTTGGCAGTTTGTAAGGAAAAATCACAACTATGGTTTAAAACTGATGAATGAATGAATGAATGTTTCTCATTAATTTATTTAACATACTATGCTTTTGCCATATTGAGTAGGAAGAGTCAGCAGATCATTAGGCTAGAAAGGTCTTGCAGACCCAGTAAATTTTCAAAAAGTTGCCAGTACAGTTAAATTTATACTTCTGTCATTCATAAATCAGTTGACTGTAATGTGAAAAGTCAAAAGAAATTACCCAGTGAAAATTTTGTCAAGTCCTCACTTCCTGTATGACAAGTGACACAATCATATGGTGAGAGGTTATTTTGAAATTAACATTGCTGAGTCATCTATCCTCTCTACTAAAGGCCTGGTGGATGAAATTGGTTCATGGAGTGGGGAGGTGTCCCCAAGCCCAGCCTGCACTCTCTCCAATCTGGGACCCTTTGAGGGATGTCTGACTGCCTGTTTAGGCCCAATCCTGGCAGTGTGACATCCCTTTCACAATCCAGGTCTTCTGGCTCCCATCTGTTTGCCTGCTGGCCTGCCTGATTGCTCCTAATCACTTCTGCCTTCCAGACTGATCACCCTGTAACCACTTTCTGCTAGCCTGATTGCCCCTAACTGCCCTCCTCTGCAGACCTGGTCGCCCCCAACTGCTCTCCCCTGCTGGCGCAATTACCCCTATCTGCTCTCCCTTGCCAGCCTAGTCACCCCTAAACTGCCCTCCCTTGCCACCTGGTCACCTCTATCTGCCCTCCCTTGCCAGCCTGGTCACCCCTAAACTGCCCTCCCTTGCCACCTGGTCACCCCTAACTGCCCTCCCCTGCCAGCCTGGTCATCCCCAACTGCCCTCCTCTGCCAGCCTTGTCCCTCCTAACTGCCCTCCTCTGCAGGCCTGGTCCTCTACCAGCTGCCCTCCCCTACCAGCCATCTTGTGGTAGCCATCTTTGTCCACATGGGGGTGGCATCTTGTGTGTTAGAATGACAATCAATTTGCATATTATCTCTTTATTAAATAGGATTGTTTCCATGAAGAGAATGCCAGACTGCAGACAGGTCACTCTGAAGCTGTTATCAGCTGTGTTCATAATAATACCGTATAGTTTACAGATGTTTCAAGGAAGTCCTTAGACTCTAAGGCTTAGAGCAACAGAAACCATATGACTTAAAAATCATTTTGTATTTGCAGCATTAAAACATCATTGTCTTAATTTTTTTCTACTGTCCAACTTTTTTAATGGTGATTTATAGTTTTGTTGTGCTCCAGAGTCTTAATTCTTACATATTTATTTATAAACTTTTTTTTTCCTTTCTATTCTTTTCCTCTCCTTAACTATTCTAATTGCAGAGCCAGAAGGCAAAGTTGTTTTGGTAACAAGAACACTTTGACCACCATAGAGAGTGTGGACCACAAGTTAATGCAGGGAGAAGAGAAAGAAAAGACAGGAAAAAAAATTTCCTCTAAAACTGTTCTAGGCATACTGAGAAAAGCAAGCATCACAATGAATAGCAGGTGGGGTTTGGAGAAACATTTGTAGGATACTATCAGTTATTCTAGTCTGCAGAAAGTAGGGATCCAGGCCTATGCTTCCACACTGTGATGGCCTTGGGAAGCTCAAGCTTGGCAGTGAGTAGATGAGGCTGTCTAGATAAACTTAGTTATTCTCATCCTAACACTGGTTAAGAGATCTGTTGTAACTGAACCATTTTTTATTTGCTGTATCTGTTTTCTTCCACCTTTGTTCAACTTTGTAGAAAGTAGACTGAGAAATTATTTCAGAAATGTCTCAAGCCTCTAAGTATTCCCCCACCTTTTTATTGGCATAAAGCTATTTTTTCCCAGTTTTGTTGAGATATAATGACATATAAGATTATATTAGTAAGGTGTACCACATAATGATTTGATGTATGTAAATAATGTGAAATGATGACCACAATAAGTCTAGTTAACATACATCACCTCACATAGTTACAATTATTTTCTTGTAATGAGGACTTAAAAGGCCTACTCTCTTTGAGACTTTCAAATATGTAAGAGAGTGTTGTTAACTATAATCATCATGCTGTACATTAGGTCCACGGGAGTTATTTATTGTATAACTGGAAATTTGTACCTTTTAACTCCATTTATCCACTTCTGAGCCCCTCTTTTCTCACCTCAGTCAACCATTAGTCTCTTCTCTGTTTCCATGAATTTGTGTGTTTTTTTAGATTCAACATAAACAAGATCATACACTATTTGTGTGTATCTTATTCCACTTGGCATAATATCCCTAAGGTCTATCCATGTTGCTTTAAATGGCAGAATTTCTTTCTTTTTATGGCTGCATAACTTTCCATTGTGTATCTTTGCATTTTTTCTTTTTTCAGTTTAGAAATTTATTTTGAAAGATACTTGGTATGATTTTCTTCCCTTTTTTAAAAAAAATTCTTTATAAAGTATTACATAAGTCTTCTTTTCCCCCCATTGACCTTTCCCCAACTGCCCCACTCCCCCTCAGCACATGCCCTCACCCCCACTCACCCATCTGGATCTATTGGTTATGCTTATACACTGTATGTATGCATACAAGTCCCTTGGTTGATCTCTTAGCTCCTCACCCCGAACTTTCCTCATATGTTGGACAGTCTCTTCAATGTTTCTATGACTCTGATTCTATTTTTTTCATCAGTTTATGTTGTTCAATATATTCCCCAAATGAGCTCATTTTGCTCAGCATAATGCTCTCCAGTTCCACCCATGCTGTGGCAAATGGTAAGAATTTTTCTTTTTACAGCAGTGTAGTATTCCATTTTGTAGATGTACCACAGTTCTCTGATTCACTCATCTGCTGATGGGCATGTAGGCTATTTCCAAATCTTAGTTAAGGTAAATTGTGCTGTTATGAACATAGGGGTGAATATATCCTTTCTGATTAGTGTTTCTGATTTCTTGAGTAGTTAGGCTTTTTGAAAAGAAACAAAATTGAACAGCTGGTTGGATTCAATCTCTGCCCCAAATGAATGTTCCCATAGTCAGTTTCCTTAGGACACAGTTCTGAGTGATAGAGTGTAAAGAAGAAAGAAGTTCTTTGTCCAGCATCTGAAGTTTCTAAGAGCTGGATCCACAGTCTTGTCTCAGAAAGCCAAGTTGAATTCTAGGTGGCAAACTTGCCCAAGCACATCTGGTGAAGGAATGCTGGCTATGATGGTAGTTTGAAGGGAATGGCTTCTCAGATTACTGATGTCAAGCTCTAAAAAATATCCCAGACAGCCACAGGGAGAAGTAGGTGGGTGCCCACCCATTTACCAGTCACTTCTGAAGTGGTTCTCTCCACTTTTCTATCTACTCAGTCCAAGATATGTGGAACTATGTTCCACTTTTAAAGCAGTCCTAGATTGTGAGAGGGATGCCCCACTGCCTGTTTAGACCCGATCTGGTGGGATCGGGCCTAAATGGGCAGTCTGACATCCCTCAAGGGGTCCCAGATTGGAGAGAGTGCAGGTTGGGCTGAGGGACACACACCCCCATGCACAAATTTTATGCACCAGGCCTCTAGTCTCCAAATAATTAATGGGGATGGAGGGAAAGAGAGAAAAGAAGGATGGGCACAGGTGAGATAAGAAAAGGAGGAGAAAGGGACAGAGAAAGAGATTTCTCCTTAGACTTTTTAGTCTGAGTGTATTAAACTTAAAATGGATCTTTCATTTCTCTTCTCCACTTTGTTCCTTTGAAAACATTAAACAGTGAGACAAGTGCCCATTTATCATAGTTGGTCCCCAAAGAGTAGTTATATAAGATCCAATCCAATTGCATTTCCCTGGTCTTCCTGAAGATCATGATGCAGCTACTCATTAGTAGCTGATTCACAGCCTGAGGGTGAGATTCACACTGGTCAGCACAGTGGGGCATCCCATTCAATGGCATGGGAACCCAAAGGAAGCTGTCATTTCATTGTCTTGCCTCATGTTCCATTTAAGCTGTTTTCTATTACATGCTTTGCTCTGCTTGGATTCATTTGTGATTATAGGACTAACTGGATACTGTCTGACTTATGGAGTTATGTCTCATGGGAATGTGTGGAGCAAAATTGTCCTGCAAATCCAAGTGCTCTTTGCTTTTATTTTTGACTGGTGCATATTGGTTTCCCAGAGAAGCAGACTATAAACCGTAGTGTAGTTTAGCAAGCCAGGGGTAAGTGCCCTTCTCTTGGGTATGAACAAGGAATGAAGCCTGATAGGACCAATGGAAAAGTTACAGGCTAACTCTTGGAGTCAGAAGGTTCTTCATAGAGTCATCCTCACATGGCCTGAGATGGCTCAGCCAATAAAGAACCAAATCGCTCTTCCTTTTGATGTGGGCTTTTCTGGAAGAAGGATAACTTGGGTGAGGCAACTATTGCAATCTTAGCAATCCCTGAAGGGACAGACAGCACTGCTGGCAATAGGAGAAATAAGGCTTATTGGTGGGGATGCCAGCATTCAACACATGGTCCTTGTCAGGGAGGAAAATATTTTTTCTTGCCTGTGTGGCTCCTGACTAAGGCCCCTCTAGTAAAAGACAGATTAATAAGAGAAAAATAAACAGGTTTGTTAAATGTTTATTTCACATGTACACATGTATAATACATTGAAGAAATATAGGGAGTGAGTAACCCAAAGAGATGGGTTACTAAAACAAAAAAGAAAGGTATGGAATAGCAAGTTTTAGGAAGGTGACCAGTAAAAGCACAATGAAGGCAAGGTTGTCCTGCAGATGTAAATCTATGCCTTCTCTGCTAATAAATTTCTTATGATTTAGAGTCATCCTTCTCTTCCTCATACCAAGAAGAAGATCACCTAACAAATAGAATTTTCTTAATATAAGTTTCCCTTACAAAAGGGTAACTGCTAGTCTACTTTCAGAGCTTCTCCAGTGTCCACTTGTTCTTAAAATAATCAACTCAAATTAATCCTATGCCAAAAAGACATATTTTGGGAGGGCATGTTCTTATAACATATCTTCCATAGTCTGAAAACCTATGTATAGTTTATGAGCTCAGTAATAGTACCCAATGATGAGTTAACACATATTTGGGATAAAATGATGCTTTGGAGTAAAGTTTCTCCAGTTCTTAGAGCTGATTATTTAGTATATACCTTGGAATTTTGCAAGGCAGATTGAAGTGGACCTGGTACACAATAGAAATTGTCAAGTGCTGCAAATCAGAGAGGTAGATTACTCCTGAAAATATGTCCATATATTGCATTTTTAGAAGAACTGGAAATATCCAAACACCTCATTTTTCACCTTATCAAAAACTCCTTTCCCACATAACGATTATCTTACAATTCCACTGAGCTTTGTATTTTTAGCTTAACCTCTGATGACTTCTAAGGTGATATACGGAAGTACATGTATTTATCTTAGCTTATTTAGGCAGCTGAAACAAAAATATCATAACTTGGGTGATTTAAACAGCTAATGTTCATATCTCAGAGTTCTAGAGGCTAGAAGTCCAGAATCAAGGCACCTGCATATTTGGTGTCTGTTGAGAGCAAGCTTCCTGGTACATATGTAGATGGGTGTCTTCCTGCTATGTTCTTAATGACGGAAAGACTGAGAGTGCTCTCAGGTCTTCTTCATAGGGCACTAATCACATTCTTGAGGGCTCTATCCTCATGACCTAATCATCTTCTAAAGGCCCCCCTTCTAATACCAGCACTTTGGGGAGAGGGTGGATTTCAACATATATATTTTGAGGCAACCCAAATATTTAGTCCATTGAAGTTTTGCAGTTGAATGTATAGCTGAATCTTATATCTGCCTCTTCTAACATTGAGATGTTGGACAAGTTAGCCTCTCCATTTTTTTAATTTTATTTGTAAAACAGGAAATAGTGGTGCCCACTTTAAAAGATTGCTTTTAAATGAGAAAAAAAGTTATGCTTAGTGTTAGATGTGCTGTAATATTACTCTGCTTCCTTAACATCTGCCCTGGATAGGCACAGTTTCCCATTGCAAAGAAATTTGAGACAGGGTAATAAAGAAAGTTTTTAATGCACCATTCTACCAGTTAATAATGCAAATTTTGTAATCAAAGAAAACCTGATAATTTCAAGAGAGACATCAAAAGTGCTTTATTCAAAGTAATGTCCATTGCTAGGTACACATTTCCCCCATCTTTCAGGTAATTTGTGGATACTGTCTCAATAGAATTTTTCTTGTTTTGAGGTAAATCATTCAGAGGCCAAATTTTCATATGTTTTGAAGTGCTGCTCAGAAAGTGCATGTGCCATTGAATGGAATACGTGGTAATCTGAAGGAGCAAGGTCTGGTGAACACAGGTGGGTTAATACTTGACAGGCAAGACCTTTTAACATGTCTTTAACTAGTTTTGAAGTGTGTGATGGTGTGTTATCATGAAGCAATATTATTTTGGCCCTGCAGTCTATGTTGATGGTTGACATAGATCAACCTATGATTCTGTGTGTTTGGGGTTCTCAAAATAAATCCACTTTTCATTGCCAGTCACAATTCCATGCAAAAAAAGACTTTCTTTCATGACGTTGAAGCAACATTTTACTGATGATTTTTCAGTTTTCCATTTGTCTTTTATTCAGTTGATGTGGCACCCATTTTCCTTTCTTTAAAATCTTTCCCATTGCTTGTAAATGTTTGGAAATTGTTTGCTGAGCAACATTTAGTCTTTCTGCAAGTTGCTTTTGAGTTTGACATGCATCTTCATTCAACTTTTTTGGTCTCAAACTTTTTAGATTGACCTTGACGTTCTGTGTCTTTCACATCAAAATCATCACTTTTAAAGCATTTAAATCAGCGTTCGCAGGTATCTTGAGATAGAGTATGTTCACCATAAGCTTCCTAAAGTACTCAGCAGCACTTCTCTTTAAAATAATGTATTAAAACTTCCCACAAATGTTTTTTTTTTGGCACAAAATTCGACATTTTTAGGCATAAAAATATCTATATTAACACCTTCAGCAAATTTG
Source organism: Pipistrellus kuhlii (assembly GCF_014108245.1). Taxonomy (NCBI): domain Eukaryota; kingdom Metazoa; phylum Chordata; class Mammalia; order Chiroptera; family Vespertilionidae; genus Pipistrellus; species Pipistrellus kuhlii. Next base: position 98,891,163 of record NW_023425515.1, read on the forward strand.
ACATATGAAGTTTTGAAGCTTACTGTCAATACGACAAAATAGCATACATATCAAATCATATATATATCAACATATGTGTAACTCCACCTATTGAAAAAACCTGCATTATTAACTGGTACACCTAGTAAAGATGAATGCACTATTTGAAAACACATAATTTTAATTTTAAATGAGGGTGTTTGGCATCTACTTTTTGCTGATTCCAGCACCTCCTCTCCACTCCCCAATTCCCTAAGCCTTCTGCTGTGACTGTGGTCCTTGCTGACTCAGCCCTTCACATCTATCTTCCCCAGTATGGGTGCTCCCCCTCAGATCTTATGATTGGGAAGCTGCAAGCATACTCCAAACCTAAAACCCTAAAAAAGAAACTGTGGTGTCAAAATACTCCCCAAAAACCTGAAGGTTAGAAATAAGTTTTTTTTTTCTCTTCTCTTTAATTTAGAAATTGGATGAGATTAAGATCAATTCCAGATTGGAGGAGTTCACTCTTGATGCATAGGTTTCGGTTATATTGGATGCTTTTCCTTTTTCTTCACCTAGTACTGAAGACTAAAAACCCTGCATGAGATGGAGGTCCAGGCCCTTGTTATCCACTTGTTATTTTCTCTTCCTTGTTATATGAGTCAGCCTTAGAATGGAGTCCACTGCCATGCCAGTACCACAGCTAAGAGGGGGAGGTAGGCAGTCCACACAACAAAGGGCAGACCCACAGGGGATCAGCAGCCAAACTGAGTTACATGTAGTGGGCTAAAAGGCTTGGAAACTGAAGTTCTAATGTTAGGAGTAGGAAACCATATAATCTGTCTTTTAATTAGGACTCCAGAGTGAAGGGAGAGTGCAATGAATAATTAGGTGAATTACCTGAAACTATTCTTATATGTCATAATTGCATGCTGCCAAGTCAAATCAGCATGCACTGCTACGTAAGGATTCATAAAGGTAATGAGGTGAGTTCATGCATGAAGAATCTTATGCAGAAGCACAGGACACCTCTGGCCATCAGTGACTGGGTGTTGTGGCAATTACCTGAAAAAACCCAGGTGGATTTTATGAATTTGCAGCTAATGAGGACATATCTGGCAGTAGAATGAGTTACCTGAGCTTGCATGTGGATGTCAGATGGCTTATTGTGGTTAGGAGGGCATTCTTGGAGCATATTACTTGGTGCAAACGCCACTTATCAACTGTGTGGTGTTGGGTGAGATAACCAACCTCCCTAAGCTTCTGTTTCTCCATTTGTAAAATGGAGTATTCCCTAAACATGTTGTAGGATCTCTGTAAGCTGCAAATAAGAAAATACATGTAAAGCACTTAGAATAGTGTCTGGCTTATCATAAGTCCTCAAAATATATTAATTTTTAGTTTTATTACCATTATTGTTATCAATAAAGTGGTAGACTCCCCATTAGAATCTAGGGTTTGTGTTGAAGTTTGTGGCTTTGGGCCAATCATTAACTCTCAGAGCCTTGGTTCCACCTCTGCAAAAATAGGGTATTCACCTCAAAGGGTTGTTGTGAAGTCTAAAATGAAAGATTATTATGAAGGCTCTTTCAGTGACAGTCCTATGGAAATGTCACATTGTTGTTTTTAATTTGTTATCTTAAAAATTTTATTGTAATTAATTGGTAAGTGGTAGCTGTACCAGTCTGTAAGTGCAGAAAACAGACCCTTAACTTCAGCCCTGCCTAAATTATAATGACTGTACATTCCTTTTTCCAAGGTAGTTGGTTATTTACAAAGGCTTCCCTTATTGCACTGTCCATTTCAAACTTGCCATTATTCCATGAGGTAAACAGATAGGGCCCCTACCCATGTCTCAGTGCAGAAAACTGAAGCTCTGAAAGCTTAGGTGACTTGGTTGTAATTGATCGGGGACAGAGCTGGTCATAGGACCAGGTCTTCTGACTCTGAGGTCAAAGTCCTTCTCACAGCTCCATGCTGTCAAATTAAATATTTAGATTTATGTAAATGTTTTGTTCTCAATTTTCCACTTAATTTTGCCTGGTGTTGTAGACACTCTCTACCTCCAATGAAATATGTGATTATATCTGTCAATTTCACATGCATAATCATGTATTTCTAACTTCTGGAATTTTAATTACTTGAAAAGTAATAATAATTTTTGTATAATTTTCTCACAATTTCTCAGTGATAATGTATGATTATTAAATTTTTCTCTACATTGTTCTCTTGCTGTTTCTAGAACTGCTTCCACAAACTTCAATGCAAAGTGTATATATTTCTGAGATTCACTGTTTTTAACCATTGACATTCATGATACTAAATATTCTATTTAGGGAGACTATCCTCTATCTTCCAGACATTTTTGAAAAGAATGAAAACAACTCAATAAACTTGGACATTGCATGGGTTAACCCTTTAACAAAAACTATTAGACTCTTGATAGACTCTGTAACAGGCCCTTTTTAATATTTGATCAAACTGAAAAATCATAACAGATCAAGGTCCTCAATTCTTAACTTTCCATCATATATTATTTATCACCTTTTACCCATTTCATTTCAGATGTACATAATTCTTTGTTACTTTAAGAATAGGTATGATTTTTATTAGTGATTTCATTCCACTTGTTATATAACTCCCTAAATGATCACTTTTCAAGATATTCATTTGAAGACAGAGAAGTTTTTTTTAAAGAATTCAAATAATCTCATAACATTATGTAGATACTGTAATTGTCTAAATTTTCATTTAATTTTTCTATATTCATTTTTTCTATGTAGTTTTAATCAAATTGTCCCTAAAACATTGTAACTTGCTTTATTAATTTTTTTTATCATACCCTAAGCCTTTGCTCTGCCTTTGAAAGTGCAGGGTGATGGGTGTAAATGTGCTTAACTTTTGAGTTGTTTTAAAGGTCACTAGTATAAACTTGTGTTCACTGCTTGGGTGAACACAAGCCTGCATAAATCTTTTCCCATATTTAGAAATATCCAATAGACTAGCTATTTGATAATAAATATCAAATGTTTATTAGACTAAATGTTTTATGGATCTTTGAAAAAAACACTGGACAGCAACAGAAGAGCTAGTGGAAGTCAGTGGGAAAGAGTTAAACTACCAAACACTATGAATATTTCTAAGCCAAATGGCTAGCCATGTGGAAGAAGAAGTGGTTAGATTCCTATTTCAAATTATATAACAAATAAAATTGTGATGCATTAAAAACTTAATTTTAAACAACCAATAAAATAAAACTTTTGGAGAAAATATATTTATGGTATCAGAATATGGAGAGTTTTTTAAAAGTATTTACCAAAAACTGAACACATAAGGTAAAAGTTGAATAAATTGTGCTACATTCAAATAAAAACTTTTGCATGAAAAAGACACCATTAACAGTGAAAAGGCAAGTTAAACAGTTTAAAGAACTGTTTAGAAGAATATACTTGAAATGTAAATAAACACATCAGAATAGTAATCCAATTTTATGAAGAACTACTCAGAGAAAATGTTACATTGGGCAAAAGACATTATCCAAACACTCACTAAAGAGAAATTACAAAAGACCATAAACAAAGAAAATATGTTCATTTCATTAGTAATGGGAAATGCAAAGTAAACCATAATGTGATACTGGTGCATCCTCATCCTGGCAAAATTAGATATTACTGTTCTAAGGGAATTGCAATTGTTGTCCTAGTTTAAAGTAACCTGCAGTACCTATGTAGTTGAGATCCACATGCCTTATCACCCAGGAGTTCTAGTTCCCTGTATTTTCCACTCCTAGAGAAACTTTCACATGTGTATAAAAACTTCAGTATGAGAACATCCTTTGCATTTTTAAAAATAATAGCAACAACAAAAAAAGGAAAAAACCTAACTGGCCTAATCCTCTTATCAAAGAAAGGAGAAACATGATAATGATATCTGTATCTAATAGAAAACTAAACAGCAGTTTTAAGTGAATGGGCAAGAACCACTTGTATTAATGTAGATAAATTCAATAACAGTGTTGAATGTAAAAAGGATACAAAATAATATTTATTGTTAAATTTCCATAAAATTAATTTAATTTATTATTAAATTTATTGGGGTGACATTGGTTAACATGAACATATAGGTTTCAGGTGTGGGTTTCTATGTTACAAGATCTGTATATTACATCATGTGACTACCACCCAAAGTCAAATCTTCTCTATATATTAGGACCTCCTTCTCTCCCCATCTTTTTTTCCTCTGGCAACCACCACACTGCTGTTTTGTTCACAAGTTTCAGTTTTACATTCCACATATACGTGAAATCAAATAGTTCTTAGCTTTTTCTGACTGACTTATTTCATTTAGCATAATGTTCTCAAGGTCCATCCATGCAAATGGCACTATTTCATTCTTTCTTATGGCTGAGTAGCATTCCATTGTGTATATGTACCACATTGTCTTTATCCAGTCCTCTACTGTGGACACTTTGGTTATTTCTACATCTTGGCCATAGTGAATAACGCTGCAATGAACATAGGGATGCATATATCTTTGTGAATGCATGATTTTTAGTGTTGTTCCCCTCCCCCCCAGTATATACCCAGGAGAGGGATTGCTGGGTTGTATGGTAGCCATTTTTTTTTTTTTTTGAGGAATGGCCAGGCTGTTTTCCATAGTGGTTGTATCAGTCTACATTCCCACCAGCAGTGAATGAGGGTTTCCTTTTTTCCATAACCTCTCCAAGTCTTGTTATTGCTTGTCTTGTTGATAACTGGTGTAAGGTTTTGATTTGCATTTCTCTAATTGACAGTGAAGTTGAACATCTTTTCATATATCTATTACTATGTCTTCTTGGGAGAGATGTATTTTCAGGCCCTCTGCCCACTTTTGATTGGATTGCTTATTTGTTCGGTGTTGAATTCTTTATGTATTTAGGAAATTAAACTTTTGTTGGAGCTACTGTTTGCAAATATCATCTCCCATCTGATTGGCTTCCTCTTTTTATTGTCAGTTTCTTTTGATGTGTAAAAGCTCTTTAGTTTGATATAGTCCCATTAATTTACTTTTGCCTTGATTTCCCTTGCCTTTGGGGTCATTACAATGTTCTCTATGATCAAGGTTCATAAGTTTGGTACCTATTGTATATTTTCTTCTATTAGCTTATTGTTTTGGGTCTTATATTTAGGTCTTTGATCCGTTTTGAATTAAGTTCTGTACCTGGGGACAATCTGTAATCTACTTTCATCCATTTGCATGTGGCTTTCCAGTTTCCCTAGCACCATTTATTGAAGAAATTGTCTTTTCCCCATTGTGTGTTTGTGGCTATTTGTAAAACATTTTCTGTCCATATATATGTGATTTTATAGCTGAGCTCTCCATTATGTTCCATTGATCTGTGTGTCTTTTTCTCTGCCAGTAGTATGCTGTTTTGATTATCATAGCTATGAATTATAATTTGAAGTCAGACAGTTGATACCTCCAGCTTTGCTTCTTTTTTCTCAGGATTGCTTTGGCTATTTAGGGCCTTTTATGGTTCCATACAAATAGAATGATTACTCATTCTACTTCTTTAAAAAATAACATTGTGATTTTGATTCAGATTGCATTAAATCTGTATTGCTTTGTATAATATGGCCATTTTAACTATGTTGATTTTTCCAATCCATAAACATGGAATGTTTTTTCATTTTGTTGTGTCTTTTTCAATCTCTTTTAATAATGCTTTGTCATTTTCAATATATAAGTCTTTCAAATTCTTTAAGTTTATTCTAGGTATTTTATTATTTTGGTTGCAATTGCAAGAAATTATTTTATTCATTTATTTCTCTGAAGTTTTGTTGTTAGTACACAGAAAGGCAATGGATTTTTACATATTGATGTTTTATCCTGCAACTTGTCTGTATTTGTTTATTGTTTCTAATGTTTTTTGTGGAGTCTTTAGGGTTTTCTAAATTCAGAATCAGTATCTATAAGAAGTGACAGTTTAACTTCTTCCTTCCCTATTTGGATGCATTTTATTTCTTTCTCTTGCCTTATAGCTCTGGCTATTACTTCTAGCACTACATTGAATAAGAATGTTGAGAGTAGACTTCCTTGTGTTGTTCTTCATTTTAGAGAAAAAGCTTTCAGTCTTTCACCATCAGAGTTTGATATTAGCTGAGGTTTTATTATAGATGGCCTTTATTATGTTGAGAAACTTTCCTTCTATTCCCATTTTATTGAGTTTTAAATCATAAATGGATGTTGTATTTTATCTAATGCTTTTTCTGCATTTATTGATAAGATCATATGATTTTTACACATTCTTTTATTAATGTGGTGTATTACATTGATTGATTTACATATATTGAACCATCCTTGGGCCCCTGGAATGAATCCCACTTAATAGTGATGTATTATTTTTTGGATGTACTACTATATTTGATTTGTTTATATTTTGTTTAGAATTTTTGCATCTGTATTCATCAGAGATATTGGTCTGTAGTTTTCTTTCTTTCTGTTAGCTTTGGCAGCTTTTGGTATCAGGGTTATATTGGCTGCATAAATGTTTTAAGGTTATATTGGCCTCTTCTTTAATTTTTTGGAAGAGTTTGAAAAGGATAGGTTTTAAATCTTTTTTGAAAGTATGGTAGAATTCACTGGTGAAACCATCTGGTCCTGGACTTTTATTTTGGAGGAAGGTTTTGATGGTTATTTCAATTTCCTCACTGCTTATATTTCTATATAGATTTTCCAATTCTTCCTGATTTAGTCTAGGAAGGATATATATATATATATATATATATATATATATATATATATATAATTAGTGGCCTGGTGCGTGAAATTCATGCACAGCAGGAGGGTTGTCCCTCAACCTGGCCTGCATCCTCTCCAATCTGGGATCCCTGTGGGATCGGACCTAAACTGGCAGTCAGACAACCCCCTTGCAATGTAGGGCTAGGGGCTCCTAACTGCTCACTTGCCTGCCTGCTTGATCTCCCCTAACCATTCTGCCTGCTGGTCTGCTTTCCCCCAACTGTACCCCCCTTCCAGCCTGATCACCCTCAACTGCCCTCCCCCGCTGGCCTGATCACACCTAACTGCTTCTGCCTTGGCCCCACCACCATGGCTTTGTCTGGAAGGATATCTGGAAGGTCTCATGGTCTAATTAGCATATTACCCCTTTATTAATATAGATAGGATATGACATATTGCCATAACTATATAACTTATCTACCAGTATTACTCTATGAGAATAATATGTTATCACTTCATGTGATAGGAAGGCATCTAATACATTAAATTGTATATGTTATATGTTTTAAGTAGTAGGAAATACTGTATCCATAGTAATAATATACACCCTGTGACTTTCCTTCCTGATCTGGGAATGGTTCCTCAATTCTTTGAATGTTTCCTGGCCCTTAATGTGTGTGTGTGTGTGTGTGTGTGTGTGTATATATATATATATATATATATATATATATATATATATAGAGAGAGAGAGAGAGAGAGAGAGAGAGAGAGAGAGAGAGAGAGATTTTTTTTTTTTGGTCATTCAGTGTAACTTTATTTACTGTTTATTGCACATGATTTGAGGTCTTTAATTTCTAACCACAAAGATTCAAAGGACCATTTTTTTCATGAAGTTTAACATTAACATTAGTGAATTCATGTATTCATGTGTTTTTATTGTAAACATCTGAATTATTCACATTGTCATAGATCCTGAAGTCATAAGCATGGACCATGCACAGGCTGACAGCAAGCCAGGAAGCCACTCTGCAAGCAAACAGATACTCTGCATAAGGAGAAGTCATAGCATTCAATGTCCAACATGAGTCACCTCAGAATGTTATATATATTGACTTCTTAATTCATATAGTATTGGGGAACTCAGCTGCTTGGTTGGTGATGGGGTTGACCTGGTTTGGGGAGGATTATTCCTGAAATGATTAAGGAAATAGGGAATCAATCTTCCTTCTTGGTTGCCTGCTCCTCCCCAGCACCTTCATCTTTTTTCTGATCCTTAGCTTTTTGAGCATCTTCTCCTTCACCTTCACCTTCACCTCCTTTTTCCTCCTTTGCATCCTCAAATTCTTCCTTGGCACCTTCTTCCTCTTCCTCTCCTTCCTCTCTCTTTCTTCTCCTCCTCTTCACCTTTTCCTTCAGAAGGAGGATCATCCTTAGCTTCCTTGGCTTTTGCAGCCTTAGTGGTCTCCTCCACTTTGATCTGCTCCTCCTGGACATGGCTGGTGTATTAAGAAGGGAAGGAGTGAGCAGACATCAAGTAGAAGCTAGTCTGTAAACCACAGTAGGCAGATTGACCAAAGAACTGGAAACTCTGGGAGTAGCCGCTGGCTATGCTTCCCACGCTGGTAAAACTGAGCTGGGTCTCCTCACTTTCCAAGAGTTTCCTGTAAGGTGTAATGTCAATGTCCAAAGCCATCTTCACATTGAGGAGGTCCTGGTATTCTTTTAAATAGTGTTCCATTTCATTCTTTGTAGTTCTTAACTCATTTTCTAATTTGTTGATTGTGTCCTGCATAACACTAACGTCAGAGTTCTGCTTATCCTCTAGGTCTCTCAGCTGCTTTTCCAGCACTTCATTCATGCCATGGCTTGTTTCCATCTCCAGGGTCTTGGCCTTGAGTAATCACTGGCCCTCACCTGTAGGTGTTCTGGGCAGCGCTCTCTGTCAGCACTGTGAAGCTGCTCTCATAACATTCTTCGGCATTCTGCATGTTCTTGGCAGCCAGCTTCTCATACTGAGCGTGGCAGAGAGGTCAGACTTGGAAAACATGTCCATCTCCACAGAGATCTGAGCATACTGGATCTGCACTGGAAGCTCGGTGATCTCCTTTTCATGTACCTTCTTCAGAAAGGTGATTTTGTCCATCAGGCTGTCCATGTACTTTTCCAGCTCAGGGCTTGTGAGAGCCGCCTCATCTGTACCTTTGCGTGCCTCCATCAGCCAGCCCTCTGCATCCTCATGGTTCAGCATCTCTTCCTGGTAGCTCGCCTGTAGGTTGTTCCCAGCCACTTCAGAGCCCAGGTGCCTCCTAACTGCCCACTTCCCTCTCCTCTCCAGGGACAGGGTACAATGGGGCAGGGCACAGGTATCCCATTTTCATTAAAATGTTCAGCCTGGCATGCTCCACCAGTTTGCTCAGGTGGCCCAAGGGCAGACAGTGATCCCGGAGACTCTGGCCACCTATGGACCCTGTAGGCAACATCAGGCACTGCCTGCCAGGCCTGCTTTCAGGCCCAAGAGTGACTTCAGAAGCTGCCTGATGGAACTGCCCAGTACTGATCTCCACCTGGACTCTGCTGGAAATATCAGGCACTATCTGCCAGGCCTGCCTGATTCCCATTACCACTGGGACCATGCGGACAGCGTCGGCCCTGTCCATGTTGCCTGCCCAGTCCCGATCATGGCCTGGACCCTGCAGGCGATGTCAGATGCTGTCCATGTTGCCTTCCTGGGTCCCTAAAATTGCCTGGACCCTGCAGGCAGCATCAGGTGCTGCCTGCTGGAACTGCCCAGTCCCACTTGCCACCTGGACCCTGGGGTGGGGGACTTCTGGCCTGCAGGGTACATGGCCATCTGGACCCTGCCGGCTACATCAGGCGCTGCCTGCCCCACCTGCATATGCAAATTTACACATCATCTTAGTTGGGTTTATTTGCATATCACTCCTGATTGGATGTGGGTGTAGTGGAGGTACAGTCAATTAGCATGATTTTCCTTTATTAGTGTAGATATACACTGGAGGCCTGGTACACAAAATTTGTGCAAGAGGGATATGTCCCTCAGCCCAGCCTGCACCCTCTCCAATCTGGGACCCCTCAAAGGCTGTCTGACTAACCGTTTAGGCTTGACTTCCTCCATTTTCAGGGAAACCCAATCCTCCTGCTTGTCCGTGGCCACAGCCATTTTGGTTGAGTTAATTTGCATACTCACTCCTGATTGGATGGTGGGCATGGCTGTGGGTGTAGTGGAGTGATGGCTAATTTGCATATTACTCTTTTATTAGATAGGATCATTCTAGGCATTTATTTTTCTTCTAGGATATTGATTTTTATGGATTAATTTCTTCTAGGATATTAAATATTTTGGCATATAGTCTTTCACAATATTCTAGTATGATCCTTTATATATCTGTGATGTCAGTGGTGACTTCTCTCTCGTTTTTTATTTTGTTTATATAGATCTTTTACCTTAGTGACTCTAGCAAGGGGTTTATTAATTTTATTAGCTTTTCAAAGAACCATCTCTTTATTTTATTAATTTTTATAGTCTTTTAATTCTCTATTTCATTCAATTCTGCTATAATTAAAAAAATATATCTTTTGTTGATTTTTTACAGAGAGGAAGGGAGAGGGATAGAGAGTTAGAAACATCGATGAGAGAGAAACATCAATCAGCTGTCTCTTGCACACCCCCTACTGGAGATGTGCCTGCAACCAAGGTACATTCCCTCTACTGGAATCAAACCTGGGACCCTTGAGTCCGCAGGCTGATGCTCTATCCACTGAGACAAACCAGTTAGTGCTCTGCTATAATTTTTATTATCTCATTTATTCTGCTGACTTTGGGTTACTTTTGTTTTACTTTCTCAATCTTTAAGATGTGATATTAAGTTGTTTACTTGGGATAGGCCTATAATTATATCAACTTCCCTCTTGTTACTATTTTCACTGCATCCCAGAAGTTTTGATCTATTTGTCTCTATACATATTTTGGTCTTATCTTTTATTTCTTCTTTGATTTGGTCATTTTTTAATAGTGTATTGTTTAACCTCCATGTATTTTGGGGTTTTATTACTTCCTTTTAAAAAGTTGATTTCTAATTTCAAAGTGTCATGTTCAGAGAATATAGTATACTTTCAACTTTCTTGAATTTGTTGATGCTAATTTTGTGACCCAACATCTGGTCTACCTTGGAGAATGTTCCCTGTGCATGGAAAAGAATGTATAACTGATGCTCTGGGTTGAAAGGTTCTGTAAATGTCAATTATGTCCATTTGATCTAGTGTTTATTTAAAGCTGATATTTCTTTATTGATTTTTTGTTTGGTTGATCTGTCCAAAGCTGTCAATGGAGTATTAAGGTCCCCAACTATGATTGTGTTTTGGTCTGTTTCTCCCTTTAGTTCTGTGAGTAGTTGTTTTATATATTTTGGTGCTCTATGGTTGGGTGCATAAAATGTCCATCTTTGTCTCTTGTTATCTTGAAATCTATTTTGTTAGATATAAGTATATTTATTCCTGCTTTTCTGTGAATGTGTGGATGTTATTTGCTTGGAGAATCACTTTCCATCCTTTTACTTTGAATCTACCTTTCTTTTTGCAGCTTAGATCTGACTCTTGTAGGTAGCATATAGCTGAGTTTTATTTGTTTTGTTTTGTTTTTTGGGGTTTTTTTGGTCCACCCTGCTACTTTGTTCCTCATTATTGGAGAATTCAAACCATTTGTATTTAGGGTAATTATTGATTTATGGTGATTTCCAATTTTATCTTTTGTTTTCTGGTAGCTTCGTGCCTCCACTGCTTCTTTTCCTTTGTGTTTCTGTCTGTTGTTTTTGTTTGGTGGTATTCCATTCTTTGTTTCACTGTTTCCTCTTTTTTTAAAGCTATATTTCTTAGTTTGGGGATTTTTATGTGTGCTTACCACTAGGTTTATAAAAAATAAAGTTGCTTATAGTCCATAGCTTTTATTCCCTTTGAGTGCATCTGACTTCCTTTCAGAGCTTAACCCCCTCCCTTTTATATGGGTTTTTTTTGTTTGTTTGTTTTTTGTTTTTTGTCACAAATTATCTCTGTTTATGCTGTAAGTTTTTTGGTGATCTTACTCAGATTGTTGTGACCTTATGTTCTTTGTTTTAGGTAGAAAATAATTCCCTTGAGCATTTCTTGCAATGGAGGTTTCCTGGTAATAAACTTCCTCAGCTTCTGTATGTCTGTGAATGTCTTTATTTCTCCTTCAAATCAAAATTCAAGGATACTTTTGCTGGATATATTATTTATGGATGGTAATGTCTCTCTTTCACACATTTGAATATTTTGTTTCACTCCTTGTACAGTTTTTGCTGAGAAGTTGGATGCAATACTGATCAGTTTTTCTTTGTAGGTAACCTTCCTTATCCTTTACTGCTTTGAGAATTTTTTTATTTTTCATTAGTTTTTGACAGTTTTAATACCTAGTACCTTGGAGAGAACCTCTGTGGATTGAGGTAACTAGGTGTTCTATTTGCTTATTGGATTCGAGGGTCTAGTACTTTCCATAGATTTGGGAAGTTCTCATCCATTATTTGTTTGAATAAACTCTCCATCCCATGTTCCTTCTCTTCTTTCTCCACAAAGCCTATAATTCTAATATTGCTTTTTCTGATGGAGTCAAAAAGGTCTCATAGAGCTCCTTAATTTTTATTTATGCTCGGGTATATATCTTCTTCCCTCTGAATCTTTCTTGATTGATATATTTGTTCTCACTAATTCTTTCCTCCATTTGCTTGGCTCTGTTTTCTATGCTCAGTAGTTCACTCTGTATCTCCTTAATTTCATGCTTCATTTCTAGGATGAATGATTGGTTCTTTTTATTTATTTATTTTTTTATTTATTTATTTTATTTTATTTATTTATTTATTTATTTTTAAATAAATTTTTATTGTTCATATTATTACAAATGTTCCTTTCCCCCCCTTCTCACCCCACCCTCTGCCCTTTCCCCACCCCCCATTGTCCTCATCCATAGGTGCACAGTTTATGTTCAGTCTCTTCCCACATCCCCCTCTCCCCTTTTCCCCAAGAATAAACAGTTCACTCCCCTTCCGTACCTCTGATTCTATTATATTCAACAGTTAATATTGTTCCTCAGATTTTTTCTTTTTAATTTCCTTGGTTTTTAGATTCACTTGTTGATAGTTACATATTTGTTGTTCATAATTTTTATCTTTATTTACTTTCTCTTCTGAAAGAACCCCCTTCTGCAATTCATATAATTCTGGTTTGGTGGTGATGAACTCCTTTAGCTTTTTTTTATTAGTGAAGCTCTTTATCTGACCTTCGAATCTGAGTGATAGCTTTGCTGGATAGATTATCTTTGGCTGTAGGTTCTTGCTATTCATCACCTTGAATATTTCTTGCCATTCCCGTCTGGCCTGCATGGTTTCTGTTGAGAAATCAGCTGACAATCTTATGGGTGTTCCTGTATAGGTCACTACCTGCTTTTCTCTTTCTGCTTTTAATATTCTCTCTTTGTCTTTTGCTCTTGGAATCTTAATTATGATTTGTCTTGGTGTGGTCCTCTTTGGATTCCTTTTGTTTGGAGTTCTGTGTGCTTCCTGGACTTGTAAGTCTAATTCTTTCACCAGGTGGGGAAAGTTTTCTGTCACTATTTCTTTCAGTATGTTTTCGATATCTTGCTTTCTCTCATCTTCTGGGACCCCCATAATTCTGATGTTGGTTTGCTTGAAGTTGTCCCAGAGGTTTCTTACATTATCTTCAACTTTCTGGATTCTCTGGCCTTCTTGCGTCTGCGGAGGAGTGTCTTCTGGCTCTTTATGTTCCAAATCTTTGACTTGATTCTTGCGATCTTCCATTCTGTTTTTAGGCTCCATAAAATATTTTTTATTTCAGACAATGTATTCTTTATTTCTTGTTGATCCCTTATTATTTCTAGTTGATCCCTTTTCATATCCTCATAGGTCTTGTTTATTTTATCGGCCTTTTCTAGGAGATTCTTGAACAACCTTATAAGTGTGGTTTTGAACTCTATATCCAGTCGTTTTTTGTCCTCCATTTCTTTCGTTTGTGATCTATTTGGTTTAGGCATTTTTGCAGGCAGCTTTCCTGATGGGGCGGGGTTTTAGGGTGGAGCCTACAGCCTTGGCTTCCATCAGCCCCGCCCTATGTGACTCCTGAGACTCAGGGTCCTTCAGTACTTGTTGCGAGCGCCTCTGAGAGAAAGGTGCCCTCTATTTTCGCCTGCTGCCAAACTGTCTTTGCTCTCCCCCAATGAGTCCGGTATTGGGGTTCAGTTCAGTTGGAAGTGGAGTTGGAGGTGGCGTTCAGAGCAGTCTGGAGCCCCTGTCTCCTTCCCGTCAGGGCAATCCCGCGGCACAGCCGGCTGGCCCTTCTTTGCGTGCAATGTGCGCGCCTCCGGGACCTCCTTTCACCGCTTCCCCGGAGTCCCACCTTACAGCCCGGCTCCCTATGGATGAGCCTGGGTCCCCGGGGTCTGGCCTAGAATTGGGGTTCAGAGCAGTTGGAGCTGGGCCCAGCACAGTCGGAGCTCTTCTCTCCTTCCCGCTTGGGACAGCCAGCCAGGCACTCGGCCTCCCTCCTCTCCGGCACTGTCCTCTCCGCGTGCGCCGCGTGTCTCTGTACCTTGGGCTTTTACAGCTCCTCCGCGCTTCCTTCTGGTTTTCTCCTTGCTTCTTGTTGTAGAATTTCCAGTCAGTCGACTTTCCTGTAGTTCTGGGTAATGTCCATTTTATATTTTAGTTGTATTTTGTTGAAATTGTTGTGTGCGGCTGCGGCTAGTTGCCTACCCTAGCAGCCATCTTGGATTCTCTCCACACTGACTTCTTGATTGGTTCTTTTTAAAAGTTTCAACCTTTTTGGTAAAGTACTCGTTTTATTCATTGATTTATTTTCTGAGTGCACTAAATTGCCTGTCTGTGTTTTCTTGCATCTCACTGAATATTTTCAGAATGGCAATCTTGAAATCTCTGTCATTCACATCACATATTTCCATGTGTTCCAGCTTTCTCTCTGGATATTCTTCATTTTCTTTCTTATCATCCTCATTACCATGGTTACTTATGGTATTTGACATTCTCCATTGCCTACACATTTATCTCTGAAGAAGTCTTTCTACTATTTTCCAGTAGATGGTGCTGAATTGCAAGATTTTTATTGATGTGATCTCCCAGTATTGACTTTCACATTGTATGCTTCCATAAGATGCTACAGCCATGCTGCTTGGAAGTGAGGTTAGTGTTAGTGACCACTGGCCTCTATGGAGTCCTGCCCCAAGCACCCCTTGTGGGGACTAGTCACAGAGGGAAATGTAAGTTATACTGCAACAGCTCTTGTTTGACAGATAATGTGCTCCTGAACCAGACTCCAAGGTCAATGGGAGGTGAGTTCAGGGAGACATAGTAATAGTGGGCTCTATGGTTCCATTTCTTTCTCTGATATACCACCACCCAGCCCAAGAGTAGAGAGCAGCAAGACAGAATCCCATGCTCTGTCAGAGATCTGCTAACTTGAACATTGTTAACTCTCTCACTGCTCACCCTGCTGGGCTGCTCCCCATAGCTCTTTGTTCCTCCTGGTTGAAGGAAGCACCTGCTACTGTCAGTTTTCTTCCTCTCTTGGCCAGGCTGTGAGCTCTCCACTGCAGGGTTCTGTCTGCGTGCCATCTGAGCTTTTCTCCCTTCTTGTCTCCCTGCTTATTTCAAGTTGCCCATCTTTAGATGTTTCAATATGCGGTCTATCAGGTGTGTGTCTGTCTTGAGCAGATACAGGAATTATAGTTGAATTATAGTTGTTTCACTTGTTGAAATTTCAGAGCTGAGGATAAGGTGCACTCTTATGCTGCTATTCCGCTGACATCACTACATAAAATTTAAAATACACAAATAATAGTAATTACTAGTATTGCTTATGGATGTATATATATGAAGTACAGGAATACAGTTATGGAAAGAACACTTTCTAACTTCAGAGTATTGCCTACTTCTGGCAAGAGGTGGAAGGAGAGGCTTTAACTCTGATACATTGTTTAAAAGTATTTAAAACAAAATTCAGAACATCTACACTAAAAAAAAAAGAGAAACATGCAAATTGTCCATCACTCTGCTACTCCCACCAGCCAATCAGGAGCGAGTATGCAAATTAACCCAACAAATTTGGCCACAACCATGGAGCTGGAGCAAGCAGGAGGCTTGGGTTGCTCTGGTGATGGAGGAAGCCAAGCTTCTAGCCAGCCCTGGCCTCTGCTCAAGGAGCAGCTGGGGACCTGGATCACTGCGGGGCATGGCCAGCCTGAGAACAGCCCTCAGCCCCTCACCCAGGCTGGCCATGCCCCTATGGGGTTAGGGTCTAGCTGGGGGGCATGGCCAGCCTTCAAACAGTCATTAGCCCTTCACCCAGGCTGGCCAGGCACCCCAGTGGGAATCCTGTCCCTAAAGGGAGTGTGGCCAGCTTGAAAACAACCCTCACACCCTCCCCCAGGTGGCCATGAACCCCAGCAGAACCCCCCCCCTCCCCACCCTGAAGGAGCTATGGCCAGCCTGAAAACGGCCCTCACCCCCTAACCCAGGCTGGCCATGCCTCCATGAGTAAGAGTCCCTGCTGGGGGCATGGCCACCCTACAGCCATCAGCTCCTCACCCAGGTTGGCTATGTTCCTCCAACAGGGACCCTCACACCATGGGGGCGTGGCCAGCCTGCAAACCATCACAGGCCCCTCACCCAGGTCACCTCATGCCTCAAGGGAACCCCTACCCTGATGCATGACACCCTTCAGCACAAACCAGCTGGCCCCAATCATGCACCAGGCCTCTATCTATACTAATAAAAGGGTAATATGCTAATTAGACTGGAAGACCTTCCAGGAGAACTTCCAGACATTCTTCTGGACAAAACCATGATGGCGGGGCTGAGGTAGAGGCAGTTAGAGGCCAAGAGGGGAGTGCAGTTTTGGGTGATCAGGCCAGCGGAGGGGTGCGGGAGGGATGGGGAACCATGGGGGTGAGCAGGCCAGTGGAGAGGGAAGGTGGGAGTGAGCAGGCCAGCAAGGGGGGCAGTTGGGGGTGAACAGTTTGGCAGGGGGCACATTTGGGGTCAAGCACACTGGCATGGGGGCAATTGAGGGTAATCTGGCTGGTGGGGGGAGCATTTGGGGCTTGCAGGCCAGTGTGGGGGGGCAGTTGGGGGAAATCAGGTCAGCATGAAAAGTGGTTAGGGGCAATTAGGTAAGCAAGCAGGTGAGCAGTTAGGAGCCAACAGTCCCAGATTGCGAGAGAATGTCTGATTGATGGTTTAGGCCTGATTCCTGTAAACCAGAAGTAAGATATCATTTGGGGGGTCCCAGATTGGAGCAGGTGCAGGCTGGGCTGAGGGACACACACTGCCCCCCTTCCCACAATGCATGAATTTCTTGTACCAGGCCACTAGTAAATATAATAAAACAGAAACAGTTCTTGTTTAGGATTTCTAACAGTGGTGGCTGTGAGTGGCCTTGTGACCTTTAACATGTCCCTTGACATTTCTGGGGGATGGTATTAGGTTAAGGTTGCAAACATGTTTTAGCACAGGACCCCTTTGTTCAAAGAAAATCTGAAATTGCTGAAACCAGTTTGGCTCAATGGATAGAGCGTCGGCTTGTGGACTGAGAGGTCCCGGGTTCGATTCTGGTCAAGGGCATGTACCTTGGTTGTGGGCATATCCCTGGTAGGGGGTGTGCAAGAGGCAGCTGATCGATGACTCTCTCATCGATGTTTCTAGCTCTCTATCTCTCCCTTCCTCTCTGTACAAAATCATTAAAAATATATTTAAAAAAGAAAAAAAGAAAAAAAAAGAAAATCTGAAATTGGTGTGAAACTGGTGACATCAAAGCTGCTCAGGCAGAAATTGGAGGGCAGCGTTAAGGGGCACCAGAGAGCTTTCCCCACTTTCTGTTGCCACCACCTCCTCTACAGAGCCTAGGCTTTGGCAAAGATCAGTTTCAAACTTTGGGATGGCTGACTGCTGTGGCATCCTCCATCTCTGAAAGTCTGTGTGATTGTGACATGGTGTTTCTTACACATCAACCTGCATAAGGTAATGTCTATTTCCTGAGTAAACCTACCATGTACCAGGGCTCTGAAGGAAACATCTGGAATGAATGGAAGAATGCTTCTGAGTTTGAATAACCATGTTTACCTGATCATTCCACAGATTTCAATTATTAGAGTAGAATTTCTCCCCACTCTTAAAAAATGTTAACTCATTATCTTTTGCTGCTCATATTCCTTCCTTGCCTTCCTAAACTTCTCCCTTACATTTTATGTTTTCATTGCTCTGTGGCCTCCTCCTTCTGTGGCCTCTGGCCTTTATTCATGCTCCTTCAGCCCTTGCCCTCATGGAACAAGCATCGACCAGGCTCCTGGGAGAGCCTGCCATTGCACTCCTGCCAGGTCCAAAGCCTGCTGCTGCCACATTCTTGTTGTTTACCTTCCCTTACCCTGGGGCACCTACTTCTTGTTTGAAATCAATTAAAAAGGATCACTAACCACTCCCTAATTATGAAATCCAGATGATTTCTTTATTTTTTTTTCTCTTATTGATTTCAGAGAAGAAAGGTGAGATAGAGAGAAATAGAAACACCAAGGTGAGAGAGAATTATTATCTGTAGAGGGCCCCTTGGGAATGCACCTGGATGACCTTTAATTATCAGCAGGTGAATGAACTCAAGGGGTATGCATAGCCACTCCCTGGGAACATGTTTCCCCAAAATGTGGGAGACTGCTATCAGTGCTGATTTCTTATCTTTATCTGTGTTCTTGGAATGAGGAACTAATAGGACCTTGACTTACCCAGGTCTTGATATGGTAAATCCCAGGAATGAAGGAATGAATAGGACCTGGACACACCGAAAACTTCTTTGACCTTAAACCCCTCTCTGGAAATAAATAAATGTGCTGTGTTGTCTGTGGTGGGTGTTGTCTGTCTCTCCATCCGAGTAGCAGCCCCCTTTCCAGGTCCCAGCTTGAATCTATTTCTGTCTATTGGTCTCTTTTTTCCCCTTTAATTTCTTAATCCCCAGCTCCTCCACTCAGGAACCTGTTGTTTTTCCTGTGGGTCATAGAAAACAGAGAAACAGCCCCCCCACATTGATCAGCTGCTTTCTGCACAACCCCTAATAAGGATTGAATCCACAACCTGGGCATGTGCCTGAGTGGGAATTGAACTGTGACCTCCTGGTTCATAGGTTGATGCTCAACCACTGAGGCACATCAGCTAGGCATATCCAGAGGATTTCTGTTGCATGCATGTTATTTCCCCAGTCATTGACATCAAGGAGGGTAGATAGAGTCAATTGTTCCTGGGTCATTCCCACCCAGCAAGGTCTACCCATATGCTCACTTGTTTTGTTTTGTTTAATATATTTTATTGATTTTTTTAAAGAGAGGAAGGGAGAGAGATAGAGAGCTAGAAACATCGATGAGAGAGAAACATTGATCAGCTGCCTCCTGCACACCCCCTACTGGAGATGTGCCTGCAACCAAGGTACATGCCCTTGACCAGAATCAAACACCAGACCTTTCAGTCCGCAGACTGACGCTCTACCACTGAGCCAAACTTGTTTCAGCTGCTCACTTGTTTTTATTCTTCATAATCTCTCTCTCTCTCACTCTCTCTCTCTCTCTCTTAAATTTCAGATAAATAGTGAATAATTGAGAGAGAGTATGTCCCAAAATTAGTACTAAGAAATTATTCTGTAAAAGTGTGTTTATCTGAGGTTGCAGTGTAACTGGATGTCTGAAGGAGGGAGCAGCTCCTCTCTTGTACCCTGTACTTCCTGTGGTTCTCTGTGACCCCAACTTCAGCCTCCTCCCTGCTCTGACTATTCCTTCATTGTCTCCATGGTGGTACTGAAAGGGCAGGGCGGGGCTAATTCCTGATGTTTTATTTTGTAACTAGACCTAACCGTCACCCAACAAATCAGGGTCAGACAAAGCAGTGATATCACCACCCCTATAAAACCCTTTGATCTGTTGAAGCTCGCTCTCTTCTACCACACCGCTGTCAGTGTAAGTGGTACGGAGCCCATGCTAGCATGGAATCAAAAGGCTCTTTTGTTTTTTGCATTGGACTCGGCTCTCTGGTGGTCTTTGGGGATCATGAAATCTGGGCATAACATTTGAGGGCTCATCTGGAGTCCCCAAACCCGCAGGGACCATGATCTGGAGAGCCTGACTGGCCACAGTAGGTGTGTGTGTGTCTGTGTGCTTGTGTGAGCTGGTTCTGCAGGAATGTGGAATCCCTTCATGTTGGTAGTGCCCAAAGATGTCTAGGTGGATGCACTACTGGAAGACCATGGGTCGGAGGGTTTGAAAGACTTTTTGATCCTTCCAGGAGGGTCGTGGAATCCCCTCTCAGGCAGGAGGGAAGTGGAACTCCCACTCAGGATGAAGCAGGTCACTTCTGCCTATTGGCCTGAGGCCGACCTCTATGGTTTTTCTTCTAAGGAGTTGAAATGTTGATGTTAGGCGCCCTCTTCTTGTTGGTTGTTGTGATTTTCTGTGTTGTGGAGGTCTGGAAGGGCTGATGGCAGACTTGTTGTACTAGTGAGTGTCCAGCTTTCAATGTTGGATGGCCACCAGAGGGCCACCAGTCGGCGTGAGGCTGTCATCTAGCTTCCGGTGTTGCTTCTACAGAGTTGGAAGACTGTTCTTAGGGGCCCTCTGTCTATTTGTGTTCTTTGTTTGCATGTTGTATAAGTAAAGGTTTCTGTTTGCTCTTGTTTGTAAATTTGCTACTCTTCCCCCCCAGAGCAGGCAAGAGGTGGGGGAGAAGAGACATGTGGCGATCCAATGTGGACACCACTCCCAAGAAAGCACCATAAGAGGCCTCATATTCGCCATCTTTTTTTATGCATTGGGGATTTCTGTACTCATGTAAGGGGAAAAGACCAGTTTAAAAACGAGTGAGCATAGTTTCTGAGCTGGGCTTGACTCTTTTCTGTGTGCAGAGTGAAAACTCTGTTTTTATTTTTGTTTTGTTTTTGTTTTTTGCTTCAGGGATGGTGAACAAAGAAATACAAGCTAGTTTCCCAGGGCATTTGAAATTTCCTGCCCTGAGCCAAGTAACCAGCAGGAAGTAGATAGCAGGTTTGACAGGTAATCCAATTTCCACCAGCAGCTAACTTTGAGGAATGTGTTCATTTGCATTTAAATAGCTACATCTTTTGCTAGCCAAGGGACAAGTTTACATGTGAATACCTACAAGTTTGCTTTTCAATTTCCCCAGGCAAAAACAAAACAAAACATGGTTTAAAGTTAATTATTAGATTTTAAAGAACTGCTAAATATTTGACAAAGCTCTAAAAGTTTTAAGATTCAAATTGAATTGGAAGAAGTTATATAATTGTGGTAACTAAATGCCTAGAGTTTATCAACTTGTTTTTGAGAGGATAAAATGTGTTTTCTCTTGGGTAGTTGGAAATTCAAAATATATTATTTGTTTGGTCTGATTAAAAAAAAAAAAAAAAAAAAAAAGGAAAGAAAGAAACCTTTAATTTGTTTAAGGCTGAGTGCTCTGAACATAGCAAACTTCCCCAAGTGGCCACTGGGTTTCCTTTTTCCCAGAGGTGCTTGCTCTCTGTCAGAGGGGAATTAGCCCTCCTAACAAAATTTCTGTCCATGTTTAAGGTATGAAGTTGTAACAATTGAGGTCCAAAATGTTAAAAGCAGGGTCCAAATTCTAAAGTTAACTACTGTTTGTCTCAATTGGCCATTTAAGTTTGATGTGATTAATGATTACAGTACATTGTAAAATCTTTAGAAGAAAAGGAAAATATTTTGTGGACCATCTGGTCCTTGTGTGTGTGTGTGTCAACTCTTAAGTTATAGTTTAAAAACCAGTAATATTAATGGAAATACCCTCAAGCAGAGGGGCTTTCCAGAAAGGTCAGGGAGTCTGATGTCAGTATAGGGGTCACCGGGTACCCTACTAGCAGGAGGCAAGCGATTTTCCCAGTGGGAATGGATAGTGGACTGCCAGATGAAAATGCCTCAGTGGGAGCATCTCCTTCACCACCTGGGACCCAAGCCATGCTCCCTGTTTCCACCCACCCAGCCTCCATCCCATCTCGGGATTGTTTAGAGTAGCTGGGGGTGGTAGTAGGCAGTGGCATGGAGAGAAATTCCCTTGTGACCCCCTGTACCCCAATGAGACCCAAGAATCCCCAGAGACACTTTTCACTGTGTTATGTTAGGAGGCTTAAATGTGCAGTTAGAAATTCCCCCATTCCCCTTTTAGGCTTATCAGAATCTGAGATCTGTATCTGTAGGAAAAATGTGGCATTTTAAGCGGTTGGAGGCCTGGGAACAGGGTACTGGACCTGCTCCCTACTCCCTTTGCCTTTTCTATAAGATTTGAGGCATGGATATGTATTTTTGAAGAATATATTTAGAAAGAAGATTTCAAAGTTAATTTGAAATTATAAAGGTTTTTGTAAAGGTTGTACATGTGATGAGAAAGGAGAACAGAGAAAGAGAGAAAAGGCCAGCAACTAATAGGAAGGAATTAGTATGCTTATTGTAGGAAGCAGGGGCACTGAAAGAGAGAATGTCCTGGAAGGTTAGCTAGAGAAACAACTCAGACTCCAAGGGTCTTTAACTTAGAGGAAGAGGACTGACAGGATCGGAGTTCCTTTCCATTAAGCCCCTAGGGTAACCTTACAAGTGAGAGGCAAACTTGTTAGTTTCCTGGTGGACACTTGGGACAGCCTATTCAGTCTTGACAGAGCTGATGGGACCAGTAACCTCTAAGAAGACATCAGTCCAGGGATCCACCAGAGACCTCAGAACTGAGGGAATACAGCTGCTGAACGGGACCAAAGTGGAACAACGAGCCTTTGAAGAGCTAAAGGAGGCTCTCATCTCAGCACCTGCCCTAGCCTTGCCAGACGTAGTGAAGCCCTTCCACCTCTATGTGAGTGAGGTAAGGAGTATTGCCAAAGGGGTTCTCACTCAGACTCTAGGTCCCTGGAAGAGACCTGTCGCCTATCTGTCTAAGAGACTAGACCCTATGGCAGCAGGGTGGCCAGTGTGCCTCCTGGCAGTGGCCACCACAGCATTGCTGGTGAATGGGGCAGATAAGCAGCTCTGGGTCAGGAGATAGCCCTGACAACAACCCAGACACTGGCCATCAACCCTGCCAGCCTGCTTCCAGATGATGATCCAGAGGAACCCATTCATGACTGCATAGAGGTAACAGACACAGTACTGCCAGACGAGATACTGTTCTCGGATGGGAGCAGTTACATTCAGGATGGGATCTGATATGCAGAGGCAACGGTAGTCACTCTGGATCACACCATTTGGGCATAGTTCCTGAACTTTTGTCCTTAATCCAGGTCCTTTGATGGGGACACTGTGCCATCCACAGGGAAAGAGGGTTACCAACTGCAGCTGGAAAGGACATTATGCCCAAAAACCAGTGGGGCCTTTACAAGTCTTAGTAACCCTACTGGACCCCGACCTACGATGAACCTCCTTCTACACAGAACAAGAGGAGGAATTGGCAGAACAGAAGCAAATCATCAAAGTACAAGATGGTTGATGGACCTTACCAGATGACAGACTGTTGGTCCCAGAGGCTCTAGGTCAGACGTTAGTTGCCCAGTGACACCAGGTTACCCACTTAGGCGTCACCAAGACTTCTGAACTTCTGTGAGACAGATACTACCAAGCTTAGATAAGAAAACATAGTCACTAGAAGTATTGTCTGTGCATAAGTAAATGCTAAGCAAGATAAGGGGGTCCCCCTGGGAATTTGGGCCCTAGGGAACTTCCACAGGAGAGCATTGGGAGGTGGATTTCACAGAGATTAAGCCACCAGCATTAAGGTACTAGTACATGCTAGTTTTTCTAGACACCTCAGATTAGGTTGAAGTATATCCCTCTAGGACAGAAACTGCCTCTATAGTAGTCAAGAAATTACTCCAGGAGATTATACCTAGATTCAGGCTGCCAGTAGTCACAGGAGCAGATAACAGCCCAGCCTTTGTAGCCAAGGTATCTGAAAGTATAGCTCAAGTCTTAGGACAGGTATGAGCAGGACTCTAAAATTTTAATTAAATTTGTCCTAAAAACCGGTGATAATTGAACCAACCTCCTGCCCTTCATCCTCTTATGGGCCAGTGTACCCTCTACTGGGACAAGTTCTCCTCTTTTGGGGATCATGTATGGTAAACCTTCCTCCATCCTTCCCAGGGTCAGGGAGAAACTGAAAGTTGGAAATCATTCCCTTGTTCAAGTCCTTACAGGCTCTGCAGTATACCCACAGATGCACTGCCAGTGCCCACCATGGACCCTGTACACCCCTTCCAGCCTGGGACTCAGTATGGGTAAAGAAATTCACTGCCCAAGGACTCACTCCAACCCGAAAGGGACGCTACACTATTATCCTGAGCATGCCCACGGCTGTTGAAATAGAAGGCACCCAGACCTGGCTACACCACTCTCAGTTCCTGCACCAGAAAATGGCCTGGATCCTGGCAACTAGCATCCTCACCTGTGAGATCCCCAGCCTGGGCTCCACGCAGGCCAGGGGGAGACTTGACGCCTTCAGGAGGGGAATTGGACTTCAGTGAAGACAGTGAGGACAGTACTGATGGGAACTATGGTACGGGGGGTCTTGGTAACTGTAAGAATGTTTTTAAACAGAACAGAGAATACCCTTAAAGGAAGTGGGCTGAGTCAAGGATTTGACTCATGCACATAAGACATGGGGGGAATGAAATGGCAGGATGGTGCTAACTCCTGATCCTCCATTTTGTAACTAGACCCTAACCATCACCCAACCAATCAGGGTCAGCCAAAGCAGTGATATCACCACCCCTGTAAAACCCTTTGATCTGTTGAAGCTCGCTCTCTTCCACCACGCTGCTGTCAGTGTAAGTGGGACAGAGCCCATGCTAGCATGGAATCAAAAGGCTCTTGTTTTTTGCATCTTGAGGTTTATTTCTTGCTCATGTCCGAATCCAGAGTGACAGGAGCACTACAGTCTTCTCTAGGAGTCATTGTCACAGTGTCCTTTAATTTGATGTCTGTGTCAGTTCCAGGAACTTGGGGCATCTGCCATATGTCTTTCTATGAGCCAACAAAGGAAGGAAGACAGAACATGATGATTGAGAGGGTTAGAGGGAGCAGGCTTGGGAATGGCTTGCAATTGGCCAGACCTTTATCATATAGACGCATGTGACCACAGGAAGAGTAGTGGGTGTCTGGCCAGAACAGAGAAGAAATGGGGTGTGGTGAGCCCATAGTAGTTTTTGTTACACATACCAGAATGCTGTTCCACACCTTGCTCTTTTGACTTGACAACAAATTTTATAAGTTCTTTAGCCTTTTTTAACAGTTGCATAGGATTCAGTTTTACAGATTGCACCATAATTTATGAAACAAGTTCAAGGCTCAAGCATTCACAGTGCTTTCTTCTTTTCCATTATTTTATCTGCAGTGCATATGCTTGTCCTTATGTCATCCTACTCATATGTAAGCATATATGCAGGACAGATTTTTAGATGGCGTGTTGCTGAATCAAAGACTATGGACATCTAACATTACCTAATGATTAGCCCTAAAAAATTATATAGATATATACTCCCACTAAGCCATTTCTTGCTTAGTTCTGCTTATCTCAAATATCTCTACTGTTGTCCACATTTGAATGAATACAGTTTAAATACATCTCCATTGGGTCAGAGGGATATTTCTTGTCTGGGTAGCATCCACATGATAGGGCTTAACCTCCTCTTCCATACTTCAGGAACCTTATATGTCTATCCATGTTCTCCAAATGTGCCTTCCCTCCTTCTATTGCTTCAACAGTTTTTCTCATTTAGATTCAGGTACACTGAACATTTCTGGAGAAACAACCAGGGCTGGTGGGAAGTAGCAACCTTAACACCTGTCTTTATATTTAATCCACAAAAGCAACTCTAGGAAGTAGGCCTTTTCATGCCCATGTTGCAGAAGAAACTGGGGTTCAGAGATGTTAAATAGATCATCTAATTAGTGTCTACTGTATTTTCATCAGATACTCTGAATCTATTTTTTTCTCCCATCTGGTGCTTCTCATCTCAAAGCATGAAGTGGGCATAGGAAAGGAAATGCCCACCCTTGAGCTGTCTCCACATCCCAAAGCCAGTAGTATCTCTTTGAAGTATCTAATTTATATCCAAAATATATACACATTTTGAATATCATTTTTTACTATAGCTGTATTTATTTTAATATTTCAAATTGCTTGTTATCAAGTAGAACTGCAACTCCAGAAGCTGTGTTTCTTCTGTGGCTTGGTGAATCCTGGCCCACTGCCCTCAGGGCAGACAAAGGAGCAGGGTTCTGCATGTTGATGCCCTACATATATTGATAGGTTCCTACCCATCCTTCAAAACCCAACTCATATGCTGTTTCAACACTAAGCCTGTCTATAGGGTCTCTTCACACTACAGGTTGGTTTTAAAGGTGACTCAAATGCTTCACAGGGACTGAGTTCATTGGGTCCATTTAAATGAAAGAGTGCCTAATTAATTTTTGTTAACCTTATATCATTTCAGAAATTAGATACAAACCATCTTTTATATTGCATTGGAAAGTTTAACAATATCCCTTCTGACTATCATATCAGATAAACCTTTAAAAATTTTAAGGATGGGCTGTTCTTAAAGAATTCAACCATCTTTTATATTCCTCTCCTCCATTTTTCCACTTAGGAAATATCTTAGATATATCTCTGTTTTGAATAAAACCCATGCATTTGAAATATTTCTCTATTCATTTCTTTCATCTTTGGGAACTATTCCTTTATTCTTGATCCTATGTCTCCAACCATTTGTATTACAGGGGTGCGTCATCACAGTGATAGCCTAATGCTTATATCAGCAATCCATCTTGTCGCAAGAACTAGTTATCAATGAAATATTTCTTTTTTTTTAAATAATAAAAATATTTAAAAGAATTTTTGTTAATGAGGAATTTTTTTAAATGCCACAATTTCACAAATATTTGGAGAAAGGGACAAGGATCTAAATGAAGAACAGGCGTTAAGTTTTAAAATTTCTCATTTAAAAAATCTCATCTCATGCCAGACACTGACTTGTGCTTTTTATAGACATTATCTGATTTTATCCTCACAATATTCTGCAAGATAGTAATATTTTTAACTTTATTTACATACAAGAATGAAGAAGTTGAGACTTGCCCAAAGTTACATAGTAAATAATTGGTGGCAAGATTAAAAATGGAGGTGGAGTAAGTAGATGCTGCATGAACACATTCCTAGGACCAAACTGGAAATGCAACTAAAATACTGAAAGCTTAGTGAATAATCAACAGAAGACTCACTGGAGAGAACTCTGGTAACCGAGGACAGAAAGTGAAAACTATAGAGACTCATAAGAAGGGTGGAGTCACAAAAAAAACTGACCAGGCTCTCACAGACAGCAGCTGAAGTTTTGGAGAGATATCTTAGCTGGACTGGGGGGAGGGGTTACCACTGAGAACTCTAGAGTCTAATCCCTAAGCTGATCCCCCCAGCAGAGAGCACCAGAACTGAGAATGGTACCCACATAACATTTGGCTGTGTAAAGCAGCAGGGTTGCTCTCTGCCAGGGAAAGGAAAGTGGATTTCAGAGACCCTCTTAAAATGCCAACACACAAAGTCCACGTGGAACCTTGTGCTCTGGCAGAGGAAGGGCAGAGTGGACTGGAGCTGTGTGAGCAGAAGCCAGGATCAGGGGCTCTGGAATTAGAGCTCAGAAGGCAGACACCACGGTTTCCTGTGCTGAGTCATTCCCTCACACTGTGGCAGTCATCTTAGACAGGCAATTGCTATTTAAGCAGTCTTGAAAACATTTTGCCTCATGGTGTGGAGTTGTTATTCTCAATTCCCATTAAGAGATTGATAATAACAATTAGCCTTCAGGCAGAAGCAATTGCCCCACCCTGTTTAAAAAAAACAACAACAAACACTTGTGGATGATTGCATATTACTTTTTTATAGGTAGAATGATAAATTGTGCTGTTATGAACATAGCATGCATATATCCTTTCTGATTGGTGTTTCTAGTTTCTTGGGGTATATTCCTAGAAGTGGGATCGCTGGGTCAAATGGGAATTCCATTTTTAGTTTTTTGAGGAAACACCATACTGTTCCCCACAGTGGCTGCACCAGTCTGCATTCCCCTCAGTAGTGCAAAAGAGTTTCCTTTTCTGTGCATCCTCACCAACACATGTTTGTTGATTTGTTGATGATAGCCATTCTGACAGGTGTGAGATGATATCACATTGTTGTTTTGATTTTGGATCTCTCAGACAATTAGTGATTTTGAGCATGTTTTCATATGTCTCTTGGCATTCCTTCTGTCTTCTTTCAAAAAGTATCTATTTAGGTCCATTGCCCATTGTTTGATTGGGTTGTTTACCTTCTTTTTGTTAAATTGTATGAGTTCCCTGTAAATGCTGGAGATTAAACTCTTATCAGTGATAACATTGGTGAATATGTTCTCCCATGCAGTGAGGTTTCTTGTTGTTTTATTGATGGTCTCTTTTGCTGTGCAGAAGCTTTTTATTTTGATGTAGTCCCATTTGTTTATTTTCTTGTTAGTTTTCATTGCCCTAAGAGTAGTATCAGTGAAGAAACTGCTTTGGTATATGTCTAGGATTTTGCTCCCTGTGGATTCCTCCAGTATTTTTATGGTTTCCTGTCTTATGTTTAAGTCCTTTATCCATTTTGAGTTTATTTTTGTGTATAGTGTAAGTTGGTGGTCTAGTTTAATTTTTTTGCATGTATCTGTCCAAAATTCCCAACATCATTTGTTGAAGAGCCTGTCTTGACTCCATTTTATGTTCATGCATCCTTTGTCAAATATTAATTGGGCATCGTGGTTTGGGTCAATTTCTGGGTTGTCTATTCTATTCCATTGATGTATCGAATATACAACTATTCTTGTGCCGGTACCAGGCTGTTTTGAGAACAGTGGCTTTGTAATTCAGCTTGATATCTGGTATTGAGATCCCACCTACCTTGTTGTTCTTCTCAAGATTGCTATAGCTATTCTGCACTTTTTTTTTCCAGATGAATTTTTGGAAAGTTTGTTCTAGGTCTGTGAAATATGCCATTGGCATTTTAATGGGGACTGCATTGAATCTATAGATTGCTTTGGGTAATATGGACATTTTGATGATGTTGATTCTACCAGTCCATAAACATGGTATGTTCTTCCATCTGTCTATGTCTTCCTCTATCTTTTTTTCCAGTGTGTTGTAGTCTTTCACATATAGGTCTTTTACCTCCTTAGTTAAGTTTATTCTTAGGTATCTTAATTTTTTTTTTTTTTTTTGCATGATGGTAAATGGGATTGCTTTTTTAGTCTCTCTTTCTGTAAGTTCACTATTGGTGTAAAGAAATGCCATAGATTTCTTGGCATTAATTTTGTATACTGCTACATTGCTGAATTCATTTATTAAGTCTAATAATTTTTTAATGGAATCTTTAGGGTTTTATATGTACAGTATCATGTCATCTGCAAGTAAGGACAGCTTTACTTCTCTTTTTCCAATTTAGTTCTTCTTCTTGTGTGATCACAATGGCTAGTACTTCCAGTACTATGTCAAACTGGAGTGGTGAGAGTGGGAATCTCTGTGTTATTACTGTTCTTAAGGGAAATGGTTTTAGTTTTTGCCCATTGAGTATGATGTTGGCTGTGGGTTTGCCATATATGGCTTTTATTAGGTTGAGGTATGATCCTTCTATTCCCACCTTTTTATCAAGAAGGGGTATTGGATTTTGTCAAATGCTTTTACTGCGTCAATTGATATAACTTTGTGATTTTTATTTCTCAATTTGTTTATGTGATGTATCACATTTATTGATTTGTGGATATTGTACCATCCTTGCATCCCCAAGATAAATCCTACTTGATCATAGTGCTTGATCTTTTAGATGTATTGCTGGATCCAATTTGCTAGAATTTTGTTGAGGATTTTGGCATCTATGTTCATGATGGATATTGGCCTATAATTTTCTTTCATTGGGTTGTCTTTACCTGGTTTTGGGATTAGGGGAATGCTGGCTTCATAGAATGAGCTTGGAAGTGTTCCTTCCTTTTGAATATTTTGGAATAGTCTGAGAAGGATAGGTTTTAGTTCTTCCTTGAGTATTTGATATAACTCTCCTGTGAAGCCATCTGGCCCTGGGGTTTTGTTTGCTGGGAGCTTTTTCATGACTGTTTCAATAATTATCAGCCTATTGAGATTTTTAGAATCTTCCTGTTTGAGGTTTGGAAGGTTGTATTTTTCTAGGAAATATGCCCATTTCCTCCAGGTTGTCTACTTTGTTGGAGTAAATTTGTTAATAGTGTTTTTTGTTGTTGTTGTTGTTGTTGTTGTTGTTTTTATCAATCCTTTGAATTTCTGTGGGGTCTGTTGTTATTTTGCTTCTCTCATTTCTGATTTTGTTTACTTGAGTCCTCTCTCTTTGCTTCTTGGTGAGCCTAGCTAGAGATTCATTAATCTTGTTTATCCTTTCAAAGGAGGAGCTCTTGTTTTAATTGATCTTTTGTATTGTGTTTTTGTTGTTGTTGTTGTTTTTTTTGTATCTATGTCATTTATTTCTGCTCTGGTCTTTATTATATCCTTCCTTCTGCTCACTCTGGGCTTTTCTTATTGCTATCTTTCTAATTCTTTGAGTTGTAGAGTTAGATGATTTACTACCATTTTTTCTTGTTTTTTGAGGTAGGCCTGTAGAGCTATTCCCTCTCAGGACTACTTTCATTTTGTCTCATAGATTTTGAATTGTTGTGTTTTTATTGCCATTAGTTTCCAGGATGTTTTTAATTTCTTCTTTGATCTCGTTGGTAACCCAATCATTATTTAATAGCATGCTATTCAGCTTACAAGTGTTTGAGGTTTTTGTTTTGGATTGTTTTTATTGTATTTTACTTTTAATTTGATGCCACTGTGGTCTGAGAAGATGCTTGGTATGATTTCAGTCTTCTTGAATTTGGGGAGACTTTCCTTGTGACCCAATATGTGGTCTATTTTTTAAAATGTCCCATATGCCCTTAAGAAGAACGTATATTCCATGGCTTTGGGGGAAAAAAAGTACTTATTTGTAGTAATTTCCACTTTTGTGCCTGTGTTCCTTCTTGTCTTTTTATTTCTTCTTTTTACAGCATTCCATTTAGCATTTCTTACATTGCTGGTTTGGTGGTAATAAATTTCCTTAGCCTTTTTTTATCTGCAAAGTTCCTGATTTCCCCTTCAATTTTGATTGATAGTCTTCCTGAATAGAGTATTCTTGGATTCAGTCTTTTGCTTTACAGCACTTTATATACTTCCTTCCATTCCCTTCCAGCTTGATGTGTTTCTGTTGAGAAATCATTTGATATTTGATAATCTGATGGGGGATCCTTTGTAGCTAACTCTCTGTCTCTCCCTTGCAGCCTTTAAGATTCTCTCTTTGTTGTTACCATTTGACATTAATTATGATGTGTCTTGGTGTGGATCTTTTTGGATTCATCTTACTTAGGACTCTCTGTACTTGTGTAACTATTTTCTTCCCATATCCAGGATGCTTTCTGTCATTTTTTTCTTCAAATAGATTTTCTAGTCCTTGATGTTCTTCTTATTCTTCTGGCAGCCCTATTATACATATGTTACTTTGTTTCGTGTTGTCCCAAAGCTCCCTTAGGCTTTCCTCCTGCTATTTAATTTTTTTCTCCAGTTGCTGTTCAGTTTGAGCTTGTTTCTCTACCTTATCTTCTAACTCACTAATTCTGTCCTCTGCTTCTTCTAGTCTACTGTTGAAATTTTCCATGGAGTTTTTGATTGTAGCTATGTCACTTTTCATTTCTTCCTGATTCTTGCATAGGTTGTTGATTTTCTCATCTATCCAATGTATGACTTGCCCTACCATTACTATGAATTCTTTTTTGGTCATGTTGCATGCTTCAATTTTACTAATTTCCTTTCTTGGCAACTCCTCATTTTCTTTCCTCTGGGGATTGTGTCTTTTCCCCATTCACCAGAAGGTTCAAATGTTGAGTTGTGTGGACCTGGGCTTTGTGCAGTGGGAGCTTCACACCAGTTGAGTGTCACTGAAGTGCTCTGACACTGAGATGTGTAGCTGCCATGGGTTGGTGGGAACCAGGCTTGCCCAGGGTCAGCGTTACCAGCATCAGTGTGGTCTCATGTGCACACCTACAATCAGGGACTCTGCCTGCACTACGCTGAAACAGAAACCCCACTGGCATGTGCCAAAAATCAGAGTCCCCTAGCATGTGCCAGGAGTCAGAGTTCCCCTGTGTCTGCACCAAGAATTGAGTACCAGAGTCTCTGTTGTTTTGTGTGGCCTCTGCTGAGATCCAAGATCCCTGTGTGCACATGCACCAATAATTGGAGTCATTGGTTCTTAGTATGAATGCACTGGGAGTCAGGGATCCCAGGCACATATGATAAGAAACAGATTCAAGTCAGTGCTCAGTGCTGCCTCTTACTTGGAGAATCAGGGTTCTGGTCATCTTGGGGGACTGGGTTGCACAGTAACACTGTGTCAGCAGGAGTTCTGCTCCTGCCATGAAGAAAACAGACTTCTGTGTGAGCTTGCCCAGAATCAAAGTCAGGTGGCACTGCCACCTTATGTGGCCTTCATTTTGGTTGCCCGATTGCATTGTGGGGACAGATTCCCAGTGTCTGCATGCTCCCAGGCTCAAATTTCTGTAGCGGCACTGGCACTGTGGCCAGTGCAAGGGGCAGGTCTATCAGTTACTATGGCACTGTCTGGGAGCCTGTGGGGAGGGGGATAGTCTCCTTGACTCACAGAAATCTGCGACCAACCAGGAAGTCTAGATTCTTGTTGTCTGTGGGTCTGCAACTGTAGTTGCAGGTCTCTGTTGCCAGTGGCTGCAGGGTCCTGGTTTGTGTCTGAGACCAGACTGGGTGGTACTGAGGCCAGGATCTTAATCTCAAGCTGCTCTGTTTCTCAAGATGGTGTGATCTCTGTGCCCACACTGGCCACCCAGAAGTGTCCACGTTGTGCACGGGGCTCCACCATCTAAGACTGCCTGGTTTGGCAGCCCCTTGGAAGACCTTCAGAATCTAACTGTCCCTAGCTCATACACACACACACCATACAAGTCCACACACTCCTCTATCGCTACCTGCCTGCTGGTTGCCATCTTCCTTCCTCCTGAGGTCCACTTTTAACTTTTAATAGTATTTTTTATATATATTATTTCCTTGCTCATCAAGCCATCTGGGATATAAGGTTTCCCCAAAAGATACCCCTGAGCCAGACCCAGAAGTGAATGTAAATGCAGTGAAATTTTTTAGGACACTGAATATTACTTCATGTGATTGCAAAAGTCCTTTGTCAGGAGGAGTGCTATGCTCACAGACATTCAGAAAACTGCATGTAGTTAGTCTCTAGGGGAAATCAAATCTGCAGAGTAGGCAAGCCAACCAGCATTAACTCACTCAATTGCAGCCCACATTATATTTTTCAAGAGCTGAAAAAAATATATAGACTTTTCTTATACTTCTTTTCTTACACTTCACTGATCTATTACTTGCACTAATGTGCCATTTAGTTTGGCTACTTCAAATGAATAACTTTTGTAAAAATAAAATGGTTTTTCTATTGGAAAATACAAAAGTTTTCCCAAAGGATTTTTTTCCTTTTACCTTCTAAATTTAACTACTTTTCCACACATTTAATTAGGAAAATACAGCTTTTTGAAATCCTCACCCAAGGACATGTTTTTATAGTTATTAGAGAGATAGAAAGGAGAAGAGAGAGGAAGAAATATCATTAAGTTGCCTCCTGTATTATTTCTGACCAAAGATTGAACCTGCATCTTGGGTCTGTACCTTCACTTGGAATCAAAACCACAACCTTTTGGTTTATAGGAGGTGCTCCAACCAATTGAGCCACACCAACCAGGCACAGCTATTTTTAAAGGTATTTTCATATATAATTTCCAGATGATTTTCAATCTTTTTTCTCCTTTTATCTGTCTCTCATGTGGATAAAGTTACAAGAAACATAGTTAGAAATTGATATATAGTTCCAGGAGCCAGTCTCTGACTCCATTTCTCCCAAATTGAAGAATTTCAGCAGTCAATAATAGCATTTTTGCTTTAAAATTTCACACAATTAAAGGGACTTTATTAAACTTTTAATAAAGTTCATAGCTATTTACATACTTTGAAAGATGTTTTGTGTAGTGTTAATACTCTTCAAACAATGTATTATGAGAATGTCTTTAGTTTTTTACAGCCTTACTTGAAAGAAAGGCCATTAAACAAAATTGTGGAAAGTGATGCCAAGGCCATATACAGCAACCAGTGCTTCTCTGGAGGCTGGGATTTGTTACTGGATCTGCAGGAATAAGTAAAAACAGCATTTAAAAACATTCATGGAAAGTCATTTTATATATGTTGAATTTAATAATAAAGTCCCTGGACTCATATTTTGTATAATATAAAAACATTTGTACAGCATTTTATTTTTTATTGCATTTTCTGAAAGTATCAATGACAATTTGGAAATAATAATAATAAATTAATTAATTAATGAATCAATCCTCTTTTGCCATGGGATTTGAGAAAAAATACTCAGGGAGTTCATTCCAAAACTTTATTACTTCACAGAGAAGGAAATGCATAGAAAATAATTTTCAGTTTCTAAGCATTTATTTCTCTGTTATTTAAGAATTTTTTAAGGCATGACATTTTTTTCCTAGAAGAAGATTTTTGATAAAAAACAAAAAACAAAAAACACAATGATTCTAACTCTGATGAACTTTGCTTCAGACTTTCTTTTATTGGAGACATGGAGAAGAGGAAAGCAACTTAGTTGTATACTGGAAATCTGGGTTAATCCTCCTTTTGCCATATGCTCTTCATAGTAAGTTTGAACCAGTGGAATTATAAGTAAATGGTGTCCTTTCTCAATAAAAAGACTTTACAGGAAGAGCCCAGAAGAACTGAGTTATGGGCATGGTTTCTGTGATGGGTATTTTTCAGAGAGAGTTTGGGGCTAGGGAATAGATAACAAAAATGCCCATCAGTGGTCTCCTTGGACTTCCAAATAACTAAATTCCTATATCTTTCACCAGCTAAATATTCATTTCTTGAATGTTGTAAGTTACTGGCTTCCCCAAAAGATAATTTGTATATTGAGAATGTGTTTTATCTATCCCTTAAGTGAGTTTACAAAATTCTTATAATGGAAAGTGTTCAAAATTTGCCATATTTCTAAAATAACAAACATATGTAGGAATTGGTTTTCCTCAGTCGAAGTAACATTTCTAATATGGTGTCAAACTCACTCATGTTGAAGGGGAAATAAAATATTGCTTTAGAACATTACTTATGATTGAAAAGACTTCTGATCTAAAAATCCCTTTACAGATTCTCTCAGACTTTTATTTGTTAATGTAAGAAACATTCAACCTGTGAAGAATTTTTGTGAGATTATTTGAGCCAAACTGTTGACAATTGCCAGGAAGCAGAATGTAATGAATTGAGATAATGCGCCAGAGAATGGCAGTTTTGCACCTTGTTTTATACATTACAATCAAAGGAGGAGATATATGTGGGTTACATGAGATCCATTGGTGGTAGATTAGGGAAGTGGGAGAAAGCAAAGTGGAGAAACCTCTGGGATTGGATAAAAAGTAAAATGATAGACACAGACTTCTTTTACTTAGGTAGGTGCAGGATCGTTAACAGTCAACAGTTAACTCTATAACAATGAGGGGATTTGAGGTCTCCACAAAACTTTGCTGTGCTTTAAGGAGTCCAGCCAGCAAAAGGAAAATTACTTTTACATTCCAATGGTATCTTATCATAAATGCAAAAAGACAACAGACAGGCTCAGTTAAGGTAAAGATTTACCTTTGTCAGGGAAGATACCAGCTACCTACCATAAACTGCTGTTAGTTAAATTTTCATTTCAAATCATTCTTTGTGGTTACTTTAGGTCTCTGAGTTTGCTGGCCACCACACAGGCCTTCCTTGAGCTAGTTAGGTAAGCATGTGGCTCCTTTTTGTCCACATATTTTAACATCTAATAATATTTATGAGTCTTCTTGTTTTATCAATTTGAATTTTAATATTTCTTCTTCAAATAGACAGTTTATACAAATCTATGAGTGTAGAGGAGTAGTTTGGGGAAGTTGCTTTTATTTTAAATGGCATGTTGCCTACTCTCCCATTTTAAAAAAGAAAGAGACAATACACCTTGTTTTTTAGAATGGAAGAGTTGACTTCATAATGTGATATTGAAAGGAATTTTAGATACAAAAAAAGGCAGGTTTAGGAAATAAAGAGGACCCAGGGGCTTGGAGATGCCAAAATGCTTATCTTACAGAGGACAGAGAATTGTCAAGGATAATGGGGGAGGAAGGCATACATTCACAGAGGATAAAGAAAAGTCACAAGATACTGGGACACCCTGTAGCAGAGTGACCAATGAGGAAAGCATGGGGGTCCTAAATTAAGGAAGGTCCAATTAGAAAGGGTCAAGGTCAGACAAAGAACTGCAGTATATATAAACCAGAGACAAAGAGACACGAGATAGATTTTTTTAAATTGAACTTTTCTCATTAGAGAGAGAAAGAGAGCAGGCTTTTCCCATTTGTGGGCCCCTCCCCAGGGGGTCCCTTTTGGAGTTTGTATATGCTTCCAATAAACTTCTACATTTTTATTGAAGACATATATTACCTCATAAATTTATTCTTCAACTTTCTTGGACAAGAAATAAAAGTCTTCGGCCTGAAACCCATGTGTCAATAAGGGTTTGCTCTCATCGCTACCTTGCTGTTCAGATGCTCCCACTAGTTTACAACTCCATTATGAAAGTTTATTGAATCACTACTAAGCACATCTCAATACTATGGGGAAATGCCCTTAGCAAATGTTTGGTTTGAATAGGTGGAAGAAAAATTCTACTATTGGCACAACGATTGAGAGGATGTCTGATAATGATCTTTAATACCTATTCCCATGGTAGGATAGGAATAATGCATAGCATATGATCTGTATTAAAATTTTTTCATTCTGACAGTGTTCTAAAAACTCACATTTTGGGAAGCAGAAAAGAATAGTAAATTAGTAAAAAAAAAAAAAAATTGTGATGTTTAAGATTTAAAAAACATACACTTAAATTTTGAAGATGCTGGATTTTGTTTAGAGCTTAATAAGAATGTGTCCATTTCTTCATTATCCCAAGGATTTGCATAAAAATGTGATTCAAAGCACACAAAAAATTGATGCAGCTATATTCACACTTTTTAAAATATATATATTTTATTGATTTTTTTACAGAGAGGAAGGGAGAGGAGAGAGCTAGAGAGCTAGAAACATCAATGAGAGAGAGGAACATCAACCAGCTGCCTCCTGCACATCCCACCCCAGGGATGTGCCGCAACCAATATACATGTACATGCCCTTGACCGGAATCAAACCTGGGATCTTTCAGTCTGCAGACCGAAGCTCTATCCACTGAGCCAAACCGGTTTCAGCTATATTCACACTTTTAATCGCTAACACACACGAAGAGGTTGAAGCCAGAGGTTAGCAATGTTTAAAGGCACCACAGTAGATGATTGTAAGTTTACATTTTAAGATCATTTCTTTTTTTAAAAAAATATATATATATAGTTTATTTATTTATTTATTTATTTATTTATTTATTTATTTATTTTACAGAGAGGAAGGGAGAGGGATAAAGAGTTAGAGACATCGATGAGAGAGAAACATCGATGAGCTGCCTCCTGCATCTCCCCTCCCCCCACTGGGGATGTGCCCGCAACTAAGGTACATGCCTTTGACCGAAATCAAAGCTTCAGTCTAAAGTCAGACATTTTATCCACTGCGCCAAACTGGCTCGGTTCAAGATCATTTCAGTTAAAATCTCACTATTGGAAAGAAAAGTTGAGACTTTAAAAGGATCTGCTTAAATACACAGATGTGAAAAGCCCTTTTGGTAAAATTATTTGTGGATTTTAGACTCGGGCAAACTCTAAGGATATGAAGAAAGGAGTAGGATTACATTTAAATGGATGTTAAACAGCAGGGAGCAGCTCTGGACATCTAGGAAGCTGAAACTCCAGTTCCAAAGTCAACAGGATGAAATCCTGATGCATCATAAAGGATATACCAGTTATAGCTCAGCACCACTGACTGTTTCATTGTGCCCTCTAGTGGAAGACATTATAAATCACAATTTAAACAGTTTTTAACTGCTTCAGCAAAGCTTGTTTTTATATCTGGGTTTTATGTATAATCAGACTCAAGCCTAAGGGAAAACACTTGAAGGATGATAGAGGCAGTTACATATCAACTAATCTGACCTCCTGCTTTTGCCTGGAGATGATAAATTATTCAGTCAGACTTGAAAGAAATGAACTATTTATTATTCAGTTTTCCTGTGTTCCATGGAAAGTGTTAATTATTGAATACCTTGTAAGCATCAGGCACTATTAACTCTGAATTTAGTCCAATGCTTTTTATCTTTCTTTCCCTGTTACCCGAAGGACTTCCCAGAGCTAAAAACACATCTCCAGTCTATTCCTACTTGTATATTTAGGATTTAAGTATTTTTTGCTTCCTGTCCTCTTTCAGAGAGAGGCATAAAAGAGGCAAGACTGGCAGGGGTGGTCCCAGGAAGTGCTGCTCTCTCAAGTTAGTGAGACCCAACTTGAGACTGGGGTCCTTGACCTAAGGTAGCTGTGGGATTGGGACAGATAGAGACAAAGATCTATGGTGGAGAGCCACCATGAAGCTTGTGAAACCAGAAAAGCTAAGGAGAAAATGAACAAGGAGTCAGGGAGAGGAGGTGGGCAGATCCCTAGGGCCTGGGACATTTGCTCCTAGTCTTGGGGTGAGTGTGCTCACATGTGCTAGGTCAATCTGAAAGACTCAGAGTGGACAAAGATGTGTAGAATATGAATATTTTTAGAATTAGGAGAAAGATGCAAATCGACCATACCTTCATGTCACCTACCAGCCAATCAGAAGTGAGTATGCAAATTAACCCAACAAAGATGGCAGGTTAATTTGCATACACAGGCACTGAGCAGCCAGGGGCAGGGTGGGATGTGACACTTGTGTCATTGCCATAGCAACAACGTAGGCCTCTGCTCAGCATGAGAAAGTCAGAGCTCCTGTCAGGAGTGAAGGCAGTGCCAGCAACCAGGGGAAGGAAGGTCCATTCTTGCATGAATTTTCATGCATTGGGCCTCTAGTAATAACATAATAGCTAACACTTATCAATACAGACCACCTATTATATATTTTATTCCAAGTACTTCATATAGCTCAACCCATTTAGCTATTACCCACACCCATGAAACAAGTGTGTGGTTCTGTTTGTTGATGAGACACCAGCCCAGAAGACTAAGTGCTATGGCAGATGACATAGGGACAGTAAGTGTGAAGGGCTGAGGCTCAAACTGAGGCCCTCTAGCTCCAACCGGTGTTCCTAACAGACACTCCATGCTTACATAAAGTTATGAAGCATCATAATAAATCAAACACCAGTAAAATTTGGCTTGGCTTAGTGACTAACAACTGTCACTAGTACCAGTGAAAGCCCTACCAAGGCGCCTTTCCCAGAAGAGCTGAGCTGCCTATCCACAGTTGGGTATTATATTTTGTTAAGTTTAAAATCCAGCTGTTGAGTTATATAAATGCTACAGAGTTGATTTACCATGTTATTTTTTTATTGATGCCAATAAAGCAGAATTTTTGCCTTATACACCTTTTTTTTCTTTTATGTGGTGATCATTCCCTTGTTCATCTCTTCTTTGATTTTAAGCAAACCTTCGTTTTTTATTTCATTTGAATTTGTAAAACTTTTAGACCCTGATAGTAACTCATGAATTAATGAGCTCATTGACTCACAAAACATGCAAAATACCTGCTGGATGGCGGACTGGTGCTGGGGACAAAAACAGTTAGTGGCCACTGGAGTGGTTTGTGCTGGCTCACAGTAGCCAGCGGGTCATGTTTCAGGACTTCTGTGAGCCAGCTGTCATATACAACCATTCTTAAAAATTAAATTAGCCCTAGCTGATTTGGCTTAGTGGATAGAATATTGACCTATGGACTGAAGAGTCCTGGGTTCGATTCTGGTCAAAGGCACTTGCCTGTTGCTTGCTCAATCCCCAGTAGCCAATCAATGATTCTCTCTCATCACTGATGTTTATATCTTTCTCTTCCTCTATGAAATCAATAAAAATATCTTAAAAAGTAAATGATATGAGTATACAAATATATGAATTATATTAAAGACAAAGCTAATCAATACTATGAACTTATCCCTTCCTAATTTTTCACTGCATTTTATTATTCATGCTCTTGAGGTTATTCATAATTGGATCTATATGAGGGAACATCAGTGTGAGAATGAACAAGAGATTGTGCATTCCTTCCCATCTATATGACAGTTGCCTCACATTGGTAGCTTGAAATTGGTCATTATGTATTTATACCATGGAAATTGGCAATTGCTACAAATCAGGGATTTTCCTCCAAAAGACCCATTTGTTAAACATTTAGTAGCATACTACCAGTTATATACAACCTCTATGAAAGAAAAGAATTATCAGTCTAATTAGTGGTTTGAACAGTAACATTAAAATTGTTTTTAAAAAAAAGAAAAGCTGAACAAAACAAACACCAAAATTATTGTGATTATTAACTGGTGATTTTAAATTACTATATTTTACCATAGTTAAATCAACTTAATTTTCAAATTCCTCAGGAATTTGCAGATCAAAATAGAACATTGATGTTGCTCTTTGCTTTTGAAATTGAAATCAGTCCTGCAGGACCTTGTAGGGGCAGTGGTGTTTCTAGCCACAGCTCTGTGGTTAGACAGGTTTTCACATGCTGCACTCTGGCAACCACCATCAGGTGGCTCACTAGTCCTCCACAGAGTAGTCACACTCTTCTGGGAGGTGAGAGCCTGTGGAAGTGTTTAACCAATAGAGTTTATGTGCTATGGCTCCTTCCAGACCTGCTTTTACTTCAGGTGACAGCCAGAAAGAATACTCTGCCAGGGAGACACAGGGCTCCCAGAGTAAAGGACACTTGACCTCACTTGGCTTTTGAGGTCCTTCTCACTAGAACCTTCCTTCTCAAATATCTGCACTTGATTGTGCTCACTGCTCTTTCAATCACAAGCTTGAGTGTACCAGAAGTAAACTTTATTTTGTTTCTGAAACTAAAATTATTTTCTATTTTGAGGCTTTAACATTCTGGGTGGCTGAAACCAAATCTCTTTCCCTAGAAGACTTTGAATCACTAGAGGACCAGGGGCAAGGGCTTGTTGGATGTTTCCTGGGCATGCTGGTGCTCAGAGACACCACAGTCTGGATTTCTGGCAGTGGTCTACATATTTCACTTCTGTGCCCTTTCTTGTCTGGCCAGCAAAGTCTGAGGCATGTGTGAGCCACTCTGGGGCCTATTCTGCTCTTCCCCACCTACTTTCACAGCAAAAAACATGACAGTATAGCAACAGGAGGAGGAAGTAAATAATAATGTCTTATTACTTGAGTCCACCCCAATGTCCATAAATCTCCTAGTTATAATTAGGAAGTTTAACTGGGGTTTCAGTTACAAGTTAGGCTAAAATGAAACAGTTCAATGTAGAAAATAAACTTCCACTCAGTATCTTTAGCTATCCTTGAACTTCAGCTCTCAGCCTTTCCCCCATGGCACTTACTCTTGGCAAATGAAGGATGTCTCTCTGTGTGTACTGTGCTATGAGTTGCAAATATTTTTCCAGTTTGTTATGACTAGTAAGGTCAGGAAAGGCAAGTTTGATTCAATCTAGTTACTCAGCAAGTTTGATTCAATCTAGTTACTCAATCATTGCTCTTCTTTGGTACAGACCAATAACTATATGCAATTGAATTAGAATCCAACTCAAAATGTCATGAAAAGAAAATAAATATCACAAAGAATAACTCCATCTTAACAATGTTGACATTCAATGAGTGTTGGTTCTGTTTAGAGAACACTCCTCTCCATACTCCTGGGAGATGTCTTTAAGATGCATTAAATCTCAGTCTTGTGAAATCTCATGGCTTCTTTGAATTATGTTGCTATGGACTAAATTTATATGTACCCCCCTCCCAAATTAATATGAAGCCCTATTCACAGTGTGATGGTGCTTGGAGTGAGGCCTTTGGAGGTAATTAAATTTAGATGAAGTCATGAAGGTGAAGTCCCCATGATGGGATTAGTGTCCTTTTTGGAAGAGGAAGAGAGACCAAAGCTGAGCTCTCTTTCCTTCCCACTATGTAGGGACACAGTGAGAAAGCAATAGTCTACAAGCCAGGATGAGAGCTCTCACCAGGAACAAAATCTGATGGTATCTTGATCTTGGACTTCCTAGTCTTAAGAATTATAAGAAACAAATGTATATTATTTAAAGGCCACCATTGTATGATATTGTGTTATAGCTGCCTTAGCTGGAAGATAATACAACATGTGTTTGGAATCAAGTCTCCATGTAGAACATGACAAGAGAGGCATCTTCCCTTCTGCAAATTTTCTTTGCCATTTTGATAGGTAAAAATACTTTCAGTTTTTAATACATTTTTCTTTTTGTAAGGCTGAGAATCTTTAAAATTGTTTAACAGCTATTTATATTTTCTTTTCATGAATGACCTTTACATCTTTTGTCTGTTTTGATTTTTTCTTATTGAGTTGTAGGAGTTCTTTATACATCAATGAGATTAGTCTATTGTGCTATGAGTTGCAAATGTTTTTCCAGTTTGTTATTGTTTATGAAGAGATTTTTGTAACTACCTATTTTTCACATAATTTTTGTTATTAATACTGTATTTGAAAATGTGGGGAAAAAGTGGGTGAATCCACTGAGCAGATGAATAACAGTTTTGGTCTCTGGTGGAGAAATAGCATGATGCAGGACTGAGTCCAAAGAAAGTTCAGGCTATAGTAAGAAATAAAAAAACACTCCCATATTTTAAGATTAGATAACACAATTTTATTTTCATTTGCCATGGCAGTTCCTTGTGTCATCGTCAATGATTAGTAGTAACAATACTTATTGTTCAGGATGCCAGTTGTCAGAAATTTTACATGCATGTTCTCTAATCTGATCACTCGACCATGTTGTTTCTTCCTACGTCACAATTGAGGAGATCAAGGCTTTAGTTAAAGGATTCAGTCAGAATCACAGACATAGCAGATAGGGAACCAAGAAGATACATGATCATTTAATCACTGAGCTGGGCTACTTAGCCTTTCTAACAGACTAAAGATCTTGCTATTTTTTAACTCTTCATATTATAATGAAAAATTTTCTCAAAATGATCAAATACAAACATCTATACTAACTGTTGCACTGAGGTCAGAATCTGTTTATTTTTTCCTCCATCATCCTTTAATTTATCCTTTAATCCTGCCTCTTGATTCTGATTTTGTTTCAACTAAAATAGTATTAATATGTTGGAACTGGAAACTTTACCAAGAAATCCAATTTCCCTTCATTAGCACTCACAGTTTGCTGAAGGAAGACATTCAGAGAGCACTAATATGCCATGCCATTCATTCAACAACTACTTTCAAAGCACCTCTCATGTGCATAGCATTGCACACCTCAGAGGCCAAACTATATAGCATTTGTGTGTATGGTAATGTTTTTCACCTAAAACAATCTTTTTGTATCCGAAAGCACTCCACTGATGTTTAGAGGAAATACATCTCGTCTGAGTGCAATACTTTGTAGGTAGAGTCTATTTCTAAGTCACATGTCCAGGGGAATCCTTTATCTGCTTCCAAGAGAATTATTCATCTGATTTTTCTCCTGACTAAAAGGCATTAAGAGATAGGAGCCCTGGAATCTGGGAGTGTTAAATGAAAGCAAGACGAGGTGGTGGTGGGAAGAGTAAGGGAAAAGGACATGTTAAGAAAGATGAAAAAATTCAGCTATAGGCAAGCAGATGATGTGGACAGTATCTCTATAGCTAATGTCTATTTACCTTTAACTACCTGGTACAATCTTTGCAACAAACAGAACAAACATTAGAATCCATCTAAGCTCTCTTCAAGATAATGTTTTTAACCATTTAAAAATTCTTAGAAAGGGAAATACTGGAAAGATTTACTCTCTGCATAGTTAATCCTATATCATTGGGTCCCCCCCTTTGTAATGATCTACAATATATACTAATAAAAGGCTAATATGCTAAGTGTTCATCTGACTAGTAGCTATGAAATACACTGACCACCAGGGGGCAAATGCTCAATGCTGGAGCTGAGGAGCTGCAGTGACACACCCAGAAACCAGATTTTTTGCAGGGCCACGCAATTCCACCTTCGGCTGTGGGTTCTGTTGTTGCTGGGGCACTATCAAGCCCAAATCTAATTTACAGCACACTTGCATTTGCATTCCACACCCTGTATGACAGCAACTTTGCAGAGTGCCCTCTCACACTCCTGGACCCCTTAGGGCACATGTGTCAAACACAAGGCCCGCGGGCCAAATCCATCCCGCCAGGCCTTGCAATGTGGCCTGCACCACGCTGTCATCACTGCACTCCGCTGCGTTTCCATCACAATGACAGTTTATGACTGTTCAGTAAACCATTCGGCCCGCGATTTAGGCTGGATTTTAGATTTTGGCCCCTTCTCTGATTGAGTTCGACACCCCTACCTTAGGGGATGTTGAAGAGCAGGTTTTGGCCTG
Source organism: Pipistrellus kuhlii (assembly GCF_014108245.1). Taxonomy (NCBI): domain Eukaryota; kingdom Metazoa; phylum Chordata; class Mammalia; order Chiroptera; family Vespertilionidae; genus Pipistrellus; species Pipistrellus kuhlii. The sequence continues at coordinate 98,935,607 of NW_023425515.1, forward strand.
ATCCCTGCAGGCCAGGCTGAGGGACCCCACCTGCCACCAGAGGGAACCCGCTCACTTCACAGAAGCTCTTTGAGCCAAGGCACCACCTTAGGTGTGGCCAGCCAGAGAGGGACTGCAGGAGGTTGACTCCAGGGTGCCTCTGGCCCATCTTGCCCAGTCCGATCTCACCAACCATCTTCTAATTAATTTCCTTTCAACGTGCATGAATCCGTGCACTGATTTCTATAATCACTAGTTAGATTATAGAAATGCATGAAGTAATAAAGATTAGGAAACTAGATATATAAATGGTCATTTCATTAAGGAAATAGGCTGTTATATTTTAAAAACTCATTGACATTTTAAAAACCTTACTGTAAACATGGAAAAAGATGCGTACTTACTTGAAGAAATTTTAAACCTTTTGTCCTCTATAAAAACAAGACTGGCCAAAAATTCTCTACTTCAAAAGAATAGAAAAAATAGAACATCTTTGTCGAGGGTTACAATGTTCATCCCAATGGGCAGGAATGCTGCAGGTATCCAAGAATGAGATAAGTCCCTGGTCATCTCATGAGTTTAATGAGACATTTGCCCACAAAATGATCCTTCCTTCCCTAAAACACAATAGGCATTTAATGTAGCCCTTGAAGTTAATTTATTCTCTCTCTCTCTCTCTCTCTCTCTCTCTCTCTCTCTCTCTCTCTCACACACACACACACACACACACACACACACACACACATTCTGTTTCAGTAGCCAAATCTTTTGAAAGACAGTGCCATCTCACGTGTTTATATGGTGGGGAAGAAGTAAATACCTCAGTTTGGGAAATTGCACATAGGTAATGTCAACAATTTTTCTTCACAATTAAAAGCTCTTGTTGTCCAGCCCTGATACCCTGGTATGAGTAACATGTATGATGTTTGGCCATGCTATTCTAGACAAACTTCAGTTCCTTCACTCTGTCCCCTGAAGAAATGTCTAGAGATCCAATCAAGGATGTGCCTCCTGCCAATCTTTTGAAGGATTGTTTTACAAAGAAATCAATCAGTATATTGAAATAATAATAAATAGGACATGTGGAAGGAGCTTTGGGACTTTTCCAGTCCACCCCTCCATTTATAGCTTTAAAAAACACACCTAGACCTAGTTGTAGAAATTATCAATTTGCAGTTTATTAGTGGTTAAAGAAATTACCACACTAGTTTTAAATGTGTGACAATTCTGTGTGGTAGCCCTCTTCCTCCATCAGAAGGAAATGACAGCTCCAGTCTGCAAGCCAGCTTTGGTCTGCTGTTTGGTTCTTGTATCATTTGGTCTTGGTCACATGTTTGATATTCACCTGCCTCTCTTCTTCTGGCAGACCTACCTGGACATGTTTTCATGGTGATGACAGAAGCGTGTGAGCAAACAGAAATGTGCAAGTGGGCCAACAAGTCTCATGGCAGAGAGAGAGGGCTATCCAAGGTTACATGGCCATTGGATGGAAGGGTGAGAAAGTGGAACTAGTAATGCAAATATTCCACCATACATTCTAAATAAAAATTCAAATCTGACATGAAAATGATATTGAATTTGGCTGCATAGAGCTCAGAGGACTACGGAGCACTGATTTTTACCTATCATAGAAAGCACTTTAGCACTGACAGTTGTTTTTTTTTTTTTACTTGTAAAGAACAATTGTTAAATAAATTAAATTATATTTAATTCAATTTGATAAGTATTTATTTACCAAATCTGATGTGCTAATCATGAATAAACACCCAGGCTATTGAGCAGCATAATTATAATAAGACTAGAGGCCTGTTGAAAAAAGATTTGTGCAATAGGTCTTCCTTCCCCTGGCTGCCAGCACTGGTTTTCCTTCAGCACCCGGGACTCAGGCCTTTGCTCTGGCCAAAACCTTCAGTCTTCTCCACTCCAGCCAGAGCACCACTCCTGTAACTCCCTCCACCCCCGCCCCCTGCCCTTTCCCTCATAGCAGGTGTCCTGCCCCACCTGGCCACTCAGTGCCTGCATATGTGAATTAACTTGCCAACTTTGTTGGGTTAATTTGCCTACTCACTCCTGATTGGCTGGTGGTCGTTATGGAGGTATGGTCAATTTGCATACTTTTCTGTTATTACTGTAGATTTCTACTGAACCCCAAATGTCCCACTTCTTCTAGGCAGCATATGGACAGTGTGATAGACTCTGTGATCCTTGGTGATAGACTCAGATACTTGAAATAAAATACCAGATACAATAAGGAGAATTGGCCTTTTCAGATTGTTGGGGTGACACATGAGGAAGAATCATGCACCTGAAAATTTCTAGAAACTGCTCTGAGGGCAACAGCACTGCTTGTGGAAATGCGAAGTGCTCCATGTTTTAGTTTCCATGGGGAAAGGATCAGGAATGGTCTATCTGGACAATGACATGCAATCATTGAACTTTCTACAGTGAGCTGTGCAGAAATAGTTTGTGTCTACCCTGAGAAGTGGATGGAGCCCCAGGATTTATTCTGTCTCTTTAATCTATCTCAGAGCACTCACATCACCTGTTACTAGGAGCAGAATTCTCCACCAAATTTTGGATCAGAATTAATAATTACAGTAAAAATGGCCTTTTTGGAATAATAATATTTTCCCCTTCCTCTTCCCTGTCAAGTGGCTTAAAGTTCTCCAATATGAGCTTAGCAAAGGTAAGGAGAAAGAACCCCTGTATCTTATCTGGTATAGTAATAATTAATGTCGTTTTTAAACATTCGTTTAAAATCTTGCTTGGCGTTGACTTGTATTGACATAACCTTCAAACACGTGGTATCTACAGAACGTGTGAAGTTCAATAAACAAGTTTTGTTTGAAAAAGTTTGTGTTTGGTTTGGTTTTTGTTGCAAAACTAGGGCTAAGAAGATGGCGGATGAAGAGCATATTCGGCACTGCATGCTTTATGAGTTCCAATTAGGAAGAAAAGCAAGTGAGGCTGCAAAAAACATCTGTAGTGTTCTTGGTCAAGATGCAGTTAGCGCCAGAAAATGCCAGCATTGGTTTGAGAAATTTCGCGAGGGAAATTTTTCGTTAGATGACAAGAGTGGTCTAGGCCGTGTGTCCAATTTTGATCAAGAAGCTCTTCAAGCTCTTTTGGTGCAAAATCCTCAAATTACCCAACAAGAGCTTGCGACAACTTTAAATTGTTCACAGAAAACAATTTCCAATCAATTGCATGCACTTGGCAAAGTCCAAAAGTTTGGAAAATGGGTTCCTCATGAGTTGACCGACAACAACCGTAATCAAAGAGTCACAATTTGCAGTTCGCTCCTCTCTTGTCAAAACCGTTTGCCGTTTTTAGAGAAAATTGTTACCGGAGGTGAAGAATGGGTACTGTATGTTAATTTGAAAAGGCGGCCTCAATGGTTGGACAAAAATGAGGCTCCGCAGCCCACGCCAAAACCTGACTTGCATGCGAAAAAAGTGATGTTGTGTGTTTGGTGGAATTTTAAAGGAATTCTTCATTATGAACTTTTACCATCTAACCAAACCATTACAAGTGCAGTGTATAGTGCCCACTTGGAAAGGTTAGCCCAAACTTTAAGAGAAAAAGAACCCGTGCTGATTAATCGGAAGGGCCTAATTCTTCACCACGATAACGCACGACCGCATACTGCAAGAATCACTGCTGAAAAACTGCGCCAGTTGGAATGGGAAGTTCTCCCTCAACCTGCATATTCTCCTGATATTGCCCCTTCCGATTACCATTTGTTTCGTTCTTTGCAAAACTTTCTTCTTGGAAAAAAATTTAATAATGAAGAATGCCTCAAAAATGCATTGACCGAATTTTTTGCATCAAAATCACAAAGAATTTTACAACAGAGGGATTAAAATGCTTCCTGAGCGTTGGGCACAAGTAGTAGAAAACAACGGCAACTATATTGTTGATTAAATTTTGTTGTATTGTTTAAGTAAATTCGATTTAAAAAAAAAAAAAGCATTAGAAAACGACATTAATTATCACTAGACCTAATACCTATAATATTTCAAAAGATGGTTTTCAAGGATCAGAGATCTTAGTAGATAAAGATCTCTTAATCATAACCTAGGAAACCCTCCCAGTTAAAAAGAAGAAACATTGAATTACTATATTAAACTCTCAAGAAAAAGATTCTGTGTAGAAAAAAAAAAAAAAAGAAAAAGTATTATTCTGACTTGATGGCTCCATACCCAAGTTTCTTGTTTTACAAGAGTTATCACCTCAACGATTCCACTAGGTGGAGAGCCTGAGCCATTGTCCCTGTTTCATGACCAAAAAATAAAAATAAAATAAATAAATAAATGAAGAAATGTGAAAACCTTTATTTTGCTGTTTACTTAACTTTTCATGGCTTTTTTAAAAGTTGCACAGTAGAATTATTTATTGGTTGGCATATTAAAAAAAATATGACACATACAAACAAGCATGTCAAAGCTTTATAGTAACACCTATCACAGGAGACTGAATTGATCCCAGACCCAGGAATGTAAAATCCACATTGATATTTTGTTATAAGGAGAAGTGCAGGCATTTGTCCTTTCCTTTAGAACCATAATGACCAAATCACACATCAATTATTTGAACTGATCTGTTTATTAAGACATTTACCTTAAAATGCAAGGTTGGATTTTTTTAATTCAAAATTTATTTGTTGAGTCTAGTAAGATAAAGTCAAAATGAAAATTTCCAAAGGTTGTGACCTAAATATCTCTTCCTTTAGTAACTGGCACAGATATCTGTCACAATGGTTTATATTTTATGCACATTACCTGGGTTCTGAAGAAAGGAGGTGGACACTCCCTTGATTCACAAGGCAGCAAACTAATTTCCAGCTCTGCCTACTAGACTGGAAAGGGAGCAGAAGCTGCCACCTAGTTCCCCATTGGTAGTCTATCCAGGTCTCTAAAGGATCTGAGGATTCTCCAGATGTCAAGAAACCAACAGCTCTGTCTATTCCTTTTTTTTTTTTTTTTTTTTACCAATGGCACCCAAAAGCACAGCTCTGTTAATGGAAGAGGCTGGACCAGAACTTCCCCGCTCTAGGGTCTTGCCATTCCATTTGATGCTTCTTATGAAAATTGAGTTGAGTTTTGCCACTCTAAGCTTGCCTCTTTTTTTTTTTTTTTTAATTGTTGAGACTATTATATATGTCTCCCATTCCCCTCTTTCCTTGCTCACCTACACCCATCCCCCAACCACCCCTCCATTGGTCTTAACCACTCTCTTGTCTGTGCCTATGGGCTATTCTATACAATAAATAAGTAATATTCAGATTAACCCTTATACCTTCACAAGATGGCCGCCCCCATGTTGTCACAATATGGACAGTAGGGGAGAGCAGTTGGGGGTGACCAGGCCTGCAGGGAAGGACAGTTGGGGGGAATCAGGCCTGCAGGGGATGGCAGTTGGGGGCAACCAGGCCTGCAGGGTAGGGTAGTTGCGGATGACCAGGCCAGCAGGTGAGGGTAGGTGATCAGGCCAGCAGGGGAGCAGTTAGGTGTCAATCAGGCCAGCAGGGGAGGGTAATGGGAGTGATCAGGCTGGAATGCAGAGGGGTTAAGGCAATCAGGCAAGCATGCAGGTGAGTGGTTAGGAGCCAGCAATCCCAGATTGCGAGAGGGATTCTGACTGCTAGTTCGGGTTTGGGCCTAAACAGGCAGTTGGACATACACCAAGGGGTCCCATATTGGAGAGGGTTCAGGCTGGGCTGAGGGACAACCCCTCCCATGCACAAACTTTGTGAACTGGGCCTCTAATGTATATATGTTCTTTTGGCTACTCTCTTCTCCTTTTATCCACTCCTCTCCACCCTCTCCCCTCTGACTTTTGTCAAACTGTTCCATGCATCTATGCCTCTGGCTCTATTTTGTCAGTTTATTTTGTTCATTAGATTCCACATATAAGTGAGATCATATGGTATTTGACTTTGTCTGACTGGTGTATTTCACCTAGCATAATACTCTCCAGGTCCCTCCATGCTGTCACAAAGGGTAAGAGATACTTCTTTATTACTGCCACATGGTATTCTATAATATGATATAAATGTACCACAGCTTTTTTTATCCTTTCATCTACTGATGGGCACTTGGGCTGTTTCCACATCTTGGCCATCCTATATAATAAAAGAGTAATATGCAAATTGACCCTACCTCCACTACAACCACAAAGCCATGTTCACCAGCCAATCAGGAGCAAGTATGCAAATTAACTCAACCAAGATGGCTCTGGTCATGGAGAAAGCAGGAGACTTGGCTTTCCCCAGTAATGGAGGAAGACAAGCTTTCAGCACACTCTGGCCAGCCCTGGCCTCCACTCAGGGATACAAAGTATCAATTATAGAAGATAAATAAATCTCAAACAAAAATGGCAGCAGCCATGGAGCTGGAGAGAGCAGGAGGTTTGAGTTGCCTGCAGTGATAGAGGAAGCCAAGCTTCCTCTACTCAAGCCTACAAAGCTTCAATTATAGAAGATAAATAAATCCCAGATACCAGGGCCTCCGCTTGGGTCACCGGGGGTCATGGCTGGCCTGCAAACCACTACAGGCCTTTTGCTCAGGCCACCCCATACCCCAAGGGAACCCACACCCTAATCCGGACATCCTTCAGGGAAAACCAGCCGGCTCTCACCAGTGCACCAGGCCTCTATCATATCTAATGAATAAGTGATATGCAAATTGAACATCATTCCAACACACAAGATGGCTTTCCCCATGTAGTCAAAGATGGCTGCCCCCATGTGGACACAGATGGCCACCACAAGATGGTCAGCAGGGGAGAGCAGTTGTGAGTGATCAGGCCAGCAGGGGAGGGCAGTTAGGGGTGACCAGGCCAGCAGAGGAAGGAAGATGGGGGCAACCAGGCCTGCAAGGAAGGGCAGTTGTGGGGGACTCAGGCCTGCAGGGGATAGCACTTGGGGGACCAGGCCTGCAGGGAGGAGTAGTTGGGAGGGGACCAGGCCTTCAGGTAAGGAAGTTAGGGGTGATTAGGATTGCAGGGGAGGGCAGTTAGGGGCAAACAGGCAGGCAGGGGAGCAGTTAGACATCAATCAGGCTGGCAAGGGAGTGCTTAGGGAGTGATGAGGCTGACAGAAGAAGTTAGGGGCAATCAGGAAGGCAGGCAGGCTAGCAGTTGGGAGCCAGCAGTCCTGGATTGTGAGAGGGATGTCCAACTGTCCGTTTAGACCCGACCCTACTGAGATCAGGCCTAAACAAGCAGTTGTACATACCTCAAGGGGTTCCAGATTGGAGAGGGTGCAGGTTGGACTGAGGGACCCCCCTCACCGTGCACAAATTTTGTGCACCGGACCTCTAGTTGTAAATAACACTGTCATGAACACAAGGGTACATACATCCTTTCTGATTGGTGTTTCGGGATACTTAGGATATATTCCCAGAAGTGGGATTGCTGGGTCAAAACCCAATTCCATTTTTACTATTTTTTTTTCTTTCTGTTCTTCAGATTTTTTATTCATTTGATTTTTAGATTCACTTGTTGGTAGGTATGTTTTTGATGCCCTTTTGTTGTTAATAATTTTTATCTTTACCTATTTCTTCTTTTCTTAAAGAATACCTTTCAGCATTTCATGTAATCCTGGTTTGGTGGTGATGAACTATTTTAGCTTTTTCTTGTATGTGAAGTTCTTTATATGACCTTCAATTCTGAATGATAGCTTTGTTGGATAGAGTATTCTTGGTTGTAGGTTCTTGCTATTCATCATATTGAATATTTCCTGCCACTCCCTTCTGGCCTCATAGTTTCTGTTGAGAAATCAGCTGACAGTCGTATGGGTACTCACTTGTAGGTAATTAACTGTTTTTCTCTTGCAGCTTTCAAGATTCTCTCTTTGTCTTTTGCCCTTGGCATTTTAATTATGATGTGTCTTGCTGTGGTCCTCTTTGGATTCCTCTTGTTTGGGGTTCTGTGTGCTTCATGAACTTGTAAGTCTATTTCTTTCACCAGGTAGGAAAAGTTTTCTGTCATTATTTCTTCTAATAGGTTTTCAATATTTTGTTCTCTCTCTTCTTCTGGCACCCAAAAAATTTGGATGTTGGTATGCTTAAAGTTGTCCCAGAGGCTCCTTACATTATCTTCATATTTTTGGATTCTTTTTTCTTTTTGTTTTCCTAGTTGGGTGTTTTATGTTTCCTCATATTTCAGATCTTTGGTTTGATTCTTGAGGTACATTGATCTAAAGTTGAGTTTCTGTATATTCTTTATTTTAGACAGTGTATGCTTAATTTCTGACTGGTCCTTTTCCATTTTTATTTTTATTTGTTTGGCATTCTCAGTAAGGTCTTTGAAGGTCTCTTCAAGTTCTTCAAGTTTCTCAGTGGTTTTCAGAAGACTCTTGAGTAACTTTATAAATATGGTTTTGAACTCTGTGCCATCTGGTAGTTTGCTTTCCTCCATTACTTTCATTCATGACATGTTTCTTTGTCTGTGCATTTTGGCTGCTTCCCTGTGTTGATGGAGTGGGTTTGTGCGGTAGATGACCTATAGGGGCCAGGAGCTCAGCCTCCCTAATCACCTGAGGTGGACACTCTTGGCACACCCCTTTATGGGCTGAGTGCAAAGTCTTGGTGTAGTTAAGCCTTGATTGCTATTGGTACACTGGGAGTAATTGATCTCCAGGCCAACTGGCTGTGAGGACCCACTGTGTTTATAATGGAAGAACTGCTGGGCTGGATACACGCTTATAGTGCAGGCCTTGTTTCAGTGGGGCTTTGGTGTTCACTGAATCTGCCTCCTGAATGTGTCACTTATAGATGTGAGGAGTTGAAATATGGTGTCTCACACTGACCATTAGGTACACTGGCTTCTGGATCTCCAATGGGGTGCAGGGTCAGCCACTGTTTGAGGTTCTTGCTATTCATCACATTGAATATTTCCTGCCACTACAGCAAGAACCACAGTCCTCTCCTTTCTGCTTGGAGCTTGGAGGCTTTGGAGCTGTCTGAACCTGTTTGCAAGTTTGCTAGGTTAAGCTGCAATAGGGGAGGCCATTCATAAGCAAAAGCCTATGAATGGTGCTTGGGTGAGCTTGTAGGTTGTGTGGGGTGGGATCTCAGGGTGTCACAGGGCTAGGGCATGGAAAACAGCGATGGCTATCAGCCTGCTGTTGCCGCGCTTCCAACCATGTCCCCGTGCCCCACATCCCAGTGCAGCAAGCAATAATTCCTATGCAGCGCTGAAAGCAAGCCACCCTCACTTTCTGACCCGATGGCAGACAGTCCAACTTCTCCCCATAGAAGTTTGGGTCCCCCGCATCTCCCCAGAAACTGGATTTCAGAGAAATCGGAAGCTTGTCTCCCTTCTGGTTGAAGAAAGCAATGCCTGCAACCAGCCAGGATTGCGTGCACTGTTACCTCAGCCTCCGCTTTTCAGCGTTTGTGCCCTAAATGCTCTTCTCTTTCCTTCTAGTTGTAGAACTATCACTCAGCCAGCTTTCCCTTGGTTCTGGGTGACAGATGTTTTGTCTTTTAGTTGTAGTTTTAAAATTGTTGTGCAAGGCAGCAGTTTAGGTGTTTAGCTACACTGCCATCTTGGATCTCTCTTCCATTTTTAATTTTTTGAGGCAACTCCATACTCTTTACCACAGTGGATGCACCAGTCTGTATTTCTACACAAAATGCATGAGGACTCCCTTTATTCAGTATCCTCACAGACACTTGTTGTTGTTGGTTTATTGATGGTAGCCATTCTTGCAAGTGTGACGTGATACCTCAATGTAGTTTTTACTTTCATCTCTCTGATGATTAGGGACATTGAGCATTTTTTGTATGTCTATTATCCATCTTTATTTTTTTTTTTAGAGAATTGTTTATTCAGGCCCCTTACCCATTTTGTTATTGGATTGTTTTCCTGGTGTTGAGTTCTATGAGTTCTTTATTTATTTTGGAAATTAACCCCTTATCAGATATATCATTGGCAAATACATTCTCCCATACAGTGAGTTCCTTTTTCATTTTGTTAATTGTTTGTTTTGCTGAGAAAAATCTTTTTAGTTTGATGTAATCTCACTTGTTTATTTTTTCTTTGTTTCCTTTGCCTGAGAAGATATATAGATAAAAATATTGCTATGCAAGATGTCTAAGATTTCATTACCTATATTTTTTCTAGCATTTTTATGGTTTTGTGACTTACATTTAAGTCTTTTATCCATTTTGAATTTATTCTTGTGTATGGTGTAATTTGGTAGTCTAGTGTGGTTTTTTTTTTCTTTCTTTCCTTTTTTGCAAGTGCTTGTCCAATTTTTTCATCACCATTTATGATTGAGACTATCTTCTTTAATTGTATGCTCTTGCCTCCTTGTCAATTATTAATTGATCATATTGACGTGGGCTGATTTATGGGGTCTCTGCTCTGTTCTAGTGATCTGTGTGCTTGTTCCTGTGCTGATACCAGGCTGTTTTGTTTACAGTAGCTTTGTATTATAGTTTGATATCTGGCATTGTGAAAACTACAACTTTGTTCTTTTTTCTCAAGATTGCTGAGGCTATTTGGGGTCTGTTTTGCTTCCATGTACATTTTTAGAATATTTGTTGTAGGTCTATGAAATATGCCACTGGTATTTTAATAGAAATTGCACTGAATATGTAGATTGCTTTGGGAAATATGGACATTTATATTATGCTAATTCGTTGAATCCATGTACATGTATATGCTTCCACTTGTTTGTATTTTCTTTTATTTATTTCTTCAACATCCTATAGTTTTCTGAATACAGGTCTTTTACCTCAATTACGTGTATTCCTAAGCACCTTATTTTGTTTTGTTATTGTTCTAATAGTAAATAAAATTGTTTTCTTAGTTTATTTTTCTGATATTTTATTATTGGCATATTGATTTTGTGTCCTACTACTTTGATGAATTCATTTATTAGATTCTAGTAGTTTTTAGGGTTTTCTATATACAACATCATGCCATCTGTGAATAATGACAGCCTTACTTCCTTCTTTCCAATTTGATTGCCTTTTATTTATTCCTCTTGTATGATTGCAATAGCTAGGATTTCCAGTACTATACTGAATAAGAGTGGTGAAAATGGAAATCCCTGTCTAGTTCTTGATTTTAAGAAAAACAATTTTAGTTTTTGCCCATTAAGTATGATGTTTGCTGTAGATTTTTAATATAATATGGCCTTTATTTATTTATTTTTATTATTTTTTAAAATATATTTTTATTAATTTCAGAGAGGAAGGAGGAAAGAAATAGAAATATCAATGATGAGAGAAAATTATTGATCAGCTGCCTCCTGCATGCCCCACACTAGGGATGGAACTCACAACCCAGGAACATGCCCTGACCAGGAATTGAACTGTGACCTCTGGTACACAGGTTGATTCTCAAACACTGAGCCATGCCAACTGGGCATATGTGGTTTTTATTATGTTGAATTATGGTCCCTCTATTCCTACTTTTTAAAAAATTTTAAAATTATCTTTTAAATAAATCTTTATTGTTCATATTATTACAAATGTTCTCTTTTTCCCCCCCTCCATTGCTCCCCTCCACCAGGTTCCCACCCTACCCTCTGCCCTTTCCCCACCTCCCATTGTCCTCATCCATAGGTGCACAGTTTATGTTCAGTCTCCTCCCACACACTCCACTCTCCTTTTCCCGGAGAATTGTCAGTCTACTCCCTTTCCATACCTCTGATTATATTATATTCAACAGTTAATCTTGTTCATCAGATTTTTTAATTCCCTCTGCCTGCCTTATTGCCCCTTACTTCTTGTTTGGGGGCAGGGCCAGCACTGACTTCCAGTTAGTCAGCATCCAGTCACTACTGGTCATTATGACCCAGGATTTTTATATATTAGTATATCTATATCTATATCTATATCTATATCTATGTCTATGTCTATGTCTATGTCTATGTTTATGTCTATTCTATGTCTATGTCTATGTCTATGTCTATGTCTATGTCTATGTCTACATCTATATCTATCTTATATAGTAAAGAGGTAGTATGCAAATTGACCATCACTCCAACATACAAGATGGCTGCCCCCATGTGGACACAAGATGACCATCACAAGATGGCTAGCAGGGGAGGGCAGTTGTGGGTAATCAGGCCAGCAGGGGAGGGCAGTTGGGAGGGACCAGCCCACAAGAGAGGGCAGTTGGGGTGACCGTCCAGCAGGGGAAGATAGTTGGGAGGGCCAAAGCCTGCAGGGGAGGGCAGTTGGTTGGGAACAGGCCTGTAGGGGAGGGCAGTTTGGGGTGACCAGGCCTGCAAGGGAGGGCAGTTAGAGGCAATCAGGCTGACAGGGGACTAGGTAGGCATCAATCAGGCTGCCAGGGAATAATTAAGGGGTGATCAGGCTGGTAGGCAGAAATGGTTAGGAGCAATCAGGCAGTCAGGTAAGGAATTGGGAGCCAGCAGTCCTGGTGGGATCTGGCCTAAATAGACAGTTGTTCATCCCTCAAGGGGTTCTAGATTGGAAAGGGTGCAGGCTGGGCGGAGGGATATCTCCACCCCTGTGCATGAATTTCGTGTAATGGGCCTCTAGTATATATATAATTTTTGACTCTATTACAGCTTTTCCCCATTCTTCCCACCCTTTGCCCCCCTCCACTCTACCTCTGCCCCTCCCCACATATTGTCTGTGTCCATGTGTTATGAATATATGCATATACTATATTCTCTGGTTGATCTCTTTCCATCTTTCCTTCATCCCTCTGAGATCTGTCAGGCATATATTTGTCCTGTCTAACCTCTTAGGATGTTATGACCTATTTGAAAAGTTTATGGAATTTTCCCATTTGGTTTTGATGAACTTACTTATTTATCAAATGCTTGATGAATAAATAAATAAATAAATGAATTATAACCATTAACATTTCTGGATTAAAAAATAGGTAAAACAATATATATGCTAAATTAATGGTCTTATTTAATTCTGGTATGATGCATTGATTTAAATGTAATGATTTGCCTGCACAAACATATGTCTAAGGTAATCCTAAGATATTGGAAGATCAAATACAATTCCATTACTTCTATTTCCTACAGTGTGTTCAGCCTTATTGATTTGCATTACAGTGATTTTTTATTATGGTTTTTAGAAAATGTTTAATCACTTTTAATAAAAACAAACACATTTAATCCCAGTTACCTCTTCCAAGGCAGAGTGGAGAGAGAATGTCATGGGCAACAATGCCCCTGCCTCCCGATTTCTGAAATGAAATCAAAGATATCTTTATAAAGCATAGAATTGCTTTCAATTGCATTTCTCTTGTCAATATTTCTACCACTTTTCTTCTTTCTTTCATTCAGAACACCTTTAAAAATACCATACTGGAAGGATCAAATTTATAAACAATGGCAAAGTGTTTAAATTTATTTTTAGCTAACCTGGAATTCTTTCCAATGAAACTCATTATATTGTACAAAGATTCATGGAAGAACGGGCCTTCCTTCCCCTGACTGCCAGCACAGCCTTCGCTCCGGCCAGAGTTGCCTTTCTGCCTTTGTTCTGGCCTGGAGCTGCCTTTCCACTTTCCCATGCTGCCCAGAGGTCTGGAGCAGCTGGGGCAGTGTGGTTCCAGCCATTCAAATTAACACATCACCTATGTTAGATTAATTTGCCTACTCACTTTTGATTGGCTTGTGGGTATCACAAAAGTATGGCCAATTTGCATCTTTCTCTTTTATTAGTGTAGACAATGGATATTTACAGCTCAGCTAATAAGTGTTATCTTTTAGATGTTAATGAGAGTAGAGCTCCTGAATAAACACACTGTCCTTTCAGTGCACAGAAAGAATGATGGTCTTGTGAACCCTTAGTTATGAAGTCTTATTCCACAACCAATATAGTATATTAGTAGGTACCACAAATGAAAATTCAGCAACCTCAGTAGTAGGTACCTCTTAGATGGTAGGTTCTGAGGCCCAGAAAGAAATAGAGCCAAGCAAGATATAAACCCTGCTTTCTATTAAGATTTTTTATTATAATTTTTTTCTGATAAAGCTGTAATTGTATTATAAATTCTCAATCAAATCTTAGGTACTATTTTAATGACACATCTGTTTATTTATCCTAGTACATAATTGTAGTTGAAAATTTTGTCATAAAATCCAAGAAGTTCAGAACAAGATGGGGCTACAAAGATAAATTTTAAATCTAGAATTTTATTGGAGGAACATAATGCTAAGGAAGTCTGGTGACTTGGAGGGGTAGAATTAGTCCTCCAACCCAGAGGCCAGCCTACACGGACTAAAAGTTCATATTCACCACCCCTGAAAGCACCCTGAGGTGTATCAGTTATTATATCACTGTAAAACAAATTACCCTATGGCTTAGTAGATTAATGCAACAGAATTTTATTATTTTATCTAACTTTAAGGGCACCAAATCCAGAAGCTTCAGCTTAGCTAGGGGTTCTGGCCCAGGGTCTCTCTTGCAGTAGCAGACAATCTGTTATGCAAGGCTGTGGTATCCTGAAGGCAAGTTGCCAGAGGGTCCACCGCAAGTTGGACCTTGGCGGTGGCCTCAGTTCTGCACTGTGTGTTTTCTGTGGGGGCTGTTTTGGTATCCTCATGATGTAAGAGCTTACTTTCCCCCAAGTGAGTGAAACCAGAGAGAGAAAGTAGCAATGCCTTTATTAATAGTCTGAAATCACACCCTCCTGCCAGATTATTAGAAGTGAGTCACTGAAGCCAGTTCACACTTAATGGAAAGAGGTTAAGCTCCACATCTTGAAGGGAGAATTGTGAACATATTTTCAAACTACTGTGGAGCCTGGTGCCATTTTTAGAAGTAGTTTTTTAATAATTGTTTTAATTTCTTATATGGTTTAATATTTAGGCTTTCAACCTTTTCAGCCAACTTTACTTTTCCCATAAACCATCTATTCTTTTCATATTTAGAAAAATTTTAATAACGTAAATTATTGAACACTATATTGTGCCAGGTACTGCAAATATACTTTCATATGAATATACCAATTAACATTTATCAAAAATCCATGTTTTCAAGACTAATATTAGTTAAATTTTGCAAGCCTAAGAGAAATTAAGGTCACACAAAGAATAGAGTTGTACATCATAACTCATTATTATTTTAATGTCTTTTCCATATATTTGGATATAGACCTTTCCTGTAGAAAATTCTGTGTATATATTTCCCCCTTTTAAAGTATAAATACATATTATTCTGATCATTTTAAAAAACAGTTGAATTTATTTACTCATTCTACTCATGTTTTTCTGAATTATTCCTTTCCCTTTAATCATTATCTCTAGAGGCCTGGTGCACAAAATTCATGCATAAGTAGGGTCCCTAGACCTGACCAGCAATCATAGCCAATCTGGGCCTTCCTTTCCCTGGCTGCTGGCTGCTGGTGGGGGCCTTCCTTCATTACACACTTCCCCCTAGTGGTCAGTGCACTTCATAGTAAGCGGTCAAACTCCTGAGAGGACAATTTTCTTATTAGCCTTTTATTATAATATATAGGATTCTTCTTCCTCTCATTGGACTTCTCTACTTTCTTTCCTGTCCCCTTTAACAGAGGCTGGTTAACTCAAGTAACTTTATCCTCACTGACCATCACTCCTCCCCTTGCTCTTCTTTTCCTTTCTCAGCTTTAAGACTGACCCAAGGGAATCTTAGGAGGGAGAACCAAGAATGTCTTTTCTTCTTTCACCAAAGTATTGGTACAATCACACCTCTGTTCTTTTAACCTCTTCATCTTGTGACAGATATTTCATTCCATTTTGGAACTGTTGTTTTTCTGTTTCTTTAAGATTTAGCCATCTTCCATGTAGCTAAAAATAATTAGTATATTACTATTGTTTTCTTCTGCTTTCTCATCACCATCTAGTAGGCTCTGCATCAAAGTCACCTAGGACAACCAGTTTCTTCATCTCCACCCAGCAGGCACTATTTTTGTGGCCAATGTTAATTCACCTTTACATTTCTTGCCAACAAGATTCTAAAGCCTTCTCTTAGTTTTTGTCTTTTTCATTTTCCAAAACCCCAAGAAAGTATAATTATTTCATTCAGCATTTTTTAAAATTCAATTTCTTTATTATATTTTCCACAAAATAATGATCTTGTGTTATTTTTCACTATGAAGGGCCTCAGCCCCTTAGAGAAGATTCTCTCTCTCTCCTCCTCTTTCCCAACTCTTTGTCTAACTCTTTTTTCTCTCATTGCTTTCACCTTTACAAAAAAATAACAAAAAAACTAACCATCGTTAATGCTTGAATATTAACATAGAAATATATTTGATGCATGTCCTACTGTGTATGAGTCTGATTCAGTGCATGGTGAAAAACTAGCTGACCAGGATTTAAGAGATTAGCTGGCCTGGTCCCTGATTTTATGACATTCAGGACAGATGCTGGCTCATTACCTTAAAAATTCTACAAATGGCAAGAGCATAAGCCCCTTGAATAGCCCATTTTAGTTTATCACTCTGTTGAGAGGTGCAGGTACAAAAAGCTTCAGTTTCATAAAAAAGCTTGAGTTGATAAATGGAAATTACTGTATTTTTTCTACTCATTTAAATTAAATTTTATAAATGCAGCACAGAAAGCATCAAGGCTGAATGTGTGTGCTGTATTGTGTGTTTGTTAGAAATGTTCCAAATTTGAAGATGCAATTTCCTCCATCATCTGGAAAGATGCAGCATGTGGGCTTAATGAAACCCAGGGTCTTTATGCAGTTTCTCCATAAAGAATTGCCTGTGAAGGAAGCTCAGTTCAAAAATCAAAGAATCCCATCAGTATTGATATAATATAGAGTGCTGAATACAATACCTGATAGGGAACTCTAAGTGAGAATAAGAGTTGGTTTTAGGAAAGTCACTTAACGCAATTGTTCTGGGTTACACTGAGAACTCAATCGGAATCAGCAGTGACTGATCTTTTCTTGAGGGAGAAGAGAATGTCTCTTTAATGGACCCACTTTAACAATGAATACCCAGATAACAAGCTGTTTCTGTTGCATTTTTTTCACTTGTTCCAAGCTGTCCAAATAATAATAATAATAATAATAATAATAATAATAAAAAATACTGTGTTTAAAGACATATATATTTTCCCATCTGTATTGCACCTGGCTCCATTCAGATTAAAATTTCAAAGATAAACTAGAGAAACATAAAAGAATTGAAATTGAAAATAAAGGAATTCTTATGTTGTGAAAGAATTTCTAACCTTTTTCAGTCATGTAGGTAACTGGTTTATACAACTCTTCCCATCCCCATAGATCTGTGAAAATGTGGTTATTTAGATGTGGTTATTTGGGTTCCCAGGACTATGACTTCATATCTCAGTTGGTTTTTCCTTTGTGAAGATGCTGCTCTGATAACAGCACAGGCCTCCATCATAGGGCCAAGGTGGGAGATATTTGACCATCTGGAAATAGTCAGCCAAGAAAGGTTCTAGAATAGCTGTGTTCCAGTATTCTGAGTTTGGGCACAGCAGGTTTCTAGATGATTGAGGCAAAGTTCTTTGAGCAGCCCCAGTTTTCCTTGGGGCACATAGTATCTTCACTTTTTATGCTCTCATGCAAGTGTTCTCAAGCTGTGGTCTGCAGACAGGTGATTTAATTTTATGACACTGTCTATACTCATATATGACTTCAATTAATTATTCTACCTTCTATTTTGTGCTCACTTATTGTTTGGGTTTGGTTTATTTTTATAGTATTAATTGGGAGCAGGTGGTCTACAGGGGTCTTTTGCTTCATCCAATTATAAAAGACACTAAAAAAGTTTGAGACCATCTGACCTTCCAGGGAAAAGCAATGTAATTTTAAGGGAACATTTTTTCCTCCTTTGGCCTTAATGAATGTTTCATGTAATGGCAGGACCTATCACAACATTCTTTGCGGGTCTTTTCTTTGTTCTGGGCTAAAGACTCCAGCATGTCCACAGACATCTCGCTCTAATTTCTGTTTTGCTTAAGGTCCAGGAAACCCAAGAGAAGAAGCTTGAATTTTATCTATACTTAACATTCAGGTATGTGGTGATATATGTGTAGAAAGGGATAATGAAAGAAGTCAGACACAGGGGGGAATAATTAAACCCTTAAGAGGGAAATTCCTATAAATGGGAAGATGTTCCCTATAGCTGAGTGTCATTATCCTTTTGTGCACCCTGTGAGAATAATATGGCTCTCCCAAATCACTCACCTTCTGGAATGGCTGCACTCTGAGGAGAAATGTAATTGGTAAAATTTGGTGTGGGGAGGACAGCATTGCTCCTCTGTTGGGAACCTTCTGTCTTCCCAGAATACTGGGTAGTAAACTTGAAAAAGTTTGAACAGTGTACAAGTAACTCTACTAAAGGGCCATCTCTAAAAGAACTGGACAGGAGAAAAGGAAGTTCTCCCCTGCAGGATGAAGAGAGAGATAAGTGGCTGAGTCCAGGTTGCAGGCAGAAATGGAGGTTAGAGGACCAGTGGCAGAAATAACAGGTGCTCCCAAGGAGTGAGGCAATCCTAGAATTGAAGGAGGCAGCAGCTGCAATGTGGACAGCAGTGGGCAGCTTTTTGCAGTAAAGCCATCAGAGCAGGCATTCTCAACACTGGTGCACTTCAGAAACATTTGAGGAGCTTTTACAAACCCCTGATGGAACCTGTGCTGAAAAATATTAATAAGAGAGAAGAACGTGGACTGAAGTATTTGGAAAAACTTCGTGAGGATAGAACTGAGTCAGAAAAAGGTGAAACAATGAACTAACTTTGGGTTCATGGTACAGAGTTATAGATAACAATTTTTATAAAAAGAGAGAATGTTACAGAAAACCAGAGAACCAAACAATACTTAGAGAAATGGAGTTACATTTATTATGTGTGGGTCCAGAGGAAAATCTCTCTCAAATTTTGGGGCCCAACATGGAGGAATTTTCACTATTTACATGTTTTTACCTTCTTTGTCTCCCAAATATGGGTTGTTTCCAGCCTCCTTTGCAAGTTCTTAAAGAGCCCCTATGTGCTGGGGCCTTGAGACCTCAACCAAAGGCTTGGCCTGGTGCCAGCACTGATAATTTTTTCTGGGGAAGGTTTAATGGCCTCTCTGAAGTGGGAGTAGTCTTATTTTTCTTATTATTTAAGCAAGCAAGCATTTACAGAAGCCAAATAGCAGGGTTAAAATTTCAAACAGCAGTTTTTATATAAGATGGATGCTTCAAGAAGGCCAGATTCTTGGTATGAAAAGTTCTCAGTGGAGAAGAAATAAATGGGAAAAGTGGGGTGAGGTTCTGATTAAATAGTTTCTATGGTCTGTGGGAAATTACTTGTGGTTGTTGGGTCACATCAGAACATTATAAAATTAGGTTTTCAGAAAAATTGTTCAACTGGATATGAATAGTCTGGAAGGAGAAGATAAGCCATGAGTCCAAGAGACCAGAATGTCTCTTAGAAGCATAGTCAGGATGTAAGGTAAGAGGCTTTGGACCAAGGTGGTGTGATGGGAAGTCAGAGGAGCATGAGATATCATGTAACTTTTTCTCTGCCAAATCCAGATCTCTAGAGTTAGGATACTAGTGTCAAAGCCTACATATATTTTTAAGTTCCACTACTGATTCTAATGTGTATCTAGTTAAAAACCCTAAGTCTAGTCCTAAATACTCCATTTAGAAATGAGACAATACAGATTCATATGAAGCAACCTGCTTAGGATCATGTAACCTGTCAGGGGAAGGCTTCAGAATAGATCCCAGGTTTCTTGATTCAATATAATGCTTTCAAGGTCTCAGTAAATAAGAAGGGCAGAAGCTAAACTTAAAGGAACAATTATTCAACCATTCCATTAAACTAGGAAGTACTAATCACTTTTCCATGTGTAATCTGGAATCATGAAAAATCAAAACATTCATCCATTCATTGATTTTGTTAATGAAAGAATGCCCAACCTAAGAAAAAAATCCCATAAGAGTTTGTTTGAGCCAATTTGAGGACAACTGCTAGAAGGCAAAATCTCAATGGAATGATAAAATGCTCCAAAGAATGGCAGTTTTGCAGCTTATTCATAGATTAAAATTAAAGGAGAAAAAAGTAGGATTACATGAAATCCACTGATGGTAGATTAAGGGGATGGAAGAAAGCAAAGCAGAGAAATCTCTGGAATTGGATAAAGAGTAAAATGAAGAGATACATAATTCTTTTACATTGATAGGTACAGGATAGTTAATAGTTAACATTTACAGCACATAAAGAACAGTATTTAGGGAATAAGATAACAATGAGGGATTCTATGGCCTCCTGATCTGGTGAGAGTGCCTTGAGAGGTCTGGAAAATAAGATTACTGTGACATTTTAAAGTTGTGTTATGTTCGATGCAAAAAGGCTCACTTAAGAAAAATACTGGCCTTTGTCAAGGAAAGCCACTAATAACTCACCATGACCTTCTTTTAGGAAATTTTCTATTCAGACCATCCTAGTGTTGTCAATGTTGAGATTTTGGGTTTCCCGGGATAGAAATCAAGAGGAACCACCAGAGAAATTTCCAGACAGATTTTATTAAGCTTATGCTTGAGCACAAAGGAGGCAGCACCAAGGAAAGGAAGGTCCTCTAGACTGGCTCTAAGGCTGGATCTGCTTTACAGCTTTTTTAAAACGGTGGGCTTACAGAATTTTTTATTTCAGGATTGGGTGACTCCCTTTTTAAGCTGCATTGTCTGCTGATTATGTTCACACTTGCACTATGGGGGCAAGGTGGCAGTGTAGTTCAGTAGTGCCAACCCAGGAAGGTTGTAAAGAGTCAAACTGCACATATGGGACAGCAGTTTTCAACATCTACAGGTGAAGTATGGTTAGCAATTTTAACCATACTGTTTTAATTTTAACTACTGTTTGAATTTTAACCTTGCAATTCTGGCTGCTGCACTCACTTACTTGCTTAAACAATAGGATAGTTACCTCAGCTTCCATATTGAAACCTGGAAGCTAAGGCAATTTTTCTGTGCCTCTGGACCAGGACTACAGGAGATTGATTCCCATTGACTCAGTAGCTCCAGGACTTGAAACTGCAGATAACCTTTAGAGATTAAGTTTGCTCAGTTCTGCTTCTGTACTATCTGCTATCACAAAATAGGTCCACATTCAGGGAACGACCCTGTGGGCTGTTCCCAGCCTTTGGAATTTAGAATTTAGAACAAAGGAAATTTTTTTTGTGGTTTAGACCTTTAAAAGGACTGCCTATACCTGGAACAGTGTGGTCGTGAGTGTGGGCTCCACCTGCATGTGGAGCTCTCACGGCCATCCTGGCCAGTTCAATAAATTCTTGCCTGCTTTTTTTTTTTTTAATATTTGTAATTTATTTTTTACAGAAGAAGAGAGATGAATAGAGAGTTAGAAACATTGATGAGAAAGAATCATCAATCAGCTGCCTCTTGCATACCCCCTACTGGGGATGTGCCCACAACCAAGGTACACGCCCTTGCCCAGAATCAAACCTGGGACCTTTCAGTTTGACATTGAGCCAAACTGGCTTTGGCTTGCTTGCTTTTTTTAATCTATTAGTAGCCTCTGGTAGTCTTATTTTGACTCCAGGTTTCGACCCCACAACACAGGGAGGCAGGACGTTTAAAGAGAGATACAATGAGCCACCTCTGTGTTTTTTAGTAGAAAGTGGAGGGGTGTTGTTGATATGGAATTTTTGGACTGGAACCCAGATTCTTTGTCCACTGGAGTGGAAGAATGAATCCACAAACAGAAGGTAGTATAGCAAAGGTGGAAATTTGTTGAAGAACAAGTATAGACTCCCACATGAGGAAAGGGACAGATTTTCACAGCACAGACTCCTATGTGAGGAGAGTGAAAGAGTCCCACCAACTTCCTGTTTCCACAGTTTATAAAGGCTGCATTTCATATGCCCTGATATCCCCTCTGATTGGTCGATATTCTCTTTCAAATTGGTTACTATAGTAATTCCTGAGACACTCTTCCCTCATTGTCCTCCTATTCCCTCTGGGCTTTCTTTCTCCTCTATTTTGTAAATATAGATTTTTTTTTTTTTTTTTTTTTTTTTTTGCTACTTCCAGTTCCCTTGTGTTATGGGAATGTAACTAAACTTGGCTTCCTTGTGTTATGGAAATGTAACTTCTTCCAGTCTGTAGCCCTATATTTTTCCATAGATCCCAATTCTAAAAATTCACTAAGTCTGCCTATATTTCCTAAAATTTCAGTTTCAGTGTCATTATCACCATCAGCTTATCTGGTGTTCCTTCTGGCCACCTGGTCTTAACTTGGCTTACTGGCTACTGGGTATTTTCCATTCCAGGCCCAAATCCCTCTGCTATCTCACAATGTGCTTATTTTTGGTCTCTCAGTTTATAGAATCCACCATGCAGGCCTCCTCTTAGCTTGTCAGGTTTAGTAAATGGCCCCTTTTTAGTCCACAATTTGTTCAACAAATATTAATTGAGCACCCAATGTGTGTTTGGCATTTTTCTAGGTGTTATAGGTAAACAAAGAGCCATTCAATTACAATGTAGAGTCATAAGTTCCCTGATAGAGTTTGCACAGATTGTACAGGAATATAATTTATCCCAAACAAGGCCCAGACCTCAGAGGAGGCTTTGTAGATAAGTCTATGGCTTAGCTGAGTTCTGAAGACCAGTTAAAATTAGGTGAAGTTTGGGTGGAGAAAATTTGGATTGGAGAAAATAATTTCAGTATAGAACGTCAAGTATGCAAGGACCTCTTTAACCACCAATAATTTAAATACCTTAAACATTACACATCCATTGCAATGGTCATAATTTGGGACCTTATGTATTTTAGCAGTCTTATCTTTTTCTTCATTAGACTACATGCAGAGAATACTCTAAACCTATCACAATCTATCAGTTAAGAGAGTTATTTTGTAGGACTGTGAGACCTAGAATAGAGGTCTTTCCATTAAATATTTATCATCCTAGCCTCCAAATTTCTTCATTACATTCCCCTAAGCAAAATACCTAGATAATCCCTGTTATCTTGTGTATTGTGCAGCACACTTCTTTTGTTATGCATGAAACATAAGTATAATTAGCTAAGAATCCCTTAGAGGTCAATTTTAAATGAAACCACATTTAACTACAAGGAATTCTTTTATTCCCCAAGATGATGCTAACTTTCTAACTCACTATGTGAAATATGTCAAATCTCTGCAAAGTAAACCCATCTAAAATGAAATGGTAGCCCTAACTGGTTTGGCTCAATGGACAGAGCATCGGCTTGGGGACTGAAGGGTCCCAGGTTAGATTCCAGTCAAGGGCATGTATCTAGGTTGTAGGCACATACCCAGCAGGAGGCAGCTGATTGATGTTTCTAACTCTCTATTCATCTCCCTTCCTCTCTGTAAAAATCTATAAAATATATTTTAAAAAATAAATAAATAAGATTAAATGGTATACAATAGTTTATCAACCCCTCCAAATATAGGGGAAAAAAAAGAAAGCCCTAGCTAATTTGCTCAGTGGATGGAGCATCAGACTACAGACTAAAGGGTCCTGGGTTTGATTCCAGTCAAGGGCACATGCCTAGGTTGTGGGTTAGATCCCTAGTGTGGAGCT
The DNA here is from genome assembly GCF_014108245.1 of Pipistrellus kuhlii. NCBI lineage: Eukaryota > Metazoa > Chordata > Mammalia > Chiroptera > Vespertilionidae > Pipistrellus > Pipistrellus kuhlii. The sequence goes on from NW_023425515.1 coordinate 98,959,112, forward strand.
TGCAGGAGGAAGCCAATTGATGATTCTCTCTCATCATTGATGTTTCAATCTCTCTCTCCCTCTTTTTTCCTCTCTGAAATCAATAAAAATATATTAAAAAAAAAAAGAAAACAAAACAAAACAAACAAAAAGAAAGTTAAGCCCAAAGGGCTAAAGAATCCATAAAATTAAACCAAATACAAGCATGGCAATCAGTTCTGGACTTGCTGAGTTTCTTTTTATTTTATTTTATTTTATTTTATTTTATTTTATTGATTTTGTACAGAGAGGAAGGGAGATAGAGAGTTAGAAACATCGATGAGGCTTGAAGATGGCGACCGAACAGTCGGACTTGTTCTGACTCTGGTCCCAGAACAGACAAAAGTAGCGTCTGAGCAGCTCAGGGAATGTTGATTGGCAGCTGAGGGGCAGCGGAGTTCTCAAGGAAGGTAGGGAGCTGTCCGCTGGACAGGATTTCCTGGCCTGGTGGCCAGCACTGCCACGGTGGCGGAGGTGGTGGTGAGCTGAGGGCTGCGGCGAGCGGAGGGCTGCGGCTTGGGGGCTCCGCCACCTTACCAGGAAAGGAGTAGCTTCTCTGAGGCCTGGAAAACCCCAGTGGAGAGGTCCATCGAGCAGCTGAGAAGCCCGAATCAGCGCAGACACGTGGATTCAAGGGAGCTCTTCGGTCACCCACGGAAAGGAGAAGGAACACCACATAACCAGACATCCTGAAAAGAGAGGCCATGGGGAGACAAAAACATAGTCCGCACGTGAAAGAAAAGCAGGCATCACCAGAAAAGGAAGTTAACGAGTCAGAGGCAAGCAGCCTGTCAGAGCAAGAATTCAGAGTAATGATCATAGGATGGCTAAAAAGAATGGAAGAGAAATTTGACAATAGCCAAGAAGAAATGAGGAAGAACCATGAGGAACTGAAGAAGAACCAAGAAGAAATGAAAAATGACATCGCTACCATGAAGAACTCAATAGAAAGCATCAAGAGTAGACTAGATGAAGCAGAGGACCGCATCAGTGAGCTAGAAGATAAGATGGAAAAAAATACCCAAGTAGAGCAACTTCTAGAAAAAAAGATTAAAAAGTAGGAGGAGAGTCTACGGGAGCTTTGGGACAATACAAAACAAAATAATATTCGAATAATAGGGGTTCCAGAAGGAAAGGAAACTGAGGTAGACATGGAAAAAGTATTTCAAGAAATAATGACAGAAAACTTTCCTGAAATAGAGAAGAAAAAAACCACACAAATCCAAGATGCTCGCAGAGTCCCAAGCAAAATGAATCCCAGAAGACAGACTCCATGGCACATTATAATTAAATTGGCAAACAACATCGACAAAGTAAGAATCTTAAAAGCAGCCAGAGAGAGACAGAAAGTTACATACAAAGGAACCCCCATCAGACTAGCAACTGATTTCTCAACAGAAACTTATCAGGCCAGAAGGGAATGGGATGAAATATAAGGTCATGCAAAGTAAGGGTCTGAATCCAAGAATACTGTACCCAGCAAGGCTATCAATCAAAACTGAAGGGGAAATCAGGAGCTTCACAGACAAAAAAAGACTGAAGGAATTTATCTCCACCAAACCAGCAATGCAAGAAATGCTAAAGGGTCTACTGTAAAAATAAAGAAATAAGAAGTGAAGAAGGAACACGGGTATAGAATAAAAATGGCATCAAATGAGCACCTATCAATAATAACCTTAAATGTAAATGGATTAAATGCTCCAATCAAAAGACATAGGGTAACAGATTGGATAAGAAAACAAGACCCATACATCTGTTGTCTACAAGAAACCCACCTCAGAAAAAGAGATGCACACAGAATGAGGGTGAAGGGATGGAAAAAAGTTTTCCAGGCAAATGGAAATGAAAAAAAAGCTGGGATAGCAATACTTATATCTGACAAATTAGATCTCAGAGTGAAGGACATAATAAGAGATAGTGAAGGCCACTTCATAATACAATACTAAAGGGAACAATCCAACAAGAAGAAATAACCCTGGTAAATATATATGCACCCAATACAGGAGCAACCAAATACATTAAAAAACTGCTGGAGGACATAAAGAGAGAGATTAATAGCAATACAATCATAGTAGGAGATTTTAACACCCCACTGTCACCCTTCAACAAATCATCTAAACAAAAAATCAGCAAAGAAATATCAACCTTAAATGACTCACTAGACCAGATGGAATTAATTGACATCTTCAGAAAACTGCACACCAAAGCCACATAATATACATTCTTCTCAAGTGCACATGGGACATTCTCAAAGATAGATCACATTTCGGGACATAGGCAAAGTCTCTTCAAATTCAAGAAGATAGAAATCATATCAAGTATCTTCTCAGACCATAATGGCATAAAACTGGAAATTAACTACAATAAAAATAATCCAAAGAAATCAAACACATGGAGACTAAACAGCATGCTATTAAACAAGGATTGGGTTACCAGAGAAATCAAGGAAGAAATTAAAAACATCCTGGAAACAAATGACAATGAAAACACAACAATCCAAAATCTATGGGACACAGCAAAAGCAGTTTTGAGAGGGAAGTTCATATCCTTACAAGCCTATTGCAAATAACTAGAAAAAAGGGTAACAGATGATCTAACTCTACAACTCAAAGAGTTAGAAAAGGAGCAACAAGAAAAGCCCAGTGTAAGCAGAAGGAAGGAAATATCAAAAATCAGAGCACAGATAAACGACATAGAGACCAAAAAAAAAAATACATAAGATCAACAAAAAAGAGCTGGTTCTTTGAAAGGATATACAAGATTGATGAACCTCTAGCCAGGCTAACCAAGAAACAAAGAGAGAGGACTCAAATAAACAAAATCAGAAATGAAAGAGGTGAAATAACAACAGACCCCACCGAAATACAACAGATTGTTACAAAATACTACGAACAACTCTATGCCAACAAACTGAACAACCTGGAGGAAATGGACATATTCCTAGAAAAATACAAACTTCCAAAACTCAATCAGGAAGAATCTAAAAATCTCAATAGACCAGTGTCTTGGGAAGAAATTGAAACAGTCATCAAAAAGCTTCCAGCAAACAAAAGCCCAGGGCCAGATGGCTTCACAGGAGAGTTTTACCAAACATTCAAGGAAGAACTAAAACCTATCCTCCTCAGACTATACAAAAAAATCAAAGAGGAAGGAACACTTCCAAACTCCTTCTATGAAGCCAGCATCACCCTAATACCAAAACCAGATAAAGACAACTCAATGAAAAAGAATTACAGGCCAATATCCCTCATGAACATAGATGCCAAAATCCTCAACAAAATTCTAGCAAATCGTCTCCAGAAGAACATCATAAAGATCATACACCATGACCAAGTAGGATTTATTCCAGGAATGCAACGATGGTACAATATCCGCAAATCAATAAATGTGATACATCACATAAACAAATTGAAAGATAAAAATCATATAGTCATATCAATTGATGCATAAAAAGCATTTGATAAAATCCAACACCCTTTCCTGATAAAAACTCTTAACAAGGTGGGAGTACAAGGATCATACCTCAAAATAATACAAGCCATATATGATAAACCCACTGCCAACATTATACTCAATGGGCAAAAACTAAAACCATTCCCTCTAAGAACAGGAACAAGACAAGGATGCCCACTCTCTCCACTCCTGTTTGACATAGTACTGGAAGTACTAGCCATTGCAATTAGACAAGAGGAGGAAATAAAAGGCATCCAAATTGGAAAAGAAGAAGTAAAGTTATCCTTATTTGCAGATGACATGATACTGTACATAAAAAACCCAAAAGACTCCATTAAAAAACTAATTGACTTAATAAATGAATTTGGCAATGTAGCAGGATACAAAATTAATGCCAAGAAATCCATGGCATTTCTATACACCAACAGTGAAACTACAGAAACAGAGACTAAAAAAGCAATTCCATTTATCATCGCACCAAAAATATTAAGATACCTAGGAATAAATTTAACTAAGGAAGTAAAGGACCTATATGCAGAAAACTACACGACTCTGAAAAAAGAGATAGAGGAAGATGTAAGGAGATGGAAGAATGTACCATGTTCATGGATTGGTAGAATTTACATAATCAAAATGTCCATACTTCCTAAAGCAACCTATAGGTTCAATGCCCTCCCCATTAAAATACCAATGGCATATTTCACTGACCTAGAAAGAACTCTCCAAAAGTTCATTTGGAACAATAAAAGACCCCGAATAGCCACAGCAATCCTGAGAAAGAAGGGTAAAGTAGGAGGGATCTCAATACCAGACTTCAAACTGTATTACAAAGCCACTGTTCTCAAAACAGCCTGGTACTGGCACAAGAACAGACATATAGATCAATGGAATAGAATTGAGAACCCAGATATCAACCCAAATCACTATGCTCAATTAATATTTGACAAAGGAGGCATGAATATACAATGGAGTCAAGACAGTTTCTTCAATAAATGGTGTTGGGAAAATTGGGCAGACACATGCAAAAGAATGAAACTAGATAACCAACTTACAACATACACAAAAATAAACTCAAAATGGATGCAGGACTTAAACATCAGACGGGAAACCATAAAAATACTAGAAGCATCCACAGGCAGCAAAATCTCAGACGTATGCCAAAAGAACTTCACTGATACTGCCCCTAGGGCAATGGAAGCTAAAGAGAAAATAAACAAATAGGACTACATCAAAATAAAAAGCTTTTTTACAGCAAAAGAAACCATCAACAAAACAACAAGAAAGCCCACCGTGTGGGAGAACATATTTGCTAATAACACCACTGATAAAGGTTTAATCTCCAACATCTACAGACAGCTGATACAACTAAATAAAAGGAAGGTGAATGATCCAATTAAGAAATGGGCAATGGACCTAAATAGAATATTTTCAAAAGAAGACAGAAGGAAGGCCAAAAGGCACATGAAAACATGCTCAAAGTCACTAATTATCCAAGAGATGCAAATCAAAACAACAATGCGGTACCATCTCACACCTGTCAGAATGGCCAACATCAACAAATCAACAAACGACAAGTGTTGGCGAGGTTGCGGAGAAAAAGGAACCCTCGTGCACTGCTGGTGGGAATGCAGACTGGTGCAACCACTGTGGAGAACAGTGTGGAGTTTCCTCAAAAAACTGAAAATGGAACTCCCATTTGATCCAGTAATCCCACTCCTAGAAACTAGAAAATCCCAATCAGAAAGGATATATGCACCCCTATGTTCATAGCAGCACAATCTACAATAGCCAGAATTTGGAAACATTCTAGGTGCCTGTCAGCAGATGATTGGATCCAAAAACCATGGTACATCTACACAATGGAATACTATGCTGCCATAAAAAAGAAGGAATTCTCATCATTTGCAGCAACCTGGACGGAATTGGAGAACATCATGCTGAGTGAAATAAGCCAATCAATGAAAGAGAAACACCACATGACCTCACTCATTTGTGGATAATAAAGATCATTATAAACTGATGAACCAAAAGATAGATACAGAGACAGTAAAGCAACAAGCAGATTGTCAAATTTCAGTGGGGAGGGGAGGAGGATCTGGGGGAGATAATAGATCAACTGAAGGACTTGTATACATGCATATAAGTACAACCAATGGACATAAAGCTCTGGGGAGGGAGGGGGGGAAAATAAATAAAAAGAAAAAAAAAAAAGAAAAAAAAATTCATCCACCTACAGCCCAAATTCTTCTCGTATTTTGCCAGCTGGTCTTTATTAGCTACAAACTGGGTGATTATTTCTGCTTCATGAGATCCCTTAAACTCAAAAATAAAATGAAATGTAAAAACGTTCCAGGCTGATCGATGGAGGTGACTGCAATGAGAAAGCCACAGAAGTCCCTCTGCGCCTTTCACCGGGCTGGGCCAGTTCTACCCGGGACAGTTTCCACAGCAAAAACAAACCAGCCTGCGAGCGCCCAGGAAGCAGGATCGGCGTCTCTGAAAGCCAAACCTCACCGAGAAAAACATTAAAAATGTAGATGGCATGGCTGCCTAGGTTTTGTTCTCCCTTCAGCTTCATGGCACCTACTCGTTTGTTGGCAGCATCCAGACAGAACAGATGTGTTAAAGCTTTATATTTACTAAGTGATTTCATCAGCTCCTCGCCTCCCTGTCTGCCTCCGTCCCCCTCCCAGTTTATTCTGTGAAGAGTGTTTGACTTTCAGTAAGGGTTCAGTACATGTTGATGATGACATTACTGTCATTATCTGCAAACAGAAAATTATGCTCACATATGTAATACCTTAATCAATAAAGAAATTTTTAAAATAAATAAAAATAAAAAACGTCCAGCTAAACAAAAAAAAAAGAAAAAGAAAAAGAAACATCGATGAGAGAGAGAGTCATCGATCAGCTGCTTCTTGCGCACTCCCTACTGGGGATATGCCCACAACCCAGGTACATGCCCTTGACCGGAATCGAACCTGGGACCCTTCAGTCCCCAAGCCGATGCTCTATCCATTGAGCCAAACCGGTCTCGGCTGGATTTGCTGAGTTTCTAAGCAAGATGCTCTGTGTTCTCTGGAAATAGTGATTTGCTAAAAGAAATCAAGTAAGCAGTAATTTTTCATTTCTAGTATTTCTTTGGTTGCCTATGTAATTTATTTTAGTCCTAAAGCCCTCTGTTTCCCAAATAATTGTGTTAAGAAGAAAGAGTAAGTGGTCACAGAACCTCCATATAGCAGGTAACCATTACATACTACTACAGACTGAATCCTGTCTCCTTTCCCCCCTCCAACAACAAATTCATATGTTGAAGCTTTAATCCCCATTTGATGGTACTTGAAGATGGGGCCTTTGGGAAGTTATCAGAGTGGTGTCCCTGTGATAGGATTAGTGCCCTTATAAGAAGAGGCACCTGGGAGTTTGCTCTCATATAGCATGAAACTGGCCTTCTGCAAGCCATGAAGAGAGATATCACCAGAACGTGACCATGATCTTGGTCACCTAGCCTCCAAAACTGTGATAAAGAAATCTCAGTTTTTGAAGCTACACACTCTATGGTATTTTGTTATGACTGACTAAGGCACAAATGTATTGAATGAAGCAGTGAATGGCCATTGATTTGATAACTGTATAGGCTCCAAATATATGACAAATAACCTTGGAATCATAAAGGATGAGTGGGACATAGGCAATAATTCTTTTCTGTACTCCACCTAGCAACCTCATTTCAGTATCATACTTCCCATGCTGGTAGGCCATGGCCCCCAACATATGCCACATGTGTCCAGGGCTTAGACAGCTGATCCCTTCTCAAAAGCACTATTTCTGTGTTTTTCTAAGCTAGTCATTATATGGAGAAGGCAGTTTCTTGTCAACATCTTAGAGTTTGGCACTAATTAGCAATAGTTCTCAACAAGTACAAGTCAGTGACTGAACTTTATTTTTAGAGACTCCTACATTGCATTCTATAAATATAGAAAATTATATATACACTAGAGGCCTAGTGCACAAAATTCATGCACAGAGGGGTTGTCCTGGAGGATTGGGCCTAAATGGGCAGTTAGTCATCCCTCTTACAATCCAGGACTGCTGGCTCCCAACTGTTCACCTGCTTGCCTTCCTGATTGCTCCTAATCACTTCTGACTGCCAGCCTGATCACCCCCTAACCACTTCCCTGCCAGCCTTATTGATGCCTAACTGCTCCCCTGTCAATCTGTTTGCCCCTAGCTGCTCTCCCCTATAGGCCTGGTCCCCTCCAACTACTCTCCCCTGCAAACCTGGTCCCCCCTAACTGCCCTTTCCTGCAGGCTTGATCACCCCCAACTTCTCTTCCTTGCATTCTGGTCCCTCCAAACTACCCTCTCCTGCTGGCCATCTTGTGTCCATATGGGGGCATGCATCTTTGACCACATGGGGGCATCCTTCTTGTCTTTGGAGTGATGTTCAATTTGCATATTACTCTTTTATTAGGTAGAGGGATATACGCCTGGTCACAGGTGGGGGCCAGCTGGTTTGCCCTGAAGGGTATCCTGGATCAGGGTGGGGGTTCACTTGAGACATGGGGTGGCTTGGGCAAGGGGTCTGTGGTGGTTTGCAGGCTAGCCACACACCCCTTGACCCTAGTGGAGGTAACTGGGATTTATTTATCTTTTATAATTGAAACTTTGTAGCCTGGAGTGGACCCAAGTCTCCTGCTCACTCCGTGGCTACAGCCATTTTTATTGGGATTTATTTATCTTCTATGATATAATTGAAATTTTGTAGCCTTGAGTGTAGTCCAAAGCCAGCCAGGGTGTATGGAAAGCTTGGCTTCCTCCATGGCCAGGGGAAACTCAAGCCTCCTGCTCTCTTCAGCTCATTGGCTTCCACCGTTTTTGTTAGAGTTTATTTATCTTCTATAATTAAAAATTTGTAGCCTTGAGTGGAGTCCAAAGCAGGCCAAGATGTGCAATAAGCTTGGCTTCCTCCATTACCAGGGAAACCCAAACCTCCTGCTTGTCCATTGCCACAGCCATCTTGGTTGGGTTAATTTGCATATTAGCTCCTGATTGGCTGGTTGACATAGCTGGTGGGTGTAGTGGAGAGATGGTCAATTTGCATATTATTTTATTGCATAGGACTAGAGGCCCGGTGCATGGATTTGTGCACTGGTGGGGTCCCTCAGCCTGGCCTGTGCCCTCTCACAATCTGGGACTCCTCAGGATATGTCAGACTGCTTGCAGTCTGACATCCCCCAAGAGATGTAGTAGTGCACAAAGTGTCAGGCAGCCAGGGAGGAAACCAAGCCTGGGCCAGAGCCTGCACCATGCTTCTCCCATTCATCTTGGCCCTGCTGCACATGCTGCTGCTCAATAGTGCCTCCAAGGAGGTGGGAGAGGCTCTCACCTCCACAGGGACACTAGCCAGCTGTGATACCCATTGGTCAGCTGCAGCGCTCCCATTGACAGAGTGTGCTGACCACTGGGGGCAGCACCTGCTTTGAGTGTCTGTCCCCTGGTGGTCAGTGCATGTCATAGCAACCAGCCAATCAACTGATGGGTCAGTCAACCAGTTGCTTAGGATTATATATGTATGTGTGTGTGTGTGTGTATGTATATATATATATATATATATATATATATATATATATATATATATATTAGAAGTTAGAATAACAGATATCTTTGAGTATATTTTTAAAACCAGAGCTACTCATGTGTACATAATACAGATTTGATAACACAGTTACGCTAGTTTAACATAATAGCAATATATTGTTGAACATATTTACTAATATAAATGATTGTTTTTTCTTGTCCTTGATATCTAAAATGAAAGTTTACAATAAGCATAATATAGTAAGTTTTAACTTTTATTCTAATTTTTGTTATTTTTCTTCTTATAAAAATTCGAAGTGAATACACACATAAATATTCAATAAATAATTAAACTCATATCACATAATACTTCTCATACTCACCACTTAATTTGGGGTAATGCTCCTTTATTGGGCATTCTAGCTGAGGAAAAAGAAAATTGGAAGATCACCAACCATCTCCAGTTTTGTACTTGGTTAAATACTGCTCAGGCTTTATGCTAACCTATCCCTTCTATCCTCAGATACAGAAGACTTTTGTAAGACTGAGTCGTTGAGTTTTCATTCCCTAATGACATCATCTGTATTTCATGGAGAGAACATTGTTAAATTATTCCACAGGATCCAGGATTATTAATATTACCCTCTCTGCCCTCAGCCGAGTCTAGATTCATGAGCAGCCTACATGGGAATTTTCTTCATAAGTACAGAATTTCAGATGTAAAACAATTTTTTTTATTAATATCTACTTCAAATGTCAACTTCTTTATCTGCAGATCATTTCCTTGTCTACATGGACATTCAGAATAATTTCCTTCCTCCATTATAATCAGAGTGCATTTGCTCTCTCTTTCTGAGGGTTTTTTGTTTCAGGGAGATGTATGAGGCCTCTCTAGTTTAAGCATCTAGATCTCGTGTCCTGCTGCTTATTCTTATATAGTGTCAGTGTACAGATAATAAAGTAGCATTATGTTCTAAGTGGAGAATCTAGGGATAAAAGCCAGACTAGTTATAGTTTTCCTCATCCTGCTATGGATCCAATTTTTAATTTTTTTAATGTCTGAATAAAGATTTGGAAATTTAGAAATCTAGCTGATACAGTAACTATCGTAAAAAGTAGTTACCATTAAAATTTTACTTATGTAATTTAAACATTTCTATAAAATTAACCAAATTACTATCTTTTTTACTTTATTTGCTGTCATTATAAATGTTTATTTGCCCTGTTAGCTGATATAACAGGGTCCAAAAATGTCTAGTGGTCTTATGTTACCCAAGAGGCTTTCCATTTTAATTTTTAGTTTACTACTTGTACTTTTATTTACTTTTCCTCAAAGTCTACATCTCTTTTTATTTATGTTACCACACTTTGATTTGAAAATTTGGCATAAAAATTCAATTAACACATTGTTAATGAAGAAGAAAATAAAACAGGAAAAATGCAGATTTTAATAGGTTAGTTTAGATTACAGACATTATAAAAGTATTTACTCTGGCTGGGATAATTCTTTAGTGTTACCTATTTATTATGTTTCAAGGGTTCATAACCTTCTTTTATTGTCATCTGGCACATTTAATTTTTTAAAATATCTTTTTATTTCAGAGAGGAAGGGAGAGGGAAAGAAATAGAAACATCAGTGATGGAGAGTCATTAATTGGCTGCCTCCTACACCTTCTCACTGGGGACTGAGCTGGAAATCAAACAGTGACCTCCAGGTTTATAGGTCAATGCTCAACCACTGAGCTATGCCAGCCGGGCAAGACATTTAATTTTTATTAAAAGTAAATGTGTCCAGAAAAAAAAAAAAAAATATATATATATATATATATTTTTTTTTAAATAAATCTTTATTGTTCAGATTATTACAAATGTGTTCCTGTTCTCCCTCCCCCCTCAATTGTGCCCCTCCACCGGTTCCCACCTCACCCTCTGTCCTTTCCCCATTGCTCATTGTCCTCATCCATAGGTGTACAGTTTTTGTTCAGTCTCTTCCCGCACCCCCACTCCCCTTTTCCCTGAGAATCGTCAGTCCACTCTCCTTCCATACCTCTGATTCTATTATATTCAACAGTTAATATTTTTCATCAGATTTTTTAATTCCTTTGGTTTTTAGTTTCACTTGTTGATAGTTATGTATTTGTTGATCACTTTTTATCTTTATCTTTTTCCTCTTCCTAAAGAACCCCTTTCAGCAATTCATATAATTCTGGTTTGGCAGTGATGAACTCCTTTAGCTTTTTTTGTTTGTGAAGCTCTTTATCTGGCCTTCGATTCTGAGTGATAGCTTTGCTGGATAGAGTATTTTTGGCTGTAAGTTCTTGCTATTCATCATCTTGAATATTTCTTGCCATTCCCGTCAGACCTGCATGGTTTCTGTTGAGAAATCAGCTGACAATCGTATGGGTACTCTTTTATAGGTAACTACCTGCTTTGCTTTTCTCTTGCTGCTTTCAATATTCTCTCTTTGTCTTTTGCTCTTGGGATTTTAATTAGGATGTGTACTGGTATGGTCCTCTTTGGATTCCTTTTGTTTGGGGTTCTTCAGACTTCCTGGACTTGTAAGTCTATTTCTTTCCCCAGGTGAGGGAAGTTTTCTGTCACTATTTCTTCCAGTATTCTTTCGGTATTTTGCTTTCTCTCTTCTTCTGGGATCCCATAATTCTAATGTTGGTTTCTTACACTATCTCCAACTTTCTGGATTCTCTTGTCTTTTTGCTTCTGCAGAGGAGTGTCCTCTGGATCTTTGTGTTCTAAATCTTTGTCTTGATTCTTGCGATCTTCCAGTCTGTTTTTAGGACTTTGTGTAATATTTTCTATTTCAGACAATGTTTTCTTTATTTCTAGTTGCTCCCTTTTTATTTCTAATTGATCCCTTATTATTTCTAGTTGATCCCTTTTCTTATCCTCATAGGTTTCATTTATTTTATTGGTCTTTTTTAGAATATTATTGAACAGCCTTATAACAGTGGTTTTGAACTCAATGTCCATTCTTTTCTTTTCCTTCATCTCCTTCCTTTGTGTCCTGCCTCTTGTCTTCATTTTAGTTGTTTTCCTGATTTGATGGAAGTTTTGTGTGCTAGGTGTTCTGGTAGAGCCCAGTAGCACAGCCTTCCCAGTTACCTATGGCAGACAGCCTTGGTGTAACCCTTTATGGGCTATATGTGCATTCTTGTTGTTAAACCTTGCTTATCACTGGGAAGCATTGATCTCCAAGCCAATTGGTTTTGGGGATCAGCAGTGTCTAAGCTAGGAAGGCTTTTGTACTCCGCTTGAATGGGGCGGAGTCTTGGGGTGGCGCAGGCAATCTTTGGTTTCCTGTCAGTCTCGCCTTAGAAAAGTCCTGTTCGCAGTGAGTCTCACCAGATTGGTTGCAGGCTCGTGCATCTCTTTGGTAAAGGCGCAGACAAGCTTTAGATTCCGGCCAGTCCCTCTTTAGAGAAAGCCAGCCTCTGGGAGAGCTTCTGTGCTGAGCTTGGATGGGGCGAAGTCTCAGGGTGGTGCAGACAAGCTTTGTTTTCTCTTTGGTCCTGCAGTAATGGCCTCTGGCTTCACACACCTCCGAGAGATCTCTGTCTGCTGCCTGACAGTCTGGCCTCTCCCTGACTGGGGCCATCTATCAGGGCAATAGGGTGATTCTCTTTTCCTCTCGAACAAGAAAGCTAGCTGCACGTTAGCTGTCTGCCCTCTCCGCCCGCCAGGAGTAAGCCAGTAGCAAACTCAGCCTGGTCTGGCCTCTTCACTGGGAGTACGCCAGCAGCAGTCTCGGCCCTTCCTCTCGGCTCTCCAGGATAAAGCCAGCGCCTTTTGGCGCTCACAGTTCTCCATACCTTTACAGTTTCTGAGGATTGGCGCACTTTCTCTCTCCTTCCCAGATGTCAGAGTCTCCTCTCAGCTAGCCGTCCAGTGCTTCGGGGCAATGCCTCCCCTGTTTTCCAGTTCTAAATTCAAATTTGTTGTGGTAGGCTGCATTCAGGTGTCTACCCTATGCTGCCATCTTGGTTTCTCCCAGAAAAATATTTTTAGATGTAGATAATATTGTTCTAAAATTTCATGGAAAAACGAAAGACCTAGAATAGTTTAAATAATTTTGAAAATGAAACGTGTAATATTGAGGCCTAATATATTCTGCAGTGCCCACACAGAAGAAGGACAGATACACGTACCAATGGAACAAAACACACACAAAGTCACCCGACTAGTTTTTGACAATGGGACAAAATAAATTCAATATAGCAATTAAACATCTATAGATGAAAAACTGAGCCCCAACCTTATAGAAAAATTAATTCAAAAGAATCATGGATTTAAATGTAAAATGTACATGTCAGCCATGATATTTCAGATCTGGTTGGTGGACATATGGTGGTGATGCAGGTCCAGTCGTCTCTGGTTTGGTCCTGGGCATCCTCTCAGCATAATCATTATGGCTTGTCTCAGTTTTGGTTCTTACATGGGTATTTCTTGGATCACATGATCTCAGACATCTAGAGGAAATAATGAACAGCATAAACTGATGAACAAAAACAGACCCAGAGAAAGAGAAGCAGTGATCAGACTTTCAAACCTCAGAAGGAAAGTAGGGGAGGATGGGGGTAAGGGAGAAAGATCAACCAAAGGATTTGTATGCAGGCATATGGGCCTAGCCAGTGGCCATGGACAACAGGGGGGTGGGGGCATATGTGGGGAGAGGTTTGGGATGGGAATGGAGGGATGAGGACAATTATGTGATACTATAATCAATAAAATTTAAAAAAAAAGTAAAATGTAAAGCTATATAAAAATAATTAGAAAAAATAATTAAAACATGGGATAAAACTTCAGAAAAATGTTCTTAGACTTTATTTCAAATACATGATTCATAAAAGCAAAAATCAACAGGTTAGACTTCACCAATAAAAAACTACAAAATGGGAGGAACTATATATCCATCAAAGGACTATTATCTGGAATATTTAAAGAACTCTCAAGACTTAACAATCAAAATCTGACAACCCAATTAGAAAAATGAAGTAAAAACTGAGAGACATTTTACCAAGAGGGTATAATGATAGCAAATAAACACATTAAAAATGTTCAGCATCATTAGTTATTAGGAAAACACAAACTAAAACCATAATAAACTATTATCATATACCTTTCAGAATTACTAAAGTAAAAAATATATATATATATATAACACTGAATGCTGATGAGAATACAGAGAATCTGGACAGCATATATTGCTGGTGGGAATGTAAAATGATACAGCCATTCTAGATAATAGTTTGGTAATTTCTTTTAAAAAATATACAAATACCTGGGCCAGGATTGGGTGCAGGCTAGAAGGAGTCAATGGAGGTAAAAGGGGTACATCTGTAAGACTTTCAACAGTAAGAATAAAATATATATGTATATAAAATATATATGTATACACACACATACACACACACACACACACACACACACAAATATCATATGCCTTGATGATTTCAGTCCTGGAAATTTATCTCAGAGAAATGAAAACTTAAATTTACAAATACAACAGCCTTATTCGTAATAGCCCACACTGGAAACAACCCAGATGTCCTTCAGTAAGTGGATAGTTAGAAAAATTATCAAACATCCATACTATGGAATACCTCTCAGTAATAAAAAGGAACAAATTATTGATATATTTAGCCACCTGGATGAGTATCCAGAGAATCATGCTAGGTGAAAAAGCTAATTCTAAAAGGCTTTATACTTCTTGATGTCATTTATATAACATTCTTGAAATGGCAACAGTATCTTACCTAATAATAGATAAACATGTAAATTGATTATACCTTTGCTATGCCCATAGCCAATCAGAGTGGCCATGCAAATTAACCCAAACAAGATGGTGGTTAATTTGCATACATAGGAACCCAGTGCCTGTGTCCCAGGAACATCCTGGCACCCGGGTCATTGTGAGCTAAGGCCTGGGCAGGAGCAAACCCCCTGGATTACGGGGAGCTGGGGGTCCGCTCCTGCCCCAGGCCAAAAGCCCCCAGCTCAGAGGCTTTTGGCCTTGAGCAGGAGAAAAGCCCCAGCTCCCTGTAACGGATTGCAGGAGGTCCACAATGGATCTCTGGGGGTCTGCTCGTGCTCCAGGCCAAAAGCGGCTCCAGGCCGGAGTCTTCTGACAGAGACTAGCAATCCATTGCAGGGAACAGGAGCGAATCCCCAGCGATTGATCACAGGGAGCAGGAGCGGTGGGAACCCCTGTGATCAATTGCAGGGAGCTGGGAACTTTTGGCTGTGCAGGGGCTGAGCCATTGATCCGAGGGAACTGGAGGGCACCTGCCCAGGCCTAAAGCTTCAGCTAGAGGATTTAGACCTGGGCAGGGCCCAGCCCACGATTGGTGCGAAATATAGAAGAAACACCTTTTCTGACTGCACATTGGCTAAGCTTCCTGTATGCCACTAGTAATATTCTTAGTAACTTGGGTAATAAGAATCCAAAAAGGAGACCTAGGGTTTTTCCACCACACTTCTGGAGAAAAAAAAAATCAAAGGTCCGTTGCTGGAGGGCTAAGAAATGTCATATCCTGCCCTAGCTCAGTGGATAATGCTTTGGCCTGCCAACCGCACTGTCTGGGTTGGATTCTGATCAAGGGCATGTACCTAGGTTGCAGGCTCCTCCCTGGCCAGGGCCCACATCAGGATTCATGCAGGAGGCAACCAATCAAAGTATTCCTCTCACTTTGATGTTGCTCTCTGTCTTTTACTTTCTCTTCCACGTTCTCTAAAAGTCAATGGAAACATATCCTCAGGTGAGGATAAAATAAAAAAAATAAAGAAATGCATATCATATGAAAGATACATCTTGAAAATGCCTAAAGAAAGTTGTCATTTTTTCTTGGTGAAAGGACTAGAGTTCGTGTTGATGAAAACACCTTGGTGGCTGTGCTGATTGGCAGTGGGATGATGAGGCTGGTGCCTTCCCCTGATCAGCCAGGTTGCCTCCCACAAAGGGAGTAGGACATCCCCTGAGGGCTCCCATACATGAGAGGGGGCAGGTTGGGCTGAGGAAACCTCCACCCCCAGTGCATGAATTTTATGCACCAAGCCCCTAGTAGAAATATTAAATTAATTATTAGTTGCCAGAAATGGAAGTAGGAGTTTGTAGATATGGTTATAAAAGGACAACATGGGTGATCTTTGTGGCAATGGGAATATACTGGATCTTGACTATCTGAGTGTCAAAATCCTGACTATAATATTGCACTAGAATTTGCAAGATGTTTTCATGGTGGGGGGGGGGGAGAGCAAACAGAAAGTCTTATAACTGCCTGTGAATCTACCATTACATAATTCTAAATAAAAAGTTTAATTTTCAAAAAGTAACTGTGTTTGGAAAATAATTTTGTTTGTTAGCAAATTATAAAGATAAATTCAATTAAATGAGAATTATGATGTTTATTCTCTCTCTCTCTCTCTCTCTCTCTCTCTCTCTCTCTCTCTTTCTCTCTCTCTCTCTCTCTCTCTCTCTCTCTCTCTCTCTCTCTCTCTCTCTCTCTCTCTCTCTCTCTCTCTCTCTCTCTCTCTCTCTTTCTCTCTCTGTTTGGTTTTCTCTGAAAGGTCTGTGAGGAGCCATAGCATTTGCCTTAGCTATTTGGGACACAGGATCTCAGTTCAAACAAATGATGTTCACCACCACACTGCTGCTGTGTTCTTCACAGTCTGGATATTTGGAGAAGGGACGACCCCCATACTGACTTGGCTTCAGATCAGGTTAGGAGCATTGCTTAAGGGAGGACGCCTGAGGAGGCATGGCTGCACAGTTCCAGTCTGTAGTTGCTGACTTGCTCAAAAGTACCATGGCAGGTCTGTGTGCTAACTGCCCATGAAAAAATGCACAGTCAGTCACAGTCAGTCACAAGGTGAGAGAATATGATCTATCACCAACTGACCTGAATTTTCCAGGAGTCCTAGAAACCTCAGGTGATGTCTGTTTATAGTATGTCTCTATAAATGATTAATTTATCTATGAATTCCTCCATTCAACACTATTGAGTTTATTGTGGTTGGAGTTTACAAAAATGAGTAAGACACAGGTATTGTACTCAAGATGCTCACAATCCAAAAGGATTTATACAGGGAAAAAAAAAATCTAATACCAAGGAGAAAGTGAATTTGTTTTATTTTAGATTTCTCACAGCACTTAAGATAGAACCAGGGGCATAGGACCTGCTTAAACATACTTGATTAGTGAGTCATGTGTTTAGCCAGAGGGAGTCTACAGACACAGTCAAGTTTAACTTGTGTCAGGGCCTCAGTAAGGAGCTCTCCAATTAGCAATCATCCAATCAATTGGTTGATTACTGCAAGCCTGAAGCATGCAGGTAGCAGCTGAGGTACTTGGACAAAAATTTATAGCTTTTGCTAATTGCAAAAATGGGTAAATCTATTTTTAATACTCTCTCTAGTTAAGTGTTTCTTTGGCCTGGATCCTCATTTTCATAGTCCAGAATGTAATGGTAATTCAGGTAAATTACATTTTCTTTCTCAAAGTCATATATCTTGGTAGGTCACACAAACTCTCTCTGAACCCCATTCTCTGTAAGGAAAATTCAAACTCATACTTGACTGCCTGGAAAAGGACTTCCAAGAATATTCTTATAGACAAGGACTTTTATTCCAGCACCAATATAGTGCTTAGCACTTGATACGATTGAATAAATAATTGCTACATGAATAATTAAATGCATATAACCACAAATAAAATATTCTTTTATTAAGCATTTAATGATCCTCTTCTACCCATCTAACAAAGAGAAAGCAGAAGCAGGAAGTTCATTTAGGATAAGTTGTTTAGTATAAGAAAGTGTATGGCCGAAACCAGTTTGGCTCAGTAGATAGAGCATCGGCCTGCAGACTGAGAGGTCCTGGGTTCCATTCCGGTAAAGGGCATGTACATTGGTTGTGGGCACATCTCCAGTGGGGCGTGTGCAGGAGGCAGCTTGTTGATGTTCCTTTCTCATCGATGTTTCTAGCTCTCTATCCCTCTCCTTTCCTCTCGGTAAAAAAATCAATAAAATATATTTTTAAAAAAAGAAAAAAGAAAAGAAAGAAAGTGTATGCCTAAATTGCCTAAGCTGGGCCAAGTGACTATGCATTAAACCAAATTCAAGGGGGGAAAGGACCTCTTGATGTATTATGAATATTGGCTAAGCTTTAAAAGGGCTTTGACAAAAGGTAAGTGTAGAGGTTATAAAATGCTTGTTGAATTATTTTATAGCATAAAAGTGTGACCTGAAATTTCTTTCCCTGTGGCAGCTACCTGTAGGCTCCTATGATGAGCACACACAATGCACTAAACACTACAGCACTGGGTCCCTGGAAACTCAGCAAGTAGATTCATGCATGGAAAAATTAGAGCTTAGAAAACAAAAATAGAGGATACTAATCCCATAAAATAAAAGTATCAAATGCACTATCAGGTAAATTAGAGTACTCAGAAAATGAAATTATGTTAATATTTTTTTAATTAATGCAAATGTAACTTATTTTCTACTATTGTCTTTCATTATCCTGAAGATATTGTCCCCAAATCAGTAACTAAAGTGTTTACCCAACTCTCCTCTAGGGATTTCTAAAGGCATCCCCTGACTCCACACAGTGCCATAACTTCTGCAGTCTCTTATGTCCAGGTGGGCAGGGAGAGTGAGCTGTAACAATGGGCTCTAGGCAAGTTAGGACAATTATCTAGGTTACAGGACAGGGCTTAATAAGGAAAGTTGGTGATGTTGACCACAGTTTCCACAGGTGATTGACTGGATTCAACTTAGCCAGAGCTACATGGCCTTCTGGGGCACAGCATGATGTTGCCAAGTCAAGGAGATGCCAGTTGAAACTGGCTTTAAATGGCCCAACTGATTCATTGCCAAGCTTGGCCACCAGCCAGAAAGGGAGAGAAATAAAGGCAGGGATTGATGTATTTAGGGAAAGGAGCTGCCAGGGCTCCAGTCTGATAAGCAAAGTGGAAATCTCAGCTGGGAACTAGAGTGTTCATCTGAAATAAGGGAAGAAACTCAGTCAGAGAGAACAGGGCCCAGTCATGAGGAAATCAGAGGAAGAAAAATAAAGATTATTCATACCTCAGTAACCAGGAAGTCAATGCAGGCAAACATGATATAGGCAACAAGGCAAAATTAAAACCAATGGCCCTCAAGGTTGACTGAGCATCAGAACCAGCTGGAGGGCTCAGTAACCCCAGACCAGCAGGCCCCTAACAATCTGCATTGGGGCCTGAAAATGTGCATTTATTCCAATTCTGGGCAATGGTACTGCTGCTGGTTCCAGGATCATACTTTGAGAACTTTCTAACTCCAAATGGAGATGGGGCTAATATCAAATACTACCAGCTCTGAATGGTGTTGCCCAGCGCCAGGCACACCAAGATTTCAGCTTAAACTCCTAAGCACTACTATTGGAGGAAGGCAAGAGCTAACTTGAAGAGTAAGAGTCACTATGCGTTGATTAATGGAGCGAAATAAAGTGTATATATATATATATCATTATATATCAATATATATCAATATATATATACTCTATTTCTATATATATATATAAAAGCCTAAGAAACTGAATGACCTGTTGACTGGTCACTATGATGTACACTGACCACCAGGGGACAGATACTCAATCCCCAGGATTGGGCTCCCTCCTGTCTGGATCGTGTCTGTGGGGATAGGGCCAAAATGGCTGTTAGATATCTCCTGAGGGGTCCTGGATTACAAGAGAGTGCAGGCCAGACTGAGGGACCCCACCCATGCAATGGGCCTCTAGTAATACAATAAACATAAAAGAATAGGACATAAATTAAAGTATATACAAATGAACATCCAAGTGTAGCATAAATTTGGCTCAACCATGTTATACTGACACCAGCATGTACTCTGCTTTGTTGTTGCAGTTCAGAGAATATCAAAGAAATCTTCCATGTCACTGTAAATTCTATTTTACTTGTTTATTTTAATTTATTGAGGTGACACTAGTTAATAAAACTATTTCAAGTGTTCATCTGCACACTGCATCATGCGCTCACATCCAGAGTCAAGTCTGTTTCTACCACAACTTGTCCCGCTTTACCCTCTTCTGCCTCCCCAACCCCTCTCCCTCTAGCAATCACCATATTTTTCTCTCTCTCTCTCTCTATATATATATTTTTTTTTCCCTTTAATCCCTTCATATTTTTTCACCCAAAACCCTCCCATATGACAGTTTTCAGTCTGTTGTATGTATTTATGATTTGATTTCTATTTTGTTTGTTAAATTATTTTGTTTTTCAGATTCTACCTATAAGTGAAATGAAAGTTGTCTGTCTTTTAGATTATATATAGCAAGATCTTCCTTGTTTACAGAAAAATATTTCATTAACCAACTTTCATATAAAACTATTTGTATAAAATACCAGAATATTATTAATTGGAGCTTTAATACAATAACAATGTGGAAATCCAGGGGCAGGAATGCGAATGGAATATTGAATGAGCCTAGGTATCCTAGCTCACTGTTTGATTTATATACTTTGCATTGCCTTTCCTTCTTGATTGTTTAATTCTACTTTTTTTTCTCTTAAGTTATTAGGTTTGTAAATTTGGTTGTTTACCAAAAACTTGAGTTGACTTTTTTTTCCTATAAAATTTGCCACTTAGTCACAAAGTACTATAGTAGGATGCAAATACAGTGTTTCATAGAAGGAAAAGTTATACTACTAATATGAATTGAACTTTGATGTAAATGTAAATAATTTTAAAACAATAATGATCCTGTGCTCAGAGAAACTTGAAACAATCTTTACATATGAAATAACTTCTCCATTTAATTATAAGTTTTATCTTAGGCATATTCAAACTTCTTGTCCTAAAGCTGTTTTATTTTATTTTTAAAATAATACAATATTTTAATTCAGCAACTGAAATAAATTACATATCTTTGTCTTTCAAAATTCTAGAGAAATTTAATACTCCTGCAGTATTATCTTGAAGGTATTCATGTAAAAGAAAAAAATGTTTCTTGATTAAGACTCAGCTGTCCTTCCTTCTGTAGAAAACATTAGTGTTGTTAGTGAAAGAAACCAACCTCCAGTCTCTAAGGAGGAGCTCTGCTCTTAGCCAGGAAATGAAACTTTCCCTTGGAGGCCAGTAAACAGGAATATCACCACATGGTTGCATGTGCTTACAGATAACCTCCAAGACCAACAGGACAGATCTCTCTGGCAATGTAATGAATGTGGGTGATAACCCACTCCTTGATTTAGTGTAGAGTACCACATGAAGCTAACAAAATGCACAAGAATGAAGCCTGTACCACAGAGCAAACCTCACTTGGTGTCCCCAGATAGTAATGCTGGACCAATATCTTCAAAATACTGAACCACAGTGCAGAAAGCGTTGCACACCTGGTGCAGAACCTGTATTTCAAACAGCATTAGAATGTGCCTTCAGGAAGATGGCTTCTACAACTTCCATATTTGAGCATTTAACATCTGAAATGGTAACAGCCAGCTTTCATTGAACACTTACTCTGTGCCAAATATTAAATAGTAAATGGCAAGGCACATAACTTTCCTATGACTTAGCCTCTAACATATAAAATAGGGATGATAATAGTAGCTACCTCCTATTGTAGGTGAGGCTGCACCAAAAAACCTGTGTGTTACATAAGCAAGTCAACCCCATCACTCAGGATGAATGAAGATTTTCTGTTTTTTTCTAATATGCCTGTCTTGGGTATAAAAGCACATCTCTTTTTCCCCAGAGAATTTGTTAATAAAGGTGAATTGCAGGCTTTAGGAATAAACTCATTTCTCTAGGGCAGCAGAAGAGCTGGCCTAATCACCCCTCACTGGCCCCCTGCGGGGGCCTGAAGCTGTGGGGATCTCCCTTTTCCATGCCCCTCATGGAAAGAGAGATGAACAAACTGGTTCTAAGTGGAGGTGCCCAGGGATTGAGAAATAATAGAAATAAAGAGAGAAGACACAGAGATAGATTTTAAGTTGGGAGCTGGGAAGGCCACTGACCTCCTCTGCTGGAAAGACAGACTGACGATCTCCTGAGCCACGCAGTACATCTATTTATTTTACAATCCAACAAGGGGGTTTCATAGGAAAACAAGAAGCCTAGGAGGGCCCAGGTTCCACTCACTTCTTCCTCCCAGATAAACACAAGCCAGGAACTAAGAACATCTCTGCTCTCCCAGGGCAGGAGTGCAACTGACATGACTCTACCAATATCCCGGACCCAGTCAGCAACAATCTAAAGAATATCCAGGTGTCTTCCCATTTGGCCCTCGACACCCCCCACCCCCTGCTGTCCTGATCATCCTATGCAGCCTGCTGTTCTGTCATTGGGTCATCCCTCACTACCTCCACTTCCAGCCTCATCTCCCCATGCACGCAGACTTCTGGTCAGTCATTTGGTTTTCCCTCGCAAACCCCTTTGCCAGCCTGGTTGCCCCATGCAGCCTTCTGGTCAGTCCTTTGGCAAACCCCCCTGCTGGCCTGTTTGCCCCATGCATCCTGCTGTTTGGTTGTTACTGTGAGAGCATCATGACCAATTTGCATATTACCCTTTTATTAGTATAGATATATATCCTATACTAGTAGCTCTGCACATGAATCTGTGTGCCAGTAGCTCACCAGTAGCTCTCTGCTGCCCTTCAGTAGCTCTCTGCCCATTGCCCTGTCTTCCTGTAGTTCCCCCAACACCCATCATAGCTTGCTGCCCTGCCCCCTACTGTAGCTCTCTGTTGCCTGTTTGTACCTCACTCCCCCACCCTCCTGCTGATCGGTGATCTGGTCGTTACGCAGTCGGTCATTATGCTTTATGGCATAATGACCATTTGCATATTACCTCTTTATTATATAAGATATATATAAGATAATAAAGAAGTGATAAGCAAATTGACCACATACCCTCACAAGATGGCTGCCTACTACCAGCCCGGCAGGAGGTTTAGTGAGGGACAACCATATGACCGATCAAGCAGGCTGCATGGGACAACCAGGCTGGCAAGGGGGTTAGTAAGGGATGACCAAATGACTAAACAAGAAGGCTGCATGGGGAGACCAGGCTGGCAGGGAGGGCAGTTGTGGGCAACCAGGCTTGTGGGGAGGCAGTAAGGGGCTACTAGTCCTACAAGGGAGGCCGTTGGGGGTGATTAGGCTGGAGAGGGGGGCAGTGAGAGGTGACTAGGCCAACGGGGGAGAAGTTGTGGGAGACCAGGAGAGTAGCGGGGTGGGGGGACAGTTAGGGGCTATCAGGTCAGCACATAGAGGCAGTGAAGCGCAATCAGGCTAACAGGGGGGCAGTTAGGGGTGATCAGGCAAGCAGGAACATTTGCAATTAGGAGCCAGTGGTCCAGGATTGTGAGAGGGATGTCCAGCAGATAGACATCCCCCAAGGGGTCCCGGATTGGGGAAGGTGTAGACTGGGCAGAGGGGACTCCCCATACACAAATTTTGTGCACTGGGCCACTAGTATATATATACACACTAATAAAAGGGTAATATGCTAATTAGAGCAGATATCTTTTGGACAACTCAGCAGTGGTTGCCTGAGGCTCAGGCAAGCTGCGGATGGCAGCTGCCCCTGCCAGGGCCAGCCCAAGGCTCAGGCAAACTGTATAGTAGCTGCAGCTATGAGGGCCCAAGGCTCAAGCAATGAAGGCCAAGCCAAGGATCAAGCAAGCTGTGGTGGCTGCGAGGACTGAGGCTCAGGCAGTTGTGGTGGCTGGCAGTGGCAGCAGCAGAGGTGTGGTGCAGGGGGTGACACCTTGTCCTGATCATCCTGGTTATCTCCTGAAGAGGGAGGCCAGAGGCAGCAACAGTGAGGTGATGCCTTCCCCTAAATGTCCTGTTGTGTCCTGCAGAGGGAGGCCAGACTTCAGCTTAGGCTTGCCTCCCATGGGGAGAGAGACTAAACCACCAATAGGACATCCCCTGAAGGGACCTGGACTGTGAGAAGGCACAGCCCAGGCTGAGGGATCCACCCCCCCTCCCCAGTGAATGAATTTTCATCCACCAGGCCTGAATATTCATGCCTGTGCCTCAGGCCGGCCTTGAGTGCCTGGGGAGCTGAGGGACTGGGGGACTCTGGAGGCAGGTGGGGCTGAGGGGGCTGAGCGCTGCCATCTTTTGGCTATGGCACTGCTATCTTTGAGGATGGGGCAATTAATTAATATATTCCCTCCTTATTGGCTGTGGGCACCACCATCTTTGAGGTCAGGGCAATATATTAGTATATCCCCTCTTATTGGTGGTGGGCACTGCCATCTTTGGGGGTGGGACAATCAATTAGCATATTTCCTCCTTATTGGCTGTGGACACCACCATCTTTGTGACAGCATGAGAATCAATTAGCATATTCCCCATCCTACCTAATAAAAGAGTAATATGCAAATTAACCATCACTCCACTATACCCACCAGCCACAGCCACCAGCCACCAGCCACGCCCACCAGCCAATCAGGGTGAGTATGCAAATTAACTCCAACCAATATGGCTACCACCACAGAGAGCAGGAGGGAGGCTTGGGTTTCCCCCGGCAATGGAGGAAGCCAAGCTTTCCATATTTCCTGGTCGGCCCAGGCCACCACTTAAGGCTAAAAAGTTTCAACTATAGAAGATAAATCCCAAGAAAAATGGTGGCAGCCATGGAGGTGGAGAGAGCAGGAGGCTAGGGTTGCCCCCAGTGATGGAGGAAGCCAAACTTTCCATGGCCCCTGGCCAGCCTAAGCCTCCACTCCAGTCTACAGGAAGAAAACCTTTAAAGCAGCAAGGTTTATTCACCTTGTTACAATTATACAAGGTGAATAAACCTAAAAAGAAACAGCTGCCACCATGGAGCAAGCAGAAAGCTTGACTTCACTCCAGGCTACAAAGTTTTAATTGTAGAAGATAAATATACCCCAGATACCAGGGCCTCCACTTGGGTTGCCAGAAGGCATGGCCAACCTGCAAACCAGTACAGACCCCTTGCCCAGGCTTCCCCAAGCCCCACCCTGATCTGAGAGATACCCTTCAGAGCAAATTAGCTGGCCCCCACTGTGACCAGGCCTCTGTTCTATCTAATAAAAGAGTAATATGCAGATTGACCATCACTCCAACACACAAGATCAAAATAGCTTCCCCCATGTGGTTAAAGATCCTGCCCCCATGTGGACACAAGATGGCCATCACAAGATGGCCAGCAGGGAAGGGCAGTTGCGGGGGGGGGACCAGGCCTGCAAGGGAGGGCAGTTGGGGGCAATCAAGCCTGCAGGGGAGGGCAGTTAGGGCTGACCAGGCCAGCAGAGGAGGGAAGTTGGGGGCAAACAGGCTGGCAGGGGGGCAGTTAGACATCAATCAGGCTGGCAGGACAGTGGTTAAGGGTGATCAGGCTGTCAGGCAGAAGTGGTTAGGGGCAATCAGGAGTGCAGGCAAGTGAGCAGTTGGGAGCCAACAGTCCTGGATAGTGAGAGGGTTGACCCACTGCCCTAAATGGGCAGTGGGACAATCCCTCCTCGAGGGGTCCTAGATTGGAGAGGGTGCAGGCTGGGCTGAGGGACATCTCCCCACCCCATGCATGAATTTCGTGCACCGGGCCTCTAGTTTATTAGATAAGATATATATTTTTTCTACTTAGAAGTGGCCCTTTAACCATTCATGTAATAATGGTCAGAATAAAGGATAATGGTTTGGTGGTGAAGAATTCTGTTAGCTTTTTTTTGTTTTTGTTTTTGTTTTTTTTGTCTATGAAGCTTTTTATCTGTCCTTTGATTCTAAATGATAGCTTTGTTGGGTAGAGTAATCTTGGTTGTAGGTCCCCGCTTTAAAATATTTTGAATATTTCTTGCCAATCCTTTTTGGCCTGCAAAATTTCTGTTGAGGAATCAACTGACAGTTTTATGGGAGCTCCAACTGCTTTTTTCTTGCTGCTTTAAAGGTTTTCTTCCTGTCTTTAACATTTTTCATTTTAATTATGATGTGTCATAGTATGGGTTTCTTTGGTTTCATCTTGTTTGAGACTCTATTTCTTAAACTTGTATGTCTATTTCCTTCACTGAGTTAAGAAAATTTTCTGTCATTTTTTCAAATAGGTTTTCAATTTTTTGCTCTCTCTTCTCCTTCAGTGCCCCCATTATTTGAATGTTGGTACCCTTGAGATTGTCCCAAAGACTTTTTACTCTATCTTCATTTTTTTAATCCTTTTATCTTTTTGCTGTTCTGATTTGGTGTTTTTTTGCCTCCATCTATTCCAAATTGCTGATTTAATTCTCAGCTTCATGTCCTATCAATTATTCTTCATTTTAGTGAATGTTTCCTTTATTCTGACTGGTTCTTGTTTATGGTTTCCATATTTTTTATGCTTTTGAAGTTCTCATTAAGTTCACTAAGCATTCTTAAAACCAGTGTTTTGAACTCTGCATCTAATAGATTGCCTTTCTCCATTTTCTTTGGTTCTTTTTCTAGAGGTTTGTTCTGTTCTTTCATTTGGGACATGTTTCTTTGTCTTCTCATTTTAGTAACCTCCCTGTATTTGTTTCTATGAATTAGATAAAGCTTCTATGTCTCCCAGGCTTGGTACAGGAGTAACCTTACAGAGTCAGTGTTCTATAGGATCTAGCGGCACAGCCTCCTGATCACTCAAGCTGGGCACTCCAGGTTCCTGCCACTGCTGTGTGGGCTTTGCACATCCTCTTGTGGTAGTTGAGCCTTGCTTGCTTTTGGCATATGAGTGGAGGGATTTACCTACAGTCTGATTGGCTGAAAAGACTAGCTGCTATCACCAACTTCTGTGAAGGAGTTGTTCAGGGACCCAACCTACAGAGCAGGAATTGCTTCAGGGGGCTTTGGTGTTAATTGAATCCACCCCTTATGGAGGTGGTTGGGTGGTGCTTTGCCTTGGTCTTGGGCTACCCACCATGTGCTCAGGGGCCTTATAGGAGATACAGATCAAGATCAGCCACCACCTGTGTTCTACCAAGGTCCACCCAGCATGAGCTACAAAGAAATATGCATATTTTTTCTACTTTTGCTGGTATTGGAGGTGCCCAGGAGAAGCCAAGATTCAAGCCAAGGCTGGCTGCTGCTAGTGTCAGGCATGAGGCCAATTAGCATGCTGAGGCCAGATGTTGGTTGTTTGAGAGATTTTAGGAAAATCTGAAGCATGAGCCAAGATAAGCCATTCATGTGGAAAAGTACTAGAAACAGTTTGAGTAGGCCTGAAAATTTGTGGGGTGAGGTCTCAGGTAATCACCAGGGTGGGGCTAGTTATGTGAGCCAGGTTGACAGATACTCAGATATGTTGTCTGCCTGCCAGCTCTGTAGGAAGATGTCTCAGAAAAGAAACAAGAAGGATATTCAGATATGGTGTCTGCTCTGCCAGCACTTTTGTCTGTTAGAAAGCTACTCCACCCCAGCTCTCATCTTGATGTAAGAAAATTTATGTATGTATATATTTGTTTATTTATTTATTTTTAATATATTTCTATTGATTTCAGAGAGGAAGGGAGAGGAAGAGAGAGATAGAAACAACAATGATGAGAGAGAATCATTGATTGGCTGCCTCCTGCACACTTTCTACTGGAGATCAAACCTGCAACCTGGGTATATACCCTGACCAAGAATTGAACTGTGACCTCCTGGTTCATAGGTCAATGCTCAACTACTGAACCATGCCAGCTGGGCCTGATGCCAGACAATTTACTTCTTCCTTCTTTGTCCCTGGTGCTTTTCAAGCTGCTTCCCCTGTGCTGCAGTTCAGAAGGAGTGAGTCTGAATAAATAGTGTGCAGGCCTTTTAAGAAGAACTATCCGAGACTCCAGAAGCTTTTGACTCACTCAGCCACAATTCCTACTGATATTTATAGCCAGAAGTTATGGAGACTTTTCTTCCTGGCATTGGAACTCTGAGCTGAGTGGTCTGGTGTGAGTTCATCAGAGGGGGACCACCACAGAGGACATATCCCTCCCAATTTTTATTCTCCACACATGGATGTGAGACCATTCTTTGTTCTGCCCCTTCAACCAGTCTTGATGTGGCTTCTTCTTTAAATCCGTAGATGTAAAATTTTCATTCCACTAGATTTCAGGTGATTCTGAATGATGGTTGTTTTGTACTTTAGTTGTAACTTTGGTGTTAAAAATAGTGATTTTTAAATGCAAAAGGTAAAACTTGTTATTCAAAAGGCTATAGAGAGGGGTTCCATTTCTGGTCAAGGGGAGATAAGCATATTTACTCACCTGAGTCTTTTCCTCTGAGTGAAGCTAAAAGCCCTGGATAGGTATTTTTTAAGTCCTTAGATATAGCAGTTATCTAAGGACTTAAAAATAAATGTTAGCAGATAGGTTTGGGCAGGAAATGGATTGATAATTATCAGGGGGAAAGGGATGTGGGGGTGCAGAAAGAGACTGGATAAAAATCGTACACCTATGCATGAGGACAATGCGGGGGGTAGAGGAGGACGGGAGTAAGTAAGGTCAGTGGGTGGGGTGGGAACCAGGTGGAAAGGATCTATGGGGGAAAAAGGAGAAACAATTGTAATAATCTGAGCTTTAAAGATTTATTTATTTATTTTTAAATTTGATTCTTTGGGGCAAAAAAAAAAAAAAAAATCAATAAAATTGATAAATTTGTAGCCAGACTGACTAGCCAAAAAGAAAAAAGATCCAAATCACCAGTATTAAAACTGAAAGGGAAATATCATGCAGACCTTAGGGACATTAAAAATTTAATTAGGGATACTGTAAACAACTCTATGCACATAAATTCAACAAAATAGATGAAATATAACAATTCTTGACAAACTGCCAAAAACAACTCAAGAAGAAATAAACTGAGACATCCTATATTTATTAGAGAAATAGAATTCATAGTTGAAAGCCTTCTAAAAAATTAAACTACAGGCCCAGATTATTTCTTTGGCAAATTCTTCTCTGAAAAATAGATAGAACATTAATTTAAAAAAATATATGTTTTTATTGATGTTAGAGAGATAAGGGAGAGGAAAAAAGAAATAGAAATATCAATGTTGAGAGAGAATCACCCATTGGCTGCCATCACCCAACCCTAATGGGGGGTCAAGCCCACAAATCTAGGTATGTGCCCTGACCAGGAATCAAACTGGGTGACCTCTTAGTGCTGGTGATGATGTTCAACCATCTAAGCCACACCAGCTGGGCTATAACACCAATTCTAAACAATATTTTCTAAACAGAAGAGAATAAACATTTCCAACTCATTTTAAGCACTACACAGAGCCCCCACCACCACTTTATTTTAGTTATAAGTGAACAGTGAACTAATTTTGCATGAAATAGATTTCAATGTTTATTTAGATCAGTCATCATTTAATTCCCTGGGGTCCTTCACTTATCTTCAGAAAATAAGTCTCATTTTTTAATATATTATAATTTTAACCTGCCAGTATGCATTTTAAATCTTAATGAAATGGTTTAATAAAATTACTGTGTAAGATCCAAAGAACTGCAATAAAATTCGCATTTTGCATTTTACCCTAAAGATCAATTGCATTGCCAAATATGGGGCTTAAACTGAAGGTTTTAAAAATAAGTGGTGTTTTCTATCACAGATTCACTTTGAAGATATTGCTTAGGAGAGAAAATTGTCCACTAGAGGTGAAATATACTTGACTGAGGATTTCAATGTATTCAGTGGGAGGAGTAAATAGGAAGAGTGTGCTGCCCAGCCAGTGCCAGATTTCCAATACAGAGGGAATTGGTTAGTAATGAAGTGGGTCCCATGTTTAGAAATGATTATTCAAATGCATCTATCTCAACAGCTGGCTTCTCAATGGCACTGGCTGCTCTTTCCTTATCTTCTTCAGGATTTAATTTGGACATGAAGGCTCAACTCATAGCCCCTCAAACTTCTTTTTCCTCATGCATAGTACCCACACATGAGTCTTCATCAAGCAAAAGTCCTGCATAACTGCTGTGAATGGGTTTGATCAGCCCACCTGGGGCACCACAGCCTGTTTCCTCACCTTCCCCTCCCTCCTGCATGGCCTGCAGGGGCTTTGACATGGATTGGTGCTGCCTGACCACAGTCTTTGTCCATGTGGGCTGCAATTTAGTCTGATTTAGACATCAAAGTAATCTCACCCTTTTCTTATTAATTGTCCCATGGATCTATTCATTTTTGCACAGCACTTTTGTCATTTCAGTGGGATTCTCAATGAAAGGAGAGGAAATGTATATGTTTAAAAGTGTAACCTGAATTCCATTTGTGAAAGAAAAGAGCCACATGCTAACCTGACAAGCTCAGGGGAGGCCTGCATGACAGTCTTGCAAACTTAGAGCCCTAAAATAACCGCAAAAGATGATTTGAAAATTAAATATCTAACTACAAACAGGTTATAGTGGGTAGTCGTGTTCTAGGTCGATATTTTCTCAGACAAAGATCAGCTTCAATCTTTTTACTGAGCCCATTTGTCTTTTTGCCTCTAAGATAACATATCTATGAGATGTCTGGGTAACTTGTAACTTCCTTTTTTCCAGAGCCCCTAGGGCACAACTAAATGTGATGAACGCCAGGACAGATGCCTCAAATTCCTTTGTTATCATCTTAATTGTTCCTACACTCACCTGAGTACATGTCCATCATTTTACTTTTTATCCAATTCCAGGAGTTTCCCACCGCTTTGCTTTCTCCCGCCCCTTACTCCATCACCAATGAATTTCATGTAACCCACCGTCCCTCCTTTGATTGCAATGTATAAATAGAAATGTAACCCACCATTCTTTGGAGCATTATTTCAATCCGTTGAGGTTCTGCTTCCCGGCATATGTTGAAATTAAGGCTCAAATAAACTCACAAAAAATTCTTTACAGGTTTCAATGTTTGTTTGTTTTTCTCGTTAACACATTTCTCATTCTGCAAATGCTCATTCCAAGCATTTGAGCAGGTGTTTAAATTTTATGAGTGTAAATTAACATGTGCTTATTACCAAAAAAAAAAATAAACTAAAAAATCATTTTAAAAATAAAATTCACCTGAAGTCCTTTTACACAGAGATGATTACTGTTTACACTTTAATACATTTTTCACAGACTTTTTGGTAATCAAAAATTTTAAATAAAATTCAGATATTGTGTTATATATTTTACTTAAAAATATAGCATGATAACTTTATAATTTTATTAGCTATCCTTGAAATTATATTGTCAAGCACTGAATATCAAAATTATATGAGTTGTTAACATAAAAAGCATTGAAACCTATAAAGAATTTTTGTGAGTTTATTTAAGCCAAACTGTTGATATATGCCAGGAAGCAGAACCTCAAGAATTGAGATAATGCTCCGGGGAATAGCAGGTTGTTATGCCCAGACTTCGTGATCCCCAAGGACCACCAGGGAGCCGAGTCCGATGCAATAAGCAAAAGAGCCTTCACCATGCTAGCATAGGCTCCCCCACTCATGCCGGCAGCATGGCGGAAGAGAGCGAATTTCTCCCAGTCCAGGGGTTTTGAGGGCTAGGGATAACTCCGCCCTCATCCTTGCCCTGCCCTGCCCTTTCAAGGTTACATCTGTATTTATGTATTGCAATCACAGGAGAGACGTAGTGTTATGGGCGACCCGCGAATGATGAACACCAGTCAGCTAAATTGGAATTTAGGAAGCCTTTATTACGAACTCAAGTCCGGGCTCACATCTCAACTGACACAGCCGTGAGTAACGAGAGCCCCAACCCACTCTAAGCATGCTACTTTTATCCCCGTCTTAGGGATGCCTGGAAGATTATGATTGGTTAGAAGTTTTAACAAAGAAACGTCAGTTATAAGTTATAGAAAAATTCCACTAGTACAGTAACATTTAAAGTTTATACAACACCTGGGGTGGGAGTTTATTTTCAGCTTAAGCAGTCTCTGTTTGACCTAGTTTGGTCTGTTTGTCCTGCCTTGCAGCTACTGGAAACAGGGCGTGCCTGCCTGGGGGTTGAGCCTTGCAACAGAACTATTTTACAACTAACAGTTATGCTACATTCTTTGTTGTGAATCTGGTTGCTTGTTCCTTCCCTGGCCTGGAGTCCTGCCTCCACAGGGTCTTGCTGGCCATCTGGAGCCCTACCTCGACTGGGTCTTGCTGGCCTCAACAGTAGGTTACATGAAATTCATTGGTGATAGCTTAAGTAGGTGGTATAAAGCAAAGCAGGGGAGGTGTGAACCCCTGAGATTGGATAAAAATTAAAATGATGGACAAATACTTAGTTGGGTGCAGGAACAATTAATATGATAATGACAGAATTTGTGGTATCTATCCTGGCACCCAGAACATTTGGTTGTGCCCCAGGGGGTCCAGAAAAAGGGAAGTTACAACCCAGACACTTCCAGGGTATGCAAAAAGACAGATAGGCTCAGTTAAGGTAAAGGTTGACCTTGTCAGTGAAGATACCAGCCCATCATAACTGCTTTTAGTTAAAGTTTAATTTCAGACCATCCTTTGTGGTTACTTTAGGTCTCTGAGTTTGCAAGACTATTGTGCAAGTCTCCCCTGAGCTTGTCAGGTTAGCATATGGCCCCTTTCGTCCACAGAGTATACCAAAATTATTTATTTAAAATTTTATTAGAATATGTTAGAGCTAGAATTATTTTAGACTAATATAAATTATACTATTATTATTTCATAAATATATATGCACACTTTTGTATTTCTGATTATTTTCTTTAAATAGTTTCTTAAAAATAGGAGTAAGGACTCAAAAAGTTTAATATTTTTTAAAGCTCTAATTTATTTTGCCAACCTTTCTAATAAGGCTGAGTTTATTTGAACACCAGCAAGGCCAAGAATGGATAGGGGCAGAGGCATCACCCGGAAGTGGTCGAGTGGATAAGGCCATGGGGCCTGTGAATGAGGATGGTGGTCCCCAGTGGCCGCAATAGCCCCACCTTCCCCTGGTCCAGACTGGATGCCAGAGAGAAGGGCTTTCCCCGAGCATGCGAATGCGGCAGAAAGCTCGCCCTCAGGGCCCAGCGACCAGTAAGTATTGTGTTTGCCTGACAATGAGACATCCTCCCAGTGATTTTTCAACCTGTTTCTTAGAGTCTAAGATTACTTTTTGGTTTTGAAGGTGCCTGACAGTTTTCTAAAATTTTGTCCTAATGCTAGAAACTCGTTTCCTCTAGGTTTCAGAAGGACATTTATTTTCCTCATTGTACATGACATTTTGAAAAACTGTGCTGAGTTTCTTGTCATTGCTTATATTTGAATATAGAGAAATCTTCCCAGACTCTATATTTACCAACATTCAAATGTGGTCTGCCCCTGGCTGTCCTCAATGCTCATCTGGTTGCCCATTACTTTTTTTTTTTTCTTGGAGCCAAGCTAACAAGTCAGTTTGTAACACTCATAACCAGAGGATAAGGCAAAATATTCATCACTGAAGCTGTGTCCTAATGTGTGAAGTTTTCTGTTGTCTGTACTGCATAGTTTAAGGCCCTCAGGACCAATGCAGTACCCTCTACTCCTAATGTCTCCCCATCACCATCCCTGGCAACCAGGGATTATGGGACATGTACCCCCATAATGCAATGTGCCATTGCAAATATCAACCTTTGCCCTCCCTTCTTCATTCATTTAATATTTACTGAGCTTCTAATCTGTGTCAGCCACTGGATAGAACATAACATATGTCAACAAAAAACAAACAAACATTGAAACCTGTAAAGAATTTTTGTGAGTTTATTTGAGCCAAACTGTTGACATATGCCAGGAAGCAGAATCTCAATGAATTGAGATAATGCTCCAAAGAATGGCGGGTTACATTTCTATTTATACATTGCAATCAAAGGAGGGGACATAGGTGGGTTACATGAAATTCATTGGTGATGGGTTAAAGAGGTGGAAGAAAGCAAAGCGGTGGGAAACCCCTGGGATTGTATAAAAAGTAAAATGATGGACTTGTACTTAGGTGAGTGCAGGGACAATTAAGATGATAATGAAGGAATTTGAGGCATCTGTCCTGGCACTCACCACATTTGATTGTGCCCCAGGGGCTCCAGAAAAAGGGAAGTTACAAGTTATCCAGACATCTCACAGACATGTTATCTTAAAGGCCTGGAAGGCAAATGGGCTCAGTAAAGATGATCTAAATTAGGGGTGTCGAACTCAATCAGAGAAGGGGCCAAAATCTAAAATCCAGCCTAAATCGCGGGCCGAATGGTTTACTGAACAGTCATAAACTGTCATTGTGATGGAAACGCAGCGGAGTGCAGTGATGACAGCGCGGTGCGGGCCACATTGCAAGGCCTGGCGGGACGGATTTGGCCCACGGGCCTTGTGTTTGACACATGTGATCTAAATTGATCTTTGTTAGGTGAAATATTGGTCTAGGAAATGACTATACACTATAACCTGTTTGTAGTTAGATATTTATGAGGTTATTTTAGGTCTCTGAGTTTTCAAGACTGCCACACAAGCCTCCCCTGAGCTTGTCAGGTTAGAATGTGGCTCTTTTCTTTCACACATAAAAGAAGCAAAAGTCTCTGCCTTGGTATAGCTGACACAATAGCCCCCACTCCCACCTTCACCTTTACCCTATTACTTTTTGCCATAGTTTTTCAACTTCTTTAAGTAGGGGGGTAATGGGACTAAGAACAAAGTATGCTCTGCTGTCCTACAGGCAGGCAAGGGTGCTTTAGTCCATGAGGTGGGACATGGATAGGTACTGGTTGCTTTTCTCAAAATAGCTCTATCAGTCTTATGATTATTGAAAACTCTTGTGAGATTCTAACACTAGCTTGTTCATCACTTTGGGTTTTCAATGACATCACGATTTTTTGTCATTTCTGGGCCTTCAAAAGCATTTTAATAGACAGTGTTAATGTAAAAATAATCATTGAAACCTGTAAAGAATTTTTGTAAGTTTACTTGAGCCAAACTGTTGACAAATGCCAGGAGTAGAACCTCAACAAATTGAGATAATGCTCCTGAGAATGGCATATTGCATATATATTTATACATTTGAATCAAAGGAAGGGATGTAGGTGGGTTACAAGAAATCCATTGGTGATAGACTAGAGAGGTGGGAGAAAGTAAAGCGTGGGGGGAAGAGGAGTAGGAAGGTGGGGACCACAAGAATTATTATAGATAAAAAGTAAAATTATAGACACATATTTAGGTGGGTGCAGGAACAATCTACACTAATAAAAGAGGAAGATTCAAATTGACCATACCTTCATGATACCCACCAGCCAATCAGGAGTGAGTATGCAAATTAACCCAACAAAGATGGTGGGTTAATTTGCATATGCTGGTGCTAAGCAGTTGGGGGAGTTGGAGGATGCCTGCATCGTCACTATGGTGACGATGCAGGCATTCAGCATCTCCTCAGTAGCTCTGGGCCTCTGGGCAGCATGGGAAGGTGGAATGGTGGCTCCCACTCGAGTAAAGGTGGTGCCTGCAGCCAGGGGAGGGAAAGCCCATTCTTGCATGAATCTTTGTGCATAGGGCCTCTAGTTAACATGATAACAATGAAGGAATTTGTGATATCTGTATTAGTACCCAGCACATTAGGTTGTGTCCCAAGGGGTCCAGGAAAAGGGAAGTTAAAAGTTACCCAGACATTTCAAGGTTATGTAATAATATATAATAATAGATGTAAAAAGACACATAGGCTCAGTTAAGGTAAAGTTCACCTGTCTGCTGGGGTTCAAGTTCCAGCATTACAAAGGGTTCAGCAATCTGGAGAAAGGCTGTGCATAGATTAAATAAGAGTCCAAAGATGAAAGATAATTTTGAAAGGCACTGGGCGGTCAGAGGAGCTTCAGCTAAAGGAGCTAAAATTCTCCTTGTCTTAGGACTCTTCCTTTTTATTAACATAATTTGTTCTAAGGCAAGGTGGAGATACACACTTCAAAAGGGTAGGGTACAGAAGCATTGTCAGACTGGGGAATAGCCTACAGCTGTTCAGGTGTTTGGCCAACAGGAGGCAATAACATGTAGATTGAGATGTGTAGGAGCACAGCCAGATGCCCTGAGCTGTCTGGCAGCAAACAAGCATCCTATTCAGGTTTGGGGGAAGTGCCTTTCAGCCCTTCCAACAGGTGAGTACATATGTGACTCAGTCCTTGTTGGCCCCCTAAGTTTCATGAAACTCTTGTAATTATGACATGCTTGAATTGGCTTCCAGCACTTGTCAGTGAAGATAACAGCCTAGGTTGTACTGGTAACTACCCACCATAACTTCTTTTAGTTAAAGTTTAATTTCAGACCATCCTTTGTGGTTACTTTAGGTCTCTGAGTTTGCAAGACGGCCATGCAGGCCTTCCCGAGCTTGTCAGATTTTCATGTGGCCCCTTTTGCTCACAAAAGTTATCAGGGGCACATCAGGGAATGTTAACTGGAAAGCAATTTAAACAGAAGGCACATGGACACTTGCAAACTATGACTTAATGCTGTTTTGTGTTTTGTTTTGTTTTTCCCAAGGTAAACTATGTGGCAACATTTTTTTGAGAATTTTTCTGTTGGCAACAGCTTCCCCCCACAAAACAAAACAAAACAAAACAAAACAAAACAGAAAAACACCCAAAAACAAACAAACAAACAAACAAAAAAGCCAAACCAAAACAAAACAAAATAAACAAACAAAAAACTCTAGGAGTACATATATTTTGTAAAACTACTGATGTATAATGGTAATATATTTTTGATTTTTTGTTTTACTTAATATTTCTGCCTTCAGTCTTCAATACAAACATTTGGAGAGGGTTTTTTTTCTTAGTCATTGAACCAAATCCTTAGTCTGTGTAACTCAATAGGACACAAAGGTGGAATGGAAATCTGGACTGTGTTTACATCTTAAAGTGAACTTCTTATTGGATTGTGCATGAAAGATAAATAACAGCATCATAATTTTGGCTTTAGCAATAGGTGAGACTCAGGGAGATACATAGGTGGTTTCAAGTATGACACGCATCACATAGGAACAGGTGGGCAGAATGTTGCTAACTGTGGCATTCTACAGACA
This sequence comes from Pipistrellus kuhlii, assembly GCF_014108245.1. NCBI lineage: Eukaryota > Metazoa > Chordata > Mammalia > Chiroptera > Vespertilionidae > Pipistrellus > Pipistrellus kuhlii. The sequence continues at coordinate 98,996,138 of NW_023425515.1, forward strand.
TACTTCTGGGACTCCCTTGGTTACACATACACTGTCTTCCAAACATGCATGCACCTGGGCCCATAAACATATGTGCATGCACACATACAACACACACACCTATATTTCAGCCATATTGAAAAACTTTCATTCCCCCAAATATACCACACTACCTCCAGGCATCTCTCTCTTCCAGGACACCCTTTCTCCTCCATGCCTGAAGCCACCAGGATTCAGCCACTAGGACTCCCCTCTAAGAACCTTTGTGTCACCCAAGTACCATCCCCAGCTATTGATAGAACAGTTCTTTTTTTTTCTTCTCCTTCCTGCTTTGTGCTCCTACCATTGTTCACACCCTTTCCTTCCTGACTGACCACATCATGCAGAATTTCTGGCCCATTAAAGTATCTGAATGACAGCTCTCAGATCCTAGATTGTGAGACTCATAGGCCAAATGCTGGTCTTTGGAGATAATCATCCTAAAGTTCATTTACTAGATAAGTTCACTCACACCTTCTCTCCTCTCCTTAATCTCTCGTCACCTCTTCCTCAGCCCTCTTTCAGTTGGTGGTCTTCCCAATTCACTAAGAGGAGAGAACCAATGAGAAGATAATTTGGACAAGGTCCCCTTGTATCTACCTGCCTCCCTACATGAGGTTCCTAAATTTCACATTGAATCATATCACAAGGGACAAATTGCCCTTTGCCCAGTACGGCCTAATCTTCTATTTGTTTGTTAATCACAGGCTTTCTTGCTTTTTGGAAAGCATTACTCCAATATTTATCTCTCTTCTCTCTCATATCATTTTGTCTTCTTCATTGAATAATTTTAAAAGTTTAATTGTTTTCGTTTTATAAACCTTCCTTGTCTACACATACTCCTTCATCTCCAGTCTTATTCTCTGTTGTGTTTGATAGAAAAACTCCTCAGGAGGGTTTTCAATTTAGAGTGTCTATAAATCCTCTTCTTTCACTCTCTCTTGAACCTACTCTGATCAAGCAGTGGCCTCATCATTTTAGCAAAACTGTTCTTACTGGTAGTAGTCTTGATGCTGCCTTCCATCCTCCTTTCTTCTCTTGGATCCTAAGACATACTCCCCCTACTTTTTCTAATACTTTGATAGCCACTATTGGCCAAGTATATGAGTCAGTTTTTGCTGCAGAGACAATAGTCCTAATATCTCAATGATTTTCACCCATGAAGACAGGTTTGTTATTTAAATTATATAAAGGTTATGGGTTGGCTATAGGTCCTCTTGAATCCATTGGAGTTCATTCATCTGCAGCTTAACTTGGCTTAACATTGATTTACTACAAGTCAACTGGGTCTTGATGCCATCTGTTTTATCATTTTAAGGCCCAGGCTAAGGTAACAACTCTATCATGTTATTCTCCCTAAAACTCCCAAAGTTTTTAAAATCTGGCCATGGTATGTGTTATGTCTATTCACATTCTATTGGCCAGTGTAAATCTCTAAGTTCCATCTCCTATGAGAAAAGGATTATGATACATAGATTAGCCTTGTTTCTTTCTTAAGCTCATGATATGAAGCTTGAGTGAGTCCATCACAAGCTTGACATATGTCCCCAGAAGACTGAAAAAACCAGTGGTAGACTTGTTGCCTTATTATTCAGAGAAATCTAAAAGTCCAGAGCTGGCTGAAACAGCCTGTAACAGCAGAAGGAGACCCACAGTTTGGGAAGTTAATATATCTAGGAGTATCTTGATGTGTGTGATGTAATAGAGAAAGCTATATGGAGCTGTCTTAGACCCTTACTTAGACCCTAGAGACAAGGAGAGCACATCAGAAGGAAGCCAGGCTATACAGGTGGATGTTCAGAAGGAAAGGGAGGGGTGGGGCGGTGAATGGTGCACACAATCCTCATTAGGGAACTAAAAGTTAGAGTCTGGAGTGGATGGGCCTCTGCAGAGCCCTCATAAGTACTCACACCAACTTCCAACATGTATCATAGCCAATAAAATAATGCTATAATCATGCCACGCACATGAAACCTTTTTTGCCCATTTTCTCTCCTCTTCTCCTGGCCCCTAACTTTGGAGAAAAAAAGCAATCAAGCAAGAGAGGGGTTAGGAAGACCAAGAGGACAAAAAGCTGGTGGGGAGAACACACTTTGAATGAAATTCAGATTCTGAAATTATAACATGTGACTGGACTGTGTTGTAGAAAACCAGAGAAAAGCCAAGCAATGCTTTGAGAAATGGAGTTACATGGCTTATTATGCCAGCAGACTCAGCAGAATAACCTCCGAAATCTGAGCAAATATGTGGGGAGCTTTTCTTTTATATCTTTCTGGGGTCTGTGTCCCTAAATATGGATTATGCTTCCAGTCCTTTCATAGGCTTTGCAAAAAAGGCCCCAGGTGTTGGGGGTCTTGAGACCATATCTAATGGTCTGGCCTGGTGCCAGCACTAATAACCCCCCCCCCTTTCCTCCCCCCCCCCCCCCCCCCCAGGGCTGTGCACTATTCATAGTTTATGGCCTCTGTGAAATCTGAGAATTTAGAATTTAGGTAATAGGTCCTACAAGACCAGTTTCTGGGAAAGAGGCAGTGACTTAATTATAGGTTATCAAGAATGTACTCTGGGCTTGCTGGCACAAATTCAGATTGATAGTCCCCTACCTCCACATCCCCCAAATATCAGGGTTACATTGGAATTAGCTTTTTTAGCCTTCTCAACTGTACAGAGTTATTACTGAACTAAAACTACTGCTGTGATTATAGAGCCTCACAAGGGAGTCTATAAAAGTAGAGTGGTGTGTGTGTGTGTGTGTGTGTGTGTGTGTGTGTGTGTGTGTGTTGGGCAGGGGGAAGAGGGGATATAGTTGCATTCTGTGAACCACATTTGCTCCAATCTGGCTGGTTGCATTTATCTGACTGGATTTCTTCATATCAGTATCTCAACTTTGTGTAAACCTGGCAAGTTCATCTTTAACCATGAAGATCTGGAAGGCCAGACCTTAGTGTAAAATTGAAAGCCTCACAATTGACCCTGTTTAGGAACAGGAAATTTAGGCATCTGGCCAATTCAAGGCCAAAGAATTTTGTGGCTGAGGCGTTGAGCTTAATTTCCTTTTATATATAAACACAGTTGGAGCTGATTCCAAAGTGGTTTTAGAAAGTCAGTAAAAAATAGTTTGGCATAATGACTACTGTTTTATAAAATTTCATCTATTGTTTTGACCTTGCCTGTGCTTAAATAGGGAAATAAAAAGCTTAGTGTGCCTGTGGGGGTGGAAGGGAATTATGTCATTGCAGCATCTACTTCAAGTCAGGAAACTCCAAGCCAACCATCTATTTCCTACTTTACTAAGCCAAGGAATGCAACTGAATGTGTAACTAAGGGTAACGTGACTCAGGTTAAGAACTGGGTCTGCGGTATTTTTTTCCTGGCCAAGAAAAGTGTAATTCAATTACTATTTGAGTTAAGTGGAAAATTTATACTTTTGCATTTGATAGAGCTTTTACTTTGAAAGACTTGTTGAAAACATAAGATTTTTGTTACTTTTAAAGACTTAGAACTTTTTTTAGCTGAGAACATAGATCAAACTTAAACATGATACATGAATTCTAGTTATTGGAAACTAAGAAAACCCTCGAGAATATTGCTTTCCATTCCAAGTTTTACCTGTGCTCCATGTCTGACCTTGGACATTACATCTAGGTCCTTACACTTGAAAGAGAGACTATTACTTATTAACACTCAATACCAGGCAAATTAAAAAAAAACTCATTTAGACAGCAGTTAGACTGATGTGGGCTCTCATCTGTGATTTATCTTGTTCTTTACTTCTTAAAATGTTACCCTCCACAGAAGCACATCAGAGTAAAGCAGCACATTAAAACAGTAATTAAAACAGATAAAACATTACAAAGCAGCAGTCAAAAGAGCAGCAAATGAGGTTACATCTTAAAACATAATTTTGCTTAAAACCATAAAATAATGCTCACTTTGTGGATATAGCAGGCACATGTGGAAGTGGTGCAGAACCTTGGTGGTGGCTTGTAGAAACCATACATGGAAAGAATAGGATGGTACAAATTACTCTCTCCCTCCTAAATCTGCCTTACTATGTTCCCCTACAAGGGTGACTGTGTACACCATGTTTTTGTTGATGGTGGATGAAACTCTCCTGTCATTTGGGGTAGCAAGATTTTTTTGGGTACTGCTGAAAAGAAGTATTTCTTTCTTTAAAAAAACCCATTTTTAAAAAAATTAATTTCAGAGAGAAAGGTAAAGAGAGTGTGAGACAGAAACTTCAGTGTGAGAGAGAATCATTGTTTGGTTGCCTCCTGCACTTCCCATAATGGGGACTGAGCCCACAACTCCAGGGAAGAATGGAATGTGGAAAAAGACTTTATTTGCATAAAGTTATGTTTCTTGTGTTCAAAAGTCTCCTGTCCCTAAGCCAGTCCTGGAATAGGTGAAACTGGGAGTTTAGCAGAATCAGAAACAGGGCCAGTGTCCAGAGTCTCAGTTCCATGTTGCAGCCAGATGTGGTTCAGCATAGAGGCCAGATTAAAGTCCATCAGTCCAATTGTGGTGCCCAATGTGGTTGTACATCACGTGTGCAGAAGAGCCCAGCTCCCTGCAGCAGGAGTTACAGGAGCCAGGCACCCTAGAGCCCAGAAAGATAGAAAGAGCCAACTTCCTTTGTTTGGAAGTTTATATATTTAGATTTCTCATACTTGCAGTGGCCATACCCTTCCTGGTTCCACTTGTGATTGATGGGCAGACAAGTAAGCACCTTTCCATCTCATTCAGATCTTACTGAGCATGTGTCTAAACCACCTTTGTCTAGTTTCTTTCTCTATCAATCAGGAGAGAACAGACTTGGAGAATGTTAAATGCAGATTTTTGGCAAAGCTGTATAAATGGCATGCCTATATGTTTTGATGTCCCCTTTCACTCATTTCCTGTTAAATAATAACCAGGTTATTACCATGGCATCACTTTCATGTGTCTGTTTAGCCAGAAAGGGTTCCAGATTATGCAAATACATTTTTTCTCCCCAGAGGCTATAACTAGAGTTCTCAGCCATACTTCCATGGTAATTGATCATTTAAGTAATAGAAACAATTAAAGAATCAAAACCTCAGAAAACATTCTGTCAAATGAAGTAGAAAAATCTTTGTCTTTTATTCTCAGCTCCCTCCACTGGGTCTAGAGATCCACAGTGTGTTTTTAAACAACACTAAGCACTCTCCCATCCTGTCTAAACCTGAACAAGTCTCTATGAATCTTTACTAATGTACTTCACCAGTCTCATTTCTCTTTCCCATGTTACTATAAATTACTTGAAATGTCCCATTTTAAGTGTGGAGATCTTAGTGAGCATTCTGAACTGGGGAGCTGAAAATGTATTCTTTGTTATATTGAAACTAGAGGCCTGGTGCACAGATTCATGCACCAGTGGGGTCCCTTGGCATGGCCTGTGCCCTCTCACAATCCTGGAACCCTCAGGGGAAGTCAGAGGCCTGGTGCATGATTTTGGCCTGATCCAGGCTGAGGGACCACACTGATGCACTAATCTGTGCCCAGTGCACAGGGACTTTAGTATGCATATAAGATCTTTAGTTAATCTCTTCCTGTCCTTTCCCCTTCCACTTCCCTCTGAGATTCATCAGGCTGTTCCATGTTTCCATGACTGTGCATTGAGTGTCTGCCCCTTGGTGGTTAGTGGATATCATAGCTACTGGTGGAATTGTCGAACAGTCAAACAGTTGGACAATTAGCATATTAGCTTTTATATAGAGAGATCGGGACGTATTTCCAAGGAGATGCTGCTCTGTAACAATATATTGAGTCCTTTCAGAAATTGCTCTGTCCATTTTGGTCTACATTGTCCTCAAAGAGTAGTATTCCATCATGCCAGCATCTGACTCTGCAGCCCTGGCTCCCCCTGCATCTTGCTATGCTTTTCCACTGCAGAAAGACCAAACCACTCATGGTACTCAACATGGCAAGTACTTCACACCCCAGTGTTTCCCCAAAATGTTCTCTCCTACCTAATATGACCTCTTTCTTTTGACTAGAAGATGTTTTCCATCTCAACTATATTCATATGGAGTTAAACCTCCCCTTATTTCTGTCTTGTCCAGGTGCTGACTCTTCTTTAGGTAATTACCTATTTGCTGCCTGGCCCCTTCTATTACTCTGTGAACTTATGGAGGTCAATAATTGTGCACCAGAAAAGGGTTTGGCAGTAGCATGCAGTTGAGTTTAAAGGTTAAAGAGCATCAGACCTGGATTTAGAACTAGATTTGGAGCTTAGATCCATCACTTTCTAAATGAGTCCTCTAACTCTCAATTACTGCCTCTGTAAAATGGGAGCAATATACTTATATCAGACATTCATTCACTCATTTATTCAACAAATACTATTGTTACATGGTCCTCTGGGTTCTGGGGATAGAGCAGATAGGAGAAAAGATAAAGATCCCATTTTTCTGGAGCTTGTATGGTAGGAAGAGTCACAGAAAGAAAACCAATAAGTATCTGTGCTCTTATCTGGTGATTATCTTAGGTAAGTGTTAGGATAAAAAGTAAAGACACTTTGAAGAGTTCTCTATTTTAGAAAGGAAAACCTTTTTGAAAAAGTAACTTTTAATCAGAGACCTTAATGGAGTAAGTGTTTCAGTACAGAATGTTCTAAGCAGAATGAATAGTGAGCAGAAGGCCTTTCAGAAACTCAAGAAAGCTCATGTGAATGAGTAGGGTGAGAAAGGTTCAGAGTTGTAGGACATATAGGCAGGGGCTGAGTTATGAAAGAACTTGGCAATCATGGCAAGGAGTTCGATTTATCATGAGGATGATGGCAAACCACTGGAAGATTCTGAGCAAGGGAATAAGTTACAGGTTTCAATAAGCCCTAGCTGGATTGGATCAGGGTTAGAGTGTCAGCCCTTGGACTGAAAGGTCACAGGATGTTTTAAAGCTGAGAACACAGGGCTGAGGTAAGAAACTCTGAGAAAAGAGCCCACAGAGAGGCTGGTAGAGAAAAGACTTCCTTTCTGCACAGCTCATCTTTGGCACACAATAACCATGTCAACACAATTTGGTGCATTGAATGATAACAAGGTTTTCTACTAAAAAAAAAAAAATGCAGACACTGCCTCATAAGAAATTAGCAAGTACAATCTTTAGTTTTTCTAAATGGTTGACAGAGATACACATGACCTTCTAGGATGCTTTTGACTAACCTTTGGGTTCTTTATGAAAGTGGAAAGACCAATAGTCACTAAGAAGTGTCTGTGAATATCTGCTAAGATAGCTGATGCAGTAGGAATGACACAGTAGTTTGATGTTAAAACTGTTAATGTAAGGTTTTCTATAATGGTCTCTATTTATTTATTTACTAGAGGCCTGGTGCATGAAATTCGAGCCCAGCCTGCACTCTCTCTATACGGGACCCCTAAGGGGATGTCTGATTGCCAGTTTAGGCCCAATTCTAGGGATCAAGCTTAAACCGGCAGTCGGACATTCCTCTCACAATCCAGTACCACTGGCTACTAACTGCTCACATGCCTGCCTGCCTGATTTCCCCAAACTGCCCCTCATTGTCCTCCCTGCTGGCCTGGTTAGCCCCAACTGCCCCCTCCCCACTTCTGGCCTGATCACCCCATGCAACCTGCTGCTCAGTTATTTGGTTGTCCCTCACTAAACTCCCTGCCAGCCTGGTCACCCCATGTAGCCTGTTTGGTCATCTGTTCAGTTGTTTTGATTGTGAGGGTCACTTAGGTTTTTACATATATAGATCTTAAAATTTATCTTTATTGTTAAAAGTATTACATACTAGTATGTCTCCTTTCTTTCCCCATTGACCCCCTCCACCCTGTACCTGCCCCCACTGCACTACTGTCTGTGTTCATGGGTTATGTATATCCTACATAATAAAAGGCTACAATGAAAATTGACTAAGCAGTGGAATGATTGGTGGGTGGGGGGTGGGGCTGGTGAGTGGGTGTCACCAAGCCATCAAGGTGGGTGCCAGCGGGCAGAGGGAGAGGATGGTGATGGGGGGGACACAGTGAATAAGGGGTGATCTAGGGTCAGGGCCTAAGCCATCAGTTGGACATCCCCTAAAGGCTCCTGATTTGCCTGTGGGTACAGGCCTGGCTGAAGGACTCCTTGAGTGCATGAATTTTCATGCACCAGGTCTCTAGTATGCATATAAGTTATTTGGTTAATTTCTTCCATTATGTCTCCCCCCTTTCCTCTGAAATTCATCAGTCAGTTGCATGTTTCAATATCTCTGGATCTATATTACTTACTAGTTTATTTTGTTGTTGTTTTCTATTCTGATATGAGTGGCATCATGTGATACTTGTCTTTCCCTGACTGACTTATTTCACTTAGCATAATACTCTCTAAGTCCTTCCAAGATGTTTCAAACAGGTAAGAGATGTTTTTTGTAGTTTCTATGTAAGCATAGCTTTTTATACACTCATATACTGGGCTGTTTTCAGATTTTGGCTATTGTAAATAGTGTTGTCATGAACATAAGGGTGCATATATTCTTTCTGATTGCTGTTTCAGGATTTTTAAGATATATTCCTAGGAGTAGAATCACTGTGTCAAATGGAATTTTCATTTTTAATGTTTTTTGAGAAACTTCATACTTTTTTCTATATTGGCTGCATCAGTCTGCATTCCTACAAGCAGTATAGCTAGGGTTCCTATTCTCCACATGCTGGCCAGCACTTGTCATTTGTTGATTTGTTAATGGTAGCTATCCTGGAAGGTTTGAGGTGATGCATTATTGTTATTTTAATTTGCATCTCTCTGATTATCAGCAATTTCAAGCATTTTTTCATGTCTCATGGCCATCTCTATGTCTTCTTTGGAGAGTGTTTATTTGGGTCCTATGTCCATTTTTTTTATTGGGTTGTTTTTCTTTCTTTTAAGTTGTTTTGAGTTCTTTATATATTTTGGAAATTAAACCTTTATCAGATGTACCATTGGTGAATATGTTCTCCTATACAGTGTGCTCCCTTTTCATTTTTTTGATGGTCTCCTTTGCTGTGCCAGAAGCTTTTCATTTTGATGTAGTTCCATTTGTTTATTTTTCTCCTTAGTTTGCTTTGCCCTAGAAATTGGTTCTCAACCCTTCTAATGCCACAACCCTTTATGTTCCTCATGCTGTGGTGACCCCCAACCATAAAATTATTTTTGTTGCTACTTCATAACTGTAATTTTGCTACTGTTATGAATCATAATGTAAATATCTGTGTTTTCTGATGGTCTTAGGTGACCCTGCTAGCGGTTCTCAACCTGTGGATGAGAACCACTGCTGTAGAGCTAAAGACCATCAGAAAACACAGATATTTCTTTATTTATTAAATTTAATAAATCTTTATTGTTCAGATTAGTACAATTGTTCCTCTTTCCCCCCCCCCCCATAGCTGCCCTCCACCAGGTTCCTACTCCATCCTCTTCCCTTACTCCCCCCATTGTCCTCATCCATAGATGTATGCTTTTTGTTCATTCTCTTCCTGCATCCCCACTCCCCTTTTTCTCCAAGAATTGTCCGTCTACTCCCTTTCTATGCCCCTGATTCTATTATATTCACCAGTTAATACTGTTCATCAGGTTTTTTATTTTCTTGGTTTTTAGATTCACTTGTTCATAGATACATATTTGTTGTTCATAATTTTTATACTTACCTTTTTATTCTTCGTCCTCTTCTTAAAGAATATCTTTCAGCACTTCTTATAATTCTGATTTGGCCATCATTAACTCCTTTAGCTTTTTCTGATCTGTGAAGCTTGTTATCTGCCCTTCAATTCTGAATGATAATTTTGCTGGGTAGATTAATCTTGATTGTAGTTTTTTGCTATTCATCACTTTGAATATTTCTGCCATTACCATCTGACCTGCATAGTTTCTGTTGAGAAATCATCTGACAATCGTATGGGTGCTCCCTTGTATAATAGGTAACCAACTGTTTTTCCTCTTGCTGCTTTTAATATTCTCTCTTTGTCTTTTTCTCTTGGCATTTTAATTATGATGTGTCTTGGTGTGGTCCTCTTTGTATTCCTTTTGTTTGGGATTCTATGTGCTTCCTGGACTTGTAAGTCTATTTCTTTCACCAGGTGGGGAAAGTTTTCTCTTACTATTTCTTCAAATAGGTTTTCAGTATCTTTCTCTCTCTCTTCTTCTGGGACCCTCATAATTCTGATGTTGGTATGCTTGAAGTTGTCCCAGAGGTTTTTACACTATCTTCAACTTTTTCAATTCTTTTTTCTTTTTGCTTTTCAGGAGGAATGTTTTTTACTTCTTGGTATTCCAAATCTTTAACTTGATTCTTGTGATCCTCTAGTCTGCTTTTAGGTCTCTGTATAATATTTTTTTATTTCAGCCAGTGTATTCTTAATTTCTAGTTGATCTTTTTCCATATTCTTAAATTCTTAAATTTATTGGCTTTTCTAGGAAATTCTTGAAAAACCTTATAACCATGGTTTTAAACTCTATATCCTGTCTTTTTGCTTTCCACCATTTCCCTCAATTGTGGCCTGCCTCTTTGCCTCCACATTTTAGCTGCTTCCCTTAGTTGATGGAGTTGCTTTGTGTGCTAGATGCCTAGCAGGGCCCAGGAGCTCAGCCTCCCCAGGTACCTGAAGTGGACACTCTTGATTCACCCCTTTATGGGCTGTGTGTGCATTCTTGTTTGTTGTTGGTATCACTGGGGAAACCTCTAGGCCATTGGCTGTGAGGATCAGCAGTGTCTCCGCTCGGAGGGCTTCTGTGCTCAGCTTGGATGGGGCAGAGTCTCAGGGTGGAGCAGACAGCCTTGATTTCCCATCATCCCAGCTCTAAGAGGGCTCTGTTCTCAGTGTCCCAAAGTAATGGCTGCACCTCTGAGAGAAGTTTGCTCTCAAGTTTTGCCTGCTGCCAGACAGTCCAGTTTCTACACGAATGAGTCTGGTACCCAAAGTCTCACCCAGAGCTGGATTTCAGTGCAGTTGGGAGGCTTTGTTTTCCTCTTTAACTAGAAAGCTAGCTGCACGTTTGCTGCCCACATCTCTGTGTGCCACGAGTCTCCGAGCACTTCTGCAAGTAAGCCAGCGGCATATTCAGCTGCCTGCCCTTTCTGTGCACACAGGTCTCCACACCTCCACAGCTCCTGAGTCTCAGTGTTCTTTTATCTTTCCTTCTAGTTGTAGAATTTCCACTCAGCCAGCTTTCTGGTGGTTCTGGGTGATGTCCTCTCTGTCTTCCAGTTGTAGTTTTAAAATTGTTGTGCTAGAAAGAACAAAACTAGATCACCAACTTACACCATGCACAAAAATAAACTCAAAATGGATACAGGACTTAAACATCAGACGGGAAACCATAAAAATACTAGAAGCATCCACAGGCAACAAAATCTCAGACGTATGCCAAAAGAACTTCTTCACTGATACTGCCCCTAGGGCAATGGAAGCTAAAGAGAAAATAAACAAATGGGACTACATCAAAATAAAAAGCTTTTTTACAGCAAAAGAAACCATCAACAAAACAACAAGAAAGCCCACTGTGTGGGAGACCATATTTGCAAATGTTACCACTGATAAAGGTTTAATCTCCAACATCTACAAACAGCTTATACAACTAAATAAAAGGAAGATGAATGATCCAATTAAAAAATGGGCAATGGATCTAAATAGAATATTTTCAAAAGAAGACAGAAGGAAAGCCAAAAGGCACATGAAAACATGCTCAAAGTCACTAATTATCCGAGAGATGCAAATCAAAACAACAATGCGGTACCATCTCACACCTGTCAGAATGGCCAACATCAACAAATCAACAAACGTCAAGTGTTGGCAAGGTTGTGGAGAAAAAGGAACCCTCGTGCACTGCTGGTGGGAATGCAGACTGGTGCAACCACTGTGGAGAACAGTGTGGAGTTTCCTCAAAAAACTGAAAATGGAACTCCCATTTGACCCAGTAATCCCACTCCTAGGAATATATCCCAAGAAACTAAAAACACCAATCAGAAAGGATATATGCACCCCTATGTTCATAGCAGCACAATCTACAATAGCTAGAATCTGGAAACAGCCTAGGTGCCCGTCAGCAGATGATTGGATCAAAAAACTATGGTACATCTACACCACATGTGTCAAACACAAGGCCCGCGGGCCAAATCCGTCCGGCCATGTGGCCCGCACCATGCTGTCATTACTGCACTCCACTGCGTTTCCATCACAATGACAGTTTATGACTGTTCAGTAAACCATTTGGTCCGCGATTTAGGTTGGATTTTAGATTTTGGCCCCTTCTCTGATTGAGTTTGACACCCCTAAACACAATGGAATACTATGCTGCCATAAAAAAGAAGGAATTCTCATCATTTGCAGCAACCTGGATAGAACTAGAGAACATCATGCTGAGTGAAATAAGCCAGTCAATAAAAGAGAAATACCACATGGCCTCACTCATTTATGGACATTAAAAATCATTATAAACTGACAAACCAAAAGATAGATATAAAGACAGTAAAGCAATAAGCAGACTGTAAAATTACAGTGGGGAGAGTAGGGAGATCTGGGGTAGATAAGAGATCAACCGAAGGACTTGTATACATGCATATAAGTACAACTAATGGACACAAAACTCTGGGGAGGGAAGTTTTGTAGGGGGGGCAATGTTAAAATACGTACACAGATAATAATTTAATTTTAAAAAATTGTTGTGCTAGGAAGCAATATAGGTATTTACCTTTTGCTGCCATCTTGGTTTCCAAGAAAACACATATATTTACATTATGATTCATAACAGCAGCAAAATTATAGTTATGAAGTAGCAATAAAAATAATTTATGGTTGAGGGTCACCACAGCATGAGAAACATAAAGGGTTGTGGCATTAGAGAGGTTGAGAACCACTGCTAGGAAATGTATCCCTAAACATATTGCTATGAGAGATGTTTAAGATTTTGCTGTCTGTGGTTTATTCTATGATTTTTATAGATTCATGACTTACATTTAAATATTTTATCTATTTTAAGTTTATTCTGTGTATGATGTAAATTGGTGGTCTAGTTTCATTTTTTGCATTTTTCTAGTTCAGTGGTTAGCAAACTGCTGCTTGAAAGCCACATGCGGCTCTTTGGCCCATAGAATGTGGCTCTTCCACAAAATAGCACGTGTGGGCATGCATGTACAGTGCAACTGAAACTTTGTGGCCCATGCACAGAAGTCAGTTTTCGGTTCTCAAAAGAAATTTCAATCGTTGTACTGTTGATACTTGGCTCTGTTGATTAATGAGTTTGCTGACCACTGGTCTAGTTCAATTTCCCCAACTTTCCCAGCATTTATTGAAGAGACTGTCTTGACTCCAATTGTATGCTCTTGCCTCCTTTGTCAAATATTAATTTAATGTAATGACTTGGGGTCTACTTATGGGTTCTTTGCTCTATTCCATTAATATATATGACTGTTCTTATGCCAGTACCAGCCTATTTTAATTAAAATGGCTTTGTAGTATAGTTTGATATCTGGTATTGTGATCCTCCTACTTTGTTCTTATTTCACAAGATGGCTGAGTCTATTCTGGGTCTTTTTTGGTTCCATATAAAGTCTTGGAGTATTTATTCTAGATCTGTGAAAAATGCCATTGATATTTGTGGGGCTTCAGTTCCTCTCCCAAGAACTGGACCTTCATGGACTCCGAGAATTAGATGAAGAAGATATGAGAAGTCATTGGTGTATTGGAGAGAGGCTTTATTCTTTCCAAATAGATGCAGCAATATTTGGTTTATAGAAAGGTATGCTTGTGCATTTCATACAGTACAATCTCTGTGTCCTTGCTTTTGTACCTGTGTATGAAAAGTTGGCTTTGAACAGCTGGCCTACTCTGGAAAGAGCTCCTACATTTCAATTGGCCTTGAGCATTTAGTGTAGTCTGATCAAAGTTCCCACAGTATTCTATAAATTGCTTTGGGTAGTATGGACATTTTGATTATGCTAATTCTAATCTATGAACACAGCATATTCTTCTATTTGTTTTTAAGTTCCTCTATTTCTTTTTTCAATGTCCTATAGTTTTCCAAGTACAGGTCTTTTACCTAGGTGATTAAGTTGGTTCCAAAGTATCTTATTTTTTTGTTGTTGTTGTTGCAATGGTACATGGTATTTTTTTAAAAAATTTCTTTCTGAGAGTTTATTATTGGTGTATAAAAATGCCATTGATTTATGGATATTAATTTTGTATCCTGCTATATTGCTGAATTTGTTTATTAAATCTGGTAGTTTTCTGGTGGAGTCTTTAGGACTTCCTATGTATAATATACTGCCATCCATATATAATGACAATTTCACTTCCTCCTTTCCAATTTGGATACCTTCTAATTATTTTCTTGTTTGATTGCAATGGCTAGGACTTTTAGTATTATGTTGAAGAAGAGTATTAAAAGTAGAAATTTTTGTCTTATTCCTATTACTAGGGAAAATGGTTTTAATTTTTGCCCATTGAGTATATTTTAGTGTTAATTCTAGTTTGATCTTGGGAGAATGTCAATGTATCTTTCTCTTAATCCACTGCCATCTTAGAATCCTATTCCACCTTATTTACAGATGAACTCCCCACTTTCCCTAGCATAGTTCCACACTTTTTTCCCCCAGGTGCCTGAAATAGCCTTTAAAGCATCAAAGAACACCTATTAAACAGAGGATGAGAGTGATTCTCACCCATCCTACTAGTGAGTGGATATTGATGAAATTACCATGACTGTTTGCCACTTGGACAAACAGAAAGGAGGGCTCTTAGAAAGTGAGACTTCAGATGTGTAAGTTTTGATTGAAGGGAGGGAAGATAAAATGATAAAAGTAAAATAAAAATCCATATAAATAAGAATATCTAGGATTCTCGTCAAGAGGGAGGTGTAAGTAAAAACTACATTCATATCCTACCACAACCACATCAAAATTATAACTAAACGGTAGAACAACCATTATAATAAACATCTGAAATCTAGCTGAGCAGAAGTCTTTCAAATAAGGATTTAAAGCAGAAGCCATATTGAGATTAGTAAAAAAGATGGAGACATGTAATGGATGGTCCACTTGTCACGAACCACTTGTCACGGATAAAAATGTGGGAGTTTTTCTTGGTTGCACAGGTTCCCCCTGAGGATCAAGGGGCACCAAGCCTAGGGTTCCAGTGACAGGAAGAGAAGTTCTTATATTTTCAGGCAGAGAAAATCAGTGAGGATTGAGGCTGAGGGAGACAGAGGGCTGCTGGGGTCTTAAAGGGCCCACACATGGATTTCTCTTAAATGGCCCATACTTGAATTTACTTGGACTCACTTGCTCTGAACTTCTATAAGTAAGCACCAGGGAATTATAGGAAAAAAAACCACACACACACAACTGAGTAGTCTTGCATCAGAGTGACAGCTGAAGGGACAGCTTTCTCCCAGACAGAAATGTTGGCACAGGCCATTGTTCCTCTGCTGAGCCCAACCATATAGCCAGTAGGCCTGTATTCTATTTGAGTCTCCATCATTCTGGCTAACACTACTATCCCTGCACTGATGTTTCCCTGAAACCCCACAACACCCAACTTGTAGGCCTTCCCAGCCATTTCCAGTGGCTTTTCCATATAAATGGCCTATCTTGGCTCATGCCTCAGACTTTTCTACAATCTATAAAACATGAGAAGCATCTGATATCAGCATGCTATATACATTTTTTTTCATTTTTTTATTAAGGTACTAGAGGCCTGATGCACAAAATTCATACCTGGGGTTCCCTCAGCCCAACCTGCACCCTCTACAATCCAGGAGCTTTCAGGGGAAGTCCTACTGTTAGCTTAGGCCCACTCCCTGTGGTTCTCTGCTCTCTGCGGGCCTGGGGGTTTTGCTACAGCCATGGAGATGAAGCCCCCATGCCCTGCTCTCTGCCTGCCTCCACCATGTGTTGTCTTGGCTCTGTCTGTGGAGCCTGGGGGTGTTCCCTCTGTCTCTGCTCTAAGGAAACCCCCAAACCCTGCTGTCTGGGCTCTGTCTGCCATGTCTGGGGACTTGCCTACCACTGCCATACACAGGAAGTCCCCAAGCCCTGCTGTCTGGGCTCTGTTTGCTGGGCCTGGGGGTGCTTCCCTCACCCGCAACACTAAGGAAACTCTCAAGCCCTGCTGTTCAGGTTCTGTATGCCGGTCCTGAGGCTTCCCTGCTGCCTCAGCACTAAGGAATCCTCCATGCCCTGTTGTCCAGGCTTAGTCTGCCAGGCCTGGGACTCCCCCACCATCACCCTGCAAACAAAACCCCCATGCCCCGCTGACGAGGCTCTGTCTACCTTGTCTGGGGGCTGATCAAGCCTCACTGCTTGGTTTTCCTCTCCCACCGCAACACCTGCAGTACTGACAGACCCAGACACTGCAGCAGCAGTGGAGCTGAGAGGCTAAATCCACCCCCTCCAGAGGCAGATCCAGCCTCCTTCTCCTGAGGAAAAGCCAGACACTCCAGCAGCAGGGCTGAGGGAACTGGGCACCACCATTTTGTGGCTATGGGGGCTGCCATTTTGTTGCAGAGTGATGGTTAATTTGCATATTACTCTATTATTAGATAGGATTATATGTGTACATATCTTAACATTGCCCCCCACACTACCCCTATACATGCCCTCACCCCCCAGTGTTTTACATCCATATGCATGCATACAAGTCCTTTGGTTAATCTCTTATATCCCCCACCTCTCTCTAACCTTCCTGTTATAATTTGATAGTCTGTTTGATGCTTTACTGTGTCCATATCTATCTTTTTGGTCATCAGTTTATAATGTTTTTTAATTATACATAAATGAGTGAGATTATGTGGTATTTTTCTTTTGTTGACTGGTGGCTTTTTTCACTTAGCATATAAAGTCTTCCAATTCCATCCAGGTTGCTGCAAATGATAAGAATTCCTTCTTTTTATGGCAGCATAGTATTCCATTGTATAGATGTACCATAATTTTCTCATCCAATCATCTGCTGATGAGCAACCAGGCTGTTTCCAAATCTTAGCTATTGTATATTGTGCTGCTATGAACATAGGGGTGCATATATCCTTTTTGATTGGTGTTTTTATTTTTTTAGGATATATTCCTAGGAGTGGGATTAGTGGGTCAAATGGGAGTTCCATTTTTAGTTTTTTGAGGAAACTCCAGTGGCTGCACCAGTCTGCATTCCCACCAGCAGTGCACAAGGATTCCTGTTTCTCTGATTCTCATCAACACTTGTTGTTTGTTGATTTGTTAATGATAGCCATTCTGACAGGTGTGAGAAGGTACTGAATTGTGACTTTAATTTGCATCTCTCGAAAAATTAGCAACTTTGAGCACATTTTCATGTGCCTCTTGGCCTTCCTTCTGTCTTCTTTTGAGAAAATTCTATTTAGGTTCATTGCCCATTTTTTATTGGATCATTTATCTTCCTTTTGTTAAGTTGTATAACTTGCCTGTAGATGTTGGAAATCAAACCTTTATCGGTGATAACATTTGCAAATATGTTCTCCCATACAGTCGACTTTCTTGTTGTCTTATTGATAGTTTCCTTTGCTGTAAAAAAGCTTTTTATTTTGATGTAGTCCCATTTGTTTATTTTCTCTTTAGCTTCCATTGCCCTAGGAGCAGTACCAGTGAAGAAATTCTTTTAGAATATGTGTGAGATTTTGCTGCTTGTGGATGCCTCCAGTATTTTTATGCTTTCCAGTCTTATGTTTAAGTTCTGTATCCATTTTGAGTTTATTTTTTGTGTATGATGTAAGTTGGTGATCTAGTTTTATTTTTTGCATATATCTGTCCAATTTTCCCAACACCATTTGTTGAAGAGTCTGTCTTGACTTCATTATATGATCATGCCTCCTTTGTCAAATATTAATTGAGCATAGTGGTTTGGGTCCATATCTGGATTCTCTATTCTATTCCATTGATCTATATGTCTGTTCTTGTCCAGTATCAGGCTGTTTTGAGAACAGTGGCTTTGTAATACAGCTTTAAATCTGGCATTAAGATTCTTCCTACTTTATTCTTCCTTATCAGAATTGCTGTGGCTATTTGGGGTCTTTTTTTGTTGTTCCAGATGAATTTTTGGACAGTTCTTTCTAGGTCTGTGAAATATGCCAGTGGTGAGAGACAATGGCGGAAGAATAGATAGGCAGATTCTGAGCCTTGTCCCGAAGCAGAAAGAAAGAGCAGCTGAGGGTTGTGCTGTGAGTGTTTTTTAGCAAGCCAAGAGACAGCCGAACACCAGAAAAAACTGGGGGCCGCTTACCGGGGTGTCCCTGACAGGGAAGCACCCACAGCAGGGCTCATCTTGAAGGGAAATTGGATCGTGTCAGAGGCCTGAATATCCATAGCCTCAGCGATCACCAAGCAGCTGTGACCCCCAGAACGCTGATCCCAGGTGGCATGAACACTTGGACTCAAGGGAGTGCCCCACCGCACTGTGAAAAGGTCAGACTTCTTGAGGAGAGGGTGAGTGAGTGTTCCTGGCAAAGACAAAAGCCTGCGCAGGCCGGCTGCACAGAAACTGGAGGACAGGGGTGGTGATTACAAGTAGAAGCCTCTGGCTGTTGGGTGGGTGTCACCCGTGAAAGTGGACGGGGCTCCTAATAGGGGAGATATCTAAAGAGCAACACATTTGGATCTGACACGAAGGGATATCAGAGAATTACAGGATATTTCAGTTGGCTCAGACTTGCCACCTCTCCCCTTCCATAGATCAGTGCTGCAGAAAGGGGGGGAAAAAAAGCTAGAGAGGCTTTAAAGCCTGGGAAGTCAACCTAGAAACACTGCCACCCAGAGGCTAAATCACAAATTGACCCTAGTATAATAAAATGAAAGCAAGACCTGCTTAAAAATCAGGACCGGATTACAACACTGAGGAGCAGTGAAATGCAGGGAACTGCAATACTGTCCAGACTGGGAAACAGGCGTGCCAAACAAAACAAGAGAGGAAGTGAATGACCTTCATTACTGCAAATTTTATTTAAATTTTTTAAACTTTATTTTTTAAATTTTGGTTTTAATTTTTTCATTATTTGCAACATTTACTTGAAACTATTTTTTTCTTTTTTCCTCACTTAATTTTACCTTTTTAATTATTACATTGTATACATAATCAACATTATTACTACTACTATTTTACCTTTTTTATCTTATTTTCTTTTGTTTGTTTTTACTATTATTATTATTATTGTTTATTTATTTCAGGATTACTGTTCTACAGTCTACATTTATCTTTCCTTCTCCAATGCTTCATTCTATCTCAACCCTACCTTTATGCCATCACTCTCTTCCTAACCTTTTCCCTTTCGTGCCCTGTTTATCTTAACTCTTTCCTGCTCTAGATTTTCCCTATTCTTTCTGTTTACCCACTCCTAAAATTTCACCCTACTTGTGTATATCTAATTTCCAACCCCCTTCTCCAAACCCATTCACACCTCCCTCGTCGCTGTCCTAAAACACACACACACACACACACACACACATACACACACACACACACAAAAAACAACCCAATGTGGGTATATATGGGAGGGGGGGGGCAATATTAAAATATGTACACAGATAATAATTTAATAAAAAAATGTAAAACAAAAAACAAAAAACAAAAAAAACAGTCTTTCTCTCTATCCCTTTGTAGTTGTATGTTGAATGTTAACTATATTGAAGTTTTATGCTTTTTTGTAAGATTGGTTTGCCTATTCTTTTTGTTTGATTGTATGTTTTTGTTAGCTGGGTTCTAGTCACCTTTATTGGAGGTTATTAATATCGCAAACACATTTCTATTCAGTGCCTTGTGTGTTGTATCTGGTTGTTTTGTAATTTGTGCCTTTAAATCAAAGCAGGAGAGAGAGTATTACATAACCAGACATCCTAAAAAGAGAGATCATGGGGAGACCAAAAAATAGCCCGCATATGAAAGAAAAGCAGGCTTCACCAGAAAAGGAAGTAAACGAGTTAGAGACAAGCAATTTATCAGAGCAAGAATTCAGAGTAATGATCATATAATGGCTAAAAAGAATGGAAGACAAATTTGACAATATGAATAAGAACCAAGAAGAAATGAAGAAGAATCAAGAGGAAATGAAAAATGACATAGCTACTGTAAAGAATTCAATAGAAAGCATCAAGAGTAGACTAGAAGAAGCAGAGGACCGCATCAGTGAGCTAGGAAGACAAGATGGAAAAAAATACCCAATTAGAGCAACTTCTGGGGAAAAAAAATTAAAAAGCAGGAGGAGAGCCTAAGGGAACTTTGGGTATATACAAAACAAAACAATAGTAGAATAATAGGGGTTCCAAAAGGAAAGGAAACTGAGGAAGACATGGAAAACATATTTCAAGAAATAATGACAGAAAACTTTCCTGAGATAGAGAAAAACCCACACAAATCCAAGATGCTCACACAGTCCCAAACAAATTGAACCCCAGAAGACTGACCCTAAGGCACATTATAATTAAACTGGCAAACACCAACGACAAAATAAGAATCTTAAAAGCAGCCACAGAGAGACAGAAAGTTACATATAAAGGAACCCCCATCAGACTAGCAACTGATTTCTCCACAGAAACTCATCAGGCCAGAAGGGAATGGGATGAAATATACAAAGTCATGCAAAGGAAGGGTCTGAATCCAAGGATACTGTACACAGAAAGGCTATCAATCAAAATTGAAGGTGAAATCGGGAGCTTCACAGAGTAAAACCAACTAAGGGAATTTATCTCCACCAAACCAGCAATGCAAGAAATGCTAAAGGGTCTGCTGTAAAAATAAAGAAATAGAAAGCAAAGAAGAAACACAGGGGAATAGAATAAAAATGGTGTCAAATAAGTACCTATCGATAATAACTTTTAATGTAAATGGATTAAATGCTCCAATCAAAAGATATAGGGTAACAGATTGGATAATAAAACAAGACCCATATATCTGTTGTCTACAAGAAAAAAAGGTGCACACAGACTGAGGGTGAAGGGATGGAAAAAGGTTTTCGAGGTGAATGGAAATGGAAAAAAAAAAAAGCTGGGGTAGCAATACTTATATCTGACAAATTAGATCTCAAAGTGAAGGCGACTACATAATACTAAAGGGAGCAATCCAACAAGAAGAAATAACAATGGTAAACATATATACACACAATACGGGAGCACCCAAATACATAAAAAACAAAACAAAACAAAACAAAACAAAAACCTGCTGGAGGACATTAAGGGAGAGATTAATAGCAATACAATCATAGTAGGAGATTTTAATACACCACTGTCACCTTTGGACAAATCACCTAAACAAAAAATCGCAAAGAAATATCAATCCTAAATGACTCACTAGACCAGATAGAATTAATTGACATCTTAAGAACATTCCACCCCAGAGCTACAGAATATACATTCTACTCAAGTGCACATGTGTCATTTTCAAAGATAGACCATATGTTGGGACATAAGCAAAGTCTCTTCAAATTCAAGAAGATAGACATCATATCAAGCATTTTCTCAGATCATAGTGGCATAAAACTGGAAATTAGCTACAATAAAAATAATTCAAAGAAATCAAACACATGGAGACTAAACAGCATGCTATTAAACAAGGACTGGGTTACCAGAGAAATCAAGGAAGAAATTAAAGACATCCTGGCAACAAGAGACAATGAAAACACAACAATCCAAAATCTATGGGACACAGCAAAAGCAGTTTTGAGAGGGAAGTTCATATCCCTACAAGCCTATTGCAAAAAAATAAGAAAAAATGCTAACAAATTATCTAACTCTACAACTCAAAGAGTTAGAAAAAGAGCAATAGGGAAAGCCCAGTGTAAGCAGAAGGAAGAAAAATAATAAAAATCAGAGCAGAGATTAACAACATAGAGACCAAAGAAACCATACATAAGATCAACAAAACCAAGAGCTGGTTCTTTGAAAGGATATACAAGATTGATGAACCTCTAGCCAGGCTAACCAAGAAACAAAGAGAGAGGACTCAAATAAACAAAATCAGAAATGAAAGAGGTGAAATAACAACAGACCCCGCCGAAATACAAAGGGTTGTTACAAAATACTACAAACAACTCCATTCCAACAAACTGAACAACCTGGAGGAAATGGACATATTCCTAGAAAAATACAAACTTCCAAATCTCAATCAGGAAGAATCTAAAAATCTCAATAGACCAGTGAATTGGGAAGAAATTGAAACAGTCATCAAAAAGCTTCCAGAAAACAAAAGCCCAGGGCCAGATGGCTTCACAGGAGAGTTTTACCAAACATTCAAGGAAGAACTAAAACCTATCCTCCTCAGACTATTCAAAAAAATTCAAGAAGAAGGAACACTTCCAAATTCCTTCTATGAAGCCAGCATCACCCTAATACCAAAACCAGATAAAGACAACACAATGAAAGAGAATTACAGGCCAATATCCCTCATGAACATAGATGCCAAAATCCTCAACAAAATTCTAGCAAATTGGCTCCAGCAGAACATCACAAAGATCATACACCATGACCAAGTAGGATTTATTCCAGGAATGCAACGATGGTACAATATCCGCAAATCAATAAATGTGATACATCACATAAACAAATTGAAAGATAAAAATCATATAGTCATATCAATTGATGCATAAAAAGCATTTGATAAAATCCAACACCCTTTCCTGATAAAAACTCTCAACAAGGACGGAGTACAGGGATCATACCTCAACATAATAAAACCTATATACGATAAACTCACAGCAAACATCATACTCAATGGGCAAAAACTAAAACCATTCCCTCTAAGAACAGGAACAAGACAGGGATGCCCAGTCTCGCTACTCCTGTTTGACATAGTACTGGAAGTACTAGGCATTGCAATTAGACAAGAAGAGGAAATAAAAGGTATCCAAATTGGAAAAGAAGAAGTAAAGTTATCCTGATTTGCAGATGACATGATATTGTACATAAAAAACCAAAAGACTCCATTAAGAAACTAATTGACTTAATAAATGATTTTGGCATTGTAGCAGGATACAAAATTAACAACAAGAAATCTATGGCATTTCTATACACCAACAGTGAACTTACAGAAACAAAGACTAAAAAAGCAATTCCATTTACCATTGCACCAAGAAAAATTAACATACCTGGGGAGAAACTTAACTTAGGAAGTAAAGGACCTATATGCGCAAAACTACATGACACTGAAAAAAGAGATAGAGGAAGATGTAAACAGATGGAAGAACATACCATGTTCATGGATTGGTGGAATCAACATCATCAAAATGTCCATACTTCCTAAAGCAATCTATAGGTTCAATGCACTCCCTATTAAAATACTAATGGCATATTTCACTGACCTAGAAAGAACTCTCCAAAAGTTCATTTGGACCAATGAAAGACCCCAAATAGCCATAGCAATCCTGAGAATGAAGAGTAAAGTATAAGGCATCTTAATACCAGATTTCAAGCTGTATTACAAAACCACTGTTCTCAAAACAGCCTGGTACTGGCACAAGAACAGACATATAGATCAATAGATTAGAATTGAGAACCCAGATATAAACAAAAATCACTATGCTCAATTAATATTTGACAAAGGAGGCACAAATATACAATGTAGTCAAAACAGCCTCTTCAGTAAATGGTGGTGGGAAAATTGGACAGATACATGCAAAAGAATGAAACTAGATTACCAACTTACACCATACACAAAAATAAACTCAAAATGGATACAGGACTTAAACATAAGATGGGAAACCATAAAAATACTAGAGGCATCCACAGGCAGCAAAATCTCAGATGTATGCCAAGAGAACTTCTTCACTGATACTGCCCCTAGGGCAATGGAAGCTAAAGAGAAAACAAACAAATGGGACTACATCAAAATAAAAAGCTTTTTTACAGCAAAAGAAACCATCAACAAACAACAAGAAAACCCACTGTATGGGAGAACATATTTGCAAATGTGATCACTGATAAAGGTTTAATCTCCAACATGTACAGACAGCTTATACAATGAAATAAAAGGAAGATAAGTGACCAATTAAAAAATGGGCAATGGACCTAAATAGAATATTTTCAAAAGAAGACAGAAGAAAGGCCAAGAGGCACATGAAAACATGCTCAAAGTCACTAATTATCCGAGAGATACAAATCAAAACAACAATGCGGTACCATCTCAAACCTGTCAGAATGACCAACATCAACAAATCAACAAACGACAAGTGTTGGCGAGGTTGTAAAGAAAAAGTAACCCTTGTGTGCTGCTGGTGGGAATGCAGACTGGTGCAACCACTGTGGAGGACAGTATGGAGTTTCCTCAAAATACTGAAAGTGAAACTCCCATTTGACCCAGTAATCCCACTCCTAGGATTATATCCCAAGAAACTAGAAACACCAATCAGAAAGGATATATGCACTCCTATGTTCATAGCAGCACAATCTACAATAGCTAGGATTTGGAAACAGCTTAGGTGCCTGTCAGCAGATGATTGGATAAAAAACCATGGTATATCTACACAATGGAATACTATGCTGCCATAAAAAGGAAGAAATTCTCATCATTTGCCGCAACCTGGATGGAATTGGAGAACATCATGCAAGTGAAATAAGCCAGCCAATGAAAGAGAAACACCACATGACCTCACTCATTTATGGATAATAAAGAACATTATAAACTAGTGAACCAAAAGATAGATATAGAGACAGTAAAGCAACAAGCAGACTGTCAAATTACAGCGGGGAGTGGAGTGAGATCTGGGGGAGATAAGAGATCAACTGAAGGACTTGTATACATGCATATAAGTACAACCAATGGACACAAAACTCTGGGGAGGGAGGGTAGGTATGGGAGGGGGTAATGGTGAAATATGTACACAGATAATAATTTAATAAAAATAAATAAATAAAAAGAAATCTGAAAAATTCATGGCACAATTTGAGAACTTTTGAATACAAAAGTGTTTTGCAAACACTGTAAAGAAAATAAGTGACTGAGAATAATGGTTGATTGCATTCATGTTAGATGCCATCAGAACTGTTATAATATGCTTAGTCTTCTGAGCACCCTTTTGCATTGTCAGCCAACAAACTATAATTTCATGATTGACTAGCCTAACACAGGCTTAGGTTCCAGAATCTGTGCAGAACCATGCCAATCCACAACAATGAAGTAAAAAAACAAATCTATAATAATAAAAGGGTAATATGCTAATTAGACTGGAAGTCCTTCCAGATTTTATTCCAGACATCCTTCTGGACAAAGTTGGGGCCAAAGGGAAGCCAGCCAGGGTTCAGGGTGCCAGAAGGAAGCAGTTGCTGGCAGCCAGGGGAAGGAAGGACTACTCTTGCATGAATTTCGTGCTTCAGGCCTCTAGTAAGTACATAAAACAGTAGGCAGAAGTCAAAAGAAAATGCTTAACATCAATTTGAAATAGAACAAGTCTG
Source organism: Pipistrellus kuhlii (assembly GCF_014108245.1). NCBI lineage: Eukaryota > Metazoa > Chordata > Mammalia > Chiroptera > Vespertilionidae > Pipistrellus > Pipistrellus kuhlii. Next base: position 99,021,528 of record NW_023425515.1, read on the forward strand.
TCACTCAAATATATTAGGGATTTTACTATCAATTACCTAAAGGACCGTTTTTATTGCCTGCTGATTCAACATTTACTAAAACAGATGCTTGTGCCAGGCATATGTACTGGGTCTTGAGGTTATCGTTGTAAGAAAATGGGTACTAATGAGTGGCTGGAATTTCTCAATAGAAAACCAGATGGGTCTCCATTTCAACTACTCTATATTTAGTGGAGTCTTTGAAGAAACTCTGAAATAGGTTTTGGTTAGGTCTTTCCCCAGACTCTCCGTTTGTATCTTTTTGAAAGATTTCTGTTAGAAAAGGGGCATGAATCCCTTCTCAGATATAATTCATAATGATTATTTGCCCTTATTATACTCAGTATTATTCTTGCTGATAGCAAAATCATAATTAAAGTTGAAAAGGGTACTTAATTCTAAGAAAATTCTTTTAAAAAAATATATTTTATTGATTTTTTTACAGAGATGAAGAGAGAGGGATAGAGAGTTAGAAACATCAATGAGAGAGAATCATTGATCAGCTGCCTCTTGCACACCCCCTCCTGGGGATGTGCCCGCAACCAAGGTACATGCCCTTGACCAGAATCGAATCCGGGACCCTTCAGTCTGCAGGCTGATGCTCTATCCACTGAGCCAAACCGGTTTCTGCAAGAAAATTTTTAAGAATATGCTTCCCTCCATTCTTTAGGCTAACAACTTTTCCCAAAAACCTTTTGGTAATTACATTTAATTTAATCAGTTATTTTGTTCTGTTTTTTTTTTTTTCATAATAACATTAATTTTATATGATTGGGAAGGAATTTTATTTAATTGGGATATTTTCTTTAACTAGAAACACTGTTCTTTAGTGTTTCTGTTGCACAGACCCTTTGGAGCAGACAGTTATGGATGCCCTATTCCCATGAACTTTGCTTATGAGAATACACACCTATGTTGAAGCCAGTTTGGCTCAGGGGGTAGAGCATTGGTCTGCGGACTGAAGAGTCCCAAGTTTGACTCCAGTCAAGGGCATGTACATTGGTTGCGGGCACATCCTCGGTAGTGGGTGTGCAGGAGGCAGCTGGTTGGTGTTTCTCTCTCATTGATGTTTCTAGCTCTCTATCCTTCTTCCTTTCTCTCTGTAAAAAATCAATTATATATATACCATATATATTACACACCTGCAATGAGACCAGTTTGGGAGCCTCTAATGCCAAAGTTAAAGAATTGTGGTCTGGGTGGTTTGAGGGATCCAGAGTAGGATTTAAAAACAATCATTAATTAATAAGTGGATTGAGTAGCAAATGAAGGTAAGATAATTATTCTGGTTCATAGCTGTTCAATGCAAATTTAGACTACAGAATGAAAGATATTTGAGCACATCCTGTGATAGACAATCATTATTCAGTATCTATGAATTTAAACACACTAGGAGATGACAAGTTGCTTGCTATGTATTAGCAGGAAAAGCTGTGAAAAATAGCTTGGGAGAGATGTGGATAACATCAGCTTCAGACATCAAATTGAGAATTAAACTTCCTGAAGAATTTTTTTTTATCCCTGATGAGAAAAGCAAAAGTATATTATTTTACCAAAACTACTCCAATAAGCAAATGCAGAAAATGGTGCTGAGTGCTAGTGATTGAAATATATTTTAATTTTATTTATTGATTAAGGTATTACATATATGCCCTTATCCCACCATTACCCCCTTTCCCTGCTCATGCCCTCACATTCCTCCCCCCCCATGTCTGTGTCCATTGTTTAGGCTTATTGTATGCATACAATTTCTTTGGTTGATCTCTCCCCCTTGCCTCCACTCTCAGCTGCCTTCCCTCTGAGGTTTGATCATCTGATGATGCTTCACTGTCTCTGGACCTGTTTTTGTTCATGAAATCTTTCACAATGGTGATATATTATGATACTTAATAAGACCATAAATTTATTATATATTCTCTATCATGCTTACTCACATGCATAGGAGTGGATTCAGATTTTGTGGAGCTGAAAGGTTACTCAATTCAGTGGGCCCTCCTTAACAAAAAGAATATAAGCTTTGAAATGCAAAGCTTTGAAAGGACAAATCTCTTATATGGGGCTCTTCCAAGTGAAGAACCCTGTAACTTGAGAGTCACTTATTCTTGGTGAATCCACTTCTGGATGTGAGCTATGTTATGGGAAGTCAAGAGAAAGCAGGCAAAGGGCACATGCAAACTATAATGCCAATGTCCACACTTCACTTAGTACATCTGAGTGCTTTGCTGACCATCTTAGAAGCTGCTCCTTGAGAGGTCCCCTAAAATGGGACTTCTCAATGAAACAAACACAAAAAATTCTGCTTCTTTATGACCAGCAGACCCTTATCCAGAATTTATTGACCTGGAAGATTCCATTTCTAAAGTTTATTTTCAACATATTCACATTTATCATTAAATTACTTCAGATTTAAAACACCCCACCCATACCACCATCTATGAAACAATTATAACAATATCCTCAAATAAAATATGCTTCAAGTTCAAACAGCTATCTGCCAATAAATAGATTTGTCAAAGTGAACTTGAATGAGTTGTTAAAATCAGGCAATTATTATAGACATATACCCCGTGGACACCATCACATATTTTCAAAAGAACAAGCAAACTGAAAATTAGTTGTAAAAATTACTAGTTGGCGATCTATCTAGTCACCCAGGATGGATATGGTATGTCCAGTGCTTGTCCAAGCATAGACATATGTGTGTGCATGCATACAAACACCCACATGTAACATGTCTCTTCCTGAGATTATTTTTCTATCTTATCTGTCTTTGAACAGATTGTCAAAAAAAATCCTCCAATGCTAGACAACATAATTCTCAAATGTTAGTAATATAAAAATGGCTAATAATGCAAGTGGCATTGACATTTTTAGAGTTTCTCAAATCTGCATCTATCCTATTTTCTAGTCTTTATTCTCTGAAATGACTGATTTGAGCAGTTCAGACACCAGAGGAGGGGAGAATGTTTTTGACCTTTATAAATGGTTGATTGTGCAGCACATCCCATAGATTTATTACAGAAAAGGTCTGGCTATTCTTCCCTGTGGCTCTTTTCTTTGTCATGAAGGAGACTAATGTGTGATCATGTGCATACAAGCACAGGTGTAACAAGAAACATTAAATTATTTTTAATTTTATTTCCATGGTGACAGGAACAGGAAGACATTCTTTCAAAATGTTTTTATTTTTCTAGGCAAAGTGTGAAAATGGAGGGCTAGAGTAAATCAGTTATCAGAATTAGGTGTTCAACTAAGATATAAAGAAGAACCTGACATATAAAATAATTTTCAAAAGCTAAGCAAGAACTGCTACAAGTGGTAGTCAATTGAATCAATGATATGGCTTCACAGTGATGCCTCAGATTCAACAAGAAAATGTTATGCAAAGAAAATTTTAGGAGTCCCTATTGTGACTCCTCCATAATGAATTTCAAAGGTTTGCTGGGCCTCAGATGGGTCTGCTGTGAAGGTGGTGGGCCTATCATTGATTTTTTTGATAGTGTCAATGATGGTTCAGCGTAATATATAAAATGAAGCACTTTAGTCTGCCATTCATACATTAAAAATGACAGAGATTATACAGTTTCACCTAGGCTATTTATCCAACACTACTGCCTTAAAAGCATGGTTCTAGATCCCATGAGTTCCCACTGAAGGGGTCTCTATCTGTGATATGAGCTCTGAACAAGGTTCTGAGCCAACTACTTGAGCAATATTATATGTAAACAAACAGCCAAGTTATGACTTGGAAGAATGGCTTACCCGTGAAATCCACATAACTCCCAGAATAATTTTAATTAAATAAATAATTTTGGGATGAAAATTATTTAAATAAGCTATTATTTACAAAGGAAACAGCAGGGAAAAGAGCCATGTAAATTCAATTCATTAAATGGGCAGATTCTCTCACAGTTCATGTCAGGATAATTTATGCCAGTTTTATCTGATGTCATCTGTTGTTCAGGTTAAGAATTAGTCATGCTCATTATTAACAGCTGGAATTTGCTTTGTATTTTGGCAGAGAGAGATATATTATTTGGGAAAGCACCTATGAATATTGAATTTTCAATGTGAGTACAGGGTTTATTTGCAAAAATGCAACTCTTGTTTTCTCAACCAATTCAATATACTATTTAATTCTGCATTCTCAGGAAGCTTTGCAGAAGAATCCCTCTTTCTTTACTCATGTAAAAACTGTGAAGACAAAAAGAGAAGAGGGTACAATTTTCTTTCTAACCCTGTAGTGCTTTTTTTTTTAGAACTAAAGATAGCATTTTAAAATTCTTTAAGGAACACATCTTTTATAGGCAGGTTACAGATCTTTTGAGAAATCCAGTTTGTTGATGATCTGTCCATTTATTATGATCAGAAAATTAACTTTGAAACTTTATAATTCCATCAAAGGTAAGAAATGTGTATACCTAAGAATGTAAGACAGTAACTCACTTAGGCTTTTGAAATTCTTGGTGTAGCTTGCAGTTGGTCATGTGTCCCAGCTCTGCGTAATACAGTGACTCAGACCTTAAGAAGGTAACAAGAATGATGCCCACTATTAATATTGCTTCTCTTTTTAAAAACAAAATATTTTCTGGCATGTAATTGTCTCTTTAAAATACTTGACCCTGTGCAAGTATTTTATATGATTTATATTACTTATCATTTATAATTCTTTTTTGTTTCAGGGCATTGGATGGGGGTAGGGAGAGGTATATTTAGTTCTTTAATTAAATTAAACCAAATAATGACATTTAGTTCTGAAGGTAGTAAAACTAGTGAGAGATGATTTATATAACTGGATGAAGGAGAGACTATCTAGGAAAATGCTTAAGCTTTTTGTTGTAAAACAGAATAAAAGGACACTGAACACATATTAGATTCTTTTGGATATATTGATAGTGATGTGTCTTTAAGAAATACAAATGAGGATACTCAAGTATGTTGCATTTATTAGTCTGGATAAACTTGTGACTCATCTCTGTTTTCAGTTATTTTAACACATGAATACAGATAGGATTACTTAGAGTTAGAGAATAGAGTGAGAAGAGAATAGAGCCTTGGATAGAATCTTTATTAACTCCAACATCTAGTGGACAAAGGAAGATGAGCCTCAAAACAACTGGCCAGAGAAGTAGGAGAAAACTCAGGGAGTGATGAGTCAGAGAAAACAACAGAAAGAGTGTTACAAAAAGAGTCATAGAAAATTTTATAAATTTGACCCCAAAAGCAAGGGAAGTAAAGGCAAAAATAAATGAGTAGGACTATATCAAACTAAAAAGCTTCTGCATAGCAAAAGAAACCAAAAAAAAAAAAAAAAAAGGCAATCGAGTGAATGGGAAATGACATTTGCAAACATCAGCTCCTACAAGAGATTAATATCCAAAATATATAAAGACTCATATAACTCAACACCAAACAAATGAACAATACAAATAAAAAAATGTGTAGAGGACCTGAACAAACACTTCTCCAAAGAAGACTAAAGTCAAACTGATATATGAAAAGATACTCATCTTCACTATCAATTAGGGAAATGCAAATCAAAACTAGAATTAGATATCACTTCACACCTGTTAGAATGGCTATTATCAATAAGACAAGTAATAACATGTGTTGGAGAGGTTTTGGAGAAAAAGGAACCCTCATTCATTGCTGATGAATGTAAACTGGTACAGCCACATGTGAAAAAATTTGGAGATTTCTCAAAATATTAAAAATAGTCACCCCAAAATTTTGAAAACATTTATTCATAAAGACATATACAGCACTATGTTCATTTCAGTATTATTTTACAGTTGTTAAGACATGGAAACAACCAAAGTGTCCTTTGACAGAGATTGGATAAAGAAGATGTGGCACATCCTGGCTGGTGTGGCTCAGTGGTTGAGTATCAACCCATGCACAAAGAGTCACCAGTTAAATTCCCAGTCAGGGCACATACCTTGATCTCCAGCAGGTGGTGTGCAGAAGGCAGCCAATCAATGTTGACGTTTCTCTCTCATCAATGTTTCTATCTCCCTTTCCCTTCCTCTCTCTCAAAAATCAATAAAAATATATTTTTAAAAAGATGTGGTACATATATACAATGAACTCGTACTCAGACATAAAAAATAATGAAATACTTCCATTTGCAACATCACAGATGGGCCTTGAGAATATCATACTAAGTAAAATAACTCTTTCAGAAAAAGCTAAGAACCATATGATTTCACTCATATGTGAAATATAAAACTGAAATTCATAGACACAGACAATAGCAAGGTGGTTATCAGAGTGAAGGGGGTGAGCAGGAAGGGGCTCTAATATATGGTGACAGAGAAGATTTAACTTTGTGTGGTGGACGCACAGGGCAACATACAGATAATGCATCATGGAATTGTGTATTTGAAACCTACGTGATCTTATTCATTAATATTATTATACCCCAATAAATCCAATAAAATATATTTTTAAAGGGAAAATAAAAAGGGAGCTATTAATAGTATCACTCTTTTAAAAAGACATGGCATGAGAACTAAAAGGTCTCTCTCATTTGGAATCATAGTGTCATGGGTTACTGTGGAGAGCGGCTACAGCATTTGGACAGGTTCAAGCCTCGGACTGACTTGTGGCAAAGTCACATACAAGTCCCAGCTTGGAGGACAAAACCCTCCCAGCACAATTATAGACAAAAGGCTATGTGGTTGCAAGCTTGACTAAATAGTCTGACCTTGCAGTCCTAGGTAGCTAAGGGATGTGGGCTGCAGAGGGTGCAGCAAGTGCTGCCTAAGTAAAGCTTGATAGAGTTCAGAGAATGGCAACAACAGGAAAGAAGGAAAGAAACAGATTTGAAACTCACAAGAACATTGTAAACATTGTTTTGCTTTGTGTGATCTGACTATAAAATAAAGACTTGGCTTACAGGCCGTGTCACTGTTTCCTTGTCCAGGCTCAGTGATCTTACCTGGCCTCAACTGAACTATCTTGTCTGTCTTCTTTATCCTTCACTGTGCCTCCTCAGGCTCGCCCATGGCCGTGCTGGATGTGATTCAGGTGATCTAACAAGCTGCATCAGAAAAGTGATTGAGATGGGCGCCAGATGTAAATGTGGTAAGGAATAGAAACAGAACAAATAGAGACAGTGAGTATAATCCACTTTTCTGAAAAGTTTGACTCTGAAAGGGAAAGTGATAAAAGTGATTGATGAAGGGGTTGTGAGGTTCCTGGAAGTTTTTATTTATGTGGTTATTGTTAAATGGTTCAGACTTAACCATGCCATTTCCAATAATTTAGTTAAAAAAAGAGCAGTTGATGTGACAAGAAGAGAGAAAATGTGAGAAGTAATTCAGATTAATGTTTGATTGAGAGGAAATTCATATAATGACTTTTATGTTTTCTGTGTGTTAGGAGGTAAGTTTGTTTATTGAGAGTGAGCAGAAGTTGGAGAATGGAAGTTTGAGGAGAGCAGATGTAGGCTTGAAAAAGTAAAGATAAAAATGATAAAAAATGTGAAATAGGATAGTTGGGCAGTATGGGTCCATTTAAGGGTGGTGATCAATAATTTATAAGAGAAGCAGTTTCCCAGGTGTGTAAATCTCTGTAACAGGGCCTACCTACTCAGATGCTGTCCTCCTGAAAGCAGAGATTAGGGTTGATCACTCTTTGGGATTTTACCAGATGGGTGTACCAAAGAGATAACGGGCAAAGGAATCTAAAGCACTTGCAGGTTGTTCTTAAAATTATGGCAGAGGGCTGCAAACTTGTGGGGAGTCACCATCCACTGTCTGTGACTGTGTACATGTGTGAGGAACCTGCAGATGCCACCCATGACCACCCACATGAAGGGAGCCAGCAGACACTGTCTGTGACCTCATGGGGAGCCAGCAGATGTCACCTGTGATCACAGAACAGGGGAGTCAGCAGCTGCCACCTGCAACCATGCGAGGAGCCAGCAGCTTCCCTGCAACCCCCCAGGAGCAGCCAGAAACCACATAGAGAGCAGTTACCCCCCACCCCACGACTTCCCAAGGAGTAGCCACTGCCCTGTGACCATGAAAGGTATAGCTACAGCATGACCCACCACAAGGCCCTCCACTGCAGCATCAGGCCCTGCACAACTTGACACCTAGATCCTTCAGTGAGAACAAAAATGGGAGACAGAAGAACAACCTCAAAAGAAAGAAGAGGAGGTGCCAGAAAAGGAACTAAATGAAATAGAGGCATACAATTTGTCTGTAAAATAATTCAGAATAAGGATCAGACAGTTCATAAATTGGATGGATGAGAAAATCAACAACCTATGTAAGAACCAAGAAAAACTAAAGAGTAATATAGCTACAATAAAAAACACTATGGAAGCTTTCAACAGTAGACTAGAAGAAGCAGAGGACAAAATTAGCGAATTAGAAGATAAGGAAGCAAAACACACCCAATTTGAACTGCAATTGAAGAAAAAAGAAAATACAGGAGGAGAGCCTGAGGGAGCTTTCAAACAACATGAAACAAAGCAACATATGTATAATAGGGGTGCCAAATGACAAGAAGAAGAGCAAGGGCTAGAAAACCTATTAAAAGAAACAATGTCAGAAAACTTCCTTGATTTGGGGAAGAAAAGAGTCCCACACAGGATAAACCCAATGAAAGCCTTATATGACAAACCTATAGCAAACATCATAATCAATGGGCAAAACTAAAACCATTTCCCCAAAGAACAGGAATGAGACAGGGATACTCACTTTCACCATTCTTGTTTGACACAGTACTATTGCGATCAGACAAGAAAAGGAAATAAAAGGCATCCAAATTGGAAAAGAAGAAGTAAGACTGTAATTATTTGCAGATGACATGATATTGTACACAGTAGTTTTTGGTGTGCAAAAAACTCTAAAGACCCCATCCAAAAACTACTAAACTTAATATCATAAATGAATTCAGCAATATAACAGGAGACATCATTAACACCCAGAAATCTATGGCTTTTTTATACAGCAATAATCAACTCACAGAAAGAGAAACTAAAACAAAAAAATCCCATTTACCATTGCAACAATAAATAAAGGTACCTAGGAAAAATTAACCAAGTAGGTAAGTGGCCTGTGCTCAGAAAATTACAGAATACTGAAAAAAGAAATAGAGAAAGACATAAACAAATGGAAGAATATACCATGTTCATGGATTAGTAGGATCAACATCATTAAAATGTTCATTCTAACATTCTACCTAAAATAATCTATAGATTCAATGCAATTCCTATTAAAATAACAACAGCATACTTCAAAGACCTAGAATAAACTCTCCTAAATTCATATGGAATAATAATTTTTAAAAAAAGACCTTGAATAGCTGCAGCAATTTTGAGAAAGAAGAACAAAATTGAAGGGATCACAATACCAGATATCAAGCAATATTACAAAGCTACTGTTCTTAAAATTGCCTGGTACTGGTATAAGAACAGACATATAAACCAATGGAACAGAACAGAGAACCCAGAAATTGACCCAAGCCATTATGCTCAATTAATATTTGACAAAGGAAGCAAGAGCATATAATGGAGTCAACACAATCTCTTGAATAAATGGTGTTGGGAAACTTACCACCATACACAAAAATAAACTCAAAATGGATAAAGAACTTAAATGTAAGATGGGAATCCATAAAAATCTTAGAATAAACCTTCAGTAGCAAAATAGCAGACATTTGTTGTAGCAATATCTTTACTGATACAGCTCCTAAGGCAATGGAAAATAAGGAGAAAATAAACAAATGGAACTACATCAAAATAAAAACCTTCTGCACAGCAAAAGAAACCATAAACAAACCAACAAGAAAGCTCACTTTATGGAAGAACATATTTGTCAATGTTATCTCTGATAAGGATTTAATCTCCAAAATTTATAGGGAACTCATACAACTTAACAAAAGGAAGATAAACAATCCAATAAAAAAAATGGGAAAGGACCTAAATAGACACTTTTCAGAAGAGGACATAAAGAAGGTCAAGAGACATCTGAAAACATGCTCAAAGTCAATAATCATTCTAGAGTTGCAAATCAAAACAACAATGAGGTACCACCTCACACCTGTCAGAATGGCTATCATCAACAAATCAACAAATGGCTAGAGAGGTTGCAGAGAAAAAAAGAACACTCTTGCACTGCTGGTTGGAATGCAGATTAGTACAGCCACTTGGAAAACAGTATGGCATTTTCTCAAGATGTAGGAAGCGGTTATAGGGTTAAGCCTCAGACTGATCTGCTGGCAAAGTTGCAAACAAGTCCCAGCTTGTAGGTCACAGTCCTCTAAGCATAATTAAGCTTTATCTAGTGACTGCTCCCTAGATATTTCCTGGGTAGCTAGTGGGCTGTGGGAGGGACAACAATTGCTGCCAAAACAAGTGAAACTTACAAGAACATTGTAAATTATCTTGTTTGTCCCTAATTATAAATAAAGCCTCAACTTTGCAGTCTGGTTCTGTTCTGTGGCCTCAGCCAGGCACAGAAAATCCACCTAGACCCAGCTTTTTCTCTTTGTCTATCATTTTTCCATCCGTTGGAGCCCCCGCCCAGGCTCACCAAACCCTTCGCTGTGCTGGCGTGGCACATCAGAAAGTTAAAAATAGAACTCCCATTTGACCCAGTAATCTCCACTTCTGCCCTGTTTCCCTGAAAATAAGACAGTGTCTTATATTAATTTTTGCTCCCAAAGATGTGCTAGGTCTTATTTTCAGGGGATGTCTTATTTTTCCATGAAGAAGAATATGGTACACATTTATTGTTAAATGAAAATAAAGGAAATTTATTACCTGTACATGGTAAGGTAGTACGGTAGTTGTCAACACAAACCAGACAAACTGAATCCTACAGTATCAAGAATTTACTCATTTATTCAATGACAATCATGTCATCATCTTCTGGAACATCATCATAACAATCCAATTCCTGAATTTCCTGGTGAGTTTCTTGTGACTCCATTTCTTTCAGAGTCTTATGTTTAGCCTGGTGGGGGGGGGGCTTATTTTGGGGGGGATGCCTTATATTTCACTCAGAAGGAAACCTGTAAGTAGGTCTTATTTTCAGAGGATGTCTTATTTTCAGGGAAACACGGTAGGATTATATCCTAAGAAAACAGAAACACCAATCAGAAAGGATATATGCATCCATATCTTCATAGCAACACAATTTACAATAGCTAAGAACTGGAGACAGCCTAAGTGCCCATCAGCAGATGAGTAGATTAGAAAACTGGTACATCTATACAATGGTGTACTATGCTGCTGTAAAAAAAGGAATTCTTACATTTACAACAACATGGAACTGGAGAGCATTATGCTAAGTGAAATAAGCCAGTCAGAGAAAGATAAATATCACATTATCTCACTCATTTGTGGAATATAATGAACAACATAAACTGATTAACAAAAACAGAGCCAGAGTCTTACAGGCATTGAGTAGACTGTCCAACCTATGAGGGAAGGTGGGGGTTAGGGGGTAAGATGTCAACCAAAGGACTAGTATGTATGCATATGAATATAACCAATGGACACAGACAGGGGGTGAGGGCATGTGCTGTGGGTTGGGGGCTGCCAGGAAGAGGTCAATGGGGAAATAATAAGACTTATAAAATACATTAAACAATAAAGAACTTAATTTAAAAAAATGATGGCACATGGATTCCAATGTAATTAGGAAATTGGAGAAAGAGTTCTTAGGAAACTCGATCTTGGGAAACTAGAGTCCTTGTCGTGTTAAAGAAGGGTCTCATCTTGTATCATCATAATACACTTGTCTATAGAAGGAGAAAAATGTTTTATTTATAGTTACAAATCTTTAGTCTCTGAATATAAATAATTTATTTTTGATACTACAGAACTAATTCCACTTTTAACTACTCTCTTTCCCCTAAAATTTGTAGGAGGGCCCATAATCAGGCTTATATATATTCTTATCTTAAGGTTTCTATCTATATACCAGTTAAAACTCTCAGCATAATAAATGTGTGGGAAAATACTCTTTTTTACATTTGGCTAAGGGTAAAGGGACATCCCTATATACAAAGAACTGTAGTGCAGATGAAAAAAAGAATGGAGAGAAAGGATGAAAATTGTAAGTTTACTCAATTGGGAACCTCATCTAATTTTTCCATATTCCCAGCAAAACGAATGCTGAGCTAATTACTAAAGAAAACTGACACTTGGTGTTATAAAATATATACTTAAAAATAATCTGCCTTATCTCATTAATTTTTCTGCCTTTTTATATTATATTGTTTTTATTAAAACTTTTAGATAAAATGAAAAGGTAAAGAAATAGAGTTATAAAACAAGAGAAAAATAGTGAGGACTTTGCATTCAACTCCACAAAATTTTTCAGATGACTGTAGTCAATTTCCTTCACCAACTAATAAGTAAGGTCTAGATTTTCTTCCCCCAACCCCCCAAAAGGAAAATGACTAGTTATTCCATAAAAGTGAATAAAAGAAAATGGAATTTTTCTTACCAACCAAAGATAAACACAAAGCATTTAATAATTTAAGGATGTGAATGAACTTGGACCTGGTAGGAGACACAAAGTGAAGCAATTGCTAACACTCCAGAATGTGCCCATCTTTGAGTCTATGAGATGATGTATACAATTTTTCTCAGTGAGAAACACTCAAGGTATATTTCATTATTAGATTTGGTGAGGCACTGGCTCAGCAACTTTCACAAGCTTGGCAACCAATTGTTAAGGGCTTTAATAGAGAAGGGCTTTAAATATGATTTAATCAGATGTTATTGTATGAAAGGAGCAGGAATAATTTTGTTTGTTGCATTAACAAATGAAATGATGAGAAGATAAAGGGGAAAATCAAGAAGAAAACAGGTAAGTGAAGGAGTAAAAATGAAATTCAAAATTCCTTCAAAGAGAATTAGTTATAAGGACATGATCTCATTCATCTAGGGGAAATGGTGAACAACATAGGCTGATGAAAAAAAAAACAGACCCAGAGATAAGGAGCCATGGGTCAGACCATTGGACCTCAAAGGGAGGGTGGAGATAAAAGGGAGAGATCAACCAAAGGACTTATGTGCACACATATGAGCCTAACCAGTGGTCAAGGACAGTAGGGGGGTGGGGGAATGAGTAGGGGGGGGTATGGGGGATTGGAATGGGGGGTTGAGGACAAATATGTGATACCTTAATCAATAAAGAAAATTTTTTAAAAAGAAAGAAAATGTAGGCTTTTTTGGCTAAAGCAGAAAATCAATTGAAACTACTCCCAGGTGAGGTTCAGAGCTGTAAAGCAAAAAATGGGGAAAGAACCCCTGGACTCATGCACTGTTTCAACCCCAGATTGGTTGAGCCTCAGTTTCCCTCCCTGTAAAGGGGGAGGATGCCTATTGCTCTATGCTAAACAAAGTCCAGCAGAGTTGTATCCTGCCTACTCCCATCCACAGCCATCCTATTTGATTTAGGATACCTATCTTTTCCATCTTTTCAAATACTATCTTTTCCATCTTTTCAAATACTTGGGATGCATTTTGTGATAACCCCAAGTGAACAACTATGTGTAACTCTGTCTTTAGAGAATATTATAGTTACTATGGGGCAGATATGGTTATGTTCATTTCACAGATTAGAAAATGTTGGCTCTGAGCAGGCCTAAAACTTGAGGTTCCATGGCGGAAGGGCTGAGGCAGCCTAGGAGCTAGCTCTTCAAATTCACTATTTTTCACAGTTCTGCATTGCTTTTCTCTCTCCTCTGCTGGGCCTTTCCTCTGACTCCCTCTAATTTATACTTGTCAAATTCTGCCTTTTTCTCAAAGTCCAGCTCAAGTCCACTAACTCCATGAACACTTCTAAAATCACTTATAAAGGTTGATGGTTCTCTCTTCTCTGATCTCTTGTGAAACTTGTCTGGCATTTAAAACAATTAGGGGGAAAAGCACGAGTGTTCCCAGAAAAGGGTGTGGGGCCAATGTAGATCTAGATTTTAAACCTTTTTTTTTTTTATCATGAACCCATAAGGAAATACATTTTATATCACAAACTAATGCAAACAGAACACACACACATAAAACAAGTTTCATAAAATAGTTTTTACTTCCAATTCTTCAGTGTCCTATCATATTTTCTCTAGCCTGATTTCATTTATTTAAAAAGTGCTGGTTAGAAACCTACTAAAATGATTTTGAGAAGTACTAATGAGTCCAGAGCAGCAGTTTGGAAAACTCAGTTTAAATGTAATATGCCTTTTCCAAATGGCCTAGATGACATTTTCAAAGACTTGCTAAAGACTGAGCTGGCAAGAAAACTTGTGTTCCTCAGGGATTTCATCTGCAGTTCCTCATAGGAACACAGACAGTCCTCACAATGAGGCCAGAAGGAAGGGCTTCAGCTGGAGAGTATCAGCTTCACCTTGCTTAAAAATAAAGGATAGCAATTATTTCTCCAGCTTATTGATGAATTCCTGCCAAATAAAATCTATTTCAATATATATGTTTAAGGTGTACAGTGTAATGTTTGATGGATGTATACACTATGAGTTGATTGACACAATCAAGCTAACTGACAGATCCATCATCTCACATAGTTAAAATCTTTGTGTGATAAAAACACTTATGATCTGCCGAAACCGGTTTGGCTCAATGGATAGAGCGTAGGCTTGGGGACTAAAAGGTCCCGGGTTCGATTACGGTCAAGGGCATGTACCTTGGTTGCAGGCATATCCCCAGTAGGGGGTGTGCAAGAGGCAGCTGATCGATGACTCTCTCTCATCGATGTTTCTAACTCTCTATCTCTCTCCTTTCCTCTCTGTAAAAAAATCAATAAAATATATTTTTTTAAAAAAACAAAAAAACAAAAAAACACTTATGATCTACTGTGTTAACACATTTCAAGTCCACAGCACAGCATTATTAACTACAGTCATGGTGCTGTTCATCCAATCTCTAGAACTGTTCAGCTTGCAGAACAGAAGCTTTGTACCCAATTTCTCCCAACCTCAGTCCTTGGTACCACCATTCTCCTCTCTGCTTTTATGCGTTTGACTTTTTAAGATTCCATATATAGGTGAGATCACACAATGGTAGAGATCCTTAATGGGCTGGTTGGTGGAGGAGTGGGGTACATCCATTTCACACTAGGTCATCTTCAAGAGTGGGGTTTGTGGGTGCCAGACATCTGAGGAGGAAGATTTCTCAATAAGACATATCTATAGACTGAGAAGAAACTTATCTACACACCCTTATCTTAACTATATTAAGAAATCAGCTAGAATTTTAAAATAATAAAAAATATAATTAATTTATTTGCTTATATCTGCATAGTGTGTCTGAAGGCCTTCAGGCCTGTACATCTATCACTGAATTTGTCACTATTTCAACTTAATGAAGTACTTGATGTTTGCAAAGTGCTTGTACAACTACTAATGAACACATTGCTCTTCTGAACATTTCAGTTTAGGGAAGACCAGAGGACTTCAGCTAAGAGTAAAGAAACACACACACACACACACACACACACACACACACACACACACACACACAAGAATGGAAGAATAATAGGTCAATCTAAAGACCAGATTGTGCTACTGGAGTTGCTTAAGGTACAGGTAACTGCTTTTGAGTAGGACCCCTCTTGCTTCAGCACCCAGAGTTTCCCACACTGGCATGCTGCTCTTGGGAGCTGCAGACATGAAGCAGGTGAGGAAAAGATAACGGGCTCAGTGTCTGAAATCCAAGAGCTGGGCAGTAGTGAGGGATGTGAGAAGAGTTTTTCCCAGTGGTTGCTGGGAAAGGGAGACAGCAGTCACTGTCTTTCTGTTCCAGCTATTACAGGCATGGTAGAGGACTAGGACTGGACTTGCTTAGGAGCCAGAATTTATAAGTGGAAATCAACTCTGGCCAAGTTTACAGGCAATGGGTCAGTAAAATACAACAAGCTGGTGGATTTCAAGTAATTCCAAGGAAACTGCTTCAAGGGATGTCAAAGGCAATGGTTTGAGGATGTGTCTGTTTCCTCTGGAAAAAGCTTACCTCTCTTGTGCTTCTATCCTCTACATTGGCCACTTTCAACTTCTCCCATGTCAGGACACACATACACTAATTACTAAAATTCTGTGACACACCAAAAATATATATTTTTCTAATCTGACAAAAAATAGCCATAATTTTGATTCATTCACACTATACAGCTATTGTTGTGTTGGCTATTGTCATTTTTTAATTTGACAATCTAATGAAAAAGCGGTCAGTGCTCCTGACTAAATAGTCAGGCATTTCATGTTTTAAAATTTTCTGTGGCACACTGCTTGAAAATTACTGGCCCACAGCATCAGCTACCAAGCAAGGCTGTCAGAAGGCTGAGCAAGGCCTGCAGGCTGGTGGCATTTAGTTTATCAGTTTAGCAACAACAACAACAACAACAACAAAACAACAGCTTTTCCTTTGAATGTGAACTTGAATTAAATATTTTCTGTTAGATTAGTTAAAACATCTATCAGAAATTCTTTTGCTTCTGACCATGAATAGGTAACTGAAATACCAGAGCTCAGTTGAAGGACTGAGTTGGCCTTTAACTAGAAAACACCTGATAGTCCCTAACAATTGCATCACTGGGTAATTTTTGTTAATGGAAGTTAAGAACCAATGTGTTAATGAAATGACACATTTATATTTTAACACATTTATATTTTGAGATACATTGAGTGATCCAAAATTTCTTTCACATAAGAATGAGAACATTCCTGTCCTTGTTTTTGTCCATAGAAAACTGGTGGATGTGTTTAGCAGCTGCTCTCCAAAATCCTTTTTAGATTTTCTTATTCTCCCTGACACACTACCTGCCACACGCTGTGCATTATCTTATGAGTACAAGCCTCCTGCTGGCAGTAAGACTAGACACAGGTAGCCCTGCCCACTTGTCTCATGAAAACTACTATATCGAGTTTCACTTTCCACCCTCAAGCTCTCACTATTTTCCAAACACCCTACACCCTGAGGATGCCTTTTCCTGCCTGCACTGTTTCCTTTGCCAGAAAGCCCTTCACATCCTCAGCCCAGTTTTTTACAGATTCTTACTTTTTATCCCCTTTTCCTATGCTATTTCTGTGTAGTCTCCTTCATTCTTCAAAGCTGGTTAGCTGATTATACTCCCCCGTGGCTTTTGTAACACTTTTGCTCATAACTTTAATCTAGTTCTTGGCATTGGGGGCTGCTATCTCTACCGCATTAAGGTGCTGGCATCTTGAGGGGAGGCACACATCTCTGTGGCTTCAGAAGATGCTAGAAGACACACTTATATTTTGTGTGTTTCTATGAGTGTGGTGGGGAGTAGAAAACTAAATTCAGTAAAAATTATTGAAGAAAATTTAAACAAAATACTGTTTTTCAAGGAAAGAGTACAATGCAATGCTTAAACATTAAATGCATAGGTTCTTAATGAGTGACTGCCATGCCAGATGAATCAAATTTGTGACAAAAAAATAAACTAAAGGCTCTTTAGCCTCTGACATATTGCTCTTCCTTTTTCCATTTGAGCCACCAAACAAAAATATAAAATTAATGCCAGTAAAAGAGAATGTTGATTACCCTGGGTATAGGGAATGAGCTTGTCCTTTGCTTCGAAGGCCGACTGTACAGTTCTCTGGAGATGACCCTTTTCTCTCTGTCCTTCCAATTCTGAACTGCACAGGCTATCTCAGCTGTTCATGCCACTCTTTCATGGACCTTCCTCCAGGTTCCCCCTCTGCTCAGAATGTTCAATGTCCCTCTCCACTGTTTAATTCACGTTAGGAAACCCCCACTCCTGCACAGACTCTCCCACAGGAGAACAGTATATACGTCTTCAACAATCTCCCCTCCATTAACCATCAGCACACTTGCCTCTGCCCACTCTTATTTGTGAGCTGGTTTTATATATGTTGAGACTATGCCATTACCTTGTGCAGTGAACTTTAATTAGGGCAGAGCCACATCTTCCCACATGCTTTATGTTGTGTCTACCATAGCTTCATATGCAGGCAAGGGCTAGATACTGAGGCCTATGAAACGCACCTGCTTCAAGCCCTCCTGGTGATCAATGGAGGCCTGCAGCCATGACACACCACAGTGTGTCTCTGGTAGCTCATGAATTTGTTAGCAGCTTGTAAATGACTTGGCTCCTGCAGTTGAGAAGGAATGACGAAACAGACATTTAAATTAAAACAAACAAACAAACAAACAAACAAACAAAACAAACCCTTTTCTCTAGGGGAAGAAATATTAAAAACTGAATTTAAAACTGACAACATTGAGGTAATTCATATATTTTTGTCCATCCTTTTCTCTTTTCCTCTAATAATCACTCAATACTGACCCAGAAATTTTCAAATATAACATCATACTTCTGTTATACCTCCTGCTGCTACTGAATGTAAAACACACCCTCCCTATGACTGGTGAAGCTTCTGATGGTAAGAAGCCATCACATAGAACTACTAATTGTATGCCACTTACAATATTACACATATTGACACTACCAGAAATCAGTGGATGGACCACTGAACCAAGCCTGTTGTATTTGTCAGGTGGTCATAGATTGCTTTTTATTGATTATGAATGCTGGCCCTAGTGTATCAATTACCTTGGCTGTACCTTTTCTCTATTTGGGCTCAGTTGTGTCATTTGTAAAACAGAGATCACAGACCCAACATTCCTCATTCCTCAGAGTTTTTGTGAAGTAAACTCTTAATTCACAAGGTCACAGTCATACCCCAATAGATAACAAATGGATGCTTCAGCCAATCAGAATAAGAAATAACTGCAATGCTGTGATCATCATCTGAAATGGAAATTACTGCTCACAATATTCATACCTATAATTTAAAATAACTGTGACTTTGTGGAATGTAATGATTTCTGTCAATTTTTAGAAGGAGAAGAATTATTCCCTCCTTTTTAAAAACAATAGTATCATTTCATTTAAATTCATTAAACACTTGGGCCTAAGTTTCATTTTAAATTGCCCTGATGTTCTTGTTTACTGTTCCCGGAATGCAGCCCAGCCTGTTACCCTTTGGCAAAGGAGAAGTTGGTACCTGTCCCTTGCTTACCAGACTAATGGGGACTCAAGGCTGCAGCACCACGCATGCTGCATTCCGCTGGTCCAATTTCATGCACACTTCAAGCCAGATCACTGGCAGGAAGGAAGTCATCCACGTGGCTTCATGGAATTCTGTTATGTGTTAACTTACCAATCCATTGTTATTTTTGCATTTTATTCACACTTGTGTAAAATGTTGGTAACCACATAATAACTCCTTATTTTCAGTTCATATCAGCATACTGGAAGTGCTAAAATTATTTTAGTTTGCCCTTTTTATTTTGGCAAAGGTCATTCTTATCTGGTGTCATTCACATATGTAAGACCAATGTATACACAATGCATAAAGAGAGAGGTGATAAACAATGGAATGGAAGGAATCAGACAGCCAACGAGGGTCATTAGTTATTGTGAACAACATAAGGTTCCCACACCAGCTATAGCTCTGTCAGTATAAACAAATCATTTGCCTAATGACTAAATATCTGAATAAAAGGGCATCAATTTCTACTCCTAGCCTCCTATTATATTATAAAAGACTCATTAAGCAACCTCAGATAATCAATGGGATTTTTCAGCTACATCAATGTCTAGAATGAAGGTGCTCTGGATAGAAAGTGTCATTTGCTTCATTCATTCATTCATTCATTCATTCAAAAAACATATATGGAGTGTTCACCATGTGCCAACAATTGTTCTATGCTTTGAGGACACACCAATGAATGAACACAAACTCAATCCCTATTTCCAGAAAGTATATATCCTGGTTAGAGGAGATTATTAAAACTAAGTACATATTGTGTCAGATGGTGATAACTGCTATGGTGAAAAATGATGCAGGGAATGGGTAAAGAGTGCTCCTGTTGGGACTGGTAATTTAAGTATGGAGCCAGGAGGGTCTCACTGACAAGTTGAATGGAAGAAGTGTAGGAGGAGGTATGTAAATGTCTGAGGGAAGAGCCAGGGCAAAGGCCTGGATGCAGGGTTGTACTTGGTGTGTCTCAGGAAGGCCAGGGAGCGATAGCAGGAAAGTGGGTTGGAGAGACAGTAGGGACCACATTGGAACCTGAACCTCACCATGGTTGGGCATGGAAGATATATGAATTAGGAATCCAGTATCTCCTTTAGTTGTGTCTCCTTTAGTTCAGCTAGTGTCATCTCTATAAAATTAAGCCATTCTTGGAGTCTTTGGCATATTAATTTTTTCTGCCCATAAAAATCAAGGACCTGACTTAAAAACTTGGGGCTACTTTATGGTTTTCTTGTGACCAACAATGACCCCAACTTTACCATCCTATAGATCTTCAGAAGTGTTTTAAATGTGAGCTCTGCACTACACATGCAATCAGTCCTGATTATTTATTGATGTAATATGACTTTATGAACATGCAGAGTGGGGTTTACATGTAGATAGGGTTTCATGGACCTAGAGTTATCATGAATAAATTTATTTAAGTGCACTAATGGACTTTAAAATGAAATAAATATGAGCTGAATCTCAAAATTGACATGAGTTATGGACCTTTAAGAAAGTTAATTCTTTGAAGATTTGCTTCTTTCACCATCAAAAGGGTGCTTGTAAGAATTAAATAAAACAAAGAGTTTTTATGAGAATTAAGTGAAATAATGAGCCCAATGGCAGGTGCTGGTGCTCAGTAACCATTCCCTTTCTCCTCTCCCCTTTTTCAATGTCTCATTTGCACTGCAAGCCTCAGGACTGTTGCTCATGTTGAAATATTAATTAATCATCAATTTTAGCCCCATAGGCTTTCAACAGAACTCTGGAACAGGGAGCCAGGTTGGTTCAGTAGAGGCCAACACAAACAGCAGTCTGTTTGTGCTGCCTTATACTCTACGGAGCAGTGGAGGTGAAATTAACAGTAAGTGTAAAACACTCCACATAGTACTTATCCACTCTCCATCCTCATCAAATGTTAATTTTTATTCTCCTGTAGTTTTGGAAAATTGTTATGGAAGTGTACATGTATATTGTACATGCATATTAATTATGCTATAAAGAAGTAAAAAAACAAAACTAGGTGAGCAACAGTGGCTTGTTTTTTTGATAATGATGGTGAATTTAGACAGTCTTTTTCTATTCTTGGATCTGAATATTAGACATACATTGACTGTGAATTGAGTACTGTGATTGTTAGTTTTAGGTATCAACTTTGCTTGACTATCCAGTTATTAAATCAGATCCTAATTTGGGTGAGAATTCTGTAGTTGCGCTAACATCTGCCATCAGCCAACGGTAAGTGGAGAAGCCTCTGCAATGTGGTGGCCTTCCCAATCAGACAGGAGGCCTTTATAGCATGACTGAAGTTTCCCTGAGGAAGACGCTCTGCCTCAAGGCTGCAGCATTAGGTCCTGACAACAGATGCCAGCCTGCTGGCCTGCCCTACAGATTCTGCACTGGCCAGCTCCACAATCACAGTCCAATTCCTTGAAAAAAAAATTTGCATGTATGTATGGGTATATGTATATTTGCATGTTTTGTATATATGTGTATATAGGTGTATACATGTGCATATATATGCTTGCATGTATATATTTGCATATGTGTAGCTTCTATCAGCTCTGTTTGATACAGGTGCATATGAAGACTTATTTATTCTTTTTCTTGTCAATAATTGTTATGATGCCTCACTTACATGATGCAATTGTACTGAAATGAAACCTGAGCAGCTCCAAACTGCATAATCAATTTCTTTCAGCCTCACAACAATTTCTTTTTGGCTGGGCCAGGCAACCTGACCCTGGGGTGGGAGGGTCATCCCTTCACAGGTAGGGCCAGCATAGTTTCCCTGTGAAGTTCATGAGGCACATTACCTAAGATCTTGGTGTACAATAATATACCAACACAATGCCAGGTGGATCATTTGTCTCTAAAATTACAACGATATCAAGTGGCCACCAAGTGGAAACTTGTATTTGATGTTCTCCGGACTGCATTAGGAGCTTTGTTAGAATGTAGGCTGTTGTCTAAGTAAAAATACATTTGTTTAATGAGATAGCACTGCACTTTCTAGAATGAGTGCACAGGAGGACAATTACCATGAGAACGGATGTCACTGAAAGTGTAATATGCTTTGATTTGTTGCTAGTCTGTCCACAATGATATGAAAATCAACCCCTGCTGAAAAGTGAGCTAAGAACTAGGCATCTGAGTTTAGTGCCATTGCTCTCTGTTTAACATTTGGGTGGGTTTCCACTTTCATTTTCTCTTTAAAGTCACTTTTCCCCTTTATTTCTTTCCTTCATTATAAAGCCTTCCTCACAGCACAGTCAGAATTTGAACAAAAACATCTTTTATCTCATTTCCAAATTACCAATTTTTTATTATACATATTGTTATAACCAAGCAGCCTTTATGTGTCTTTAGTCATATTTTTAAAACTTTGTACAAATTTGATTATCAGATACTTTAAACAAGGGCAGGGGAAATTATATATCCAGAAGAGAAATCAAGTAGGCACATAATCTAGCATAACCTTGTAAGAAACAGCTTCCACTGGGAAGACCTTGGGTAGTTGATGATATATCAGAACCTCCAAATGATAGTTGATGGCCAAAAGGGACTGCTGTTAAGATGGAAACAACCTGAATTGTCCATAAAAGCTCAAGATTGAGCAAGGCAAGATACCTGAGCACAGATAACAGAGCTATGGAAAAATAAAACCACATCCTTAGAAAACCTCTACTTTCCACATGCCCATTTTGCAATTCTTGGAATGTTCTACTTTTTCAGAATTATTTTCTAATTCTCACCTTGTTTTACTTTTGCTTGTCTCTGCAATTTCAACTGGCTTCTCTTTACTTCATTCTTATTTGTTTTCTACACAGTCATTCGTCTAAGTTGCTTTCCATTCCTTTCTACTGTAAATTTTCCGTATTTCTCTTGCCTCCTCTCCCTGTTCCATTTTTATCTCTTTTTCATATTATTCTTTGAATTTCTTTTCTCTGTTCTTAATTCTTCCTCTCTCACTGATCTCTTATGGCTTTAAAATCACCCAGTGACTGACATTATCTTCCTAAAAGAGGAGGGATTTATGATCAGGAGAAACTAATTATAAAGACCCAACACATTCAGTTTTTAGTACAGTCCTTGCCTTTCTTCGGCAAGGCATGGAATTAGGGATGGATTGCTTTCTGCAAGCTCACACTGGCAGGGACTCTCAGGCCTGGCTCAGCCCTGTGAGTGACCTAGCAGATATATCTGAGCCACTGTGTTTACATTGATTTCTACAATTTTAAAATTGTCCTTCAGTGGGAAAAGTTTACTTAAGTCTGCCTGGAAAATCATGTAGTGCTATTTTATAATGACCAGAAGTATTTTTCTCTTTGGGCCATCCATTGCCCTGCCTACTCCATTATTTATTGCATTGACTAAAGTACTCGAGTGGGTTCCTGGGAGAAGGGGAAGGAGCTTTATCTGGTCTCTGTCAAACTGGACCTCAGGTAAGATCTTCACAAAGGGAAAGACAATAAAACAGATTGGTCCTCAGGACTCCATGATTTTATCATCTGACACTAGGAATTACTGGACTTGGAGATTTTACTTTAGCTTGCAACACCTAAATATAGACTATACAGCTTTTTCATTGCTAAAATTACTACTTCTGGTAAATTTAGTCGTGAATTCACTTTACCTTTTTCTGTATTTCTGGGGGAGCAGGAGTGTACATCTCACTGGTAAGTGTTGTACTAACCTCTGCGGGCAGCAGCCCTTGGTCATCTTTGTCAAAGGATTCCTGTAGTCAAAGTCATACCACATTCGGAAGAGCTGAGCACTCTCTGCTTTTGTTGTGCTTTTAACCAAGTAACTTGCTTCCTGGGGATAGACTGTAGAGGGCCAAATGGGAAGTCACCTGGACATTCTTTAGATTGTTGCTGACTGGGCCCAGGATATTGGTGGAGTCATGTCAGTTGCACTCCTGCCCTGGGAATGCAGAGATGTTCTTAGTTCCTGGCTTGTGTTTGTCCAGGAGGAAGGAGGGGGTGGGATCTGGGCCCTCCCAGGTTCCTTGTTTTTCTGTGAAAACCCCTTGTTGGATTGGAGTATAAATAGATGTGCAGTGTGGCTTAGGAGGTCGTCAGTCAGTCTCTCCAGCAGAGGAGGTCGGTGGCCCTTCCAGCTCCCAGCTTAAAATCTATCTCTGTGTCTTCTCTCTTTATTTCTATTATTTTTCAATCCCTGGCCACCTCCACTTAGAACCAGTTTGTTCATTTCTCTTTCCGTGCGGGACATGGAAAAGGGAGATCCCGCCTCATTAGGCCCCCACAATAGACAATAGAAAAAGGCATTGAATACATAACACAAAATATTGATTTATATTATCAACATTAATATATAGTTTCAATATAAAAATACACGTCTAAGCAAATTAAATATAACTACATTAAAGACACTTTCCAGGTTGAGGCATTTCCATCCAACAGGAAAGTCATCGACATGCAAATGAACTCTGAGACCTTGAGTGTGGATGAGGTGTCTGGGTGCAAGTCAACATTTATTTTTCTTAATAATTTCTATTTTATTGAACAGCTAAAAAATGCTACTTTTTGACATCAAATAAAAATGATTTCTGTCAGATTGCTGTTGTGGGAATTTTGCAGTTTACTTCTGAAAATTTTGGATGGTATTTATTTATGAGTTACCAAAAGGTCAAGACTAAAGGGATGATACAGCCTAAAATTTTTTGAACTAGTTTTCTTTTTTTTTTCTTTTTTATATATCACTACCAAATTATACTTATATTTAATTTTGATTTCTTCCAGCTTTGAACTGGTTATTCTTACAGATATCTTGGAATAACTGAGTGCTCTTGTCTTATTTCAATTTGTCCCCAAAAGTTCACAGTGAAAGGTAGGAAGAAAAGGAATTAAGGACAAAAGAGAAAGCATTTTATGGGTGTATATGTGAGAGTAGAGGATGGAAATATGAGAAAAAAGGTGAGGAGAAAATGGCTGCAGAATAGAAAGACATGTTCCCAGACTTGTCCCGGAGCAAAAAGAAGGAGCAGCAGGGTCGCATGGGGAGTGTTTGTTGGCAAGCAAAGGAACAGCTAAACCCCAGGAGAAGGTGGGGGACTGCTGGATGGGAGTCCCCTGACTGGAAGCCTCTCTGTGGCTATGGCTGGGTCCCCTCTCAGAGCTACAGTCTTGGACAGGGAAAACTTGCCATCTTGAAAGGGAAAGTGGATTTTATCAAAAGCCTGAAAATCCACAACTGCAGCAACCACTGACCAGCTGGGAGGCCCAGAACACCGGTCCCTAATTGGCACAAACACACGGATTCAAAGGAGCTCTGAACACTTCAGAAAGGAGATAGAGAATTATATAATCAGACATCCGGAAAAGAGAGACCATAGGGAGACAAACAAACAAACAAACAAAAAAACAACAGCCCACATATGAAAGAAAAGCAGGCATCACCAGAAAAGAAAGTAAACGAATTAGAGGCAAGCAACCTATCAGAGAAAGAATTAACAGGAATGGTCAGCCCAGACCAGTTTGGCTCAGTGGATAGAGCATCGGCCTGAGGACTGAAAGGTCCCAGGTTCGAGTCCGGTCAAGGGCATGTACTTTGGTTGCGGGCACATCCCAGTGGGAGGTGTGCAAGAGGTAGCTGATGGATGATTCTCTCTCATCGATATTTCTAACTCTCTATCCCTCTCTCTCTTCTCTGTAAAAAATCAATAAAATATTTTTTTTCAAAAGAGGAATGGTCATAAGGTGGCTGAAAAGAATGGAAGACAAATTCAACAATATGAGTAAGTTACAAGAGGAAATGAAGAAGAACCAAGGAGAAATAAAAAATTACATCACTGTTGTAAAAAAAAAAAAAAAAAAAAAAAAACAACAACAAAAAAAACCTCAGTAGAAAGCATCAAAGTAGATTAGAAGAAGCAGAGGACTGCATCAGTGACAAGATGTGAAAAAATACCCAAGAAGAGCTGGGACCAGTTTGGCTCAGTGGATAGAGCGTCAGCCTATGGACTGAAAGGTCCTGGGTTCAATTCCAGTTGAGGGCATGTACCTTGGTTGTGGGCACATCCCCAGTAGGGGGTGTGCAAGAGGTAGCTGATCGATGATTCTCTCTCATCTATGTTTCTAACTCTCTATCCCTCTCTCTTCCTTGCTGTGAAAAATCAATAAAATATATATATTTTTAAAAATACCCAAGAAGAGCAGCTTATTAAAAAAAAAAAAAAAATTAAAAAGCAGGAGGAGAGCCTAATGGAATTTTAGGACAACATGAAACAAAACAACATAATAAGGGTTCCAGTAAAAAGAAAACTGAGCAAGGAATAGAAAACCTGTTTGAAGAAATAATAACAGAAAAATTTCAGGATATAGGGAAGAAAAAAACCACACAACCAAAGACGCTCACAGATTCCCAAGGAAAATGAACCCAAAAGACTGATACCAAGGCACATTATAATTAAATTGGCAAACACCAATGACAACATAAAAATCTTAAAAGTGGCCTGAGAGAGACGGAAAGTTACATACAAAAGAACCTCATCAGACTAGCAACTGATTTATCAACAGAAATTTATCAGATCAGAAGGTAATGGAATGAAATATACAAAGTCATGCAAAGGAAGGGTCTGAAACCAAGAATACTGTACCCAGCAAGGTTATACTGTACCCATCAATCAAAACCAAGAATACTGTACCCATCAATCAAAATTAAAGGTGAAATCAGGAGCTTCACAGAAAAAAAAAAAAAAGGACTAGGGGAATTTATCACCACCGAACCAGCAATGAAGGAAATGATTAAGGTTCTGCTGCAAAAAGGAAAAAAAAGAAAAGAAACAGGAAAAGAAACAGGAAGTGAAGAAGGAACACAGGGATAAAAATAAAAATGGCAACAAATAATTACCTAAGAATAATAACTTCAAATGTAAATGGATTAAATGCCCCAATCAAAAGACATAGGGTAATGGACTGAATAAGAAAACTAGACCCATATATCTGCTGTCTACAAAAAACCCATATCAGAAAAAAAGACGCACACAGAATGAAGGTGAAGGGAATGAAAAAGGTTTTCCAGGCGAATGGAAATGAAAAAAAAAAACAAAACCTAGGATAGCAATACTTATATCTGACAAATTAGATCTCAAAGTGAAGGACATAAGAGATAAGGAAGGCCACTTCATAATACTAAAGGGATCTATACAACAAGAAGAAATATCTCTGGTAAATATATACGCACCCATTACAGAAGCACCCAAATACATAAAAAAACAAAACAAAAAAAACTCCTAGAGGATATTAAGGGGAGATTTACAGCAATACAATCGTAGTAAGAGACTTTAATACACCACTATCACCATTGGATAAATCCTCTAAACAAAAAATCAGCAAAGAAATATCAATCCTAAATGACTCATTAGACCAGATGGAATTAATTGACATCTTCAGATCATTTCACCCCAAAGCCACAGAATATACATTCTTCTCAAGTGTACATGGAGCATTTTAAAAGATAGACCATATTCTGGGACATAGGCAAAGTCTATTCAAATTCAAGAAGTTAGAAATCATATCAAACATCTCAGATCACAGTGGCATGAAACTGAAAATCAACTACAATAAAAATAATCCAAAGAAATCATGGAGAAACACATGGAGACTAAACAGCATGCTATTAAACAATGACTGAGTCACCAGAGAGATTAAGAAAGAAATAAAAAACATCATGACAACAAATGACAATGAAAACACAACAATCCAAAATCTAGGGGATACAGCAAAAGCAGTCTTGAGTGCAATGTTCATAGCTCTACAAGCCTACTGCAAAAACAAACACCAAGAAGCAATTGTAATAAATTACCTAGCCCCACAACTCATAGAGTTAGAAAAAGAGCAACAAGAAAAGCCCAGTGTAAGCAGAATAAAGGAAATAATAAAGATCAGAGTGGAGATAAATTGCATAGAGACCAAAGAAATAATACAAAAGAACAACAAAACCAAGAGCTGGTTCGTTGAAAGGATAAACAAGATTGATGAACCTCTAAACAGACTCACTAAGAAGGATAGAGAGAGGACCCAAATAAACAAAATCAGAAAAGAAAGAGGTGAAATAACAACAGACCCCACCGAAATACAAAAGATTGTTAAAAAATACTACGAACAACTCTATTCCAACAAACTGGACAACCTGGAAAAAATGGACATATTCTTAAAAATATAAAAGCTTCCAAAACTCAATCAGGAAGAATCTAAACAGCTCAATAAACCAGTAACTATGCAAGAAATTGAAGCAGTCATCAAAAAGCTTACAGTAAATAAAAGCTCAGTGCCAGACAGCTTCACAGTAGAGTTATACCAATCAAGGAAGAACTAAAACCTATCCTCCTCAGACTATTCCAAAAAATTCAAGAGGAAGGAACACTTCCAAGCTTCTTCTATGAAGCCAGCATCACCCTAATAACAAAACCAGATAAAGACAACCCAATAAAAGAGAATTACAGGCCAATATCCCTCATGAACACAGATACCAAAATCCTCAACAAAATTCTAGCAAATCAGCTCCAGCACTACATCAAAAGGATTATACACCATGACCAAGTAGGATTTATTCCAGGAATGCAAGGATGGTACAATATATACAAATCAATAAATGTGATAGATCACATAAACAAATTGAGAGATAAAAATCATATAGTCCTGCCGGGACCGGTTTGGCTCAGTGGATAGAGCGTCAGCCTGCGGACTGAAAGGTCCCGGGTTTGATTCCGGTCAAGGGCATGTACCTTGGTTGCGGGCACATCCCCAGTGGGGGGTGTGCAAGAGGCAGCTGGTTGATGTTTCTCTCTCATTGACGTTTCTAACTCTCTGTCCCTCTCAATTCCTCTTCGTGTAAAATCAATAAAAATATATTTTAAAAAAATCATATAGTCCTATCAATTGATGCAGAAAAAGCATTTGACAAAATCCAACACACTTTCCTGATAAAAACTCTCAACAAGGTGGGAATAGAAGGATCATACCTCAACATAATAAAAGATAAGCTCACAACTAACATCGTCCTCAATGGGCAAAAACTAAAACCATTTCCTCTAAGAACAGGAACAAGACAGGGATGCCCACTCACACTACTACTGCTTGAAATAGTACTGGAAGTACTGGCCATTGCAATTAGACAAGTAGAAGAAATAAAAGGCATCCAAACTGGAAAAGAAGAAGTAAAATTGTCCTTATTTTCAGATGACATGATATTTTACATTAAAAAAAAAAAACAAAAGACTCATAAAAAAAAAAAAAAACCTAATAGACTTAATAAATGAATTTGGCAATGTAGTAGAATACAAAATTAACACCAAGAAAATTACGGCCTTTCTGTACACCAAAAGTGCATGAACAGAAAGAAAGACTAAAAGACCAATCCCATTTACTATCACACCAAAAAAATTAAGATACCTAGAGATAGCTGAAACCGGTTTGGCTCAGTAGTAGAGCGTCGGTCTGCGGACTAAAAGGTCCCAGGTTCAATTCCGGTCAAGGACATGTACATTGGTTGCGGGCACATCCCTGGTAGAGGGTGTGCAAGAGGCAGCTGGTCGATCTTTCTCTCTTATTGATGTTTCTAGCTCTCTATCCCTCTCTCCTCCTCTCTGTAAAAAATCAATAAAATATATTTTTTTAAAAAAGATACCTAGAGATAAACTTAACTAAGGAGGTAAAAGACTTATATGTGAAAAACTACAGGACATTGAAAAAATAGATATAGAAAGATGTAAACAGATGGAAGAACATACCATGTTCATGGATTGTTAGAATCAACATCATCAAAATGTCCATACTACCCAAAGCAATCTATAGATTCTTTTTTTTATGCCAAAATAAGCAATCTATAGATTCAATGAACTACCAGTTAAAATATGAACAGCATACTTCACAGACCTAGAAAGAACTCTCTAAAAATTCATCTAGAATAAAAAAGACCCAATAGCCACAGCGATCCTGAGAACAAAGAACAAATTAGGAGGGATTTCAATTCCAGATTTCAAGCTATATTATAAATCCACTGTTCTCAAAACAGAATGGTACTGGCACAAGAACAGACATATAGATCAATGGAATGGAATATAGAATCCAGATATCAACCTAAACCACTATGCTCAATTAGTATTTGACAAAGGAGGTATGACCACACAATGGAGTCAAGACAGTCTCTTCAATAAATGGTGTTGGGAAAATTGGATAGATACATGAAAAAGAATGAAACTAGATCACCAACTTACACCATACACAAAAAGTCAAAATGGGTACAGGACTTAAACATAAGATGGGAAGCCATAAAAATACTAGAGGAATCCACAGGCAACAAAATCTCAGACATATGCCAAAAGAACTTCTTTACTGATTCTGCCCCTATGGCAATGGAAGCTAAAGCGAAAATAAACAAATGGGACTACATCAAAATAAAAAGTTTTTGTTGTTGTTGTGTTGTTTTTTTTACAGCAAAAGAAATCAACAAAACAATAAGAAAGCCCACTGTATGGGGGAATATATTTGCAAATGTTATCGCTGATAAAGGTTTAATCTCCAACAGCTACATGTAGCTTGTACAACTTAATAAAAGAAAGATAAATGATCTAATTAAAAAATAGACAACCGACCTAAATAGAATATTTTCAAAAGAAGACAGAATGCCAAGAGACACTTGTTCAAAGTCACTAATTACCCTAGAGATGCAAATCAAAATGACAATGCAATACCATCTCACACCTGTCAGAATGGCTATCATCAACAAATAAACAAATGACAAGTGTTGGTGAGCATGTGAAGAAAAAGGATCCCTTGTGCACTGTTTGTTGGAATGCAAACTGGTGCAGCCACTATGGAGAATAGTACGAAGTTATCTCAAAAAACTGAAAATGGAACTGCCATTTGATCCAGTAATCCCACTCCT
The DNA here is from genome assembly GCF_014108245.1 of Pipistrellus kuhlii. Taxonomy (NCBI): domain Eukaryota; kingdom Metazoa; phylum Chordata; class Mammalia; order Chiroptera; family Vespertilionidae; genus Pipistrellus; species Pipistrellus kuhlii. The sequence goes on from NW_023425515.1 coordinate 99,052,512, forward strand.
AGGAATATATCCTAAGAAACTAGAAACACCAATCAGAAAGGATATATGAACCCCTATGTTTATAGCAGCACAATTTACAAGAGCTAAGATTTGGAAACCAGCCTAGGTGCTCGTCAGCAGATGACTGGATTAGAAAACTATGGTACATCTACACAATGCAATACTATGCTGCCATAAAAAAGAAGGAATTCTTACTATTTGTAGCAACCTGGATGGAATTGAAGAACATTATATTAAGTAAAATAAGTCAGTCAATGAAAGAAAAATTCCACATATCACTCATGTGTGGATAATAAAGAACATTATAAACTGATAAACAAAAAGATAGGAGAATCCAAGATGGCTGCACAGATAAACACCTAATCGCAGCCACACACAATTTCAATAAAATATAACTAAAATATAAAATGGACATTACACAGAACTACAGGAAAGTTGACGGACTGAAAATTCTACAACGAGAAGGAAAGAGAAAACCAGAAGGAAAATCAGAGGAGCTGTAAAAGCCTAAGGTACGGAGACACACTGCATGCGGACAGGACTGAGCTGGAGAGAAGGGGGAGGCTGTGTGCCTGGCTGGCGTTCTCTAGCGGGAAGGAGATAAAAGCTCCAGACTGCTGAGACTGGTTTGGCTCAGTGGATAGAGCGTCGGCTTGTGGACTGAAAGGTCCTGGGTTCGATTCCGGGCAAGGGCATGTACCTTAGTTGTGAGCACATCCCCAGTAGGGGGTGTGCAAGAGGCAGCTGTTCAATGATTCTCTCTCATTGATGTTTCTAACTTTCTATCCCTCTCTCTTCCTCTCTGTGAAAAATCAATAAAATATATTTTTAGCCGGGACCAGTTTGGCTCAATGGATAGAGTGTTGGCTGGGGGACTGAAGGGTCCCAGGTTCAATTCCAGTCAAGGGCATGTACCTTGGTTGCGGGCACATCCTCTCATCGATGTTTCTAACTCTCTATCTCTCTCCCTTCCTCTCTGTACAAAATCAATAAAATAATATATATATATATATATATATATATATATATTATTTTATAATATATATAATATATAAAATATATATATATATATATATATATATATATATATATATATATTTTTTTTTTTTTTTTTTTTTTTTTTTTTTTTAAAGCTCCGGACTGTGCTGAACTCCAGACAGCACTGAACCCAGTTCTAGGCCAGACCCTGGGGACCTAGGCTCAAATGGAGGGAGCCTGGGCTGTGAGGCAGAATATCAGGGGAGCAGCAAAAGGCAGAGTCCCCAGGGACAATGCGTGCAGAGAAGGGACAGTTGGCTGTGCCACAGGATTCCCCTGGCAGGAAGGAGACAAAAGCTCCAGACTGCTCTGATCGCCACCTCCAACTGAACTGAACCCCAGTTCTGGGCTTATTGGGGGAGAGACTAGATTGTTTGGTAGCAGGCGAAAATTGAGGGAACCTTTCTCTCAGAGGTGGTTACAACGAGTACTGAAGGACCCTAAGGAATACTGAGACTCAGGAGCCGCATAGGGCAGGGCTGAGGGAAGCCAAGGCTGTAGGCTCCACCCTGAAACTACATCCAAGCAGAACACAGAGACTTTTAAGGCTACCAACTCAGGGAAGCTGCAAAAATGCAGAGACAAGGAAAAAGATCACAAGTGAAATAAATGGAGGACAAAAAGCGACTGGATATAGAGTTCAAATCTATGCTTATAAGGTTTTTCAAGAATTTCCTAGAAAAGGTAGATAAGACCTTTGAGGATATGAAAAGGGATCAACTAGAATTAATAAGGAATCAACAAGAAATAATAAGGGATCAACAAGAAATAAAGAATACATTGTCTGAAATAAAAAATATTATACAGAGTCCTAAAAACAGAATGGAAGATCACAAGAATCAAGTCAAAGATTTGGAACATAACGAGCCAGAAGGCACTCCTCTGCAGAAACAAGAAGGCAAGAGAATCCAGAAAGTTGAAGATAATGTAAGAAACCTCTGAGACAACTTAAAGTGAACCAACATCAGAATTATGGGGTTCCCAGAAGATGAGAGAGAGCAAGATATCGAAAACATACTGAAAGAAATAGTGACAGAAAACTTCCCCCACCTGGTGAAAGAATTAGACTTACAAGTCCAGGAAGCACACAGAACTCCAAACAAAAGGAATCCAAAGAAGACCACACCAAGACAAATCATAATTAGAATTCCAAGAGCAAAAGACAAAGAGAGAATATTAAAAGCAGCAAGAGCAAAGCAGGTAGTTACCTATAAAGGAGCACCTATACGACTGTCAGTTGATTTCTCAATAGAAACCATGCAGGCCAGATGGGAATGGCAAGAAATATTCAAGGTGATGAATAGTAAGAACCTACAGCCAAAGATAATCTATCCAGCAAAGCTATCACTCAGAATCTAAGGTCAGATAAAGAGCTTCACTAATAAAAAAAAGCTAAAGGAGTTCATCACCGCCAAACCAGAATTATATGAATTGCTGAAGGGGGTTCTTTCAGAAGAGAAAGTAAATAAAGATAAAAATTATGAACAACAAATACGTAGCTATCAACAAGTGAATTTAAAAACTAAGGAAATGAAAAAAAAAAGTCTGATGAACAATATTAGCTGCTGAATATAATAGAATCAGAGGTATGGAAGGGGAGTGAACTGACAATTCTTGGGGGAATGGGGGGAGGGGGTTGTGGGAAGAGACTGAACATAAACTGTGCACCTATGGATGAGGACAATGGGGGGTGGGGAAAGGGCAGAGGGTGGGGTGGGAACTTGGTGGAAGAGAGCAACGGAGGGGGGGGGCGAAGAGGAACATTTGTAATAATATGAGCAATAAAGATTTATTTAAAAAAAGATAGATACAGGGACAGTAAAGCATAAAATGTCAAATTACAGCGGTAAGCTTAGGGAGAGGTGGGGGAGAGAAGAGATTAACCGAAGGTCTTGTATGCATGCATATAAACATAACCAATGGACCCAAAACTCTGGGTGGTCAGGGCATGTATGGGAGTGGGGTGGGAGGCAATTGTAAGATATGTACACATATAATACCTTAATAAAAAAAGGAGAAAAAAGCAAAACACTTGTGAAGTTTAGAGAAACTAGTAAGTGATAATGAACATGAAAGTGTAGGAAGGAGACTATGTTTTACTTATTTTGTGTATTGCATTTTACATAGTAAGAGAATTCTGGGCTTCAATCCTATATAATAAAGAGGTGATATGCAAATTGACCATCATTCCAAAACAGAAGATGGGATTGTGTCATTTCCTCATTCTGACTATCACCAGAAGGTTTAAATGTTGAGTTGCAATGGGCTTGGGCCATGTGTTGTGGGAGCTTCACACCACCCAAGTGTCACTGAATAGCTCCGACCCCAAGATATGGAACTGTCATGGGTTGGGGGATCCATGCTCACACAAGATCACAGGATCAGAGTCATCTGTGCTCAGTGTGGCCTTGTGTACACACCTAGAATCAGGGACACTGCATACACCACACCTAAACAGGGACTCCGCTGGCATGTGCCAAAAATCAGAGCCCCCTAGAATATGCCAGGATTCAGAGTTCCTTTGTGCCCACTTCAAGAATCGAGTGTCAGAGTCTCTGTTGCTTGGTGTGGCCTTTCACCAAGAATCATGGTCCCTGTGTGTGTGTATGCACCAAGAAGTGAAGTAATTGACTCTTAGTATGAATGCCCTGGAAATCAGGGATCCAGGTGCACTTGTTGAGAAAAAGAGTCAAGACACTGATGCTCAGTGCTGCCTCTCACCTGGAGAATTGGGGTCCTGGTCAGTTTTGGGGACCAGCTGCACAGTAGCACCAGTTGCAGAAAACAGACTTCTGTGTGAACTTGCCCAGAATCAAAGTCAGGTGGCACTGCTGTCCAGCATGGGAATGGGGTTTGGTCACCTGGTTGTATAGCGGGGAACAGATTTCCAGTGTCTGCAAGCTCCTAGGCTCTAATTCCAGTAATTGTGCTGAGGCCTGTGTGAGGGGCAGGTCTAGCAGTTCCTATGGCACTGCAGGCCAGTCTGCAGGGAGGGGGATGGGCTCTGTGACTCATCCTCCCCCCAGAGTGTCCAAGGTGGCAGTGGGACTCTGCTGTGTAAGAGCCTGGTTTGACAGCCCTTGGAAAACCTGCAGGATCTACCTATCTCTAGCTCATAGACACACACACACACACACACACACACACACACACACACACACACCACATACTCCTCTATTGCTCCCTCACTCTTTCTCACTTTCTCCCTCCCTACCTTCCTTCAGGTCACCATCTTCAGAATCCTCCCTTTTCTTTAAGAACTTACAGAATTTTATCTATCAACAGGCACAAGTAATTTTTTATATATATATATATATATATATATATATATATATATATATATATATATATATAATTCAGAGAGGAAGGGAGAGGGAGAGCTAGAAACACCAATTATGAGAGAGAATCATTAAATGGCTGCCTCCTGCATCCTCCTACTGGGGATTGAACTCACAACCCAGGCACATGCCCTTAATCAGAACTGAACCTGGGACCCGTCAGTCCACAGACTGATACTCTTTCCATTGGGCCAAATAAGCCAGGGCCACAGGTAATTTTTGATAGCTGATAATATCTATTGATGATAAGATTGTTATTGGGGGAAAAAACTGATAGAAAGGAGTATAAGCAAATTCCTGTTTTTGTTTTTTTGTTTTTTCTTTTTTCTTTTTTGGTTGTTTGTTTTTAAGTACAGATGGACTGTGCAGAGTGAGCTTGGTTGGCAGTCAGGGCACAGAGAACTGGCACCTAGTCTGCAGCAGCCCAGTGCAATTATAGTGGCAGCTATTACAGTCTTAGAGATTGAATGCTCATTAATCCATAAGGCAGCATGCTAATCACATTATCTAGTCATTAACTTTTCCAGTCGTTACTTTACAATTTCCACAATGATTCATCAAGGTAGTTTGTGTTATCCTATTTTACAATTGCTGACCTATAAGGAAGAGGTGAGCCCAAAGTCACACTAACAAGTGACAGAACTGGAATTTGAAAGTAGGACTGCTGGACTACAAAGATGGTATTCTTTCTGCTAGTACCTCACTTATCTTTAAGAGAAGTTTCCAAGCACACCTGTGGCCCCTCAGGAGCCAAGATTCTTCTCTTCTAGATGGAGCATTGGGGGTAGATGAGGAGCAAACTAAGCTAAAGAAGTATCTGAACAAAGACCTAAGTTCAGAATCCTGAGTGCTCATGGAGGCTGAGATGGAGCATTCTCCTCACACATAGATTAGGGCCTGGCATGGGTGTGTTGCATGTATATATCAATGAATGGGTAGATGAATGAGTGAATGAATGAATACTAGTTACAAGTGGAAATTAAGGAATCAGATTGTCAAAGTTCACATTCCACTCCTTTCCTTGGCAATTTATTTAACTTCTCTGTATACATGTTACTTTGTGAATATTCTTTATAAACTACAAAGAGTTGTGCCACATCATTTTATCATCTCTTCCCAACTCCACTTTGATGCCTACTCCACATCTATAACTTATAATTTCAATATATTGTTCTATTAGCTCTCTCTTACTACATAACAAAGTATCCCAAAATTTACTGGCTTAAACAAAGTTTTTATCCTCACAGAGCTTACACTCAAATGGGGGGTGGGGGGGTGGGAGGGCACTGATAATACAAAGGTAAATTACTACCTACAATAAGTTCAGAGAATGAGAATAATATAGAGGTAAGAGGATAAGATAAGAATGGAAGACAGGCCGAAACCGGTTTGGCTCAGTGGTAAAGCGTCGGTCTGCGGACTGAAGGGTCCCAGGTTTGATTCAGGTCAAGGGCATGTACCCAAGTTGCAGGCACATCCCCAGTAGGGGGTGTGCAAGAGGCAGCTGGCCGATGTTTCTCTCTCATTGACGTTTCTTGCTCTCTATATCTCTCCCTTCCTCTCTGTAAAAAAATCAATAAAATATATTTTTAAAAAAGAAAGAAAGAAAAGAATGGAAGACAGGCTATTGGCTGGTCCAGGCAGGCCTCTCTGAGAAAGTGGCATTTTATCAGAGGCCTGAATGATATGCCTGTTGACCAGTCTCTATGATGTGCACTGACTCCAACCAGTAGGTTAACTTGCTGCTGGGGTTTGCTTATTGGGACTGAGCTAGATGGGCCAGACATGCCCTGGAGCCCTCCCATAGTCCTTCCCTGGCTCCAAACACGCACTGGTGGGGTCCTTTAGCCTGCCAGTGCCCTTTCACAATCCAGGATCCCTCAGGGGATGTTGGAGAGCCAGTTTTGGACCCATCATGCAGGCCAGGCTGAAGGACCCCAGTGGTGCATGAATTTGTGCACTGTTGAATGGAGACGAGACCACCCAAGAGGCAGAGACCCCTACCCGGGAAATAACTCCAACTAGCCAATTGCAGAGTCAAATAACAAACTTTATTGCAGATTCGAATCTGGGCTGCCGCCGTGGCAATGGCGCGCCCAGAAGCAGCAGCCATTACAAAGCGGTCTCCTTTTAAAGCACTCTTCAAACAAGCACATTCCAAACAAGGGGGGGTGGAGGTCCACGGGGCTGAAGCTGATTAGTTTCTCGGCCAGATGGCCTAATCTCCCTTCTTGGTTTGTTCTGCTATCTTCAGCCTTGACTAATCCAGACTGTTGATTTGGCCTTCAGCTCCAGGAGGGGGAGGGAGTAGCAACTTTCTACCCTCCAGGCAAGGTCAGTTATTTTCCACTCCTCATTCCCCACTGCTTTTAATTCCTTAGCAGAGGTCAAGTCCTTGGCCTCCTTTCTTTGTAAGCAAGCAAGCAAGCAAGTTTACAAAAGCAAGAAATCAGCAGTTAGCTAAACAGCTGTCTTCAGCCTGCACGATTCGGCTGTATTGGGTGGTTAGGGCTAACAGCTTAACAGTCTGAACACGCTCTCTAACAAAAGCTACTAACCTATTAATTATGATGGGCCCACAGGTCAGGCCTAGAAGTAAGAGTAGGAGGGGTCCCTCCAAGGCTGATATCAGGGTGGCCAGCCAAGGGAACCAATTGAACAGCCCTTCAAACCAGCCCTCTTGACTTTCTTTCTCCTTTTCCCTTTCTCTCAGTCGCTTCTGTAGGGTTTTAATGCTCTCCCTTATCACGCCCGAGTGGTTGGCATAGAAGCAACAAGCCTCTCCAAGCGCTGCACAGAGGCCTCCCTGTTGGAGAAATAACAAGTCTAGCCCTCGCCGGTTCTGGAGGACTACCTCCGCCAGGGAGTCCAGGGCCCTCTCTAGGTGGCTGATTTGATCTTGAATGAGCCTGATATCTTCTGAGAACTGGACTGATAGTTTCTGAATCCCAATCTGGCCAGTGGTCAGGGCTGCAGCGCTAATGGCCGCTGAACCCGCAATTCCCAGCCCAGCAAGCAATGGGACTAAGAGGGGGGTTCTTTTCTGAAGGCGGAGATGGGCTTCTGGGGATAGGAAATGCTCCATTCCGGAGGGGCCAGCATAGATATAGACCTGGGGGATTACATATACTGAAATACAGAACCAAGGCTCTCGGCTTCTTTCAGCTACCAGACACAGAGTCAATCCATAAGTGCAAGCAAACCAAACCCCTTCAGGGGCAATAAATACCTGGGTGTTGCGGGAAATTTTCATGCTGCTATTACAATTCTGGGAGTAAGGGGAAGCTGACAAGGAGTAATTTCCTCCTATGAAACAGGACCCTTCCCCTTGGAGGTCCCCCAGGGTTAATGAGGCAGCCCCTCCTTCCAGGCAAGTTGCTAGATCAGCAAGATGCTGATCATCAAGGGTGGTGTTTCTCACTTCCCCTTCCCCTGTTCCTATCTTTAGGCTGGCGGCCAGACCTACATAGTCCTGACCCACCATCCCGAGTCAATTTGACTTTTAAGGGGTCTGAAGTAGTCTCTACCCGCCATGTCCCGTTGTCGTCCTGAGGCGGTGCTTTCTTCAGCCCGGTGTGGTGAATCCAGGCAGTCTTTCCCGCCACTCGAGCTGCTGTCGGTGTGCTGATGACAACCTGGTAGGGTCCCTCCCAGCGGAGTGTCAGCTGCGCTGGGTTGATCTTCTTCACGTAGACCAGGTCACCAGGAGTAAAAAGCAGCTTCTCCACTGTGGCTGAGTCTGGATTCGGTCGAGCCTCGTTCAGTGCTGCTCGACTCTGGGTTCGGGATGCCTGCAAAGCCTGCAAAGACTTGAGCAAAGTTCGCTGTTTAATGCCAGACAGGTGCTCTAGCCCCAGGCGGGGTACAATGGGTGGCTTCAGCCCGTTTAAAACTTCAAAAGGGGAGTACCCTCCCCTGCCCGGAGTGCATCTTACCAGGAGGAGGGCTTGAGGAAGCAAACTCACCCAGTCGCCACCAGTCTCTACTTTTATTTTGGTAATTGCTTCCTTTATAGTCCTGTTTACTCTCTCTACCTGTCCTGAACTCTGAGGGCGATAGGCACAGTGGAGTTTCCACGTTATTCTTAATGCCTCAGCCAACCTCTGAGTTAATTTAGCTATAAAGGCAGGACCATTATCTGAGCCTAATCGGAGGGGTAGTCCGAATCTAGGAATTATTTCATTAACTAAGTGCTTTAAGACCACCTGGGCTCTCTCTCCCCTAGTAGGGAAAGCCTCTACCCATCCTGAGAAGGTGTCAATGAATACCAGGAGGTACTTGTAACCTCCTCTGGCTAGAGTCATTTCAGTGAAGTCGACTTCCCAATGTTCTCCTGGCTGCTCACCCCTCAGGCGGGCACCGCCTCCTTCAATCCAAGGGCTAGGGTTCGCATTCACTGTGTCACAAACGGTACACCTCTCGGTTACGTCTTGTGCCATTTTGTATATACCTCGGATCAAGTAGTGCTTCCTTATCAATTCAGCCAGCTTGTTCTCTCCTAAGTGGGTGGCATGGTGCGTTTGCTCCACTATCTGCCTCCCCACTGCTTTTGGGAGTAGCACTCTCCCTTTTGGCAACTGATACCAGCCGTTTGAGGACTTAGTCCCCCCTAGCTTCCTAGCCAGTTCATCATCTTCCTTTGAATATGAAGGGACTATGGCTGGCTGGTCTTCCTTGACCGGGGAGGGGGTGACCGATAATGCATGTGCCTGCCCCTCCCGGGCCACAGCTCTCACTGTTTCATCCGCGAACTGGTTCCCTTTTGCCTCCAAGGAATCACCTCGTTGGTGGCCCTTACAGTGTATAACGGCCACCTTGCGGGGTTTCCACACGGCCGCTAGGAGAGATAATATTTCTGCTGCATGTTTAATGTCCTTCCCTCCGGCCGTGAGGAGGCCTCTCTCCTTATAGATGGCCCCGTGCATGTGAAGAGTGGCAAAAGCATACCTGCTATCAGTGGAGATGTTGAGAGCTTTTCCTTCTCCCCACTCCAAGGCTTGAGTGAGGGCTATTAACTCTGCCTTCTGGGCGGAGGTACCTCGTGGTAGTGCCTGAGCCCAGATCACAGTGTCCAAAGTGACAACAGCTGCACCGGCCACTCTCTCTCCATCCAGGAGGTAGCTGCTGCCATCTGTGAAAAGAGTTACCTCGGCATCCGCTGGGGGTTGGTCCTTCAGGTCCGGGCGGGTAGTGGTTAGAGTGTCCAGATAATCTCCACAGTGGTGGAGAGGCAACGTCCCATCCGTCTCCGGCAACAAGGTGGCAGGATTGAGCGCCGATGTCTGGCGGAATTGAATGTGGGGAGGGTCTAACAACAGTACCTGATACTGTGTGATCCGGGCATTCGTCATCCACCTGTCCGGAGGGATGCGGAGCAGCCCCTCAAGGTTGTGGGCTGAAGTCACCTCCAGGTTCTGGCCAAACGTCAACTTGGTGGCTTCTCGCACAAGGAGGGCGGCTGCTGCAACAGTTCGTAGGCACCCCGGCCAGCCAGCGGCAACAGAATCCAGTCTCTTAGACAAGTAAGCCACTGGCCTCTTCCAGGGTCCTAGAGTTTGGGTGAGCACCCCCTTTGCCACTCCCTGTCCTTCGCCACAAAAAGCTGAAAGGGCTTCTCCAGGTCAGGTAGGCTGAGGGCCAGGGCTTGAAGGAGGGCCTGCTTAAGAGTTTGGAAGGCCTCTTCCTCCTTCTCTGTCCAAATTAAAGGTCCTGCTCCCCCAGCCGTAGCTGCATGGAGGGGCTTAGCCATTTCTGCAAAGCCTGGTATCCACAGGCGACAATAGCCCACAGTCCCTAGGAATTCCAGGACCTGCCGCTTAGTCTTCAGGACTGGTATCTGGAGGACCGCTTGGACTCTGCTCTCTGCTAAGGACCGAGCCCCTTCCTTTATTCAAAAACCCAGATAAGTAACTTCCTTGCTGCACAATTGGGCCTTGCGGGTGGAGACATGGTATCCTTGTTCACCCAAGGTCCTTAACAAATCCTTAGTCATCCTAATGCACTCGCTTTCTTCCTTGGTTGCCACTAGGAGGTCATCTACAAACTGAAGGAGTGTGGCTTCAGGGTGCCTGGCACGGAACTCTTGCAAATCTCGACTCAGAGCCTCATCAAACAAATTGGGGGAGTTCTTGAACCCTTGGGGTAGTCGGGTCCAGGTCAGTTGGCCCGAGTCCCCTTCTTCAGGGTCTGTCCATTCAAAAGCAAATAGCAGCTGACTCTGAGGGTTCAAAGGAAGGCAGAAAAAGGCATCCTTCAGGTCCAGAACACTGTACCACGTATGGTCTGGTGGTAAAAGGCTTAAGAGAGTATACGGGTTAGGCACGGTGGGATGGATGGTTTCCACTCTCTTATTTACTTCTCTTAAGTCCTGAACCATCCTGTACTCTCCTGTACCCTGCTTCTTGACGGGCAGGAGAGGGGTATTCCAGGGGGACTGTACTGGCACAAGTATCCCTGCTGCTTTAAACTTGTGGATGTTTTTCTTCACTCCTCTCCTTGCTTCCAGGGACATGGGGTACTGTTTAACCCTCACTGGCTGGGCGGTGCTGATAAGCTGGACCTGAATTGGGGGCTGGCCCTTGGCCAACCCGGGGGGGTTCGTCTCTGCCCAGACCTCTGGTATTTCTTTTTGCCATCGGGCTAAGAGGTTTCTCCCCCAGGAGGCTACTTCCTCAAACAGAAGGTATTCCTCCTCTGCAGGAATAGTAATTAGGAGTTTGCCCCCGTTCAGCTCCACCTGAGGCTCGTTCCTCTCATCAAAGATGATGGTGGCCCTTAATTTGTGGAGAAGGTCTCTTCCAAGAAGGGGGTCCGGGCACTCTGGTATTACAAGGAAGGGATGGGTTACTAGGCCCTTTCCCAAGTCCATAATTTTTCCCTCCGACAAGGGGTAACTCTTGGTAGTGCCGGTAGCCCCCACTACCCGCACTCCCTTGGAGGTGTAGGGGCCCACTGGGGCCTGTACTATAGAATGCGTGGCCCCGGTATCCACAAGAAAGTCAATGAGTTGCCCTCCTACCGAGAGTTTTAGCCTGGGCTCCCGGAGAGCGGAGGGGCCCCAAGACCCCTAGTCCACCTCCTCCACTAGGATGGGGACAGGACCTTTTGTCTTCTTTTCCTTTAGCTGGGGGCAGTCTTTCTTCCAATGTCCTTCTTCCTTGCAATAGGCACATTGGTTCTTGCCTAACGATTCCTGCCCGTTGCCCTTGCCTTTTCTAGGTCCCCCTTTCCGGTCCTTGCCTTCTTTGGCAAGTAGGACCTTGGCCATTTTCTGAGATAACTCTTGGGTAGTTTTTACTGGGTCTTCCCTCTGATCGTATACCTTCTGGGCTATGGCCACCAACTCAGAGAGAGACTTGCCCTGGAAGCCATCTAACTTCTGTAACTTCTTCCTCATATCTGGTGCTGACTGGGAAACAAACTGGAGTACCACAGCAGGTTGGTTCTCCGGAGCCCGAGGGTCAATGGGCGTCCAGGTCCAGTAGGCCTGGAGGAGCCTCTCAAGGTAGGCCGTCGGGCTCTCATCAGGGCCCTGCCGTATGTCAGTTACTTTAGTAAGATTCGTGGGCTTGCGAGCTGCCGCCCGGAGCCCCCTCAAGAAAACCTGGCGATACTGGTGGAGAGCTTCCTCTCCTCCCCGGGCATTTGGATCCCACGCGGGCCTTGTTTGAGGGAAATTGTCTCTCAATTTCCAGCTCATTCGCGGTGACCTCCCCACTCTGGTCCCACACCTGTTTTCTAGCTTCAGCTCGAATTCTCTCTCTCTCCTCCGTGGTGAAAAGGGTATGGAGGAGTTGTTGGCAATCATCCCAAGTGGGCTGATGTGTATAAAACACGGATTCCAGAAGGGTGATAACTTCCTCCGGAGCCTCAGAGAAGGATGGATTCTGATTTTTCCAATTATAGAGGTCTGAGGTGGTGAAGGGCACATAGGTACGAATTGGCCGTCCTATCTCGTCTCTCTCACCAGTCTCCCTCAGTGGGAATACTTCCATGGGAGGTTCAGGAGCCCCAAACCCTACCCCACTCCGCGTGTGGTGGGGACTGCTGATAGTGGAATCAGGGCTCTCTCTCTCCTCCCGCAGGGCCTCCCGGGGAGGGGCTGTTGGCTCTGGAGGCGCCCGATATGGCGGGGGGATCTCACCCCTTCTGACCCGCCGGGGACTCTCAGGGGGCGCCTGGAGAACCGGGACTTTCTTTCCTCCACCAGCTCCCTTTGCCAAAAACACCCGGGCAGTCTCTCTCTTCCCTCTTTCCCTTCGGCAACCACAGTCCTTCAGGTATGAGGGCTGATCCACAATGATGTCTATTCAGGTGTCTATGTAAGGGATCTGGTCAGGGTGCCCGGGGTTTCCATAGCACACTGTCTGGACCCTTGCTGCAATTGACATTTCAAATGTCCCTACATCTGGCCATCCAACACCAAAAGTGGGCCACTCTAACTCACAAAATTTTCTAAGATCATAGACATTCACTGTGACCCCGTAGCTCCCAGCTCTATTCTCGAAGTTAGCAAAATTCTTCATCAAACACTCAAGAGGGCTGAAGGGGCCCTTTGAATTGTCCTGTCCCATCTTGGCCGTGAGGAAGAGGACAATTAGGATTCCAGTGACCAGAGACCCAACGAAGGTCAGGGGTCCCATGCAAGCGCAGTCGCGGGCGCAAAGGCAATCTTCACTTTCGGGGTCCCAGCAGGGGAAGAACAGGCATCCCCCAGGGACCAACCGAGAGTTGCGGCGCAATTCACACACAACAGCAATAATAACAACAAACAGCATTCCTAGAAGTGCCAACAACCAAACATACCACAACATTCTCTCAGTTTCACCCACTCAAACATCAAGAAACCAAGACCGCAGGTGGGGCGTCCTCCACTCCGGCCGGATCTGAGAACTTCTGGCAGCGTCCCACCGTTCTCAGATCCCAAGCGCTCCCGAGCAACCAAGAACAAGAAACACAAGGAACAAATGAGGCCTCTACTTACCAGCGCCGTTCAAGTAGTCCGGATGATGAGAATGGGGTGTCTGCCTGTCTGGGGGTCTCATATCCTGGACGAGCCCCCAAAATGTTGAATGGAGACGAGACCACACAAGAGGCAGAGACCCCTACTCGGGAAATAACTCCAACTATCCAATTGCAGAGTCAAATAACAAACTTTATTGCAGATTCAAATCTGGGCTGCCGCCGCGGCAATGGCGCGGCCAGAAGCAGCAGCTGTTACAAAGCGGTCTCCTTTTAAAGCACTCTTCAAACAAGCACATTCCAAACAAGGGGGGGTGGAGGTCCAAGGGGCTGAAGCTAATCTCCCTTCTTGGTTTGTTCTGCTATCTTCAGCCTTGACTAACCCAGACTGTTGATTTGGCCATCAGCTCCAGGAGGGGGAGGGAATAGCAACTTTCTACCCTCCAGGCAAGGTCAGTTATTTTCCACTCCTCATGCACCAGGCCTCTAGTGTTATTGTAACTAATAGTATTTTGAAAAAATATAATGAATACTTCAGAGCAAATATATTGGGTTCTCCCTAGCCAACATTAAACTCAGTTTGGCTATATTTAACTTACAACTTACATATCCAAAAATATATCCCTTCCCGACTAACTTTTTACTAATTAGGACCAAATTCCATATATTTATTTTACCTTGCAGACTGTATAAGTACATGCTCTGGAAAGCAGAAATAATGAGGAAGAGGTAGAGGAAGATGGCACCTGCAATTTCAGGAGCAAGTTTTATCCATTAGGTGCAATATATAAAATGAGAATGGATCTTTACCCTGACCACATAGGATACCTATTATAACCTCTATTTTTTAATGATGAAATGAAAATTCAAAGAATCAAAGAAACTTTCCCAAGACTACAGCAAAAAATTACAACCACTTCAGCAATAGCCACGTCCAATTTCTGGCTCCTCAACTCAGGGAGTCTGCTACTCTCTTCTTGACTTGCACTGTTCCCTGCTAAGACTCTACACTCCTCACACTGCAATTGGGAAAGGGTCTACAGGCAGAGGTCAAAGAGAATGTAGGCTCACTCGTTTTCTTTCTTTCCAGGATAGTCCTTTGTTGTCTGTTATCCAATGCCTAAATTGCTTTCAGTCTGTTTGTGTCTTTCTATCTGAAAGAGATCTCTTGCAGGCAACATATGTATGGGTCTTGTCATTTTATCCATTCAACTACCTTGTGCTTTTTGATTTTATCAATAAATCTATTTACATTAAAAGAGATTACTGTATATGATAAGTATATAGTTATTGTCATTTTGTTATTTATATTTTTGATGTTTTTTTCTTTCTAAAGAAGTCCCTTTAATATTTCTTGTAATTCTAATTTGGAGTTGTTGAATTCATTTAGCTTTTTCTTATCTGAAAAGCTTTCCAACCTGGCTGCTTCGGGCTTGGCTGCTGCTGTTCTGGGCTTGGCTGCTCCAGGCCTGGCTGCTCTGGGCCTGGGTGTTCTGGGCCTGGCCACCATGGGCTTGGCCGCCTCCGTCCAAGGCCTGGCTGCCACTGCCCCAGGTCTGGCTGCTCCAGGCCTGGCTGCTGCTGCTCTGGTTCTGGTTGCTGCTGTTCTGGTGCCTGGCTGCTGCTGCTCTGGGCCCAGCTGCCACTGCCTTGGGCTAGGCCACTCTGGGCCTGGCCACCGCAGCTCCAACATTCTGTTCTTTTTTTTTTTTTTTTTTTTTTTTTTAATGCATTTATGTTGCAATGTTGGCTGCTGAATTGGGTTCTGTCTTAGTGCTCGATTTTTCAAGATCTTCTTTGTATTCTTTCTTAACTAATCTTTTGCTATAACTTGATTTCTTCACATTGAAAACTTCTTCGTTTTCTTCCTCCTCGTCCTGGAAGCTCAGCAGGCTGGCCTGTGGTGCCCCTTTGTTCTTCGCAGCCTCCTGCGTGGCTTCAGCCTGTTGTCAGGGTCGGCACCTCCCAGGAAGTAGCCCCTGGCCTCGGATCCGAGGCCCGCGATCAGCGGTCGAGGGCCCAGCGCACCTCCCCCCTGAAGTCCTGGTCGCCCAGCTCCTTGCTGGTGCCAGGCTGGTTGGTATCCGGCAGTGGCTCCTGCTCCTCATCGCATTCCTCCTAGTCTGGAGCTTTTTTCTCCTTCCCGCTAAGGGAGTCTAGCATCAGAGTCAACAGACTGTCCTCTGTGTGCAATGTGCGAGACTCCGGGGGCTCTGCCCCTCACCGCTCCCTTGGGACTCTGCCTCACAGCCCTGTCTCCCTCTGTTTGAGCCTGTGTCCCCAGGGTCTGGCCTAGAACTGGGGTTCAGAGCAGTCGGAACTGGGGCCCAGCACATCCGGAGCTCTTATTTCCTTCCCACAGGGGCAATCTAGCATCAGAGTCAACATTCCGTCCTCTGCACGCAATGTGCGTGACTTCGGGGGACTCCACTTTTAGCCGCTCCCCTGGGATTCCGCCTCACGGCTCCATCTCCCCTGCCTGAGCCTGGGTCCCCAGAGTCTGGCCCAGAACTGGGGCTCAGCACTGCCGGTTCTGGGGTTCAGCCCAGTCTGGGGCTTTTATTTCCTTCCTGCTAGGGAACGCCAGGCAGGCACCCAGCCTTCTCTTCCTCTCCGGCTCTGTACTCGCCGCGCGCAGCATGTCTCCGTACCTTAGGCTTTTTCAGCTCCTCTGATTTTCCTTCTGGTTTTCTCTTTCCTTCTTGTTGTAGAATTTTCAGTCAGTCGACTACCTGTAGCTCTGGGCAATGTCCATTTTATATTTTTGTTGTATTTCATTGAAATTGTTGTGTGAGGCTGCAGTTAGGTGTTTACCTGTGCAGCCATCTTGGATCCTCCGCTCTTGGGAATTTAATTATGATGTGTCCTGGTGTTGTACTCTTTGGATTTCTTTTGTTTGTGGTTCTGCGGACTTCCTGGACTTGTAAGTCTATTTCTTTCCTCAGGTGGGGGAAGTTTTCTGCCACTATTTCTTCCAGTATTCTTTTGGTATTTTGCTCTCTCTCTTCTTCTGGGATCCCCATAATTCTGATGTTGGTTTGCTTGAAATTGTCCCAGAGGTTTCTTACACTATCTTCAACTTTCTGGATTCTCTTATCTTCTTGTTTCTGCAGAGGAGTGCCCTCTGGCTCTTTGTGTTCTAAATCTTTGTCTTGATTTTTGCGATCTTCCAGTCTGTTTTTAGGACTCTGTGTAATATATTTTTTTTTTATTTCAGACAATGTTTTTTTATTTTTATTTTTGGTTGATCCCTTTTTATTTATAGTTGATCCCTTACTATTTCTAGTTCATATCCTCCTAGGTCTCATTTATTTTATCAGCCTTTTTTAGGATATTATTGAAAAGCTTTATAACAGTGGTTTTGAACTCAATGTCCATTCTTTTCATTTCCTCCATCTCCTTCCTTTGTGTCCTGCCTCTTGTCTGCATTTTAGTTGTTTTCCTGATTTGATGGAATAGTTTTGTGTGTTAGGTGTTTTGGTAGAGTCCAGTAGCACAGCCTTCCCAGTTACCTGCGGCAAACAATCTTGGTGTAGCCCTTTATGGGCTGTGTGTGCAGTCTTGTTGTTAAGCCTTGCTTATCACTGGGAAGCATTGATCTCCAAGCCAATTGTCTGTGAGGATCAGCAGTATCTCAGCTAGGAAGGCTTCTGTACTCCGCTTGGATGGGGCGGAGTCTTGGGGTGGCACAGGCAATCTTTAGTTCCCTGTCAGTCTCGTCTTAGAAATTTCCTGTTCGCAGTGAGTCTCACCAGATTGGTTGCAGGCTCGTGCATCTCTTTGGTAAAGGCGCAGACAAGCTTTAGATTCTGGCCAGTCCCTCCTCAGAGAAAGCCAGCCTCTGGGAGAGCTTCTGTACTCAGCTTGGATGGGGCGGAATCTCGGGGTGGTACAGACAAGCTTTGTTTTCCCACCGGCTCCTCCCCAAGTGGCTCCTCCCCAAGTCCCACAGTAATGGCCTCTGGCTTCACACACCTCCGAGAGATCTCTGCCTGCTGCCTGACAGTCTGGCCTCTCCCTGACTGGGGTCGTCAATCAGCAATAGGGTGATTCTCTTTTCCTTTTGAACAAGAAAGCCACCCACACGTTAGCTGTCTGACCTCTCCAAGTGTCGAGAGTGAGCCAGTAGCGAACTCGGCCAGGCCCGCCCTCTTCGCATACCGGCAGTAAGCCAGTAACAAACTCAGCCAGCCTGGCCTCTTCACACGCTGGGAGTAAGCCAGCAGCAATTTCAGCCCTTCCTCTCCACGCTCCAGGATTAAGCTAGTGCCTTTTCATGCACAGTTCCCTGTACCTTCCAGTTTCTGAGGGTCAGGTTCCTTCCCAGATGGCAGAGCCTCCTTTCGGCTAGCCATCCAGTGCTTCAGGGCAATGCTTCCCTGTTTTCCAGTTCTAAATTCAAATTTGTTGTGGTAGGCTGCATTTGGGTGTCTACCCTATGCCACCATCTTGGTTTCTATGTACCTTAATTTTTTTGGTGTGATGGTAATGTGATTGCTTTCTTTCTTTTTAATACATTTTATTGATTTTTCTTACAGAGAGGAAGGGAGAGAGATAGAGAGCTAGAAACATCGATGAGAGAGAAACATCGACCAGCTGCCTCTTGCACAACCTCTATCGGGGATGTGCCCACAACCAATGTACACGCCCTTAACCGCAATCGAACCTGGGACCTTTCAGTCCACAGACCGACGCTCTATCGCTGAGACAAACCGGTTTCAGCTGGATTGCTTTCTTAGTCTTTCTTTCTGTAAATTCACTATTAGTTTATAGAAATGACAGATTTCTTGGAATTAATTTTGTATCTTGCTACATTACCAAATTCATTTATTAAGTCTAATAAATTTTATGGAATCATTAGGGTTTCAATGAACAGTATCATGTCATCTATGAATAAGGACAATTTTATTTCTTCTTTTCCAATTTGGATGCCTTTTATTTCTTCTTGTTTGATCACAGTGGCTAGTTCTTCCAGTATTATGTTGAACAGGAGTGATGAAAGTGGGAATCCCTGTTTTGTTCCTGTTCTTAGGGGAAATGGTTTTAAAATTTGCCTATTGAGTATGATGTTGGTTGTGGGTTTGTCATATATGGCTTTTATTATGTTGAGGTATGATCCTTCTATTCCCACCTTGTTTAGAGTTTTTATCAAGGAAGAGTGTTATATTTTGTCAAACAGTTTTTCTGCATAAATTGATATGACTATATGTTTTTTATCTCTCAATTTGTTTATGTGATGTATCATGTTTATTAACTTGTGACTATTGTACCATCCTTGCATTTCCAGGATAAATCTTACTTGGTCATGGTGTATAATCTTACTGATTTACTGCTGGATCCCATTTGCTACAATTTTGTTTTGGATTTTGGCTCTATGTTCATGACGGATATTGGCCTGAAATTCTCTTTGATTGTGTTGTCTTTATCTGGTTTTGGTATAGAAGGATCTTGGAAGTGTTCTTTCCTCTTGAATTTTTTGAAATAATCTGAGGAGGATAGGTTTTAGTTCTTCCTTGAATGTTTGATAAAACTCCCCTGTGAAGCCATCTGGGCCCAGGCTTTTGTTTGCTGGAAGCTTTTCAATGACTGCTTCAATTTCTTCCATAGTAATTAGCTTATTGAGATGTTTAGATTTTTCCTGATTGAGTTTTGGAAGGTTTTATTTTTCTGGGAATGTGTCCATTTCCTCCAAGTTGTCCAGTTTGTTGTAGCAGAGTTGTTCATAGTAATTTTTAACAAATTTTTAAATTTTATTTCTGTGGGGTCTGTTGTTATTTCTCCTCTTTCATTTCTTTTTCTTTTCTTTTCTTTTTTATTTATTATTTATTTATTTATTTATTTATTTATTTATTTATTTTATTTGGGTACTCTCTTTGCTTCTTGGTGAGCCTGGCTAGAGGTTCATCAACCTTGTTTATCCTTCAGAGAACAAACTCTTGGTTTTGTTGATGTTTTGAATTGTTTCTTTGGGCTTTCCTTTTTGTTCTCATTCTAACTCTTTGAGTTGTAGGGTTATATAATTTATTACCATTGTTTCTTGTTTTTTGCCGTAAGCTTGTAGAGTTATGAACTTCCCTCTTAAGTCTGCTGTCACTGTGTTCCATAGGATTTGGATTGTTGTGTTTTCATTGTCATTTGTTGCCATGATGTTTTTTTTTTCATTTCTTCCTTGATCTCTCTGGTAACCTAGTCATTGTTTAATTGCATTTTATTTAGTCACTAAGTGTTTAAATTTTTTTTTGATTGTTTTTACTGTAGTTGATTTCTAATTTTATGCCATTGTGGTCTGAGAAGATGTTTGATATGATTTCTATCTTCTTGAATTTGAAGATATTTTGCCTGTATCCTAATATATGGTCTATCCTTGAAAATGTTACCTGTGCACTGGAGAAGAATGTATATTCTGTAGCTTTGGGTTGGAATGTTCTAAAGATGTCAATTAAGTCCATCTGATCTAGTTTGTCATTTAGGATTGCTGTTTCTTTGCTGATTTTTTGTTTAGTTGATTTATCCATTGATATCAGTGGGGTATTAAAGTGCCCTATTATTACTATATGGCTATAAATCTCTCCCTTGATATCTTCCAGAAGTTGTTTTATGTATTTGAGTGCTAGTGTATTGGTTGCATATGTTTACCAGAGTTATATCTTCTTGTTGAATTACTCCCTTTAGTATTATATAGTGTCCTTTCTTATATCTTTTTATGGCCTTTACTTTGAGGTCTATTTTATCAGATATAAGTATTGCAATCCCAGCTTTTTTCTCATTTCCATTTGCCTAAAAAAAGTTTTCCATCCTTTCACTTTCAATCTGTGTGAATTTTTTGTTCTGAGGTGGGTCTCTTGCAAATATATATAGGTTCTGTTTTCTTATACATTCTACCCTATGTCTTTTAATTGAGCATTCAATCCATTTACATTTAATGTTATTATTGACAAGTACATGATTTTTTGTCATATTTTTTCTTAATGTTTGTGTTTCTTCTTGCCTTTCTCTTTTTTCTGTTTACAGCAGTCCATTTCTTGCATTGTTGGCTTTGTAGTGATAAACTATTTAGCCCATTTTTGTCTGTGAAGCTCCTGATTCCACCTTCAATTTTAAATGATAGCCTTGCTGAGTATAGTATTCTCAGATTCAGTCCCTTGCTTTGCATCACTTTGTAAATTTCATTCGATTCCCTTCTGGCCTGGAGTGTTTATGTTGAGAAATCTATTGATATTCTAATAGGAGAACCTTTATAGGTAACTTTCTGTCTCTCTCTGGAAGCCTTTAAGATTCTTACTTTGTCGTTGGCATTTGCCAATTTAATTGCTGACAATCTTTTAGGATTCATCTACAGTAGTTTGGGACTCTATGTGCTTCTTGGACTTGCATGTTTTTTTCTTGCTAATTTCAGGGAAATTTTCTGTCATTATTTCTTCAAATAGGTTTTCTATTTTTTGCTTCTCTTCCTCTCTTTCTGGTACCTCTATTATGTGAATATTTTTTTCATTTTTTTGTTGTCCCAGATCTCCCTTCTGCTTTCTTCTTGGTTTTTAAATCTTCTTTCCAGTTGCTGCTGTGTTTATGTGTTTTTTCTTACCTTGTCTTCTAATTCGCTGAAGCAGTCCTCAGCCTCTTCTAGTCTACTGTTTAAACCTTCCATTGTCTTCTTAATTGTTCTTAATCTCCTCTTAGTTTTTTTTTTTTTTCATGTTGGCGACATTCTCATTCAGCTCCTTATAATTCTAATTCTCATTGAGTTGTGTGTATTTCTCATCCAGCCATTTGAACATCCTTATAATCATTACTCTGAATTATTTCTCTATAAACTGCTAGCCTCAAATTCATTTAACTCCCTTTCTGGTGATTCCTCTTTTACTTCCTTTAAGGATTGCTTTTTTGTCTTCCCATGTTTTCCTGTAATGCTTTAATTGTAGATCCAATTGCTTTGTTACCCTGGTTCTTTGGGGATGGTGTTACTGATGTAATCTCTCAGTTCTCCTGAGCTTGGTAATCTAGTGTAGCTCCCTACTTGAGCTATTTGGGTTCTCTTGATGTAGGTCTGGGAGCTTGAGAGGCACAACTGCAGTGTCTAGAAGTCAGCAGCCATGGAGGGGAGTGTCCCAATTTCTCCTGTCTAATTGAAATCACGCATGCCCAGTGGGGACTCACAGTGGTACCCAGGAACCGTCTGTTGGGGTGATGGGGCTCAGAGACCTGCACTCTGGAAATGCATGATTGGCGTCCAGATTTCTGTAGTTTTGGGGTAGGTAGACTCAGCTTTTACTGCTGCACCTGTGGTAGATAGGTGCTCACTCCAAGTGGAATCACAGGGTCACCCAAGACACACTGAAGCACTCTGAAGGGCCCAGAAGTGTAGTCACATAATTGAGGCTCCTGTGGGCAGGTATCCAGGATGAGTGAATTCAGAATTTCTACTGCTTGGGGGAGGGGGGGGAGGGAGAGGGAGTGCGCCCCTGTTTGTCCAAAATCACACCCAGAGAGAGCTCACAGTGGCTCCCATGAGCACCCAGTGGATAGATGGGTTCAGGGGGCCTGCTCCTTGAAAATGTGTAAACCTCTGTGGAGGTTGCCTTTGCTTGTGCAGAGCTCTGACGCACTATGAGGGGTCCTGGCACTGAAGTTGCACAGCTGGGGTGTTCACTAAGAGGGAGTTCAGAATTTTTCTTGTGGGGACGTGCGCCCTTGTCTGTAAAAAATCACACCCATGGGGGCTCCCAAGTGCTGTCTATGGAGTGGTGTGCCATGGATGTCTGCGGCATGTTGGAAATGCGAGAATATTTTGTCTGGAGTTCTGCTGCTGGGGAGGAAGAGGTTTAATTACTGCTGCTCAACAGGGTTCTTT
Organism: Pipistrellus kuhlii; assembly: GCF_014108245.1. Taxonomy (NCBI): domain Eukaryota; kingdom Metazoa; phylum Chordata; class Mammalia; order Chiroptera; family Vespertilionidae; genus Pipistrellus; species Pipistrellus kuhlii. The sequence goes on from NW_023425515.1 coordinate 99,074,697, forward strand.
TGATATCCCAGGTATATATCCCAGGGTCCACGGGTCTGCAGGTGGGGCAGCAGGATTTTAGATGTAGTGGCTGCTGGGTCATGGGGAGTTCCAAGACTCTTTGGCCTCACTGGACTATACAAAGTAAGAACTCCAAGCTCCAAAAGGAAGGACAGGCAATATATGAATATCAGGTGATATCAGTGGCAGTGAATAGCAAATGAATGTAACAGGAGGAACTGTCTCCAAGCACGTGGAAGACTACAGGTAGCCATAATCAAAGACCAGGAAGACAGACAGCAAGGATAAGAGGACTCCTCAGCACAAAGGGCAACCTCAGTACATTCCACATACTCCCTCGTTTCCCATCCACCTGTTGCCACTGTGGCGATCTGCTATGAGTGGAAGCAGATTGCTATGTTCTGCAATGGGGGGCCTTAGGAAACAGCCTGCAAGTCATGGTGAAAAGGTCCTCCCTCTCATTCCCCATCAGTAGATGAGTGGATAAAAAAAAGTCTGGGACATTTACACTATGGAATACTATTCAGCTGTTAAAAAAGTGGTATCTCAAAAATATAAAATAAAAAAGTGGTATCTCTTATCCTTTGGGATAGCATGGATGAACTGGGAAAATATTATGCTAAGTGAAATAAGCCAAACTGAGAAAGACATATATCACATGATATTACTTATTTGTGGAGTCTAATGAACAACATGAGTTGACCAACAAAATAAGACATGGAGGCATGGAACAGACTGACATACCTTGATGCAGGTTGGCGGGATGAGAAGAAATAAAACAAAGAACTTATATGCATAGCCCATGGACACAGGAAATAAAGTAATGAAGATCTGAGGGGGGCTGTATAGGGGTTGGGAATAGTTGGAGGGGGGGAAGAAAGTGTTATCGCTTTCCCAGTTTGGCTTATTTCACTTATTACTATCAACAATAAAAAAAAAAAAATCCTATATAATAAAACCCTAATATGCAAATAGACTGAATAGTGGAACAAGCAGTCACTGTGTCACACACTGACCACCAGGGGACAGACATTCAATGCAGGAGCTGCCCCCTGATGGTCAGTATGCTTCAACAGGGGGAGCACAGCTGAGCCAGAAGCCAGGCTCACAGTTGGTGAATGCAGCGGTGATGACAGCAGCCTCTGCCACCTTTGCAGCAGTACCAAGAACCCCTAGTGGTCCCAGACTGCGAGAGGTCTGAGGGATTCCCCCCAGTGCATGAATGTTTTGTAACCGGACCTCTAGTAAATAAAATAAATCTTATTCTTCTAAAGATACTAGTCATTGAATTGAGGGCCCATCCTAATCCAGTATGACTTCCTAACTCAATTACATCTCCAGAGGCCTTATTTCCAGATAAGGTCACATTCACAAGTGCCAGGGCTAGAATTTGAATATATCTTTTTGGAGGATACAATTCTGCCCACACTTCAGACATAGACATTTCATCCTCTGCTAATTGGAGCAGTAATAGAGGGAGGAGAGCAGTAATTTTTTTGAAGCATTTATTAAGCCACTGACATGCACCAGGTCAGTCCCCCACAGTGAAGGTACCACAGTGAATAAGACAGATGAGGTGCCTGTCCCATGGATCTCACAGTGCTGTGGAGAGGGACAGTACAAACAAATTGACTAGCAAAACCACTTCAGGGACCGGTAAGAACTGTCATTCCAGCTGTTCCAATGTATCATCTAGGAGGTGGAAAACTCAGTGGGCCTCCTATGAGCAAACAGCTGGTTTGTTTCTTGCAAAGATTTTCAAGCAATGGACATATGTGACAGCATCAGCCCACACAATATGCTAGGGAAGCAAAGGGACAGCTAAGGACTATCAGCCATGTCATAGTCAGAAAAATAGAAACACAATGTGGAAAGGTCCATAATCGCTCTAGGCCTCCACTCTCTCTATCATTTTGCCCTCATAATCTTGTATCTGTTTCTTGTGAGGTTTTAACTTTCAGCAGAAATAGTTAGTGGCTTGTCACAGCTGCCACTTAGCTTTCCCCTCAGTACATCTATCTTTCAGGAATTTATGACTTGTAACAGACTGTAAACGTCATCTGGTGGAAAAGACAAATAATGATACAGAGTGAGTTTGTAACCTCTTTGCTGATTTACAGAAGCTGTTTTCAGAAAAACACTGCCTGCTAATTAAACAAGCCCCTCTATTCTGGGAGATAAAAAACATGGGAAGATTTTGTCCCGTCAAGTGGAGGGCAGCTACCCGATGGACTGTTTCCTAAGAGAACTGACTTCTCAGGGACAGCAGCAAGTGATCTGACCTTGAAAGTAGGTGACAAACATAAGTAATGAATATTCCCACACCATGTGGGTTGGTATCATTAACAGATAGAAAACATGAGGTGATGGCCAGACTAATTTTGACTAGATCAACAAGGAAACTGTGTGACTCAAGGGAGAACTGGGGAAGCTTCCATTCAGGCTGTCTGGTCCTCCTTGGAGACCAGTCTCTCTTCTGCATTCATTCCCAAAATGCTATGAAAAGATTCTCTCCATCAGCTCAAGTGCCAGGACAAGGAGTCCAGCATGCTTAATCACTAAGTGGGTCTGCTCTGAGTGCACTTTCATGGCCTGAGGTATTATCTCAAGAAGCTAAATTTGTGGCAATTTACATTATCTTTACATAGTGAGTATATATTCTTTAGTTTGACAGTTTTTTTTTTAAACACATCAAAATTATTTATTACTAGAGGCTCAATGTACGAAATTTGTGCATGGGTGTAATCCCTAGGCTTAGCTGGCAATAGATCCACAAGTGTCTGGTGTGGAAGGGCAGGTCCCAGTTAATGTCTGGGCCCTGGGCAACACCTGGGTCTCAGGCCCCTACACTGCCCCTCCGCCTGAGTCCTCATGTGGAGATGCGATGAGTGTGGCTGAATGCCATGGACCAGGGTGCAGCATGGGCCTCTGGGTCAACCAGCAGTGCCACACAGAAGCCAGCTGGCCTCACAGACTGGCTCCTGTTTGAACTCATGGGGAGTCTGACCAGATCCTGTGATCCCAGAAACTATGGCCCAGCTCACCTGGAAGAGACCACCTGCTTGCATCTGCCTTGCTTGGCACTGCCCACTCACCTGCTCCATCATTGCACCATGGTCACCCCCTCCCCCAACTGCCTTCCCCTGCTGGCCATCTTGTGGTGGCTATCTTGTGTCCACATCTTGTGGTGCTGCCATCTTTGAACACATTGGGGCATCCATCTTGTGTGTTGGAGTGATGGTCAATTTGCATATTACATCTTTATTATATAGGATAAGATAAAAGACTTTCCCAGAGACTCAGGGCTAGTAATGGATGAAGTTAAAGGATAAGCCAAGCCAAGCCTTACTCTACCAAATACTTTACTGAGCCCTGTTGCAATCTCTGCCTTCTCTGCCACCCTCCATTTCCTTCTCCACCTCACCAATCTCCCTCCAGCAAGACCAGGCTCAAGTCCCTTCCTCTCATGAAGACTTCAATTCATGTTAGCATTACTGGTTTCTAGCTCCCTTTATCCTGCCTCTGTTTCATGGAACTAACCTCAAGGATCCTAGCAACAACTACATTTGTGTAGACAGGATATCTTATACCTTATCTTCAGGCAAACAATAGAACTAACTATTGTAGGTCAAGTAAAGACCAGGAATAGCAACCTAGAACCCATCCCATATGAACAAGAAGTGGCACAGACTCTGGAAAGTCCAGAGTTTGTGCCCAATAAAGGGCAGCCATAAGTGACTGATGGGTTCTTTCATTTTATTTGGTTCAATGCATGCTTCTGAATGTTTGTCACATTTAATGGCTAATTGTGAAGCCTGTATGTAGTTACAAGTTCTGCTTGCCTACATTGTATAGTCTCAACAGCAAGTCACTTTTCTCCATGTTTCAGGCAACTTTAACTTTAAAAAGTCTTAACAGATCAAATTGTCAGCATGTAGACTTTGTTCCTCCATGAAGATTGAAGTTAAGTGCTTTGTCTCAGCTTCTGGTGTATAGAATGTGTCTCTTCCCTATGAAGGTCTCATTTAATTTTTTTCCTACTATGTAGGAAAACATGATGTATTTTCAAAATATTTTTTGATGATGATTTTAGGGAGATCTCAGAGAAACTAAAATATGGGGTCACAATCCTCACTCTTCAGTCTCATAGTGTTTTGGGTTGGTATTCAGTGCAGAGGGGAGCAGAGTCATTCAGAGCAATAGGTAGAGACAGAAGAGCATCCAGTACAGAGTTCCTCTCCCCAACATTGTTAACACAATTAGAAGAGACATCGCCCCCAATATTTTTATTTTGTATGTAACAAGACATATGTCACCTGCTTCTAATACAACTTTATTTGGTCCTCATTCTTCCCATTACTCTTATTTAGTTCTGCAAAGTAAAATGTGTTGTTAATGATGATAGAAGCAACTAACCTTTCAGGAGGTAAAGTCTGATTTTATGTGGGTCCCAGAGAAGAATTTATCATAACCTGAAAAAGTTAAATTTTGATCTGAGGAAAAATAATTTTGAATTGAAATAAGGTTAATATCACATATGCCACTTAGTTATATGCACTTGAACAAGTCATTATTTCCTATTATTTTAATCTTTTACCTATAAAATGGGAACATGTACCTCATAAAACAGTTTGGAACACATGAGCTGATATGTTCTCATTAATGGTTAAGTGCTATACAATTGTATGATAAAGCACTAGGGGCCCAGTGCACAAATTCATGCACCTTGAAAGGAATAATGGGCTGTGAGGCTATGGTGGACACAGGGGCAGGTCTCAGCCCATCCTCAGCGCCTCCACTCAACCCTTCCCATGGTTACTCCTGGTCAACTGTCTACCAGCACTGCTGCTCCCACACACTGATGACACTAGCCCTTCTCACACCCACTGACAGTGCAAAACGATTAGGGCCAGTGCCCGCAGTGGGTGTGAGCCAGGCTGGCACTGTCAGCGGGTGCTAGCAGTGGTTGTTGGCACCAATCACCCCTGAGGGCTTCCCCATCTCCCCCTGCTCCTGAGGGGAAACTGAGGCAGCAGCTGCCACTCACACCCACTGACAGTGCCAGTGCCAAGCAATTGAGCTGGCTCCAGGCTCCTGCAGCAGATGCAAGCACTGGGCAGAACCACAGCACATGAGAGCAAAGAATTTTCAGTAACCACCAGAGGCCACAAGGTCGCACTGGGCACAGGGGCAGGTCTCGGCCCATCCTCCGCAACCCCATCCCACCCCTCCCACCACAGGCTCCAGTCCCTGTCTGCTGGCAGCCCCATTCCAGCCACTGCTCCCACATGCTCACGGTGCCAGGCCCACTCACACCTGCTGGCAGCACGGAGTGATTTGGGCTGACACTTGCCATGTTCCACGTGCACCCCCTAGTGGTCAGCACACATCATAGCGACCAGTTGTTCAGTTGTTTGGTTATTCAGTTGTTTCATCATTCAGTCTATTTGGATATTAGGGTTTTATATATATATATATATATATATATATATATATATATATATATATATATATATATTTAAATGATTGTATTCCACTAAGTTTGACTGACCCACTGTGCCTGTCCAGGTATGGTTTTACCCCAGTCCTGCCTATATTCAGCTTGAGGTACTCCTGTCTGCCTTCAGGAAGGAGAAAGACCCATCTCCTGCCCAGTGGGAGGTTCCTTTAGGACACCTGCCCCCTCTCTTGTCTTCTTCACTCTTCTCTTCTAAATCCACCTTCTCTCTGCTCTCCTCAGTCACCACCCTATTTCTTTTTCTCCTGTCATTTTTCACTTTTTCTTTGTCTATTTAAGGGACCACTCATCTTCCCCACTCCACAGAAACCTCACCCAGGACTCTTGACCTTTCCTGGATCTCTTTTAACATCATTCCTTTAATAGTTATTAATATCAACAACTTACTTTCAGCTATCATTTTCTTTCTGTTTCTGGAGTTCTTTGGCTCTTCTTGTGCTACCTGATTCTACATCTTTCTGCCATTCATTCAGTTGTTTACTTCTATATTCAAGGCAGTGAGCTAAGTGCTAGAGAAACAAAGATGTATGTGCTCATTTCATAAAGCTAAAGTCTAGGCTATCATCCAGAAGTCTGGGCTGGGGGATCAAGTGGACCAAATGGAAAAGTGCAGGACTGTTCCACTGAGGAATTAAGAAAAAAAAGATTAACCTCATAAGGCCAGTCTTCCTGTTACAGCTTTAAAAAACATCATTTCCATCTTCTTGCTGATTTCTCTGAATCTCTGGAGTATGTTAAGCCTAAACTTTGTGTGAAGAGAACAAGAAGTAATTGGTATCATTAAAAGAGAGAGAGAGAGAAAAAAAACTATAGTTTAAAAGACAGATTTTAAGATTCACAAAGTATACATTCTGCACAAAAGTCGGGAAATCTGAATTGTTTGGGTGACTTTGAACAGCAGTGATTTTGAAACCAGATCTGACCACACGCCAGTCCTATGTTTGTATTCCAACTCTAGAGATCTGAATTTAATTGGTTTAGCATGTGGCCTGGAGTTGTTTAAAGATCCCCCAATGATTCCAATGTGCACCCAAGTTTAAGAGTGACTGCTGAAGGGCCTTGCTGCTCAGAGCATGGCTTCTGGACCAGGAGTGTGGGCGTCACAGAAAGCTGTTGACATGCACTCTCAGGCCCCACACCAGACCTATTGGATCACAGTAAGCACTTTAATAAGACCCCCAGGATCATAATAAAGTTTGAAAAAAATTCTTTAGAGCACTTTCCCCTCTTCTACTGAGAGTGTAAGATAGGCATTAAAGTGAATCTCAGGATTTTAGAAATGGAAATAACAGTTATTAATAAGAAGAAATAATATACATTTGCATTCACTACGTGCAAACTATTATACCACATATCAACACTCTACATGCATTACCTCATTTGATACTCACCACAAACATAAGTATAAGTACTATGACCATTGCACAGCTGACAAAATTGAGACTCAGACGTAGGTGAGCAGCCACAAGAGCACATGAAGAGGCACAGTGAGGACTGGCCCTGAGATTTCCAGGACTTGAAAGCACATGATCTTAACCCCTTGGTCAGACTTTCTCAACCTGTGTGTCATGATTGGATTCAGATGTGCCAGGATACTGACTCCCCTCAGCCCTCCATTACCTAACAGGGGCTGAGAGGCCACCCACTACACAACAAAGATTAAGAAGCTTTGCTCTAAATTAAACTTTCCTCATTGTTGGACAAGGGGAAAGCTCTGTCTCCCAGGATTTAAGTGATCTGCCTAATCATACAGCTCCTTAAAAACGATGAGCTCAAAGCCTAGAAGTCCCCACTGCCTCCTCACAGTAAGCACTGGTTCTCTAAGTGTGGTCCCCAAATCAGGGACAACAGCAACACTGGGAATTGTAAGATATGCAAATGTTTAGGTTTCCCAACAAGCTGCTCTGCAGATGATTCTAAGGTGTGTGCAGTTTGAAAGGGCAGTGAGACAAGCAGCCTCTATTACCCTTGCCATGGGTTTGCTCATGACCCTTCTGTGCTTGAACTCCTAATATAGGTTGCAGCTTCTTTGCAAATAAATGTTTCTTAAGGGGCTTAGCTTAGAACCAAGCTGAAATTTACATGCTGATTGAATCTTCTGAGAGCCTTCTTTACCTCTCAAAAAAGAGCTGTAACACTTTAGAAAAGAAAGAGTAAATAATGGACAGCAGATAAAATATTAAACATCTTTTCCATGACTTCAAAACATGTTCTGCTAAGGCAGCAAATGTGTGGGCATCATAAGGGGAAAAGAGAATGGAAATTTCTTAAGCACCTACTGTAGACCAGACATCAAGTATGCATGAGAATAAATACTTTACTCTCCAAACATATAATTTAATACAGTCATTTCTCTGTCTGATAAGTAGGGAAATTGAGGGAGATAAAGAGACTTGCCTAAGATTACAAAATGGAAATGGTGGCCTCAGGTTTTGTCCCACAGACTGAACTCCCATGTTCCTGGCCCTCGAGCTTAGGACACACTCAGTATCTGGAATGACCAGATTTCAGATATCTCATAACAACCTCCCAAAACAGATCTGCTTACCCCCAGGACATGTAACTTCATAACCCTGTCCTGTGTCCTGTGTTCTGACTGCACTGGGGAAGCTGTTCTCAAATGTAAGAACAGATCAACATGCAGAAGGTAAAGGATCTGCGCCTGCATCAGTGCTCAAGCATTTGCAAACAAGAAATCTATTCTCAACTAAGGGCACCTGCTCTAAAGTATGCTAAGCAGTCTTGAGTTCTGCTCAAAAGAAGACCAGGGGACCTCTTTGTCACATTTAGAAGATGGGAAATGAACTCCCAAAAGAAAGGAACACATGAATAGAGTACTAATTAGCCACATTCCTCTCCAGCTCCCCAGTAAGAGCTCATGTTCATGCCTTTAAATGTAACACGGCTCAGAGCTGGGCTCTGACAAGTAGACACAAAGGCCATTGAGTAACTGATTCAGAATTGGAACCATACTGATTTCCTTTAGTCTGTTCATCCCAGTGCCTTCCTAGCATGGCCTCTAAAACACCTACTTCCTGTCAACATGTTCATTCACAGGACACATAGCGGTTCATCTGAACCCCAAGATGAGGAAAGCCCTTTCAACACTTGGTCCAAATAGATAAACCTTATATAGAACTCAACAGGAAAAACAAAAAATGTATCTCAAACTTCTCTTTCATTCAATGAGAAAGCCATTCTCTACTCCAAAGTAACTATTTGAATTAGATGCTTTTGCCACAAGGGACTCAGGCCATTTCCTCTTGTGTTTGAAGTTGCCAGGCCTGGGAACTTACATCCAGCTCAGGAGTTAACATTTACTTGTCACTCTTGGGACTCCAAGTTCCATTTCCCATGAACTATGAAAAATATATATATATGGCCATCACGGCTGATTCTTATATTAAAGTCAAGAAAAAAAGCTTTTGCACATTTTATTCAGTTGTTCCATTTCATATAATGGAAGACATTGCTATGTAATCACAGTTAACTTGAAATAGTCGAAAGCATTACTTAACAGTCACTTGGCTAAAGAAGGAATGAAAGAAGGGAAAATTATAGAAAAGAGTACAAGTGATTAGAAACGTTAGCCGTGAGAATGAATATAGCAGGTTATGGGTACATTGTCAGTTATAGCATCCTCTGTCAATGAGGGGAGCAAAATTTATTTAAGAAATATTTTCAAAGAATGTCTTAGAGTCAGTTAACATTCACTGAGCATAATCTCATGGACTATTTTATTCAATCTTCCCCAAATAATTCCTCATTCCTATGTAACAGATGATGAGTCTGAGGTTAGAGTGGTTAATAGATTAGCCAAGATCACATAACTGATTTGTGTCCTGGTAGGTTCTCAAATAAAAGTCTCTCTTCTTCTGGCTTTTACTGCTCTCTGTATCATAAAGACCACCTAAAAGTGCCTGAAGGGAAAGGATAGGCAGGGAAACAAAGAAAGCTGCCAGATTTGAGGGTTGTGGAGAAGTAAAAGCAATGGTTTAGTGATAGGGAGATATTTGGGATTGGTGGGAACTATGGCAAAGTGGAGAACTGCTGACAATATCTAACATGAGCAGCTGATACTCAGAGCCCACTGATTATTACCTTTCCGGAGTGCTGAATCAATTGCCAAAACTGCTGATTATTCAGGAGAAACTGGAAGTCTGATTTTATATAAGCTTTCTTGTTTGTTTTAATATTAGTTCAAAAAAAATCTTAAGCATCAGATGCTTGCCTCTTCCATGAACAGACAAAACAAAATATATTTGCACACCAAATTCAACTCATGGACTACCAGAGGCAACCTCAGCTTTTTCTAAACTAGTAATATAAAATCATTTAATCTTATCATAGACAGGACCTCAATGATCTGATTGGCTTCTTAATCTTACAGACGAAACTTTTACAGTAAGTCATAAACACTAATTGAAATAATAAATATTAATCTTAATGATAATGTTATTTTATACATAATTATATTTCCTACATGAGCCATGTGTAAAAAGAACACGTTCAACCAAGATTGGAATCCCGGTCTTGCTGTGGAGGAACTGTGTGACCTTAAGCAACTACGTTGGTCTCTCTGAGCACTGTTTCTTCACCTGCAAAATGAAGACACCGAGGAGAGAATTACAAAGTGGAATTAAGGCAATTAGAAATTTAGTACACAAGTCCTGTCAGAAGAAACTTGGTCAAGACCCACGAGATTGCCACTGCCCCCCTTTACCGCTCCATCTTCCCTTGTCTATGAATTTTGTTTCTCTCAGTATTTGGACAACCAATTTAGAATCTAGCTAGTTTTCTCAAAGGTTTATGAAGAGTGCAGCTCCTGCACTCAATCTCTAGGCACCTGTGTGGCTTGTGAAGATTTGAAAATGCCAGTAGGATTTGAGCTTTACCCTACTATAAAGAAAAGATCCAGAGTTTTCTTCCTTGGGAGGGAAAAGCCCACCTCTTCCTCTGAGCCTCCTTGCCTCCTCACACAGCACACTCTGCTCTGACACTCTGGTTTCAAATGTGCAGGTTATCCCCACATGGGGTGGGTGCCCTACAACTGAACTCAGTTCTGACACTGTCTGCTAGACACAGAGGCAGATTCCACAGGTCAAAGACTCATTCCCATAGAACCATCCCAGCCCTTCAGACACCACTGGCAAACTCAGATTATCACCTGTGCTTATGATGCAGCTTTCACAGACCTTTTCTCAGGTAAAGCTAATTTTCCCGAGCAGTTCACGGAACTCAGGCAAACATTTATTTATTTATTTTTTACCAGTGTATTAAGGGATACAGATGAGCAGCCAGTGGGAGGGTCCCAAGCACAGAAGTTCTGTCCTCATTGAGTTGGAGTGGGTCATCCTCATGGTGTAGGTGTGTTTGCCAACCTAGAAGCTCTCAGAACCCCGACTGTTGGAATTTTGTGGAGGCTGCCTCACCTAGAGGAATTATTAACTCCATTTCCAGCCCATTTCCTCTCTCTAGAGTAGGGGTGTCGAACTCAATCAGAGAAGGGGCCAAAATCTAAAATCCAGCCTAAATCGCGGGCCGAATGGTTTACTGAACAGTCATAAACTGTCATTGTGATGGAAACGCAGCGGAGTGCAGTGATGACAGCGCGGTGCGGGCCACATTGCAAGGCCTGGAGGGACGGATTTGGCCCGCCGGCCTTGTGTTTGACACATGTGCTCTAGAGCATGGGAGATGGAGCTGAAAATTCCCCAAATTCCAATCTTCTCATCCTGTCCTGGTCTTTAAGGTGATATTCTCCACCCAGGAGCCCTCTAGCAGCCACCAGAATTACCTCATTAGAACAACGGACATCCTAAATATTCTTATCACTTAGGAACTAGGGTGCAAAGACCAATATACTAGTAGGTATTTTTTTCCTATTATCTCAAACCTTTTATACTGTTAGTTGAAAAAAGGTGGAAAATCAAAACTCCTCCAACTTCCCCATCTCTCAGGTGCTTAAATTCAGAATATTATTTCCCACTGTGAACACCAACGCTTACAAGAAGTGGCAGGTGATTTTTGTTTGGTTTATTTTAGTTTTACTTGAAGTTAAGTGAATCTCACAGTACTGAAAAAGCAATACTGTATTTGGCCAGATAGACATTATTAAAATACCTAAATTAGATAGAACATAAATTATAATCCATTGATATTTTTTGTCCAATTTTTTTTGTAATTTAGTTTACAAGAAACATAATTCTCAGTGAACCAAGTGTTCATATTAGTTGAGCATATTCCACAATATTTTGTATGAGTTATTGTTTTATTATCTCATCTTATTAGTTCTAGTTTTTCACAAATGTGTATAAAAAGAGAGGTTTATAAAATGTTTTCTTCTTTTTCCCTCTGGTCTCTAACTGGAGGCTGGATTTGATAGTGAATACTTCTGCAAGGTCCAGAACACTATTGTCTGCTCAAAGACAGAACTCTTCAGGATTAGCAGAATAATACTGCAGGAATCATATTTTAAAACCTAATAACAAAGATTAAGCCAACTTGCAATTCTGAGACTACCCAATGCTGGAGTGTCACATTATTTTGAAATTCCAATCCCAGGCCAAGTAGGACTCACATAAACCCCATGATTGACAGCAGCATACTAAAATTCACAGCAGCCAACATCAGTCTCAAGTCACATTCAAAAACAGAAAGTAAACAGGCATAGTGATGCCCAGTCCTCAGATGAATCCCATTTTGAAGATTCTCTCTGCCCCATAAGCACTGAGGATAATAACGGCAACTATCAGGGAAATGCCAATTGTGCCAATAACAGATTGACAAGCAACATGAATTAGTTTCCCTCCACCAGCCATTTCCAAAAGTATCTGTTCATGATAGGTTTTCTACCTACACATGAGATAGCAAAATTAACTTTATGCACATACTATTTATTTTTGACAGAGTGAAGCCAACTATCTCTAAAATAATGTGATGTGCATATCTGCCAGACTGCTTGTTAAATACTTCCTGCATCAGTGCCCAGGAATGTCTATGAGCCAGCAGCTTTCCTGGCAGTGACATTACCTGCAGGAGGGATCTTACAGACATTGATACATTTGAGCCAAACAGTTGTATATTTTATTTATGAGTTGATATAAGTATAGAGATGGATAGGGAGAAGAATGCATATAATATGTATCCTTAAACACACTCCAAAATAAAAATAGATGAAAAGAGAGATTAATACTGACATTTTCTCCAATGTAAAGGGCCTCTTCCCCAACTCGCACTACTCCACCTCCACCTCGACCAATAAAAGAGAAATGAAATCAGACCTCTAAGGACAGCTCTGTCCCTAGTAGAGTAGTGTCTCCTGTATTGTCTCCAAGCAGACCAGAATGCAAGACCAGAAAGGGACCTTCAAGATTATCTAATCCACCCAGCACATTTCCAGGCTACAGGGCTGCTCTGCAGACACAAGCAAATGCAGATGATCGTCCTATGCTCAGGAAGAGGCAGGATACAACAGAAAGGACATGAGCTCTGGAATTAGGTCAAGTTGGATTTGAATGACAAAAGTATGAATTGAGCCAAATTCCCTAAACTTTCTGATCCTCAGTTTACTTACTTGTACAATAGATATTACTCACAAGGTGTTCTGTCATTGGTAGATTGGAAACTTAAACTGCCTAAAAACCAAAAGCATTTGTAGGTTGGAAACTTAAACTGCTTAAAAACCAGAATCATTCACCTGGTGGCAAAATCTGCCCAGGTAAACTTCCCAGTAGGGTGCCTGACCTGAGTAGTGAGGCCACTGCTGTCCTTATTTATCCCCTGGCAGGCAAAGTTCAGTGCAGAGGTTTCTTAGCCAATGGAAGGCCACTGGCTCTGTGTCCTCATTCCATGTGCTCAGGGGTGAAGCTCCTGCTGTTTCTAAGCTCTTGGCTCATGCATGTTTTCCCATTGCAGGAGCAGGTTAGGCCATGAAAGAGCCTGGAGGATGGCTCTTCTTAACAGGAGCTAAGGCCCACAGATGAGAATCCCCATGGACCCTCCACTGGCATGGAGCAGCAGTGTAGGGGACAATCCCTCCAGCTGGATCCACTTACAGTTCACCTTGACTCAACCGCAGAATTTCACTATGGCACTTCCTGACTACCATCCTTTAGATGAAAATGGGGCAGTGGAAAAGGAAGATAGTCAGCTTGTAGCTCCATAGAACTTTGTCATTCTATAATAGTTTATTTGAAAGAAGAAATAGTATCTAAGAAACAAAATAAATCAGTTACACTGAATACAATTTCTCAAGACAAACTTTTTGAACCTGCTTGACTAGCCAGATTTAATTTCCTTCATTATTGGAAGGATTTAAGTTTTCTTTCCTGATGTTTGATGCCAATAGCCACATCCTCTTCTTTTCTGACTGCTGACTCCTGAGGTTCCCTGTAAGTGACATAGAGAACATACAACTTTAGTACATAATAGGACCAGCCTCACAAGTGGGTAGAGTGAGAAATATGATGAGGCGGGGGTGAGGCAGGATCCTGCTTAAATAAGCCCAACCATGTGGCCTCTGCCACTCCAGCTGCTCTGCTTTGGGAAAGAGGGTACTAGTCAACAGTTAGCAGCTAAGCAAGAACACTGGGTGAGACCAGGCCTCAGCAGCATTGGGTGACTAAGCAAACAGCACTGGATAAGACAGGCTTCAGCAGCACTGGGTGAGACTAAGCAAAAAGCAAGGGGTGAGACTAAGCAAACAGCGCTGGGTGAGACGAGGCTTTAGCAGTACTAAGCAAACAGCACTGTGAGACTAAGCAAACAGCACTAGGTAAGACTAGGCCTCAGCAGCACTGCATGAAACTAACCCTCAACAGCTCAGCACTTGGGTGGAGACACTGACAGAAAATGCTACGGGAGTAGACTCCACTCAGGAGGTAGGTTCAGAACAGGGTGAAACCAAAGAAGACACTGCTAAGAGGGAGGGTAACAGGGTATGAAAGTGAAGTTTTACCAACCTCATCATTTCTAGTGTCATTTTCAGGCATGTCAGAATCTTTCCTATTCCCAAGTCACCTGCAGTGCTAGTATGACAGCTTACATGGCACTTTCACCCCAAATTCTTCTATCCTCCACTGAAAACATGGCATACCAGACCACATGCAACAAACAGTTTTTTAGCATCTACTGTGTGTCAGGTTATGGTCTTGGCAATGGGAATAAATGAAGTTCCCTAAGGACATGATTTAGTGGTTCTCATAGCAGGGTTGACAGAACATGAAATCTAGGATATGGCAGAGGCAAGGGGGAGGGATTCTGTGTCTATTAAATTTGATAAACACTGCTTACTTTACATTGTTTAAGGATCTTAGCATTAAAGAGATATGCTTAATTTCCATTATTTCTGTGGGCCCAGAACCTATTTTTTATGTAATATGTCTTAACATTCCAAAGTGCTTGTCTGCCATGAAACCCACTTTGGGACCAAACACATCTGTTTTATTTCAGCCAGGTGTTGACAAGGTTCTTTATATACCCCTTTGCTATGCTTTTTGTGATGGCTGAGGCTGCTTCAGAAGGAAAGCAGAGAAGACCTAGTACCATTAGAAACCAAGGCCATTCTATAGATAGATAGATAGATAGATCTATATATCTATATATCTATATATCTATATATCTATATATCTATATATCTATATATTATCTATCTATCTATCTATCTATCTATCTATCTATCTATATCTTACCTAATAATAGAGAAACATGTAAATTGACCATACCTCTGCTACGCCCACAGCCAATCAGAGTAAGTATGGAAATTAACCAAACAAAGATGGAGGTTAATTTGCATACATACCTTAGTCTCAGGAACCTCCTTGGCACAAGGCTTTAGGCTAAGGAAGGGTCCAAGCCTGGGATTGGAGGGAAGGAGGGAAAAAAATCAATGAAAACATATCCTCAGGTGAAGATAAAAAGAAAAACAAAGAAATGTCATATCCTATGAAAGACACATCTTGAAAATGCCTAAAGAAAGTTGTCAGGGGGAGGAAAGATAATAGCAGAATAGATGGACATGTCCTGAGCCTTGTCCTGGAGTGGGTGGAGGGAGCAGCCAAAATGAGTGGAATTCAGCCTGAATTTGGCAAGGAGACTCAGCTGGTGAGATAGTTTGCACCCAGGAAGGGCAGAAGTCCCCAGAACTAAGGTAAAATCAAGGATCTAAGAGGGAGAATCTGCTGATCCTCTGTGTCCAAAGAGGCAGGGGGAATCTACAGGGTGCCAGGCCGCATCTCTGAGGAGAGCCTAAGCATCAGTCTATGATAAGGGGTGGGTGGCAAGGGACTGTGAGAGGTAGGGGATTTTGGACCTTGGAGTCTGGATTTTAGATCTGAGCAAACTCTGAAAGGCAACTCTGAAAGGCTAGCTGTATTGTGCAGTGCCAGCAAGAAAGAAGCTCTTGGGGACACAGTCCCTTCTCACACTGGGGCCTGTGCCTCCTCCCACTGAACCTGATTTGTGGGACCTTTTGGATACAAACACCTGTGGCTGAGGTGCAGGAGAAGGTGTGGGCTTGTGGAATCCGGGAAAAACGGATGGTGATCTAAGGGAGGTCTATTGCTGAGTCATCTAAGCCAAGTTGCCATTTTCTCCTGAGAGATCGCCCCGCTCTCCAGTCTCTAGGCAACCAGTATAGCCACACCCAGATCACACTCTGAGTAAAACAAGGAATCTGAATACCCCCTGAGGATATAGGAAGGGCCTAAAAACTAATCTTTAGTCCCAGCAACCTGGAAACTGACAAACTGAACAGTACAGACAAATGGAATCATAAGCCAGCCAAAGAAAGATACTCTACTTTTTTTCACTTTTATTTTTATTTTTATTTTTATTTTTCCCTTTTCCTTCCTTCCTTCCTTCCTTCCTTCCTTCCTTCCTTCCTTCCTTCCTTCCTTCCTTCCTTCTTTCCGTCTTTCCTTCTTTCTGCCTTTCTTTCTTTCTTTCTTTCTTCTTTCTTTCTTTCTGCCTTTCTTTCTTCTTTTCTTCTTATTTTCCTGTTCTGGTTTGTTGCTTTTTTTTATTTTTTATTTCTATTCCCATTATTTTTCATCACTATTTTTTATTTGCTATTTTTAATTTGTATACCATTCATGAAATCAATTTCTTTTTGTAAATTTATTACTTTTTCTTCTCATTCTCTTTCCTTTCATCCACTTATCCCCTTTCTACTTCCTCAATACTAAATTGAGGTCCTCCCCATAGTCATCCAACTCTCAATCTTATTTTCACTATATAAGCTTAGCTTCTACAGATTCTGCTCCAATCCTCTTATTCCTTTGTCTTTTATCTCATATATTTTTCTCTCTCTTCCATAGCATTTGGGCTCTCTTTTCTCTGCCCTATATCTCTTTACTCAGTGGACCCACTTATCCAGGGGTTTTGGTGTCATGAGTACATCTGTGCTTAGTTCCCTCTGTGTTGAGTCTTGTTGAGGTGAATTTTATCGGGTCAGGCCAAGGGGCTTGAGAGCAAGCCACATAACCAGACACCTGGAGAGAAACTTCATCCATGAAAGGGTCAACAACAGCCCAGAACCAACTACAGGGGCAAGAAGAACATGGTAGTGAGAGAAAGAGTGAGCATGAGTGAGGAGTAAAAGAAGAGCGTGTGGTCAGGTGGGGTGTATGTGTGTAGGACCTTCAGGGACAGGCTAATCAGGCTCACCTAACTAGGCAGCTTCTGCCACCTTCGTAAACAGTACTGAAGGCCAGCTTGTCCTAGGGGCCTAGCATTTTTGAAGGGAAGAACTTCTGTAACTGGGTTCCCAACATCAATTCCAACCAGAGTGCCCTCAGATAACACCTGGGACTCTACAGCCACCCCTGCCAGGGGCACACTACCTAGGCTGTGATCCCACAGACAACGAGGCTCCAGCTGCCCAAGGCACAGGCTCCTGTGTGTTCAGAAGCAGGTTCCCCTCTGACCAGCCCAACACGTTAGCCCAGGGCTCTACAACCATGTGAACAGCAGACATGTGAGCAGCCTGCTTCTGTGCAAGGAATAGCAGACCTGCGAGCAACCTGCCACAGGCCTAGGAACAGCAGCTTCACATGGCATGCCCCTGTCCAAGGAGCAGCAGCTGAGGGAGCAGCCAGTTCTGTAGCAACCTCATAATCAGCCCAACCCCATCCAAAGAACAGAAGCTATATGAGCAGCCTCCCCCACCAGCCAAAGGAGGCACCACTACTGCGAACAGCACTCACCAGAGGAACTGCTGCCAACTGAGAAGCAGCTGCTATCATAGAGAAACTGCAGCCAGAGGAGCTACTGCCACCCAAGGAGTAGCCCCTGCACAGCTCAACATCTAGATCATCTGGTGAGACCAAAAATGGGTAAACAAAGATGCCACCAAAGGAAAGGACGAAATGCCAGAAAAGCAGCTAAGTTAAACAGAGGCATGCAATGTGTCAGAAAAAGAATTCAGAATAAGGGTCATAGAGTTCATAAATCAGATGGAAGAAAACATTAACACCTTATGCAAGAAGAAATGGATGAAAAAATCAACAACTTATGTAAGAATCAAGAAGAAATGAAGAGTGATATAGCTGCAATAAAAAACACAATGGAAAGCTTCAACAGTAGACAAGGAGAAGCAGAGGACCAAATTAGTAAACTAGAAGATAGAGAAGCAAAACAGAGTCAAACTGAATTGCAACTGGAGAAAAAAATGAAAAGATAGGAGGAGAGCCTAAGGGAGCTATGGACAACATGAAATGAAGCAACATAAGAATAATAGGGGTGCCAGAACAACAGGAAGAAGAACAAGAGTTAGAAGAAATATTTGCAGAAATAATGTCAGGAAATTTCCCTGATGTAGCAAAGAAAAAAGTTACACAAGCTCAGAGTCCCAAACAGGATGAACCCAAAAAGACACACACCAAGACACATATTAATTACTATGGCAAATATTGAAGACAAAGAGAGAATCTTAAAGGCTTCAAGAGAGAGACGGAAAGTTACATATAAGGGAACCCGCATTAGATTAGCAAATGATTGCTCAACAGAAACAAATGAGGCAAAAAAAGAAAAAAAAAGAAAAAAAA
Source organism: Pipistrellus kuhlii (assembly GCF_014108245.1). Lineage (NCBI taxonomy): Eukaryota > Metazoa > Chordata > Mammalia > Chiroptera > Vespertilionidae > Pipistrellus > Pipistrellus kuhlii. Next base: position 99,093,261 of record NW_023425515.1, read on the forward strand.
AGGAAGGAAATCTAAAAAATGATGCAAACCAATGGACTGAATTCAACAATACTCCATCCAGCAAGGTTATCATTCAAAATTAAAGGGCAAATAAGGAGTTTCACAGAAAAAAAAAAAATGCTAAGGGAAGTTATCACTACCAAGCCAGCAATGAAAAAAATGCTAAAGAGACTGGTGTAAAAAGAAAAGATAAGGAGGAACATGGTCTCAAAAAATAAAAATGGCTACAAAAAAGTACATTTCAATAATAACCTTAAATGGAAACGAACTAAGTGCTCCAATCAAAAGACATCGAGTGGCTGAATAGATAAAAAACAAACAAACAAATAAACAAAATAAAAACAAACAAACAAACAAACAAAACATGACCTATATATATCCTATCTACAACAGACCCAACTCAGAAAAAAGGACTCATACAGATTGAAAGTGAAGGGATGCAAAAACATCTTTCAGGGAAATGGAAATGAAAAAAAAGCTGGGGTAGCGGTACTTATTTCTGACAAAATAGGCCTCAAAGTAAAGGCCATAACGAAAGATAAAGAAGCCCATTTCATAATAATAAAGGGATTGATACAACAAGAAAATATAACCCTGATAAACATAATGCACTCAATGCAGGAGCATCCTAGAAAAATACAACCTTCCAAAAGTTACTCAGGAAGAGCCTAAAAATCTCAACAGGCTGATAACTATAGAAGAAATTGAAGCAGTCATCAAAAAGCTTCCAGCAAACAAAAGCCCAGGGCCAGATGGCTTCACAGGGGAGTTTTACGAAACATTCAAGGAAGAACTAAAACCTATCCTCCTCAGACTATTCCAGAAAATATAAGAGAAAGGAACTCTTCCAAGTTCCTTCTATGAAACCAGCATCACCCTAATACCAAAACTAGATAAAGATAACACAATGAAAGAGAATTACAGGTCAATATCCCTCATGAACATAGATGCCAAAATTCTCAACAATATTCTAGAAAATTGGATCCGGCAGTACATCAGAAAGATTATACACCATGACCAGGTAGGATTTATCCCTGGGATGAAAAGATGGTACAATATTCGCAAATCAATAATCATGATACATCACATAAATAAATTGAGAGATAAAAATCACATGGTCATATCTATTGATGCAGAAAAAGCATTTGACAAAATCCACCACCGCTTCTTGATAAAAACTCTCAGCAAGGTGGGAATAAAAGGGTCATACCTTAACATAATAAAAGTCATATATGACAAACCCACAGCCAACATCATACTCAATGGGCAAAAGCTAAAACCATTTCCCCTGAGAACAGAACAAGACAGGGATGCCCACTTGAGCATAATGCTGGAAGTACTAGTCATAGCAATCAGACAACAAGAAGAAATAAAATGCATCTAAATTGGAAAAGAAGTAAATCTGTCCTTATTTGCAGATGACATGATACTGTACATAGAAAAACCCTAAAGACTCCATAAAAAAATTACTACACTTAATAAATGAATTTTACAGTGCAGCAGGGTACAAAATAAATGCCAAGAAATCTATGGCATTTCTATACACCAATATTTAACTTACAGAAAGAGAGACTAAAAAATCAATCTCATTTACCATCACACACACACAAAAAATTAAGATACGTAGGAATAAACTTAACTAAGGAAATAAAAGACCTATATGCAGAAAACTACACAACACTGAAAAAATAGATAAATACATAAATAGATGGAAGAACATACCATGTTCATGAATTGGTAGCATTAAGATCATCAAAATGTCCGTACTACCCAAAGCAATCTATAAATTCAATGCACTTCTCATTAAAATACCAACAGCATATTTTGCACACATAGAAAAACCTTTCCAAAAATTCATCTGGAATAAAAAGAAGACTCCAAATAACTACAGCAATCCTGAGAAAGAAAAACAAAGGAGAGATCTCAATACCGGATATCAAGCTATATTACAAATCCACTGTTCACAAAACTGCCTGGTATTGGCACATGAACAGACATATAGATCAATGGAATAGAATAGAGAATCCAGAAATTGATCCAAATTGCTATGCTCAATCATATTTGACAAAGGAGGCATGAACATACAATGGAGTCAAGACAGTCTCTTCAATAAAAGGTGTTGAGAAAATTGGACAGATGCATGCAAAAAAAAAAAAAAAAAAAAAAGGAACTACACCACCAACTTACCCCTTACACAAAAATAAACTCAAAATGGATCAAGGACTTAAACATAAGAAGGGAAACCGTAAAAATACTAGAGGAATCTATAGGCAGAAAAACCTCTGACATATGCCGAAAGAACTTTTTTACTGATACTGCTCCTAGGGCAATGGAAGCTAAAGATAAAATTAACAAATGTGACTACATCAAAATAAAAAGCTTTAGCACAGCAAAGGAAACCATCAAGAAAACGATAAGAAAGCCCACAACATAGGAGAATATATTTGCCAATGATATCAATGATAAGGGTTTAATCTCCAACATTTACATGGAACTCATGCAGTTTATCAAAAAGAAAATAAACATCCCAATCAAAAAATGGGCAACTGATCTAAACAGAATCTTTTTGAAAGAAGAGAGAAGGAAGGCCAAGATACATATGAAAACCTGCTCAAAGTCACTAATCATCAGAGAGATGCAAATCAAAATAATAATGCGCTACCATCTCATACCTGTCAGAATGGCTAATATCCACAAGTCAACAAATGACAAGTGCTGTTGAGGATGTGGAGAAAAAGGAACCCTCATCCTCTGCTGGTGGGAATGCAGACTGGTTCAACCACTGAGGAGAACAGTATGGAGTTTCCTTAAAAAACTAAAAATGGAACTCCCATTTGACCCAGTGATCCCACTTCTAGGAATATATCCCAAAAAATTAGAAACATCAATCAAAAAGGATATATGCATTCCTATGTTCATAGCAGCACAATTCACTATTGCTAAGATTTGGAAACAGCCTAAGTGCCCATCAGCAGATGAGTGGATTAAAAAACTGTGGTACATCTACACAATGGAATACTACACAGGGGGAAAAAGGAGCTCTTACCATTTGCAACAACATGGATGGAGATGTAGAACATTATGCTTAGTGAAATAAGCCAGGCAGAGGTATATAAATATCACATGATCTCACTAATTTGTAGGAAAAAAATAGACTCAGAGACAGAGAAACATCAATCAGAAAGTCAAGCCTCAGGTAATGTAGGGAATAGTGGGGGTAAAGGGGAGAAATCAACCAAAGGACTTATATGCATGCATATGAGCCTAGTCAATGGACAAAGACAACAGGGGGCTGGGGCATGAGTGGGGGATGGGGGTAATGTGGAATAAAGACACATATGTAAAATAATATTAATAATAATAATTTAAAAATAAAAAAGAAATTCTGAGGTAACCAGAAACCGTGAGAACATCTTTCTTGCCATGCTAGCAGTCATCAGCTGTGCTGTAACATTACCTTGGGCAAATGGGGAAATATTTTGGATTTATGTTCCGGATCCTTCATGGGTAAGAGACCTTATATGGACTAATCCCCTGCCTAATGTCGTGACCAATAATATCTAACAACTTGGTCATCCAGGAGGACCATTGAAGTGGCAAGAAAGTGTAATTACCCAGGGGTCTCCACCCAGCTTCCCTTTTTGTATGACACAAAATCAAACCACTGTTTCTTTGTGTATAAAATTAAAGAGAGGTTTCTTGCTTGTGTGGGCAACAAAGAAAGGGTGTCACTACTATCACTACTAGCCCCTGGGAAAGGTGCAGAAAATGTAACTAAGACTTGGTCCATAGAGAAAGAAATGGACAGTCAGTATGAAATGGAGTTGCCATGGCCTAGAACAAAGAATATCCTTACATGATATTATTCTACAATGTAATTAAAAATTTTCCCAGATTTGTGTGACCCCAATTACTTATAATAGTACCTCGAACCCTTGGGAATCAATAAAAAATCATCTTTTTGGTGCTTGGAGACAAAGGTAACACATCTCTTAATATTCTAAAATTACAACAGCATAATATACAATTATCCCAAGCAAATTAACTCTTTGAATGTCTGGCAGCAATTTAAAAAGGACATGAGAGGATTTAACCCCTTCCATTGTGTAGAGAGCCTTCTGGGAAGGCACCTGAGCATTCTATGTTGGCCCCTCTTGCTCTTTTGGCCAAGAGGGACTCTCTTCTCACAATCCAATTGCCCACAGCTGCTGCCTGAGCTGTCTGTTCATGTTGAGGTTGAAGCCTTGTGATGACTGGTACCATGAATCTTTCACCCAGTGGAGCGAGCTAGGCCCTCCCTGGAGAAGAATCCCAGGTTCCCCAAGATATGTGATTAGTGCTGGAGCCCCACCATCAGGTGAGGGGATCCTAAGGCAGGAGCTGGACATGGAGTCCATGGGGGCATAAGATACCAAGGATATAGAACTGAACCTCACATCACCCTGTGGCACCAGAGGATGACTGGTTAGCCAGAGACAACTAAGATTCCTCAGGGAAAGAGCAACCTAAGACAGGCACAGTCGAAGAGGGGTCATCAGGAGAGAACTTGTAGGCCAACTGAGGTGGGGCACAGACCCTCATCCCAAAACTTTGCAGGGTTTGAAACTTTGCTGAAACTTCACCCCTGTTAAGGAAGTCTCCTGCCCCCACGGCTGCTTAACTTCCCATGCCCAGATCAAATCGACACCTGGGTAAAAGACAGAGACTTGGCTGACAGCAGCTGCCCTCGCACTACAACAAGACCTGTTTGAGTTGTCTTGTAAACATGGTGTGGGGAAGTGGGTTTTTGATATCTAAATCCAGCCTAGCACCAGGAATGCTCAGGGTCTACTCAAGAAGACAAATAATCCTTTCCATTAATATTTACATGGTAAAATAAGATTGTTTTAGAGTAATAAATTTGACAGTAAAATAGTAGACAAATTTTCAGGCTAATTTAAATTGGCTAGTTGAAATAAGCGAATATTCTAGAAAAACTAATTGTACTGGACAAAAAGCTGTTCCTAAAGTGTTAACTAAAATTTTTATTGGTAGTTCATCTCAGGATAAAAATCTCACAACAGGAAATGAACCTAAAGCAGTAATATTATAGTGCAAAGAAATTAATATTTAAAAAACTATCAATACTACATTATAAAATTTTCAAAAGCCTCTTAATATTTAAATAAAAAAAAGTGGTAAAGTAGAAGAATATCATGTAAGGAAAAATATCCTGAAAGTAAATTACATCTAGAAAATTTGTACTTTAGAATATTAATTGTAATGCTATCAGCAAGACACCCAAGAAAAACACACATGGTGTCAAAATAAGCCAGAGGAAAATCATTTGGGCAAAAAATGAAAAAGGATCCCAAGTCAAATTTATAGAAAATATTCCTTTATTAACTTTTGGTTGAGAATATGTTTGTATATTTTCAGAAAACAACTTGGAGACCATGTAGATTCTGGCAACAGAGAGGATTTGATAGGAGAACTCCAACCATGAAGTCAGAAGAGAAGCAGTCCAGAGATGGAAGACACTGAGGATGCCTTGCCATAATAGCAGTCAACAGCTGTGTACCACTGCAGGCTGCCCAGGACCAAACCAGAGAGGATTGGACCTGCATTACCACCATTTGCCCACCATCCAGAACTGAAATATCATTGCTGACATGTTCACATAAGGAACTGTTTGACATTAAAATTGGGTCTCAAAAGAACTGTTGGTCCAGAAAGAAACTCACTACAGATTGATTCATATACCTTTCAGCATAATGATTATTGCTTGTCTCATTTTTGATTCTTATAAGTATATTTCCAATAGGACATGATATCACTCATCTAGGGGAAATGTCTTAGACTGATGAATAGAATAGACCCAGAAATAAGGAGACTGTTGGACCTCAAAGGGAGGGTGGGGATAAAAGGAAGACATCAACCAAAAGACTTATGTGCATACATATAAGCCTAACCAGTAGTCGAGGACAATAGGGGGGTTGGAGCATGAGTGGGGAGGAGTGGGGGATTGGAATCAGGGGATGAGGAAAAATATGTGATACCTTAATCAATAAAGAAATTAAAATAAAAAATAAAAATAAATAAAAAAAGAAAGTTGTCATTTTTTTCATGGTGAGGGGACTGGAGCCCATGTTGATGAAAATACCTTGGCAGCTTTGTGATTGGCAGTGGCTGCAGTAGTGGGGTGATGGGGCTGGCACCTTCCCCTGATCAGCCCGGTTGTTTCCAAAAAGGGATACCAAACTGCGGCTTAGATCCACTCCTAATGGGGAGTAGCTTAAGCCATCAGTATGACATCCCTTGAAAGTACCCACTATATGAGAGTGGGCAGGCTTGGCTGAGGGACCTCTCCCCAGTGCACGAATTTCATGCACCAGGCCCCTAGAATGTATGTTTGTATACACACACACACACACACACACACACACACACACACACACTAGAGGCCCAGTGCACAAAACTCATGCACTCAGGGGAAGTAGGGCTTGGCCTCACCTTCAGAGGATATCCCTGCAGGTACTGGGCCTAAGCCATCATTCAGACATCCTTAATGCTGCTGCGGAGGTGGGAGAGGCTCCTGCCACTGCCGCTGACTTGCCAACTGTGAGCCTGGCTTCTGGCTGAGCAATGCTCCCCCTGTGGGAGTGAACTGACCACCAGGGGGCAGCTCCTGTGTTGAGCATCTGCCCCCTGGTGGTCAGTATGTTTCATAGTGACTGGACATTCTGCCATTCAGTTGGTTTGCATATTAGCCTTTTGTTATATAGAATATGCACACTTGTTAGAGGCCTGATGCACTTATTTGTGCATGGGGGGGATCTCTCAGCCTGGCTGGTGATTGGGTCCCACCAGGGCTGTCTTGCCCAGTCCTGGTGGGACCAATCATGGATGGCCAGGGGGAGGGACCATGGGATGTTGGCTGTGGGAGCACACTGACCACTATGGGACAGCTCCTATGTTGAGCATCTTCCCCTGGTGGTCAGTGTGCATTATAACAACCAGTCAACCAGTCATTTGGTTGACCAGTCTTAACGGTCGCTTAGGCTTTTAAATATATAGGTAAGTATATGAATGTATTGAGTACCTAATGTGGCAGCAACAACATTAAAACTGGTCATTCTCTGTCATCAATTAAATTGCTGTCTGCCAGGTAGGGTAGGGGGAGTCCTACCCAATTAATAAGCAATTTGAAAATGTGATAAGTGCTATAATTAAGGTTTGCCTGGGTCAGCTCTAGTTTATACTGATTATCCATGCATAATATGTACAGGTGCCCCCTTTCACTCCAATGGCTTCCCTAGTTTTGACAATAGATTCCATAGTCCCATTATGTACAGGCTATGGAAATACAGAAAAGGTAGAGTCAGGAAAAGCTCGCTGGAGGTCCTGACAGTTAAAATTTGAGTCCTGAGTAACTGAAAAGGAGGTAGCCAGTGGAGGAGTCAGTACTTAGGTGGAGGAAATAGCAAATGCAATGGGATGAGAAGAAGACAGAACTCAACACATGCAGCTACATTAAAAACAGCAGGAGACAGATCTCAAAGGGTCTAATTGCACCATGTTCTTCAGGGTTTAAACTCCTTAGGGCCACAGGAAGCCTTTGACATGGCTATAGGCAGAGAAGTACCATAACGTAGTCAACATTGCAAAAGAACCACTGTGGCCATGCATGGGAATAGAGTGGGATAGTGAGCTGGGTTTGGTCAGCAGGACCCTGAACCAGTGCAGAGACTGCCTCAGCCACGCAGGGGAGAGAGGGTGGCAGTCCATGCGAGGACAGCAGCAGCAGGCTGGAGAGAAGTGGATGGATGCATAGATGGATGGATGGATGGATGATGGATGGGTAGATGAATGGGTGGATGTGGAGGTATTTGGCAGGTGAAATAGAACTTGGTGATTGATTCATTGATGTACTAATTGGCTGTGGTGGGAAAGGGAGGAGAAAGAGTTGAAGGTCAGGCCCATGCTTGAGATGAAAGTGGATGATGAAGGCTTCAGTAAGACAGGGAGCATAGAGTGGGAAAAGGTCTGGGGAGAAGGAGACAAGGAGATAAAATTTAGTCAGGACAAATGTGAAGTGTCCTTCCTGAGTCTTGGCATTTCTCAGAGCTTCAGGGCTGAAAAGATAAAGACACAAAAGGACATTTCAAAACAAGTAATTCAGAGACATTCTTGAAATTGAATGAACCAAAGTCAAATCAAAGTGTATTGGAGTAGTATTGTTACTGGCATGACGTTGCTAGCATGACTGGCACTGGCTACTGTTGTTTGGGAGACAGTAAATTGAGCCTCCAAAACCAAGTTCCTCTGTTTAGCCCAACAACAGAGCAAGTATAGAGAAGGGCCCTGCAAGCATCCATGCCACCCACTCTGAGCACAGAATCCCTGCTCACATGAAGCAGGAGTGGGAAATATTCCAGACCCTGAAGGAATAGTCAGTTCTTTCCTGGTTCAGGCAAAGAGATAATTTGCAAAAAGAACTCATAACGATGAGGATCTACTCTGGGTTCTTTTTCCAACTTCAGGAACCTGTGATTCATAGAAAAAAAGATACAAAATCACAAGAGAAGCTAGCAATGGTAAGCACAGGCAAAGAAGCTCCCACAAGGTAAAGAAGAACTAAAAAGGTTTTCCTTCTGGTTCATAGCATCTTTGATGTCTGCCCCCTATAGGCTATTTTTTTTAGTCATCAAATAAATCATAGTTTGCTTTATTAGCAATCTTCTAACTTGGAAAAGAAAATACATTTGCCCAGAGTGTGGGTCCGCCAAGACAAAGGTCAAGCACACGATAGGAAATGTTACAAGCTTTGCTACCTCCACCGGTCAATGTCAATTGCCCATTCAGGCTGCCTTGCTGGACATTCCTGAGCCTCCCCTACTCACTATCAGTTGTCTTTCCTTCACCCACACTAGCCCAGCTACAGAACAGAGGAGCCAAGAGATGAAGAATTCTGCTGACTCACAGTTCATGAGATCCAGAAATAGAGGAACCACATTTTGCTTTAAAACTTTGAATGATGCAAACTATAATGATTCAAAGGTGACCTTCCTTGGGACTAAATACAAACTGTCAGACACTATGAAGTTTTATTCTAAAGAGTTTGGAGTTAATATGAGTCATTTGCTTCTGGGAAAAACTCTTGAAGATGATACCATTCTGATGGTTATCTGCAATCAATGAAATCTGGTGGGATTCTTTCCAGCTCCACTTATGTCTAGAGTTGCATCCCTAAACTAGAAAGAATCAATGGAGAAAAAGAATATCCCTCAAAAAAACAATGTAGGTTTATCCTGAGCAAAAGTACTTTATAAGGCTGCAGCTGAAAGGAATTTAGGACCTGTAAGGGATGTCACCAGACAATAAACCTCAGTGATCAGCAGCAGAACCGTGGGCAAATGCCTAAAAACACTTTGGCCTTCTTTCAAATGTCAGTTTTACTCCAAGGGCTCTGAATGACATCAGGGGTCCTGTGGCCCTGTGAACACTAACAGAAGGAGTCCTTGAATGCTTGGCTTGGCCTCTTCCAAATCATCAAGCAGGTCCCAGAGCCTCTGTGTCCAGGGGCACTGAGTACACAGGCCTGGGTTTTGCCAAAACTCTCAGACAGGTCCAAGGAAGGTTTGTTGGTACTTCCACCACTTCTCTACCACTCCTGCCTCCAGAAAACATACACCTTTCTTTGCAAACACTCCTGAAATCACCAATAACAAAGAGAAGCTCAATTAGAATATTATTACCATGAGCATTCACTCAGCTGGTGGCATGCTGACCATGAAAATCCCCCAACTTCAGAATATCTGTCCCTGACTTCCCTTTGTTGATTAAAAAAGAAGACAATATCTCAGTTTAGGGTGTATTACTGACCTCTACACTCAGCCTTCAATCTAGTTCTGGTTTATAAAGTATATCTCATACTCCCTCAACTATATATTCAATTCCTAAAATGCTCAAAACTATGGTAGAGAGAAAGGGGGGTGAGATCCAGTTCCTCTTCCATGATGTCCCTATTTTTCTCTCCTTCTTTTTCCTTCCCTCGAGGAACCAGGGATGCATAGGACAAAATATTAAAGCCAGTGCAAATGGAAGTCTCCAGTACAGATTCCAATGAGAAATCTTTTCATAAGAAATTGTGGGTAATTCTGCTCTCAACCCAAGACCATGAATCATGCCACAAAGTTCCTGGGCAACAGTCATCTACTGGGTTGATGGCCTCAGGTATTAGAAGCTTCAGAAAATGCAGAAACATGACTCTTCTGAGGCCAGGGATGTGATCATACCACTCTAAGCTTTAGAATCACAGTAAGAGAGAGTTATTTTTGAAAACTCAGTGTGGTAGCCTGAGTTCACAACCTGGCTTCACTACTTCCTAGCTATATTACACATATAATGAGGATAATGATAAAATTACCTTCCAGGATCAAGGGGATTAATCATGTAACAAGCTTAACATAGAGCTTCCAATATATTTAGCCTTTAATAAGTGCTAAGCATCATTAATATTGCAACCTTTAGTACGGGGGTCAAGAGGCATGAGCTTTCTGCTTTTGATCTGACCCTGGTCAGAAACTCAATGATGTCACATAAAATTTGAAATTGTGAAACAGAAAGAGCAGGAACTCATTCATATATAGAAAGGTCCATTGATAGGAGCAATATGTATCTTCCCTATACCTATTTATAGTTGATCAACAGGAGTCTCAAAAGTTTTTAAAACCTCATGGAGAGCCAAAGGATGAGGCTGTCTATATCACTCATTTTGTCAGTAGAAAGTTTTACTAGATTTGGCAGGGTTGCCCATATGGGGCAAGGGAAAACCCCAAGAGCATGGCTGCAGTGCGGGTCCCAAAGACTTCAAGCTTTTGTCCATTAGGTTTAGTGGAAATCATATAAGATCTTGATTCCTTTCCAAATTCTGTTTCCTAAGATTCAGGCTGAGCTGGAAATGTCCTCAAATTAATCATATTCTGAGAAACTGCAGGTACTTCCCACTCATAAGCTCCACTAGGTGGTAGAGGGATGTCAAGAACAAGTGCCATCCTACTAACACAGTTACACAGGAATTCTGATGGGAGATCACATCAATGCAACCTTTTCAACTCCTGAGTGTGGTTTCAAAATGAAGTCACGAGCAAGAGACCACAGAAATTTCTAGAGCTGGCCTTAAATGAACCTTTCACAGAACTCCTAGAAACAGTTGGATATTAACAAGGAGAAAAGAACAATTATCTTTTGGGACCCCAGTGCCACTTAATACCACTTTAATAAATGAATAGGTTGCCAGCTCCCCTCACCTCTCTGCTCACAATTACAAACCCATGGTAAATAATCATGGCAAATGGCAGGTTTGATTAGGGAAGGGAAATTGTATAATGACTCTGCTTTCTTCTCCTTTTTTTCACAGCACACAGGACAGCTACTATCACTTGTTGGCTTAAGCCCAGTTCGGTGACTTTCAAAAAAAGGCTCTGATACTGTTCATTAAAGTGGACACACAAACACACAGCAAATGTACCAAACATTTTTATTGTTTTTATAAGGAGAAAAAAAATTATTCCATGAAACATAGTTTAATTTGCTCTCCAGTGGTTTTCTTTAGCCATATAATCATATTTATCCATGCCTATAACATTTTTGAGTGTTTTTATTTTTAAAAAAATGAATCTTTTCATTCTCTCTTCACGCTGGTTTCTTAGTACACACCTATGCTCTACCCCTGAGAAGATGTGTTGATAGGATGGATATGGGTAGAACTTTTCTCCTTTGCACTGTTATTCATTCTAAGGGGAGAGCAGGCTTTATATTCATTATGAAAGGGGTCTAGACCCTGAGCAATGAAGACTTTGATCTAGGGCCTGAAAGCATCTTATCCAAACACTTATTCATTTAATCTTGCAACTCAAGAATGACAGACCATTCCAAAATGATTTGGGAGGATCAAGGGAACACCACTGGGGCACACAGGAGGGACTTGCAGGAATGACCACGGAGCCAGTTGTCTGTGATACCCACTCTCAGGAGAGAAACTTTTCCTCTCAGAGAGACAGCAGGAGCAATGGAAAGCATTCCTAATGCAGGCAGTCTTTTTTTGGGCCTTTCCAGGGGAGTAAGGTTTTGTGTACAGGAAAGCATACCTGCAAACAAGAGCCACCCTGGGGAGCTCCAGACAGGCTGAAATCTATGACTGCAGTTTTCCCACCTTTCCTTTTAGCCTTACCTATCTATCACACCCCAGTCCCTAAGGCCCCCATCCAGTGTAATTTCCATGACTTTATTTCTTGACAACTAAACCCCAAGTAAAGCTCAGGTTTCAGATAATAACCTCCCCCAAAGAATTTGCATGTTAATAGCAAACCCTAAGTCCTTCTCAAGTCTCAATTTAATTAAACAAATATCAACTAAACGGACTAATTTCTGACTACTGGGAATTAAGCACTACAGATAAAAAGAGGAATAAGTCGAAACCGGTTTGGCTCCGTGGATAGAGCGTCGGCCTGTGGACTGAAAGGTCCCGGGTTCAATTCTGGTCAAGGGCATGTACCTTGGTTGCGGGCACCTCCCTAGTGGAAGGTGTGCAAGAGGCAGCTGATCAATGTTTCTCTCTCATTGATCTTTCTAACTCTCTATTCCTCCCTCTTCCTCTCTGAAAAATCAATAAAATATATTTTATTTTTTTAAAAAGAGGATCAAGACAATGGTCCTCCTTCAGAGCAGTAACAGTCTAGCAGGAATGGAGTGATATTGTCAAATATCTCTGATATATTATATAAATGTTATCAGAAAGTTCTGAGTGAAGACCTGTGGGAGATTCAATAAAGAAATTCTCTAGTTGGGATACAGGGATAGTGAAAAAGAAGAGGTTCTAATTAAATTAATCTGTGTATCCATTTGAATTATGTGTGTTCGCATATAGCAGAAAAGTCCAAATAACAATGGTTTAATCTAAATAGAGGTGTTAATTTCATGTAAAAGAAGTCCAGCATTAGACAATCTGCAGCTGGTAATAGAGTTCCACAATGTAATCAATATTTATACTATCCTATATTTATCCTCTTTAGTATACATCTTTTATCCTCAAGTTTAACTCATGGCCCCAAAATGGCTGCTGGAGCACAAAACACCTCATTCAAGTTCCAGGAGACAAGGTAGAAAAGGCAAAATTGATGTTCTCATTAAGGAGCTTCTCTATAAATTCTACCCAACAAACATTTCTTTTATTTATAATCTTTTCATTTATTTTATAGAGAGAGGGAAAGGGAGAGGGATAGAGAGTTAGAAACATCAATGATAGAGAATCATTGCTTGGATGCCTTCTGTACACCACACTGGGGACCCAATCCACAATCCAGTCATGTGTCTCAACCAGGAACCAAACAGGTAATCTCTTGGTTCATAAGTCAATGCTCAACCACTGAGCCACACTGACAGAGCCCAACAAACTTATTTCATTTAATTGATCACCCAATTTTCTGATAAACTAGATCTTCCTTCTGTTATAAGGAAAAAAGAAAGACTGGATATTGTGTTGGTAAACAACAATCTATTCCACAGGCTTTAAATAAATAGTTTTCCCCAAAAGACAAAATGAGGAACAACATTCCTGGTAACAGAAACAGAACATGCAAATATAAAAGTCTATAGAGTATTTGGTGGATAGGGAAACTATGAGTAGCCTGAAAATATCTTCCATGTCAAACTTAATAAATCACCTTTTTATTTATTTACTTTTAATATATTTTTTACTGATTTTTTTTTAGAGAGAGAGAGGAAGGAAAAGAGATCGATAAAAACACCAGTGAGAGAAGAACAACATCGATTGGCTGCCTCTTGCATGCCCCTGACTGAGCCACAGCTGGGCATGTGCCCTGACTTGGAATCAAACTAGCAACCTCTTGTTCCTGGTCAATGCTCAACTGCTGAGCCACACCCACTGGGCAAATCAACATTTTTTTTTTTTTAAGTCAGTGGATTTTCTGACTTTGTAGTATGTGTTGTGGTTATTGTTGTTCATGGGAACCCTTTTGTTTGGATGGAATTTTATGTGGAACTTTAAGGTAAAAAGCTAAAGGAGAAGCACTTCTGTTTCTAGGTGGAATTGGAGAACTTTAATAATTATAAGGTAGAGACTGATAAGTCATAGGGGAATCCTATATAATGAAGAGGAAATATGAAAATTGACCCTCATGTCTTCACACAAGATGTCTGCCCCCATGTGGTCAAAGATGGCCACCACAAGATGGCTGGCAGGGGAGGGTAGTTGTGGGAAATCAGGCCAACAAGGGAGGGTAGTTGGGGGTGACCAGGCCTGTAGGGAAGGAGAGTTGGGAGCTACTGGGCCAGCAGAGAAGAGCAGTTGGGGGTAATCAGGTCAGCAGTGGAACAGTTAGGCATTGATCAGGCTGGCAGGGGAGTGGTTAGGGGGTGATCAGGCTGGCAGGCAGAAGCAGTTAGGGCAATCAGACAGGCAGGCAAGCAAGGGTTGGGAGCCAGCAATCCCCAGTTATGTGAGAGATGGCTCCCGAGGGGTTACAGATTAGAGAAGGTGCAGGCTGGGTTGAGGGACACCCCCCCTCAGTGCACAACTTTTGTGCACTGAGCCTCTAGTAGTAGATAAAAGATCAATGGGATTTCAGAGGCAGTAACAGTTGAGCTCTGTATGAATGAATTTGGGATTTCCAAGTGCCAAGGTGAAAAGAAGACTATTCAAATGGAGGGAACAATATATGCAAAGACCCAGAGGGACAATAATATATAAACAGGATTCGGAGCTTAATCTCATTTATCAGAAACTAAAGCTTGTGAAAGTGTTTTGGAATAAAGTTGGAAAGTGGGGTGGGATTAATGGAGGGCAATTTGGTTCAAATATATAGCCAAAGACATATCCATGAGTGGAGGCCTCTGACCTCGCCACTTAACAGTAGAGTAGCAGCATTGTGTCTTTGTATTCCAACTTTCTTTAATAATAAGCAGGATACACTTGTACTCTGAGTTCTCAATGTACACAGGCCTATTGATACCACACAATATATGAGGTCTGACTCTATATCCATGTATATCTAAAAGGAAAAATCCCATAGAAAGGGTAAATCCACTCTTCAGTCTGCTAAGGAATGATCCCCAGTGCCTCCCACTAAATCAATTGCAACCTAACTCTCTAGGTCCCTGGTCACACAGCCACTAAGTCCTTAAGTCAACTGATCACAGCAAGTTCAGACCCCGAGGAGGGAGTGAGCGGGTATACACTATCCCCCCTCTATAGAGCTCTCTCTTTATCTATACTTAGGGGCTATTAATGTGGCACATTTTTTTTTTGGAAAATAATTTGTAAACTATAGGAGGCTACCCATAATAGGTCATGAAATTATTTCAATAATTCAAAACCAACATTTATAAAAAAAATTAATAAAATAGAAGAGAATACTGTGGTAATCAGAATAGGATAGGCTATACATTTCCCAATTTTCAGTGGTCCATCAAGCAGTTTTATTTCTCTTTCATGTAAAGACTGCTAAAGATATGGGTGATCTTATAGAACAATTGTCCTCCATGTGGCAACTCAGTGATCTAGTCAGCTTGGGTCTGATTCCATTATCTCAACCTGAGTCCTCCTCGGGTCCCTGTAGCAAGGAAAGAGTCAGTGAGAGGGTTATACTCTGACTTTCCAGTGTATTGTAGAAGTGACACTGACCACAGCACATTGGCCAGAATTAGTCATATAGCCCCACCTACATTGAAGATACTGATGTCCCTACTTCAGGTACCTGAAAGAGAGCAGGATAGTGGTGCACACAAGCAGTCTCTGCTGTATGCATAACAGAAGACAGATGAAATGGAAATGATGGATAGGATAGGATAGGATAGGATAGGATAGGATAGGATAGGATAGGATGATAGAATAGGATAGAGTAGGGTAGGGTAGGATAGTATAGGGGGGTAGGATAGGGTAGAGGATAGGACTAGATCCAAGTCCATGCACAGAAGTGTTTTTAGTTTTACATGTGTATAATTGAGCAGATGTAGGGGTATATATTGAGTACAAATCATGAAATGTACTTCCAGGCAGGAGTTGTGTTAGAGGTGAAAATGACTGCATCTGATAGAAGAAAAAAAATGTGTCCTGGAGAGGATAATGAGAGTATTTATTACATGTGACCCCATAACAACAAGGGGCACTCCTCTTGTGTCTGCTCAGTTAAAGCAAAGAGAGTTTAATGTTTCTTGAGCAGGCTTCATTCCATAACTCAAAAATCCCTCTATGTCACTTACCCAAATTCCAATAAAAAAAAAAATCAGTGAGTTACAGGATCAGCATTGCTGTATGTGTGTGTGTGTATGTGTGTGTGTGTGTGTGTGTGTGTGTGTGTGTGAGAGAGAGAGAGAGAGAGAGAGAGAGAGAGAGAGAGAGAGAGAGAGAGAGAGAGAGAAGAAGAAGAAGAAGAAGAAGAAGAAGAAGAAGAAGAAGAAGAAGAAGAAGAAGAAGGAGGAGGAGGAGGAGGAGGAGGAGGAGGAGGAGGAGGAGGAGGAGGAGGAGGAGGAGGAGAAGAGGAGGAGGAGGAGGAGAGGAGGAGGAGGAGGAGGAAAAGGAGGAGGAGGAAAAGGAGGAGGAGGAGGAAGAAGGGAGGCAGAGAGGGAGAGATAGAGAGTTTAGTATTTCTCTAAGAGCCTCAGGATATGTATTCTATCTACTCAGGAGGCTGTTAAATGGGCAGGAAGGGAAGGTACATAGAGAAAAGTTAGAATGGTGTCAAGGACAAGCAGAGCCCAGAGACACAAACATGAGGATGGAAAAGCACTGCTCCTAGGTGACCTTAAGAACTGGATGTCCTTGCCTGGCCAGTGTTGCTCAGTGGTTGAGGGCCAACTTATAAATAGGAAATCACAATTTGATTCCTGGTCAGGGGTTGTGGAGGTAGCCAATCAATGACTGAGGGGCATGCAAGAGGTAACCAATCAATGATTCTATCTCATCACTGATGTTTCTATCTCTCCCTTTCCCTTCCTTTCTGAAATCAATAAAATTCTATTAAAAAACAAACAAACAAACAAACAAACAAAACCTGATGCCCAATCTGAAAGCACTAAGCTACTAAGTCAGCCCTTGCTCTTGTGGAGACAGGCCCTCATGATGTAAGTGCTGCATTTCACCTGCTGACATAAACCTAAATAGTCCCTCCCTGGGACCTTATGAGGGGCTGAGGAATGTCTGCTGAGAGAATTTGCACTATCTTTCTGAGGGCTCAAGCTTAGAAGAAATGTTATGAACTCTGCAGGGCATGTGGTTGGTACTTCCTGAGCTAGCTGTTGTGTGGTGATTGAAATATATTTCTAACACACAGCTCTTCAAGTGGCAGTAAAAAAAAAAAAAAAAAAAAAAAAAAAAAAAAAAGAATGTTAACTAACACTTATTGAGTGCTTACTATGTGCTTAGAACTGTGGTAAAAATTGTATATATTTTCATCTTACTTAATCATCTCCTTTGTGGGGTCTCTATTGTAAGCTATTTCCATTTAATGGATGAAGAAAATGAGGCACAAAGAGCTTGGGAAATTTGCCCCCTCTTAGATAATAAGCAGCAGATCCATCCTCTATAAAAAGTATTTAACAACCTCTAGGAAATATTGTATTATTCATAAATAGCAGAAAGTTATGAGCCAAATTGTTTCCCCAAAATATTGAAGTCCTAGCTCCAGGACCTCAAATGTGGCCTCATGGAGAAACAGACTTATTACAGACACAGTTAGCTAAGATGAGGTCATACTAAAGTAGGGTGGTTTCTAATCCAATATGACTACTTGCTTGAAAGAAGGTGGTCAAGTGAAGACACAAAGAGAACACCATGGAAGGTCAACGTAAAGATAGGAGTGATGCATTGCAAGTCAAGGAAGCCCAAGACTCTGGCCATAGCAAGTGTGACAGAAGCATGGGACAACTCTCCGTCAGAGCACACAGAGGGAACCAACCCTGCCCACACGTTAATCTCAGACTTCTGGCCCCCAGAACTGTGAGACAATACATGTCTGATGTTTTAAGCCACTCAGTTCATGGTACTTTGTTATAGCAGCCCTGGGAAACAAATACACAAGGTAATTGCAGTCTCTGAATGTCTACCTAACCAGATCTAACACAAGCATCATGTGTCTCCTTAGCAACAAGAAAATTGAGGCACAAAGTAGTGGAGACTTTTGCTCAAATTGAAAAGCACTCACAGCAGCCAGAACCTCAGCCACCCATGTTTACTGTGTGCTGTCTCCCTCCTCATGAAAGCATTGAAGGCAGTTTCCTCTTTAACTCCCTGCTCTGAGAATCCTGTACAATAGGGTTTACACTGCAGTTGACAGCGCAGACGTGACTGTTTCTAATTCTGCAGAGGTAGAAAGTGAGCACAATTATGTATCCCCATGGGAATCCCTGCCAGTGCCCACATGGGGACAGTGCCCATCAGACACATACTCTGTTCTGGGAGTTGAGTGGAAGAGCCCAGCCCCATGGGTACTGGGTGAGCCAGAGGGTTTGGGCAGAGCTAACTGAATCCATCTTAAATATGAATTCTGGAGTAGCCAGCTGAACTTCCAACACTCACAAAACTATATCCAATTGATGATGGAAAGAAGCATTAAGGGCAGATTTTCCTCCAAATTGGGAGCGGAGACTTAGAATAATGAATAAGTCACTTTTCATAGCCTAGTTCCCCTACATATCACTGGGGATATGGCCCAGAAAGGCTTGCTGAAGATCACTGTGAACTGACAGAGGCATCCTGGAGCTGGACAACATTTCCTCTAAGCAGAGGCCACCAAAAGCTAAGACCCTATGTTAGTAGCAAAAGCATATTTCTCCGGAACTGTTTTCTTTCAAAACACTTGAGTCAAATGTAATATTTCATTAGTACAAAGAATTTCAATTATGTCTGATAGGCAGCACAGATTCCTGGAACTCTGTTGATCCCATCCTGTGTCTGAAGAGAAAAAATTTAAGGAGATGAAGCAAAAGAGTACTAAAAGTGATTTGTGCCATTGTTATTTTTTTAATTGTATTATTTGACTTTATATTGTTGATTTTGGGTTATTTATATAAACTGGGTAATAGAACATGATCAAATATGTGATTTGCAAATATTTTCTCCTATTTTGTGGATTGTCCTTTCATTTTCTTAATAGTATCCTTCTATGTATTACAAAAGTTCTTAATTTTAATGAAATCTACCTTATCATTTATTTTCTTCTGTTGCTTGTGGTTTTGGTATAGTACCTAAGAAACCACTGACTAATACAGATGTACTATTATATTTTTAAGGGAACAGATGTACTATTATATTTTCTTCAGAGAGTTTTAGTTTAAAAAATTTTATTTATTAAATTGCTTGGGGTGGCATTGGTCAACATGAACATATAGATTTCAAGTATGGGTTTCTATGTTTTAAGATCTGTATACTGCACTGTGTGTATACTACCCAAAGTCAAATCTTCTCCTGTCACCTCAGATTAGGACAATCTTGGCAACCACCACACTCCTGTTTATGTTCATGAGTTTCCGTTTTATATCCCACAAATAAGTGAAATCATATAGTTCCTAGCTTTTGCTGACTGCCTTATTTCACTTAGCGTAATGTTTACAAGGTCAATCCATGTTGTTGCAAAAGGTGCTATTTCATCTATTTGTATGGCTGAGTATTATTCCATGTCTTGGCCATCGTGAATAATGCTGCAATGAACATAGGAGTTCATATGTCTTTGTGAATATATGATTTTGAGTTTTTTAGGTATATACCCAAAGAGAGGGATTGCTGGTTCATATGGTAGCTGTATTCTTAATTTTTTTAGGAATCACCAGACTGCCTTCCATAGTGATTGCACCAGTCTACATTCCCACCAGCAGTGCAGGTAGCATGATATCTCTAGCTTTGTTATTTTTTTTTTTCAGGATCACTTTGGCTATTTGGGTGTTTTTGTGGTTCAATATAAATCTTATGATTTCTCATTCTATTTCTTAAAAATTTGATATTGGAATTTTGATGGAGATTGCATTAAATCTGTATATTGTTTTGGGTAATATGTGCATTTTAACTATGTTGACAGTTCCAATCTATGAACAAGGACTATTTTTCCATTTTGTTGTGTCTTTTTCAATAATGCTTTGTAATTTTCACTATATAGGTCTTTCACATTCTCTGTTAAGTTTATTCATAGGTATTTTAGTCTTTTGGTTGCGGTTGCAAAAGGAATTTTTTTAAATTTCCTTTTCTGAAGTTTTTTTGTTAGTATACAGGAATACAATGGAATTTTGCACATTGATTTTGTATGCCATTGTTATTATTACTGCACTGTGTAGCTCATAGGTGTGGTACCTGGACTCTAGTCCTTGGATAAACCAGATGCCATTCTGTTCTGAAATATTTTAACCAGTGGTTTTCAGGTGAATGTTAAAATGCAGATTACTATGTCTCTACCCAAGAGGATCAGAGATTCCGAGGCAGATGGTTAGAAGACCATATTGTTGAAATCCAAGTGTAGACTTTCTTCCATATTAAGATCTGGAGTTGTGGATCATGTGAACTCTCAGTTTTCCTCCAGCTTCAGGATTCCAATATTTCCCCCTCTTATCTTGTGTTTATCTTGAGTTCACTTGCCCTACTTACACTGGTTGCTTTGGTGTCCTACTAACGTCTTCTTTCCTTTGACTTTTCCAACAAACTCTTCTGTCCTATCTTTGTTCATGGATTGTCTGCCTGGAACGAAGAGCCCAACTGAATTATCTTAACATTTGATAGGTAGATCCTACTAGTATACATATCACTGATAAGACCAACTCCCAATACAAATAGGATAGCTAGAATATCACTTTATCACCCTTTAGTCTGCCCTCATCCTTAATATTTAATCACTCCTAACCAGAGTCTCCCAGATCAAGACCTCAAGGGAAATATAGATGGGTTTCAAGACACCTGGGAACTCTTTGTAATGTCACATGAAACGGTAAACTTACAGGCATGAGAGATGCTAGTACAAGGCCAGGAAAAGTAAAAGACCATGGCTTCAGGAACCATCTGACTCACCTGGCATAGAAAGTGCATTTTGATAAATCTAAGCTCCATTGCTTAGATCATGGACGGTTCCCAGTTAGATTAGATATTTCATACAGAGTTAAATTTAAAAATCTAGTAGACTACATCTCCATTCATTAGTAATGAGCTAGACACTAATTACCAAAGATAGATAACCAAATAAAATACAGTTCTTGGAGGATTCTGGGAAGATGGTAGATGGCAGTGGCATTAATAGCAGTCTTTCCATTTTTGCAAATCCCAACATAAAGATAGACAGAACATTGATATTACAGAGCCAAAACACACAGACACGTTCATATAAAACTAGGGGCAAGTTTTTTCACAAACTCCAAGTTACAAGTGAGCAAAGACAGCAAGTGTTAGTGCAGAAGAAAAAAGGAGGTAACAGGATTTAAAACTGGAACTCCTAAATAGTCAGTAGTATTTCCTAGAAAGTGTAGTTGGGCCACTTTCATAAGAAGTTGGGGCAGGGAATAGAGGTTGTTACCTTCTCTAACAGGAGTAATTAAAAGGTCCCAGCTAGAAGGACTGAAGAGACTAAAGTAGTCAAGACCCCTGAGAGCTCTCATAATGGATCTCCCAGGGTTCCATTCCAGGCTAAGGACCTACACTCCAGAGAAACTGCCTGGTATAGAATCCAAACTAAGTTTGTTTGAGACAATAGTGTTGAAGGAAAGATGAAGTCCAGGTAAGTTGGGGAAGGAAACAGGGCAGGAAAATTCAAAATGCAAGCCCAATGCTTACATTATATAAAAATAAAAAAGGGAACCCTGTCAAGTTAAAAAGCTTTCCTAAACTCTGCCTCATTCTATAAATTCAGGAAAACTAAAAAGAAGTAAATTCCCATAGAAAGTTATTGTAAGGAAAAAAAAAAAAAAAAGATAAGGTATTTTAAGAAAAAGGAGGAAAATAAAAGCATACCAAAAGATATGCCCATAAATACATCAAAATCATAACATACTGTATTAAAACAAGTCAAAAGACATTAAGAAAATTATACAAGACATGAAAGAACACAAATCAAAATAAGAAAACAAAAAGTCTGGAAATACTTAAAAATAAAGAAAAATATTTCAGAAATGAATAGTACGTTAAACGGATACAAAAGAAAAAAAAAAAGTATACTACTTTAAGATAAACTTCAGGTTGTAGGAATCTCTTTCACATCCCAGATGGAAAGGGGTTTGGGTTCTGGAGAAGGGCCTTGAGAAGAGACTTGTAGAAACTCAATTTGGCGCTATGGGGGGTCCAACTCTAGTGGGAGAACTACTCACTTCTCTGACCCTGCCATCCCTTTTATTGAGGCTTTGGGGAAAACATCTTAGGCAAGATAAACAGAAATTTATATGTAGCCCTTAGGCAGGAAATAACAGAAACTTACACTGGACAAACAAGGTGGAGGCTGCTTCAGCTAACAATGTCTTAACTAAAGGGTGAGTGTTTAGAGCAATTAAGGTTGTTGACCAGCCTTCCTGGCTTCCTGTCAACATCTCTCTTTTAGTGAAACTGATTTGTTTCCGGCATCAGGTAAAAAGAAATAAAGAAAATGATAAAGATTCAAGAGAAAGTTAAATATTTTGAAGAACGGCAAAACATTGAACGTCCAGAAATAGGAGTCCTAAATAAAAAGAGCAAAGCAAGGAAGCAGAACAAATATTAATTCAAGAGAGTCTTCCTGAAATACAACACACTTAACACATTCGGAACTATACATTGAAAGAGACAATGTGTATTTGACAGTATCACCCTAAAATGACAAACATCAGAAAAAAATTTAGTGAATTTAATGAACTTTTAAAAAAAAAAAAAGTCCTTTAGTCATCTAGAAAACACTATGTTGTTTATTATTATTATTATTATTATTATTATTATTATTATGACTTTCCATCCCTCTGTGGCTGGCTCCTAGACTCATCTCTCAAACTTCTATCCAACAGAGACCAAACACCATCAGCCCCAGGTATACAATGGTCAGAGGAATGGAGGTTCCTTACATATCACACAATTTCTCAAATATACATACTCTAAGAAATTGCCTTTCCTCTTCTTCCTATTACAAATGGTGATTCATCTGGTTGCTTCTGAGGTGATGGGTGAGGGTGGGGTGCTGGCTGGAAGTTCCTCCTGTATAAAGGAACTTTCTGTGGTAATTAAAACCATTTATACCTTATGTGGGGAAGATGCCAGTGGCATCAATAGCAGTCTTTGTTAAATATTTTAAAATTTATTTTAATTGTAGGTGAGATATAATATTATTTTAACTTCAGATTTAAAACATAGTGATTTAACATTTATGTACTTTGTTTCCTTCATCTCTGTCACCTCTGGAAACCATCAGTTTGTTCTCTGTATTATTTCTGTTTGTTTCTGTTTTATTTGTTTTGGAGTGTGTGTTTTAGATTCCTTATATCTGTAAAACCATATAGTAGTTGTCTTTCTCTGTACAACTTATTCCACTTAACACAATACTCTCTGGTCCATCCATGTTGTCATAAATGGTTTTGTTGTTATTGAATTGCATGAGTTCTTTATATATTTTGGATATTAGTTCCTTGTTGGATATGTGATTTGCAAATACTTTACCCTATTCAATAAGTTGCCTTTCTATTTTGTTGATGGCATTCTTCACTGTGAAGAAGCTTCTTATTCCTCCTATATATATAATAAAAGGGTAATATGCAAATTGATTGAATAGTAGAATGACTGGTTGCTATGACATGCACTGACCACCAAGGGCCAGATGCTCAACCCAGGAGCTGCCCCCTGGTGGTCAGTGCACTCCCAACAGGGGAACCTCTGAATCAGGGTTAAAGATGTCCAACAGGAGCAGGCATAAGACATAGTTTGTTGGACATCCCCTGAGGGCTCTCAGAAAGGGCACAGACTAAGTTGAGGTACCCCCCTCCAGTACACAAATACCGTGCATGGGGCCTCTAGTACAATATAGTCCAACTTATTTATTTCTGCTTTTGGTGTCAGATTTTTAAAAATCATCACAAGACCTATGTCCATTCTTTATGTCTATGTTTTCTTCTAGGAGTTCTATGGCTTTAGATCTTACATTCAAGTTTTTAATCCATTTTGAGTTAATTTTAGTGTATAATGTAAGATAGTGGTCAAGTTTCATTCTTTTGCATGAGGCTGTCCAGTTTGCCCGACACTATTTTTTGAAAAAACTGTTCTTTCTACATTGTATATTCTTGGTTCCTTTGACATAAATTAATTTACCATATATGCACGAATTTATTTCTGGGCTCTATTCTGTTCCATTGACTGTTTTTAATGCCAATATCACACAGTTTTAATTACTATAGCTTTGTAATATAGTTTATAATCAAGGAATATTATGTCTCCAGCTTTGTTCTTTTTTCTCAAGATTGCTCTAGCTATTCAGAGTGTTTTTGTTGTTTCATGTTAGGATTATTTGTTCTATTTCTTTGAAAACTTCCATTGGGATATTGATAGGAATTGCAATAAATATGCAAATTGCTTTAAGTAATATGGACATTTTAACAATAATGATTCTTCTAATCCATGAGCACAGAATAGCTTTCCACGTATTTATGTCTTCTTCAGTTTTTTTCATTAATGTCTTATGATTTTTTATATACTGGTCTTACACCTCCTTAAATTCATTCATGGATATTTTATTATTTTATTATGTCTGTCTTTCTTTCCTTCTTTCTTTTTAAGATTCCCACTTTTTAAATTTTTTTATTGTTGACACTATTACAATGTTCCCCATTTGGCCCCCCTCTTTACCAACCTCCACCCAGCCCCGACTCATCTTCCCTCTGGCCATCACCACACTGTTGTCAGTTTATTTTTGGTGTCCAGAAACAAAATAGATTGTTGTGTAATTATTTTGTCCTGCAACCTTACTAAATTCATTTATTAATTCTAACAGTTTTTTTATGAAGTCTTTATGATTTTCTATATGTAATATCATGTCTGCAAATATCTGAAAATAGTGATAGTTTTACTTTTTTTCCATTTGAATGCCCTTATTTCTTTTCCTTGCCTAATTGCTCTGGCTAGAACTTCCAATTCCAAGTTAAATAAAAGTGGTGAGAGTGGGTATCCTTGTCTTTTTCCTGACCTTAGAGAAATGCTTTTAGCTTTTCACCATTGAATATTATGTTAGCTGTGGACTTATCATATATGGCCTTTATTATGTTGAAGTAAGTTTCCTCTGTGCCCTTTTACTGAGAGTTTTTATCATAAATAGATATTAAATTTTGTCAGCTGCTTTCTCTGCATCTTTTGAGAAGATCATACGATGTTTATCCTTCATTTTTTAAGGTGGTATATTACATTGACTGCAGATGTTGAGCCATCCTTTCATCCTGGAATAAATTCCAGTTGATCATCATCTATGGTTTTTTTAATGTAATTTTTAAATCTGTTTGCTAATACTTTATTGAAAATGTTGCAGCTATGTTTATCAAGGGTAGTGACCTATAACATTTTTTTTCTTGTAGCATTCTTGTCTGGTTTGGCATCAGGATGATTCTGGCCTCAGAAAATGAGTTTGGAAGAGTTATCTACTCTTTTATTTCTTGGAAAAGTTTGACATAATTGGTATTAATTCTTTGCCTGTTTGGAAGAATTCAACAGTGAAGCTGACTGATTCTGAACTTTTGTTTATTGGGAGGTTTTTAATTATTGATTCACTATCCTTACTAGTGATTGGTTTGTTTAGATTTTCTATAATATGATTGTTTCAGTCTTGGTAGGTTGTATATTTCTAGGAATTTATTCATTTATTCTAGGTTGTCTAATTTGTTGGCATATAAATATTCATAATAGTCTTTGATGATTTGTGTGGTATCAGTTGTAACATCTTCTCTTTCATTTCTGATTTTATCTATTTGAGTCTTCTCTCTTTTTTTCTTGGTAAGTCTAGTTCAAAGCTTGTCAATTTTGTTTATCTTGGTTTAATTGATTTTTATTTAGTCTCTGATTCATTAATTTTTTTCTCTAATTTTCATTATTTCATTTATTCTACTAACTTTTAACATTACCATATTGTTCTTCATTTTCAGTCCCTTAAAGAATAGAGTTAGGTTGCTTATTTGAGACTTTTTTGTTTCTTGAAGTAGGCATTATCAATATAAACTTCTCTCTTAGAAATGTTTTTGCTACATCTCACAAATGTTGGTATATTACATTTCATTTGCATTTGTCTCAGGTATTTTTTAATATAATAAAGTTATATTTTCATTAGATTTTTCAGAAGAAACTTTTTATGTCAAAGAAAGTAGCAACATATTTAAGATAGCCAAATACAGACAGTGTAAATTAACAATTTTATTTCCAGGGGAAGGGGGGATAGTGACACTTTCAAACTATAAATGTCACAAACTGTTATTAATATTCAAGAACTGAGAGAATGTTCCCATGATTCCTTCATGAGGAATCTACTGAAGAGCAAGGTTTAGACAATTAAAATAATAAAAAAAAGCAAAAAACACTTTTACATAAAAAACATTGACATAAGCCTGAAGGTGAGCATAAATATATAATTGCCTTTAGAGTTAGAAATAAATTGAGGGATGGGGGAGTTGTTGTTTAAGATAATTCTTAAGAATGCCTTCTCAGGGAGAAAATGGCGACAGAATAGACAGATGGGTTCTGAGCCTTGTCCCAGAGCAGAAAGAAAGAACAGCTGAGGGTCACACTGGGAGTGTTTGTTAGAAAGCTAAGGGACAGCTAAATTCCAGGAGAAGGTGGGGGACTGCTGGACGGGGTTCCCATGACAGAGAAGCACCCATGGTGGCTGGGTCCCCTCCCAGAGCAACAGGCTTGGACAGGGAAATCTCCCCATCTTGAAAAGAAAAGTATATCTTGTCAAATGCCAGAATATGCACAGCTGCAGCAACCACCAAGCAGCTGTGATCCCCAGAACACTGGTCCCAGGTGGCACAAACGCTTGGACTCAAAGGAGCTCTTCACTCCACCACGGAAAGATCCAAAACTAAATCAGGAAGAATAAGAAAGCCTGAATAGACCAATGACAACTGATGAAATAGAAGCAATAATAAAAAATAAAAAAATAAAAAAAAAACTTCCAGCAAACAAAAGCCCAAGTCTGGAAAGCTGTAAAGGAGAGTATTACCAAACATTCAAAGAATTAACAGCTATACTCCTTAAAATATTCCAAAAAATCTGAGAGGAAGGAACACTTCCAAGCTCCTTTTATGAAGCCAGAATTATCCTAATTCCAGAACCAGGAAAAGAAAGAGAATTGCAAGCCAATATTCCTGATGAACATAGATGCTAAAATATTCAACAACATATTAGCAAATCACATCCAGCAATATATTAAAAAGATCATACACTATGAACAAGTGAGACTTATACCAGGTTATGCAAAGCTTGAACTATATTCACAAATCAATAAATGTAATATATCACATAAACAAATCGAAAGCCAAAAATCACATGATCATATCAATAGATACAGAAAAAGCATTCAACAAAACCCAACACTCATATTTTATAAAAACTCTCAGCAAAGTGGGAATAGAGGGAGCATATCTCAACATGATAAAAGCCATATACGATAAACCTATAGCCAACATCATACTCAGTGGGCAAAACTAAAATCATTTTTCCTAAGAACAAGAAAAAGACTGGGATGTCTGCTCTCACCACTCGTATTCAACATTGTACTGGATGTCCTAGCCACAGTGATCAGATATAAAGAAGAAATAGCTAGGTATCCAAATTGGAAAGGAGGAAGTAAAATTCTGTATTCACAGATGAAATGATATTGTACATAGAAAACCCTAAAGACTCCACTGAGAAATGACTGGATTTAATAAATGAATTTATCAATGTAACAGAATACAAAATCAAAACATCCAAAATTGATGGTTCTTCTATACACCAGTAATGAAATCTCAGAAAGAGAAACTAAACAATCAATCCCATTTACCATTGCAACAACAAAAAATTAAGATACATAGGAAAATAATCAAGGATGTAAAAAACATGTTCTCAGAAAACTATAGGACAGAGACTCTGTGGATGGAGAAAATGGAGACAGAATAGACAGATTTGTTCTGAGCCTTGTCCCGGAGCAGAAAGAAAGAACAGCTGAAGGTCACACTGGGAGTGTTTGTTAGAAAGCTAAGGAATAGCTAAATTCCAGGAGAAGGTGAGGGACTGCTGGACAGGGATCCTCTGACAGGGATGCACCCATGGCGACTGGGTCCCCTCCCAGAGCTATGGGCTTGGACGGGGAAGTCTCACCATCTTGAAAGGAAAAGTATATCTTGTCAGAGGCCTGAATATCCACAGCTGCAGCGGCCACCAAGCAGCTGTGATCCCCAGAACACCAGTCCCAGGTGGTGCGAGCGCTTGGAATCAAAGAAGCTCTCCACTGCACCACAGAAAGGTTATATTTTGCAGGGGTAGGGTGAGTCCCAGCAGAAGACAGAAGTGAGCACTGCACATTGCGGGAGCTGAGGACCAGGGAGGTGTTAACATGGAGAAGCCCCGTGCTGTTGGGCTGGTGGGATCCGTGATTGTGGAAAGGGTTCCTCAGAGCTGCTGATAGGGGGATCTCTAAAGAGTAATCCATTTTGATCTGATGCGGAGGGATAGCCTATGAGTTTCAGGGGAGTGCAGTCTGCTTAGACTTGCCCACAAACTGGTTGAGTGTCACAGAGAAAAAGAAAGCTAGAGAGGCCTTAGAGTTCTGGAAGTCAACCCAGAGGCTGAATCACAAATTGACCCTAGTGTAATAAAAAATAAAAGAACACCAGAAATTAAGACACCGCCTTCTTAAAAATCAGGACTGGATTACAACACTGAGGAGCAGTGAACTGCAGACAACTGCAATACTGTCAGGAGTGGGAAATAGGCATGCCAAACAGAATGATGGAGGAAGTGAATGACCTTTACTACTGCACATTTTATTTATTTTTTTAATTTTTTAATTTTTGTTTTTATTTTCATTATTTGCATCATTTACTCAAGAAACTATTTTTTCTTTTTTCCTCACTTGATTTTACCTTTTTAATTCTTACATTTTTATTTGTAATCAGCATTATTACTACTACTATTTTACCTTTTTTATTTTATTTACTTTTGTTTTTATTGTTTTTTAAGTGTCATTTTATTTGCTCTTTATTTTACTTTAGTATTAGTGTTCTACAGTCTATTTTCACCTTTCCTTCACCATTACTTTATTCTATCTCAACTCTACCTTTATGCCATCACTCTCTTCCTAACCTTTCCCCTTTTGGTGTCAGGTTTATCTTAACCTTTTCTGTTCTAGATTTTCCCTATTCTTTCTGTTTACCCCCTGCTAAAATTTCACCCAATATATATATATATATATATATATATATATATATATATATATATATATATATATATATATATAATTTCCAACCCCCTGCTCCAAGTCCACACACACCTCCCTTTTAGCTGTCGTAACTAAAAAAAAAAAAGTTTTCTTTCTGCTTATTATTTGTAGTTGTTTGTTTGAATGTTAACTATATCAAAGTTTTATGCTTTTTTTGTGAGAAAGTTTTACTTATTCTTTTTATTTGATTGTATGTTTTTGTTTGCTGTGCTTTAATTTGTTTTTTTACTTCTGCTTTCCCTTTCCTCACTTCATATTACTTGGTGTTGTAGGTTGTATTAATCTCCAGGTACTTGTTGCAAGCAATTGCTGTGATTAACGGTTGTTCTACTGCAGTTTCCTCCCCATATATATAGTTTGTTCCACATTTTTTTGTTCTGTTTTGTTTTTTGCTCCTTTTCCAAATTTCATTTTGATACTCCTTTTTTTCTTTTACTCTTCTATCTCTGCTACACCCTAATTTGCCTTTCTCTTGTGGTGACCATTATTGGAGGTTATTAATATCGAGAATACATCGTTGTTCAGTGCCTTGTGTGTTATACTGGGTTGTGTTGTGTTTTGTACCTCTAAATCAATACAGGATAGAGAGAACTACCAGATACCCTGAGAAGAGACACCGAGGGGAGACAAAGAAAAAGCCCACATATAAAAGAAAAGCAGGCATCACCAGAAAAGGATGTAAATGAATTAGAAACAAGCAACTTATCAGAAAAAGAATTCAAAGAAATGATCATAAGATGGCTGAAAAGAATGGAAGACAAACTTGACAACATGAGTAACAACCAAGAGGAAATGAGGAAGAACCAAGAAGAAGTAAAAAATGACATCACTGCTATAAAGAACTCAATAGAAAGCATCAACAGTAGACTAGAAGAAGGAGAGGACCACATTGGTGAGCTAGAAGACAAGATGGAAAAAAATAGCCATGTAGAGAAGCTTCTAGAAAAAAAAATTAAAAAGCGGAGGACAGCCTAAGGGAACTTTGGGACAACACAAAACAAAACAACATCTGTATAATAGGGGTTCCAGAAGGAAAGGAAACTGGGAAAAGCATAGAAAACCTGTTTCTGGAAATAATGACAGAAACTTTTCCTCATATAGGGAAGAAAAAGCCACACAAATACAAGAAGCTCACACAGTCCCAAGCAAAATGAACCCCCAAAAACCGATGCCAAGGCACATTATAATTAAACTGGCAAACACCAACAACAAAATAAGAATCTTAAAAGCAGCCAGAGAGGGATGGAAAGTTACATACAAAGGAACCCCCATCAGAAGAGCAACTAATTTCTCAACCGAAACTCATCAGGCCAGAAGGAAATGGAATGAAATATACAGTCATGCAAAGGAAAGGTCTGAATCCAAGAATACTGTACCCAACAAGGCTATAAATCAAAATTGAAGGTGAAATCAGGAGTTTCACAGACAAAAAAAGACTAAGGGAATTTATCACTACCAAACCAGCAATGCAAGAAATGCTAAAGGGTCTGCTGGAAAGAAAGAAAGAAAGAAAGAAAGAAAGAAAGAAAGAAAGAAAGAAAGAAAGAAAGAAAGAAAGAAAGACAGAAAGAAAGACAGGAAGGGAGGAAGAAAGGAAGAAAGAAAGGAAGAAAGTCAGGGAGGGAGGGAGGGAGGGAGGGAGGGAGGGAGGGAGGGAGGGAGGAAGGGAGGAAGGAAGAAATAGGAAACGAAGAAGGAAAACAGGGATATAGAGTAAAAATGGTGACAAATAAGTACCTATCAATAATAACTTTAAATGTAAATGGATTAAATGTCCCAATCAAAAGTCATAGGGTAACAGATTGGTTAAGAAAAGAAGACATATATGTGCTGTCTACAAGAAACCCGGCTCATAAAAAATGACGCACACAGACTGAGGGTGAAGGGAATATAAAAGGTTTTCCAGTCGAATGGAAATGAAGATAAAAAAGATGGTGTAGCCATACTTATATCTGTTAAGTTAGATCTCAAAGTGAAGGACATAACAAGAGATAAGGAAGGCCACTTCACAATACAAAAGGGAGCAATCAAACAAGAAGAAATAACTCTGGTAAATATATATGCACCCAATACAGGAGCACCCAAATACATAAAATAAAAATAAATAAAATAAATAAACTCCTGGAGGATATTAAGGGAGAGATTAACAGCAATACAATCATAGTAGGAGACTTTAATACACCACTATCACCATTGGATAATTTCTCTAAACAAAAATCAGCAAAGAAACATCAATACTAAATGACTCACTAGATCAGATGAAATTAATTGACATCTTCAGAACATTTCACCCCAAAGCCACAGAACATACATTCTTCTCAAGTTCACATGGGTAATTTTCCAAAATAGACCATATGTTGGGACATAGGCAAAGTTTCTCCAAATTCAAGAAGATAGAAATTATATCAAGCATCTTCTCAGATCACAGTGGCATAAAACTGAAAATCAACTATCATAAAAACAATCCAAAGAAATCAAACACTTGGAGACTAAACAGCATGATATTAAACAATGACTGGCTTACCAGAGAGATCAAGGAACTTACAGAAAAAGAGACTAAAAAAGCAATCCCATTTACCATTACACCAAAATAATTAAGATACCTAGGAATAAAATTAACTAAGGAGGTAAAATACCTATGCTTGGAAAACTACAGGACACTTAAAAAGAAATAGAGGAAGATGTAAATACTGTGTTTCCCCGAAAATAAAACATCTTCCGATAATAAGACCTACTTACAGGTTTCCTTCTGAGTGAAATATAAGGCATCCCCTGAAAATAAGGCCCCCCTAGGCTCTGTCTCAGAATGAAAATTAATTTACCATAAACTGGTCTCTAGGGCCACCCCGACTGGCCTTTAGCAACCAGTGACTTTACTTAAAGTCCTGATGTCACTGCTGTGTGGAGGTGGAGCGAAGGTCAGAATGAGTGGTGAGTGCGGTGCAGGAGAGAGGAGGAGACTTTCACAGATGCGTGTAGAAGAACAGGAGGATTAGAGCAGACAGGACTCGACAAAGGTGATGAGTGCTGGTCTGTCTCTGGTGACACTACCTGATGCTCGCAGCCGCTCTCATGATGACTGAAGTTTCTCAGTCAGTAGCAGACCCTGCTCCAGCCCAGATCCAGGCCCCAGCAAGCCCAGTGACAGTCCCCAGGCAGGCCCCAGGGGATAAATGTCTGATAAAGGGGTAGGGGGGATGTCAGGTGAGGTGTTCAGTGGCACAGGGGTGGGGGGAGGGGGATCACTTAAAATGAGCCAGAAGGATCAGATGGGGCAATCAAAATGACACAGGAGGAGCAAAAGAGGTTACTAAAATGGTAATCCCCCCTCTGATTCTCCTGTGTCATTTTGATTCCTGATCCCCCTGTGTCATATTAAGTGATCCCACCACTCCCACCTTGATACCCCAATTCCTTTTTTTTACACCTAGAAATGAGTTCAAAAAGAAAATGCTACTCTGTGGAGTACAAGAAAGGAATTGTGGCAGACTCTTGGGGCCAAAATCTTACTGATTTCTGCAAAGAGAAGATGTTGAGTATCCGATTGGTCCGAAAATGAGGAGCAGAGTATGGTAACCTCATTGAACAAGTGGACAAGGGAAATGCTAAAAAGCACAAGTGTGGATCAGGTCGGCAACTATTATTTTCCCAAGCTGGAAGACCTGATCTGTGAATGGCTTGTTGACAGGAGAGCAAAGGCTTTGGTTGTGAATAGGGCTCAGATTCAAGAATTCGCCCTTGCAATGGCACTACAGTTTGACATAGCCCCTGAAGACTTCAAAGCATCACAACACTGGCTGGATAATTTCCTTCAGCGAAGTGAACTGTCTTTAAGAAATCTACAACATTGCTTACATTGGAAGATACTCAAGTTATTAAGCAAGCACTTGCATTCGAGTTCTTTATTGATGATGCTGACTTCTCTAAATACAATCTTTCCAACATGATTGCTATGGATAAAACTGCAGTGTTTATGGGCCAATCATCTCAAACAACAATTGAACAGCAGGGTGCCTCCTTAGTGTACATTCCCTCCACTGCTTACGAAAGTGCAAGTGTTTCCTGTATTTTGGCAATTCTTCTGGATGGCACTAAAATCCCACCTTTAATCATTTCTAAGGGCAAGAAGGAAAAGATTGAACGTGTTTTGGGAGTTTTTATTGTTGAAACTGAAAAAGCCTGGTCCACATGAGCAGTTATAAGGAAGTGGGTTGATTTAATGCTGCCGCTTGTTATGCGAGGGAGCCAAAGAGGTCTGCTAGTCTGGGATGCAGCCAGCACTCACCATGCTAAAGACATGAAGACATTTCTTCACAAAAGAAAAATAGATCAGATAATAATTTCTGCTGTAATGATGGCCTATCTCCACACTCTTAATTGCAATAAACAAGTCATTCAAAGACAATT
The DNA here is from genome assembly GCF_014108245.1 of Pipistrellus kuhlii. NCBI lineage: Eukaryota > Metazoa > Chordata > Mammalia > Chiroptera > Vespertilionidae > Pipistrellus > Pipistrellus kuhlii. Next base: position 99,127,106 of record NW_023425515.1, read on the forward strand.
TGCACATGGAAATTAATGAATACATTGAAAATAGAATGAAGAGAAATTAGCATGGAAACTTTGTGAAACCTGAACTGCAAGAAGTTGTGACTTGGGTGAAGAATTCATGGGAGAAAATCACTGACAGTTGCATTGCAAATGCACTGCGACCAGGCTACCTTGACAAGAAGTACTCATTTAAAGACAGTGCTATTGCTAAACATGAGAGATTTGGTCCACTGATTCTGAAAGAAATGGAGTCACAAGAAACTCACCAGGAAATTCAGGAATTGGATTGTTATGATGATGTTCCAGAAGATGATGACATGATTGTCATTGAATAAATGAGTAAATTCTTGATACTGTAGGATTCACAGTTTGTCCGGTTTGTGTTGACAACTACCATACTACTGTACTGTATACAGGTAATAAATTTCCTTTATTTTCATTTAACAATAAATGTGTACCGTATTCTTCTTCATGGAAAAATAAGACATCCCGTGAAAATAAGACCGAACACAACTTTGGGAGCAAAAATTAATATAAGACACTGTCTTATTTTTGGGGAAACAGGGTAGATGAAAGAACATACCATGTTCATGGATTTGGTAGAAACAAATTCATCAAAATGTCCATACTACCCAAAGCAATCTATAGATTCAATGCACTCCCCATTAAAATACCAAAGTCATTCTTCACCGACCTAGAAAGAAGACTCCAAAAATTCTTCTGGAATAAATATAGACACCAAATAGACATAGCAATCCTGAGAAAGAAGAATAAAGTTGATAGGATTTCAATACCAGATTTCAAGCTTTGTTACAAAGCAGCTGTTTTCAAAACAGCCTGATACTGACACAAGAACAGACATATTGATCAATGGAATAGAATAGAAAATCCAGATATCAACCCAAACCTCTATACTCAATATTTGAATAAGGAGGTATGAACATAGAATGGAGTCAAGACAGTCTCTTCAATAAATGGTGATGGGAAAATTGGATAGATACATGCAAAAGAATGAAACTAGATCACCAACTTGCACCATGCACAAAAATAAACTCAAAATGGATACAGCACTTAAACATAAGATGAGAAACCATAAAAGTACTAGAGGAATCAAAAGGCAGAAAAATCTCAGACATATGCTGCAAGAACTTCTTCACTGATACTGCCCCTAGAGCAATGGAAACTAAAGAGAAAACAAACAAATGAGACTACATCAAAATAAAAAGCTTTTTTACAGCAAAAGAAACCATCAATAAAACAAGAAAGCCCACTATATGGGAGAACATATTTGTAAATATTATCACTGATAAAGATTTAATCTCCAACATCTACAGTAGCTTATACAACTTAATAAAAGGAAGATAAATGATCCAATAAAAAAAAATGGGTAACAGACCTAAATAGAATATTTTCAAAAGAAGACAGACGGAATGCCAAGAGACACATAAAAACATGCTCAAAGTCACTAATAATCTGAGAGATGCAAATCAAAACAACAATGTGTTACCATGTCACACCGGCCAGAATGGCTATCATCAACAAATCAACAAACAACAAGTGTTGCGATGATGTGGAGAAAAAGAAACACTTGTGCACTGCTGGTTGGAATGTAGACTGGTGCAGCCACTGTGGAGAACAGTGAAGTTTCCTCAAAAAACTGAAAATGGAATTCCCATTTGACCCAGTAATCCCACTCCTAGGAATATATCCTAAGAAACTGGAAACACCAATAAGAAAGGATATATGCACCCCCTGTGTGTTCATAGCAGCACAATTTACAATAGCCAAGATTTGGAAACAGCCTAGGTGCCCATCAGCAGATGACTGGATCAGAAAACTATGGTACATCTACACAATGGAATACTATGCTGCCATAAAAAAAGGAATTCTCACCATTTGCAGCAACCTGGATGGAAATGGAGAACATCATGCAAGTGAAATAAGCCAGTCAATGAAAGAAAAATACCACATGATCTCACTCATTTATGGGTAATAAAGAAAATTTTAAACTGTTGAACAGAAAGATAGATACAGAGACAGTAAAGTATCAAACATAATGTCCAATTACAGCTGGAAGGGTAGGGAGAGGTGGAGGAGATAAGAGATCAACCAAAAGACTTGTGTGCATGCATATAAGCATAACCAACGAACACAAAACTCTGGGGGTGAGGGCAGCTATGAGGGTGAGGTGGAGGGGCAATGGTAAGATATGTACACATATAATACCTTAATAAAAAATGAAAAGAAAAAAATCAATAAAAAAGAAAACTATAGGATATAAAAAAAACATATAGAGGAAGACATAACAACTGGAAGAATACATTGTGCCCATGGGTTGGTAGAATTTTTATTAAAATGTCCATATTACCCAAGGCAATCTACAGATTCAATGCAATCACTATTAAAATACCCACAGTATATTTCATAGACTAGAACAAATACTCCAAAAATTTATGTGGAGTTAAAAAAGGATTTTAATTGCACACCAATCTTGAGAAAGAACAAAGTTAGAGGGATCACAATACTAGATATCAAGCTATAATACAAAGCCAGTGTTCTCAAAACTTCCTGGTACTGGCACAAGATCAGACTTATAGACCAATGGAACAGAACAGAGAACCCAGAATTCGACCCAAGCCGTTATGCTCAATTAATATTTAACAAAGGACACACCAGCTACTTCGTATTTTCATCTCTTGGTGCCTTTTATGTTTCTGGTGTGGTCTTCTGTGGTTTGCAGCTCAACTCAGTAACAGATGTTCTAATGGAATTGGCCTTTTCAATTCTTCAAATGACTTCTTTGGTCATCTCAGAACTTCTCTGACAGTGCCCCATGTTTCAATCTTCAGCTCTGTTAACTCCTCTGTTTCTAGTAGCACATATACATCCCATATTTATGACAAAACTACAGTTTTCTAGGAACTTAAGTATTTTTAAGGGGATTTAACTATTACCTTCAAACTATCTCTTTATTTAATTGTTCATTGTTCAGTTCCTTAATTTCAAGTTATACACAGGAGGATTCTACCACTAAAATTCTTGTTCATTCTGGGTGGGGGTGGAGGGTGTGAGGCAAGATTTAGCACGTAACATAAAAATTAAAGTGCCTTGAACAGGGTATTAGCAGCACTGGCTCCACTGTCCAACTGAATATTTTTTTACTCAGACAAAAGTATGTATTGAGTACTTACTATATACCTAGAATTGTGCATGGTGATATAGAAGGCATAATAAAATTTAAAACCTAGCTTCTGCTAACTTCCAAGCAGAGAAGTTGGACAGAGAACAGGTTTTGGGAATTGACATAGGTAATAGTTAGAAAGCAATGCACATCTGTATAACAACCACCATCACTGCAACTAAATTGATATTTTAAGTGCAATTGAGTTTATAAAATTGAGAGAACAGCAGGTTATAATTGTGGAGTCTTTCTGAAGGACATGGGCTTTTATTGGGTCTTTTAAGGAAGAAGACTGTTTCTGGTGATGTGTAAAAAGCATTGCTGGATAGATAGGCAGACTTGTTTCAGAAGCTGTGATATTATATGAGTCATTTATATTTCTGAGCTTCATTTTCCTAATCTGTAAAACATAGAAAATATATCACAGGTGTAGAAGATAAAATATAATAACATGGTAATGACAGGTGTCAAGTATCTCATGGTAGGCTTTTCAGCAAATGGTGCTGTAACAACTGGACATCATATGTGGGGGTTGGGTGAGTATCCTCAGCCCCTACATCATTCCACAATAGCTTATCCCAGATGGGTTATAGACATGACATATAAAACTAGTCATAAATCTTCTAGAAAAAGCATAATAGTAATCGTAGGGCAGGCAAAGATTTCTTTATTAAAGTATGAAATTAATAAGTTAGAATATCTCAAAATTTTTTAAATCTGCTCCTTAAAATATAGTTAAAAAATAACAGACAAGACACATACAGTAGTGGGAAAAAATATGTGTAATACATATATTTGACAAAGGACTTGTGTCCAGAAAATACTATGAATTCTTACAACTCAACAATAAGAAGACAAAAAAAACTTAATAAAAATTTGGGCAAAATATTTTTTTGTCTTTAACAAACAATCGAATCTTTACTGGTCAGAGTATTATGGAAATACTACTTTTCCTCCCATTGTCCTGTTCCATCTGGTTCCCACCCCACCACCACCCCAGGCCTTCACCACCTTACGGTCTATGTTCTTTGTCTTTAACTCTTTAATTATGATGTGTCTTGGTGTGGATCTGTTTGAGTTCCCCTTGTTTGGGCTCTCTGTGCTTCTTGGATTTGTAAGTCTACTTCTTTCACCAGGTAGGAAAAGGTATCTTCAAACAGGTTTTCAATATTTTGCTTGCTCTCTCTCCTCCTTCTGGTACCCCTTAATGTGAAGGTTGGTACACTTGAAGTTGTCCCAAGGCTCCTTACACTATTTTCATATTTTTGGATTCTTTTTCTTTTTGCTTTTATGATTGGGTGTCTTTTGCTTCCTCATATTCCAAATCGTTTATTTGATTCTCAGACTCCTCAACTCTACTGTTAAATCTTTATAAATTATTCTTTATTTCAATTAGTGCATGCTTAATTTCTGATTGGTCCTTCTTCATGTATTTGATATTCTCACTAAGATCCTTGAAAGTATCATCAAGATCCTTGAGACCATGTTTTTGAACTATCTATCTACCATGTTTCCCCGCAAATAAGACATCCTCCGAAAATAAGATCTAGTGCATGGAAAGATAAGACATCCCCTGAAAATAAGACCTAGTGCAACTTTGGGAGAAAAAATTAATATAAAACACTGTCTTATTTTCGGGGAAACAGGGTAGTAGTTTGCTTTCTTCCATTTCTTTAATTTGCAACATGTTTTTTTGTCTCTGCAGTTTGGTACTTCCCTATGTTTGTTTCTATGTATTAGGTAGAGCTGCTATATCCCCTGGAATTGGTAGAGTATTTTGTGTAAATAGGTGTCCGGTAGGACCCAGTGGCTCATCCTCCCTTAGGAGTGCCCTTGTGTAGGCTGTGTGCACAGTCTTATAGTTAAGCTTTGATTGCTGTTGGTTTCCCTGGGAGAAGTTGAACTCCAGGCTGTGAGGACCAGCTGCGACTACAGTGTGAGAGCTGGTATGCAAGAGGTGAGACCCAGCGGTGAAGTGAGGCAGTCTGGTGCTAGTGCTAGGTCTTGGGCCTTTTATTGATTAGTTTGGAGCATGCTGTCACCAGCTGCCCCTTGTTTGAGAGATTTTAGCAAAGTGTGAGCCATGACAGACCATTAATATGGAAAAGCTTGGGTGGGGCTGAAAATGGGATGGGATGGTGTATCAGGGAATCCCAAGGGTGAAACAAACAGTGTACTCCAGGCTGTTTGAGATTCATATATGGCTGCCAGTAAGCTCTTTGACAGGGGAGGTCCCAGCACAGGAACAACTACACTTGCGAGCACCCCCTCTGACAAAAAGCCACCCCTCAGTTTCTTCCCAGATGTCAGACAATCCAATTTCTTCCCATATGTGTCTGGATCCCCCAGAGAGCCAGATGTTGGAGCTCAAAGTTATTGATTCTGAGTACATTTGTGCGCTGACCCTTTAAAAGGAGCAGCTGGATCTCCAGCAGCCTCCATGTCTTTCAGCCACAATCTCCACTGGTTTTTACAGCCCATAGCTACAGGGACTTCTCTTCCCAGCTCTGAAACCCTGGGATGGGGGTTTTGTGAGGGTCTGGGACCCCTTGCTCCTCACAGGAGGCTTCTGCAGAGATGATCTCCCTCCTGATTAAAAAAGTGGTACATGTGCACCTTGGACCAGCCCATTCTGTGTCTCCGCCCCTCCTATCAATTTCAATGTGCTTTCTTCTTTACTTCTCTAGTTGTAGGAACTCCATTCAGCCAGCTTTTAGGTGGTTTGAATATGATTGTTTTGTGTTTTAATAGCAATTTTGATGTGGTTGTGGGAGGCAGTGAGTACTGGCTTTTACCTACACCACCATCTTGGTTCCTTCAACTTGAGCAAAAGATTTGAACAGAGAACTCACAAAAGAAAATATATACATGATCAATAAGTACATGAAAAGATATTCAACATATTTTTTCACCAATATCTTTATTCATTAGGAAAAGGCAAATTTAAAGTAGAGTAAAATATAACTAGATACCCATTAAAATGACTAAAATTAAAACAATTAATGACAGCTAAAACACTCATCCACTGCTGGAAGGGATTTAAATGGTACAATAGCTATTAAAACTATTAGCCAATTTCTTACAAAGTCAAACATGCATCTATTCTAATACACAGCAATTACATTTATAGAAATTTATTTATTTAATTTTTTATTCCTTAAAGTATTACATGTAGTAGTACATATATCTCCTTGCCCCATCTTTACTTTCCCCTAGCCTCTACTACCCCCTGTAGCATGCTCTCATCCCCCTACCAGTGTCTTGTGTCCATTTGTTGTGCTTATACAAGTACATTGGTTGATCTTTTTCCCCCTCTCTAAAACACTCCCCTGCTTTCACACTGTAATTTGACAGTCTGCTTGGTGCTTTACTGCCTCTGTATCTGTCTTTTTGTTTATCATGTTATAATGTTCTTTATTTTCCATAAATGAGTGAGATCATGTGCCATTTTTCTTTTTGTTCATTTCTTGGCTTATTTCACTTAACATAATGCTCCAGGTCCTTCCATGCTATTGAAAATTGTAAGAATTACTTCTTTTTTATAGCAGCATAGTATTCCATTGTGTAGATGTACCATAGTTTTCTAATCCACTCATCTTCTGATGAGCATTTGGGCTGTTTCCAAATCTTAGCTATGGTGAATTGGTGCTGCTAGGAACATAAGGGTGCATATATCCTCTCTGATTGGTGTTTCTAGTTTCTTGACCTATATTCCTAGAAGTGGGATTACTGGGTCAAATGAGAGTTCCATTTTTCATTTTTTGAGGAAACTTCATACTGTTCTTCACAGTGGCTGCACCAGTCTGTATTCCCACCAGCAGTGCATGAGGGTTCCTTTTTCTCCAAATCCTTGCCAGCACTTGTTGATTTGTTGACTGCCATTCTGACAGGTGTGAATTGGTACCTAATTGCCATTTTGATTTGCATCTCTCAGATAATTAGTGACTTTGAGCATGTTTTCATATGTCTCTTGGCTGTCCTTCTATCTTCTTTCAAAAAGATTCTATTTAGGTCTGTTGCCCACTTTTTACTTGGATAATTCATCTTCTTTTTTATTAAATTGTATAAGTTCCCTGTAGATGTTGGAGAATAAACCCTTATCATTGATATCATTGGCAAATATATTCTCCCTTACAGTGGGCTTTCTTATTGTTTTGTTGATGGTTTCTTTTGCTGTACAAAAACTTTTTATTTTGATGCAGTCCCATTTGTTTATTTTCTCTTTAGTTTCCATTGCCCTTGGAGCAGTATCAGTGAATAAATTGCTTCAGCATATGTCTGAAATTTCTCTGCCTATGGATTCCTTTAGTATTTTTATGGTTTCCCATCTTATGTTTAAATCCTGTATCCATTTTGAGTTTAATTTTGTGTATGGTTAAATTCATGGTCTGGTTTCAGTTTTTTGCATGTATTTTCCCATCACCACTTAATGAAGAGACTGTCGTGACTCCATTCTATTTTCATGCCTCCTTTGTGAAATATTAATTGAGTATAGTGATTTGGGTTGATATCTGGATTCTCTATTCCATTGGTCTATATGTCTGTTCTTGTGTCAGTACCAGGCTGTTTTGAAGACAATGGCTTTGTAATACAGTTTGAAATCTAGTATTGAGATCCCACCTACTTTGTTCTTCTTTCTCAAGTTTGCTGTGGATATTTGGGGTCTTTTTTTATTCCAGATGAATTTTTGGAGAGTTCTTTCTAGGTCTGTGAAATATGCCCTTGGCATTTTAATGGGGAGTTCATTGAATCTATAGATTGCTTTGGGTAGTATGGACATTTTAATGATTTTGGTTCTACCAATCCATGAACATGGTATGTTCTTCCATCTGTTTACATCTTCCTCTGTCTCTTTTTAAGTGTCCTGTAGTTTTCTGCATATAGGATTTTACCCCCTTAGATAATTTTATTCCTAGGTATCTTAATTTTTTTGGTGTGATGGTAAATGGGATTGATTTTTTAGTCTCTCTTTCTGTAAGTTCACTATTGATGTATAGAAATTCCATAGAAATGTTGGCATTAATATTGTATCCTGCTACATTGCTGAATTTATTTATTAAGTCTATTAGTTTTTTGATGGAGTCTTTTGGGTTATTTGTGTACAATATCATGTCATCTGCAAATAAGGACAGCTTTACTTCTTTCCCAATTTGGATTCTTTTATTTCTTCTTGTTGTCTAATTACACTGGCTAATACTTCCAGTTCTATGTCAAACAGGAGTGGTGAGATTGGGCATCCATGTCTTGTTCCTGTTTTTAGGGGAAATGGTTTTGGTTTTTGCCCATTGAGTATGATGTTTGCTGTGGGTTTATCATATATAGCTTTTATTATGTTGAAGTATGATCCTTCTATTCCCACCTTGTTGAGAGTTTTTATCAAGAAAGGGTATTGAATTTTGTCAAATGCTTTTTCTGCATCAGTTGATATGACTATGTCCTATCTCTCAATTTGTTTATGTGATGTATAATGTTTATTTATTTGCAGATATTGTACCATCCTTGCATTCCTGGGATAAATACTACTTGGTTATGGTTTATGATCTTTCTGATGTAGTACTAGAGCCGATTTGCTAGAATTTTGTTGAGGATTTTGGCATATACCGTGTTTCCCCAAAAATAAGCCATCCTCCAAAAATAAGACCTACTTACAGGTTTCCTTCTGAGTGAAATATAAGGCATCCCCTGAAAATAAGGCCCCCCAGGCTAAACATGAGAGATTTGGTCCACTGATTCTGAAAGAAATGGAGTCACAAGAAATTCACCAGGAAATTCAAGAATTGGATTGTTATGATGATGTTCCAGAAGATGGTGACATGATTGTTATTGAATAAATGAGTAAATTCTTGATACTGTAGGATTCAGTTTGTCTGGTTTGTGTTGACAACTAATGTACTACCATACCGTATACAGGTAATAAATTTCTTTTATTTTCATTTAACAATAAATGTGTACCATATTCTTCTTCATGGAAAAATAAGACATCCCCTGAAAATAAGACCGAACGCATCTTTGGGAGCAAAAATTAATATAAGACACTGTCTTATTTTCAGGGAAACAGTATATTCATGAGGGATATTGGCCTGTAATTTTCTTTCATTGTGTTGTCTTTATCTGGTTTTGATATTAGGGTGATGCTGGCTTCATAGAAGGATCTTGGAAGTGTTCATTCCTCTTGAATTTTTTGGAATAGTCTGAGGAGGATAGGTTTTAGTTTTTCCTTGAATTCTTGGTAAAACTCTCTTGTGAAGCCATCTGGCCCTCCGCTTTTGTTTCTTGAAAGCTTTTTGATGACTGCTTCAACTTCTCATAATTATTGGCTTATTGAGATGTTTAGAGTCTTCCTGATTGAGTTTTGGAAGGTTGTATTTTTCTAAGAATATGTCCATTTTCTCCAGGTTGTCCAGTTTTTTGTAACAAAGTTGTTCATACTATTTTTTAACAATCCTTTGTATTTAGGAGGTGTCTGTTGTTATTTCTCCTCTTTCATTTCTGATTTTGTTTATTTGGGTCCTCACTGTTTGATTCTTGGTGATCCTAGTTAAAAGTTCATCAATCTTTTTTAAAATATTTTTTAATTTCTTTATTTTTATGGTATCATATAATTGTACTCATCCCCCCATTCCCATTCCAAACCCCTCCCCTCATATGCCCACTGCCTGTTTTTCATGACCACTGGTTAGGCTTATTGCATGCATACAAGTTTTTTGGTTGATCTCTCCCCTTTGACCTCCACCAACCCCTACCTTCCCTCTCAGGTTTGACATTCTGATTGCTACTCTGTCTCCAGGTCTGTTTCTGTTCATTAATTTATGATGTCCATTATTTCCCCTAGATGCATTAGATCATGTGATACAAGGAATTCACTCACAAGGACCAGAAGTGAGACAAGCCATAATGGTTATACTGAGAGGCAAATGAATCAGTCTGTAGTGAGTTCCTTTCTGGGCCAACAGTTCTTTTGAGTCCCAATTTTAATGACAAACAGTTCCTTATTTGCAAGTTAGCCATGGTATTTCAGATCTGATTGGTGGACAAATGGTGTTGATGCAGGTCTGACCATCTATGGTTTGGTCCTTCAGTGATGCACAGCTGCTGTCAGCTATTATGGCAAGACATTGTCAATGTCTTCCATCTCTGGATTCTTTCTCTTCTGTTTCATGGCTGGGGCACCACTGTCAATTCCTCCCTGTTGCAGGAATCCAGATGGTCTCAGAGTTTTTCTCTGAAAATATACAAACATATTCTAGACCAAAAGTTAATAAAGGGATATTTGCTATAAATTTGACTTGGGATCCCTTTTCATTCCCTCCTCCCACAAAATGATTTTCCTCTGGCTTGTATTGACACCATGTATGTTTTTCATGGGTATCTTGCTATTAGCATTTCAAATGAAAGTTAATTCTCTAAAGTATAAATTTTCTAAATGTAATTTACTTGCAGGATATTTTTTTTACATGATATTTTTTCACTATCACCACCTTTTTTAATAAATATTAAGAGGCTTTTGGACATTTTATAATGTAGTCTTGATAGCTTTTACATTTTAATTATTTTCTCTAAAATATTACTGCTTTAGGTTCATTACATGTTATGTAATTTTACCATGAGATGGAATACCAATAAGAATTATGTTAGCACTTTAGAAACAGCTTTTTATACAGTACAAACAATTTTTCTAGAATATTCACTTATTTCAATTTGATTATCTCTGAGAAATTGACTACTATTCAACCGTCAAACCCGACACTCTATCAACAATCTTATTTTACCCTGTGTGTACTAGTGGAAAGGATTATTTGCCTTCTTGAGTAGGCCCTGAGCATTTACCAGGATTTGAATATCAAAAACCCACTTCTCCACACCATGGGTACGAGACATCTCAAACAAGTTTTATTGTAGTGGGAGGGCAGCTTCTGTCAGGCAAGTCTCTGTATGTTATCTGGATCTCAATTTGAGCTGTGCTTGGGAAGCAAATCAGCCATGGGGGCAGGAGACATCCCTCAGAAAGGGTGAAGGTTCAGGCCCCTGCCAAATTGTGGGGAGCAGTAAGGGTCTGTGCCCCACCTGTGTTGACCCCCAAGTTCTCTCCTGCTGGCACCTCTGTGACTGTACCTGTCTTAGGTTGTTCCTTCCCTGTGGAATCTTATCCGTATCTGCAATCCTCTGGGGCCAAACAGGATATTGTGAGGTTCAGTTCTCTCTCCATGGCCTCCACCCCCAGTGCCTGCCTTGGGATCCCCTCCCCTGCTGGAAAGGCCCAGGCACTGATCTCATATTTTGGAAAACCCAGGTTTCTTCTCCAGAGAGAACCCAACTCATTCCACTGGATGAGAGACAGATCCATGGTACCAGCCACCATGATGCTTCAACCTCAGTATGAACTGAAAGCTCAGGCAACAGCTGTGGCAACTGGACCGCTGGAAGAGGATCAGTCTTGGCCAAAAGGGCAAGAGGGACCAATATAGAATGCTCAGGTGTCTTCCCAGGGGTCCTCTACACAGTGGAAGGGATTACATCCTTTCATGTCATTTTTAAATTGCTGTCAGACATTCAAAGAATTGGTTTGTAAATTTGTTTGGGATTATTGTACATTATGCTGTTGTAACTCTAAAATATCTAGAGATGTGTTACCTTTTGTCTCCAAGCACCATAAAGATGATTTTTTATTGATAGCCAAGGGTGTGAGGTACTATTATAGGTAATGGGGGGTAACACAAATCTGGAAAAAATTATAATGACATTGTAGAATAATATCATGTAAGGATATTCTTTGCTCCAGGCCATGGCAATTCCATTTCAAACTGGCTGTCAATTTCTTTTTGTATGGATAAGGTCTTAGTTACATTTTCTACATCTCTCCTAGGATCAAGTAGTGATAGTCCCTTCCTTTGCTGCCCACACAAAGCAGAAACCTCTCTTTAATTTTACACACAAAGGTGCAGTGGTTTGATTTTGTGTTATACAGAAGGGAAGCTGGGTGGTGGCCCTGTGTAATTATACTTCCTTGCCCCACCCATGGTCCTTCTGGATGAACAAAGTGTTTGGTATCATCAGTGACTACATTAGGCAGAGGGATCAGCTCACATAAAGGCTTCTATCCATGAAGGATCAGGAACATAAGTCCAGAAATACTTCTCCAATAGCCCCAGGTTATATTACCATACAGCTGATGACTGCTAGTGTGGCAGGAAAGATGTTCTCAGGTGTTCTTTGGGTTCCAGTTAGCTCACACTTTACTACTACTACTACTACTACTACTATTATTATTATTATTATTATTATTATTATTATTATCATTATTATTATTATTATTTTACATATGTGTTCTTATCCTCTCATTACCCCTTAACCCACACTTATGCCCCACCCTCCTGTTATCTGTGTCCATTGATTAGGCTCATATGTATGCACACAAGTCCCTTTGTTGATTTCTCCCCTTTACTGCCCCCGACCCCCTCCTTCCCTGAAGTTTGAGGTTATAATCAACATTACTCAGTCTCTGGGTCTGTGCTTGTTCATCAGTCTATGCCATTCATTATATTCCACAAATGAGTAAGATTATGTGATGTTTATGTTTCTCTGGCTGACTTATTTCACTCTACATCTCCATCCATGTTGTTGCAAATGGTAGGAACTCCTTTTTTACCACAGCATAGTATTCCATGTTGTAGATGTACCACAGTTTTTTAATCTATTCATCTGATGATGGGCATTTGGGCTGTTTCCAAATCTTAGATAAGGTGAATTGTGCTGCTATGAACATAAGGTGCATATATCCTTTCTGATTTGTGTTTCTAGTTTCTTGGAATATATTCCTAGAAGTGGGATCACTGGGTCAAATGAGAGTTCCATTTTTAGTTTTTTAAGGAAACTCCATACTGTTCTCCACAGTGGTTGCACCAGTCTGCATTCCCACCATCAGTGGATGGGGGTTCCTTTTTCTCCACATCCTCCCCAACACTTGTTGTTTGCTGATTTGTTGATGATAGCCATTCCAATGTAAGATGGTACCACATTGTTATTTTGTTTTGCATCTCTGATGATTACTGACTTTGAGCAGGTTCTCATATGTCTCTTGGCCATCCTTCTGTCTTCTTTTGAAAAGTGTCTATTTACATCAGTTGCCCATTTTTTTGATTGGGTTGTTTAGCATCTTTTTGTTAAGTTGTATGACTTTTCTGCAAATGTTGGAGATTAAACCCTTAGCATTGATATCATTGGCAAATATGTTCTCCCATGCAGTGGGCTTTCTTGTTGTTTTATTAATGATTTCCTTTGCTGTACAAAAGCTTTTTATTTTGATCCCAATTGTTTGTTTTCTCTTTAGCTTCCATTGCCCTAGGAGCAGTATGAGTGAAGATAGTTCTTTCGGCATATGTTTGAGATTTTGCTTCCTGTGGATGCCTCTAGTATTTTTATGGTTTCCCGTCTTATGTTTAAGTCCTGTATCCATTTTGAATTTATTTTTGTGTATGGTGTAAGTTGGTGACCTAGTTTCATTTTTTGTATGTATCTGTACAATTTTCTCAACACCATTTATTGAAGAGACTGTCTTAACTCCATTCTATGTTCATACTTCAAAAAATGTTCATACCTCAATATTAATTGAGCATAGTGGTTTGGGTCGATAGCTGGATTCTCTATTCTATTCCATTGGTCTATATGTCTGTTCTTATGTAAGCACCAGGCTGTTTTGAAGACAATGGCTTTGTAATACAGCTTGAAATCTGGTATTGAGATCCCACCTATTTTGTTCTTCTTTCTCAAGTTTGCTGTGGATATTCGGGGTCTTTTTTCATTCCACATGAATTTTTTGAGAGTTCTTTCTAGGTCTGTGAAATATGCCCTTAGTATTTTAATGGAGAGTTCATTGAATCTATAGATTGTTTTGGATAGTATGGACATTTTAATGATTTTGGTTCTATCAATCCATGAACATGGTATGTTCTTTCATCCCTTTACATCTTCCTCTGTCTATTTTTAAGTGTCCTGTAGTTTTCTGCATATAGGATTTTACCTCCTTAGATAATTTTATTCCTAGGTATCTTAATTTTTTTGGTGTGATGGTAAATGGGATTGCTTTTTTAGTTTCTTTTTCTGTGAGTTCATTATTTGTGTATGGAAATGCCATGGATTTTTTTTGCCATTGATTTTGTATCCTGCTACCTTTCTGAATTAATTTATTAAGTCTAATAAATTTTGGTGAAGTCTTTAGGGTTTTCTATGTAAAGTATCATGTCTTCTGCAAATAAGGACCATATTACTTCTTCTTTTTCAATTTGGATGCCTTTTATTTCATCTATCTGTCTGATTGCTACAGCTAGTACTTCCAACACTATGTTGAACAGGAGTGGTAAGAGTGGTCATTCCTGTCTTGTTCTTGTTCCTAGAAAAAATGGTTTTAGCTTTTGCCCATTGAGTATGATATTGGCTGTGGGCTTGTCATATATGGCTTTTATTATGTTTAAGTATGATCCTTCTATCCCCACCTTGCTCAGAGTTTTTATCAAGAAGGGATTTTGGATTTTGTCAAATGCTTTTTCTGCATCAGTTGATACAACTATATGGTTTTTATCTCTCAATTTGTTTATGTGATGTATCATGTTTTTTCATTTGTGAATATTGTACACTCCTTATATCCCTGGATAAATCCTACTTGGTGGTGGTGTATAATATTTCTGATGTATAGCTGGAACCGATTTGCTAGAATTTTGTGGAGGATTTTTAGCATCTCTGTTCATGAGGGATATTGACCTGTAATTCTCTGTCATTGTGCTAGCTTTATCTAGTTTTGGTATTAAGGTGAGGCTGGCTTCAAGAAGGAGCTTGGAAGGGTTCCTTCTTCTTGAATGTTCTGGAATAGTCTGAGGAGGACAGGTTTTAGTTCTTCCTTGAATGTTTGGTAAAACTCTCCTGTGAAGTAATCTGGCCTCGGATTTTGTTTGCTGAAAGCTTTTTGATGACTGCTTCAATTTCTTCCATAGTTATCAACCTATTGAGAATTTTAGACTCTTCCTGAGTAAGTTTTGGAGGGTTATATCTTTCTAGGAATATGTCCATTTCCTCCATGTGGTGTAGTTTGTTAGAATAGTGTTCATAGTATTTTTAACAATCATTTATATTTCTGTGAGTTCTGTTATTATTTCAATTCTTTAATTTCTGATTTTGTTTATTTGGGTCTTCTCTTTTTGCTTCTTGGTAAGCCTGGTTAAAGGTTCATCAGTCAGCTCTTGGTTTTGTTGATCTTTTGTTTTGTTTTATTTTGTTTTGTTTTGGTCCCTATGTCATTCATTTCTGCTCTGATTTTTATTATTTACTTCCATCTGCTCACTGTGAGCTTTTCTTGTTGCTCCCTTTCTAATCTTTGAGTTGTTGACTTAGATGATTTATTACCATTTTTTTTCATGTTTTTTGAGGTAGGCCTGAAGAGATATTAACTTCCCTCTCAGGACTGCTTTCAATGTGTCCCGTAGGATTCGCACTGTTTTACTTTTATTGTAATTAATCTCCAGAATGTTTTTAATTTCTTCTTTGATATCCTTGATAACCCAATCATTGTTTAGCTTCCAGGAGTTTGAATTTTTGGAGTGTTTTTATTGTAGTTTATTTCTAATATTATGCCATTGTGATATGAGAAAATGCTAGATATGATTTCAATCTTTTTGAATTTGGGGAGACTTTGCTTGTGACCCAATATGTGGTCTATTTTTGAAAATGTCCCATGTGCACTTGAGATGAATGTATATTCCTTGGCTTTGGGTGAAATTCTCTGAAGATGTCAGTTAGGTCCAACTGATTGAGTGTGTCCTTTAGAATTGCTGTTTCTTCGATGATTTTTTTTTTTTTTTTTTTTTTGCTAGAGGATTTATGCAGTGATGCCAGTGGTGTATTAAAGTCCCCTACTATGATAGTATTGATGTTGATCTCTTCCTTGATATCTTCCAGAAGATTTTTTATGTATTTGGGTGCTCCTGCATTGGGTGCATATATGTTTAGCACAGTGATATCTTCTTGTTGGATTGCTCCCTTTAGTATTATGTAGTGACCTTCCTTATCTCTTATTATGGCCTTTACTTTGAGGTCTATTTTATTTTATATACATATCACAACCCCAGCTTTTTTCTCATTTCCATTTGCCTTGAAAATGTTTTTCCATCCCTTCATTCTCAGACTGTGTGAATCCTTTGCTCTAAGGTGGGTCTCTTGTAGACAGCAAATATATGGTTCATGTTTTCTTATCCATTCAGTTACCTTATGTCTTTTGATTGGTGCATTTAATCCATTTACATTTAATGTTATTATTTATAGGTACCTGTTTGTTGTCATATTTTTCCTTAGTGTTTGTATTTCCTTTTGCCTTTCCCTTTCTTCTTTTTACAGAAGTTCCTTTAGCATTTCTTGCATTGCTGGTTTGGTAGTGATAAACTGTCTTAGCCCTTTTTTTTCTGTGATGCTTCTGATTCCACCTTCAATTTTTAATGATAATCTTGCTGGGTTAGTATTTTTGGGTTCAGTCCCTTGTTTTGCATCATTTTGTATATTTAATTCTATTCCCTTCTGGCCTGGTGTGTTTTTGTTGAGAAATCAGTTGATATTCTAATAGGAGATCCCTTGTAAGTAACTTTCTGTCTCTCTCTTGCTGTCTTCATGATTCTGGCTTTGTCATTGGTGTTCACCAATTTAATTATGATATGACTTGGTGTCGGTCTTTTGGGGTTCAACTTGTTTGGGAGTCTCTGTACTTCTTGGACTTGGATAGTTTTTTTCATGCTAATATCAGGGAAGTTTTCTGTCATTATTTCTTCCAGGAGGTTTTCTATTCCTTGCTTTTCTTCCTCTCCTTCTTACAATATATCCCTGTTATTCTAGTGTTGTTTCATTTTGTGTTGTCCCAAAGCTCCCTTAGGCTCTTCTCTTGCTTTTTAAGTTTTATTTCCAGTTGCTGCTGTGTTTGTGTATTTTTTTCCTACTTTGTCTTCTACTTTGCTGATGCGGTCCTCAGCCTCTTCTAGTCTACTCTTTAAGCCTTCCGTTGTGTTTTTTTTATTGCAGTTATGTCATTCTTCATCTCCTCTTGCTTTCTTTTTATGTTGGTGACATTCTCATTCAGCTCCTTATAGTTCTCATTGAGTTGTGTGTACTTGTCATTGAGTTGTGTGCATTTGTCCTCCAGCCATTTAAACATCCTTATATTTAATATTATATCATTACTATTATATCATTATTCTAAATTCTATCTCTGATAAGCTGCTAGCCTCAAATTCATTTAACTCCCATTTTGGTGATTCCTCTTTTTCTTTCCTTTGGGAATTACTTTTTTGTCTTCCCATGTTTTCTTGTAATGTTTTAATTGTAGATCCAATTGCTTTGCTGCCAGGTTCTTTTGGGGATGTTGCTACTGGTGTAATCCTCCTAGTTTTCCTGTGTTTGTTAATCTAGTGTAGCTCCCTACTCGAGCTATTTGGGTTTTTTTGATGTAGGCCTGCGAGCTTGAGAGGCACAACTGCAGTGTCTAGAAGTCAGCCACTGTGGGGGGGAGTGTCCCAATTTTTGCTCTCCTGCACCCTTAATTGTAATCACACGTTCCCTACAGGGACTCACAATGGCCCCCAGGAACTGTCTGTTGGGGTGTTGGGGCTAAGGGACCTGCTTTTTGAAAAGGCGTGACTGTGTTGCCCAGGGTTCTGCAGTTGTGGGTTGGGCAGACACAGCTTTTGCTGTTGCACTTGTGGTGGATAGATACTTACTCCCAGCTGCTGTTCACAGGATCACCCTCAGGATGTTTGTCAGTGAGGCACACTGAAGAACCCTCATGGGCTTTGGCAGTATAGCCATGCAATTGAGGTGCCTGTGGTCATTATCCAGGCTAAGTAAATTCAAAGCCTCTACTGCTGGAGAGGAGTTCGCCCCCTGCTTGTTCAAAATTGCACCAAGAGGAGCTCAAAGTGGCTCCCAATAGCGCCCTGTGGTTAGTTGTGCTCAGTGTTCCAAGCTGCCAGGAAGGTGATCTCTCAGGGTGCAGAACTTTGATATATTCCAAGGGTCCTAGCACTGCAGTTGAGCAGTTAGGGTGAATGTGGCAACCCTTCAGGAAGAGGGAATTCAGAATTTCCATTATGGGGCTTCGCAACCCAGTCTGCACAGAAATACACCCTAGGGTGCTTTTGTCCTCTCCTCAGTGCTGTCCAATTAGACAACCACAATCAGCAGTACAGTGTTCAGATCTGCCTATGGAACAGGGAATGTAGGCACCCCTTGTGTATAGAAACACACCCTTGGGTGCTTTTGCCCTCTCCCCAGTGTTATCCAAGGGGACATCCGTTAATAGGAGTAGAGTGTTTGGGCCTGCCTATGGAAGGTGGAACGTGCACACCCCCATCTACACAGAAACACACCCTGGGGTGTTTTTGGCATCTCCCCGGCACTGCCCAAAGAGACACCCCACAAGTCTAGTAAAGTGTTACGGGCTTGCATGCAAGTGCGCAGCCTGGAGATGCCTGGCAAGCCAAGTAAAGGGTTTCAGGCTTGTGCACAAGTGCTCACTGCCCAGAGACTCTGGGAAGTTGAGTAAAGGGTTTCAGGCTCGTGCACAAGTGCGCCCAGCTTGGGGACACCCAGCAAGCCTAGTAAAGTATTTCAGGTTGGGGCACAAATGCACATGGTCTGGAGACGCCCCTCAAGAAAAGTAATGTTCTGGGCTGATGTGCAAGTGCACGCAGCTTGCGCGTTTCCACATTTCTGCAGTTGGGGAGGGGAGTTGCACTTACAGCTGTGGGATGGTGTGTCTTTGGAGGTCCCAGTGTCCGTGGGTCTATGCTGGGTTAGCAGGATATTGGCTAGAATGTGTGCTGGATCACGGTGCAGTTAAAAGACCTGTCTTTTTGGTAGTGTTGATGAGTTTCTAAAAAAGGCCATTCAAGATGGCATGGGCTCCACGCTGGAGTCCTGCCGTCTGGGAGTGTCCGCAGTGGTGGTAGTCCCTCCTTGTCAAGGGGAGGCTGTCATCCAGTTCCTGCTGCTTCTATGAGATTTAACTTTCCCTCATTTACTCACACACACCCACACTCATCCACACACTCCTTTCATACTCTCAATCACTTCCTCTCTCTCAGGTCTGTCCTGCTATCCACCATATTTTTCCTCTCCTCGAGGTTCATCAATCTTGTTTATCCTTTCAAAGAACCAGTTCTTGGTTTTGTTGATCTTTTGTATTGTTTCTTTGGTCTCTGTGTCATTTATCTCTGCTCTGATCTTTATTATTTCCTTCCTTCTGCTTATATTGGGCTTTTCTTGTTGCTCTTTTTCTAACTCTTTGAGTTGTAAGGGTCAGGTAATTTATTGCCATTGTTTTTTTGTTGTTGTTTGCTTGTTTGTTTGTTTTTGCAGTAGGCTTGTAGAGCAATGAACAGCTTGTAGTTGTGCTCAGTGTTCCAAGCTGCCAGGATGGTGAGCTCTCAGGGTACAGAACTTCTCAAGACTGTTTCTCAAGAACCTCTCAAGAACTTCTCAAGAACCTCTCACGATGGTTTTCGCTGTATCCCATAGATTTTGGATTGTTGTGTTTTCGTTGTTGTTTGTTGCCATGATTTTTTTGTTTGTTTGTTTCTTCTTGGATATCTCTGGTAACCCAGTCATTGTTTAATAGCATGCTGTTTAGTCTCCAAGTGTTTGAGTTTTTTTTGGATTGTTTTTATTGTAGTTGATTTCCAGTTTTATGCCACTGTGATCTGAGAAGATGCTTGATATAATTTCTATCTTATTGAATTTGAAGCGTCTTTGCCTATGACCAAATATATAGTTTATCTTTGATAATGACCCATGTGCACTTGAGAAGAATGTATATTTGGTGGCTCCGTGGTGAAATGCTCTGAAGATGTCAATAAAGTCCATCTGATCTAGTAAGTCATTTAGTATTGCTGTTTTTTTGCTGATATTTTGTCTAGAGGATTTATCCAGTGCTGTCAGTGGTGTATTAAATTCCCCTACTAGGATTGTATTGTTGTCCATCTCTCCCTTAATATCTTTCTGGATATTTTTTTATATATTTGGATGCAATTATATTTATAAGGGTTATATCCTTTTGTTGTATCGATCCCTTTATCATTATGAAGTGGCCTTCATTATTTCTTGGTATGGTTTTTACTTTGAGGTCTGTTTTGTCAGAAATAAGTACTGCTACCCCCACTTTATTTTTATTTCCATTTGCCTGAAAGTTATTTTTCTATTCCTTCCCTTTCAATCTTTATGAATCCCTTGTTTTGAGGTGGGTCTCTTGTAGACAGCATATATATGGGTCATGTTTTTTTACACATTCAGCCACTCAATGTCTTTTGATTAGAGCATTTAATTTGCTTATGTTTAAAATTATTAGTGAAAGGTACCTATATATAGTCATTTTTATTTTTTGTGTCTGTGTTCCTTCTTACCTTTTTATTTCTTTTATATATATATATATATATATATATATATATATATATATATATATATATATACATACATACCAGTCTGTTTAGCATTTCCTGCCTTGCTGGCTTGGTAGTGATAAACTCCCTTAGTTTTGTTTGTTTGTTTGTTTGTTTGTTTGTTTTTTGTCAGTGAAGCTCCTTATTTCCCCTTCAATTTTGAATGATAGACTTGCTGGATAGAGGATTCTTGGATTCAGTCCCTTGGTTTTCATCATTTTGTAAATTTCCTTCCATTCTTTTATGGCCTGATGTGTTTCTGTTACGAAATCATTTGATAATCTAATGGGAGTTCCCTTGTATGTAACTTTTTGACTTTCTCTTACAGTCTTTAAGGTTCTCTCTTTGTCCTGAATATTTGCCATCATAATTATGATTTGTCTTGGCATGGTTCTTTTTGGGTTCATCCTGTTTGGAACTCTCTGACTTTTCTTTGCCACATCAAGGGAGTTTTCTGATATTATTTCTTCAAATAGTTCTTCTTACCCTTGTCCTCTTTCTGTTGTTCTGGCACCACTATTATTCCTTTGTTTCCCAGAGCTCCCTTAGGTTCTCCTCCTGTCTTTTAATTTTTTTCTCCAATTACAATTCAGTTTGGCTCTGTTTTGCTTCCCTATCTTCTAGTTCACTAATTCAATCCTCTGCTTCTTCTAGTCCAGTGGTGAAACTTTCCATGATGTTTTTATTTTTTTATTTTTATTACAGCTATATCATTTTTCATTTCTTCTTGTTTCTTGCATAAGGTGTTGATTTTCTTTTTAAGTTTTTATTGTTTATATTATTACAAATGTTCTTCCCTCTCCCACCATTGCTCTCCTCCACCAGGTTTTCACCCCACCCTCTGCCCTTTCCCCACTCCCCACTGTCCTCACCCATAGGTGCACAGTTTATGTTCAGTCTCTTCCCACATCCCTCTCTCCCCTTTCCCCAAGAATCGTTAGTTCACTCCCCTTCCATACCTCTGATTCTATTATATTCAACAGTTAATATTGTTCATCAGATTTTTTTAATTTCCTTGGTTTTTAGATTCACTTGTTGATAGTTACGTATTTGTTGTTCATAATTTTTATCTTTATTTACTTTCTCTTCTGAAAGAACCCCCTTCAGCAATTCATATAATTCTGGTTTGGCGGTGATGAACTCTTTTAGCTTTTTTTTTTATTAGTGAAGCTTTTTATCTGACCTTAGATTCTGAGTGATAGCTTTGCTGGATAGATTATCTTTGGCTGTAGGTTCTTACTATTCATCACCTTGAATATTTCTTGCCATTCCCATCTGGCCTGCATGGTTTCTGTTGAGAAGTCAGCTGACAATCGTATAGGTGCTCCTTTATAGGTAACTACCTTCTTTGCTCTTGCTGCTTTTAATATTCTCTCTTTGTCTTTTGCTCTTGGAATTTTAATTATGTTGTGTCTTGGTGTGGTCCTCTTTGGATTCCTTTTGTTTGGAGTTCTGTGCGCTTCCTGGACTTGTAAGTCTAATTCTTTCACCAGGTGGGGGAAGTTTTCTGTCACTATTTCTTTCAGTATGTTTTTGATATCTTGCTCTCTCTCATCTTCTGGGACCCCCATAATTCTGATGTTGGTTTGCTTGAAGTTGTCCCAGAGGTTTCTTACATTATCTTCAATTTTCTGGATTCTCTTGTCTTCTAGCTTCTGTGGAGGAGTGTCTTCTGGTTCCGTATGTTCCAAATCTTTGGCTTGATTCTTGCGATCTTCCATTCTGTTTTTAGGACTCTGTATAATATTTTTTTATTTCAGACAATGTATTCTTTATTTCTTGTTGATCCCTTATCATTTCTTGTTGACTCCTTATTAATTCTAGTTGATCTCTTTTCATATCCTCATAGGTCTTATCCATCTTTTCTAGGAAATTCTTGAAAAACCTTATAAGTGTAGATTTGAACTCTATATCCAGTCGCTTTTTGTCCTTCATTTCTTTCGTTTGTGATCTATTTTGTTGCTGCATTTCACAGATACAGATGGGATGGAATTTCAGGGTGGAGCCTACAGCCTTGGCTTCTGTCAGCCCCACCCTTTGCGGTCTCAGTAATCCCCAGGGTCCTTCAGTACTCGCTGCAAAGCACCTCTGAGAGATAGGTGCCCTCAATTTTCGCCTGTTGCCAAACAGTCTATGCTCTCCCTCAATGAGCCCGGTATTGGGGTTCAGTTCAGTTGGAAGTGGAGTTGGAGGTGACGTTCAGAGCAGACTGGAGCCCCAGTCTCCTTCCGGCCAGGGCAATCCCGCTGCACAGCCGACCATCCCTTCTCTGCGTGCAATGTGCGCGCCACCGGGACCTCCTTTCGCTGCTTCCTCGGGGTTCCGCCTTACAGCCCAGCTCCCTATGGATGAGCCTGGGTCCCCGGGGTCTGGCCTAGAACTGGGGTTCAGAGCAGTCAGAACTGGGGCCCAACGCAGTTGGAGTTTTATCTCCTTCCCGCTAGGGAATGCCAGCCAGGCACTCGGCCTCCCTTCTCTCTGGCTACGTCCTCTCCACGTGCTGCATGTCTCCATACCTTAGGCTTTTACAGCTCCTCTGCTCTTCCTTCTGGTTTTCTCCTTGCTTCTCGTTGTAGAATTTCCAGTCAGTTGGCTTTCCTGTAGTTCTGGGTAATGTCCATTTTATATTTTAGTTGTATTTTATTGAAATTGTTGTGTGCAGCTGCAGCTAGGTGTTTACCTGTGCACAGCCATCTTGGATTCCCAAGGTGTTGATTTTTTCTTTCATCCAATTTATGAACTCTATGACCCTTATCCTGAATTATTTTTCTGACATATTTCATGCCTCTGTTTAATTTAGCTGCTTTTCTGGCATTTCCTTCTTTTTTTTTGGAGGTATCTTTGTCTACCCATTTTTGGTTCCACCATCTTATCTATATGTCGAGCTTTGCAATGGCTACTCATTTGGTGGCAGTGGCTTCTCTGGTTGTGGTTTCTCCTTGGGTGATTATGTTAGCAGCTGCTTCTCAGTTGGCACTGGCTCCTCTAGTGGGTGCTGTTTGCAGCAATGGTGCCTCTTTTAGCTGGTGGGGTAAGCTGCTTGTATAGCTGCTATTCCTTGGATGGGGATAGGCTAATTATGAGGTTGCTGCTCCTCTAATGTGGGTAGGCTGCTCACACAGTTGCTGCTTCTCAGATGTGGGCCAGCGGCTCACACAACTGCATCTCCTTGGATTGAGGCAGGTGGTTCGTGCAGCTGTTGCTCCTTGGAAAGGGACAGTCTACTCAAACTGCTGCTGCTTCTTGGAAGGCTGCTCATGCGACACAGCTGCTGCTCTTCAGATAGGTGCAAGATGTGGGCTGCACAGAGCTGCTGCTCCTCAGATGGGATTGGCTACATCGGGCTGCTGCTCCTCTGTAGTAGGTGGGCTGATCCTCCTCAGATGGAGTGAGCTGCTCCAGTGGTTGCTACTCCTTAGACAGGAGAACTGGCTGCTCACACAGCTGCTGCTCCTTGGACAGGAGCAGGCTGCTCACATATCTGCTGTTCATGTGGTTGCAGTGCCCAGGGCTAAAGCATTGGGCCAGTCATAGGGAAACCTGCTACCAAACTCACTGGAGCCTGTGCCCAGGCAGCTGGAGCCTGGTTGATGGTGGGATCACAACTTAGGTAGCATGACCCTGGCAGTGGTGGCTGTAGAGTCCCAGGTGTTATCTGAGGACACTCTGGGTGGAGTTGATAATGGGAATCCATTTACAGCAATGCTCCCATTCAAAAGGCTAGGCCCCTAAATATAAGGTGGGTCCAGTATTGTTTGCAATGGTCGCAGAAGCTACCTAGTTAGGCAAGCCTGATTAGCCTGAACCTGAAGGTCCTATGGGATCTACCTGTCTTCACATACACACACACACACACACACACACACACACACACGCACACACACAACCTAACCACATGCTCTTCTTTTACTTCCTCACTCACTCATGCTCTTTTCCTCACTGCCACATTCTTCCTGCCTCTGTAGTTGAGTCTGCGGTATTACTGACCCTTTCATGAATGGAGTTTCCTCTCCAGGTGTCTGATTATGTGGCTTTCTCTCAAGTCTCTTGGCCTGACCAGATAAAATTCACCTCAACAAGACACAATACAGAGGGAACTAAGCACAAATGTACTCACGACACCAATAACCCCAATATAAGTGACCATCTGAGAAAATAGAGATAGGGCAGAGAAAAGAGAGCATAAATGTTAAATGTTATCAAAGAGAGAGAAAAAGATATGGGATAAAAGACAAAGGAATAAAAAAAAGAAATATATATATATATATATATATATATATATATATATATATATATAATGCAGAACCAATAGATAAACAAATAAAACAAAAAAAAATACAAACACCACACACCCAGAAAGAGGATTGGGGAAGAATCTGTAAAAGCTAAGCTTATATAGTGAAAATAAGATTAAGATGAATATGGGGAAGACTTCAATTTAGTATTGAGGAAGTAGAAAAGGAATAAGTGGATGAAAAGAAAAATAATGAGAAGAAAAAATAATAAACTTACCAAAAAATTTATTTCAAAAATGGTATAAAAAATTAAAAATAGCAAATAAAAAATAGTGATGAAAAATAATGCAAACAAAAATTTTTAAAAAGCAACAAAGAAAAACAAAACAAAGAAAAAAAGAAGAAAAAAGGAAAAAAAATAAAGAAAAAACCGTTTTAATAAAAATAAAAGTGAAAAAGGTGATGTGTCATTCCTTTGGCTGGCTTATGATTCCAGTAGTCTGTGCCCATACTGTTTCTCAGTTTCTGGTTGCTGGGGCTAAAGATTTATCTTTAGGCCAATTCCTATAACCTCAGGGATTATTCAGATTCCTTGTATTGTTCAGGGTGTGATCTGGGTGTGGCTATATTGGTTGCCTAGAGACTGGAGGGAGAGGCTCTAGAGAAAATGGCGACCTGGCTTGGATATGACTCAGCACTAGACTCACTACAACCAGTACTCTCCCTAGATTCCACAAGCTCACACCTTCTGTACCTCAGCCATGGGTAAATGTCTGCATCCGAAAGTTCCTACAAACTAGGTTCAGTGGGGAAAGGCGCAGGTTCCAGTGCGAGGAGGGACTGTGTCCCTGCAAGCTCCTCTGTTGCCAGCACTGTGCAGCCTGGCCAGCACTTCAGGGCTGCCTCTGAGCTCAGGTTCAAAATCCAGACTCCAAGGTCCAAAATCCCTCTTGCAGTCCTGTAGTCCCTTTTTTTCCCCCCACAGACAGGCACTTTGCTTGTCCTCAGGGATGAGGCTTGGCACCCTGTAGTTTCTCCCTGACCCTCTAAGTACAGAAGCCTGGCAGACTCTCCTGCCTAGACCCTTGATTTTACCTTTATCCAGGGGACCTCTGCCCTTCCCGGCTGCAAACTATCTCACCAGCTACATCTCCTCACCAAATTCTGGCTGAATTTCACTCATTTCAGCTGCTCACTCTATTTGCTCTGGGACAAAGCTCAGGACACATCCGTCTATTCTGCCGCCATTTTGTCTCTCTTCATCTCATTTTTAATATGTTGTATTGTCATTCTCATTTGTCTCTATATATCTTTTGATCTCATTTTTTTTTATTATTCTTTGACCCAATCATTTTGTAGTAGTATATTCTTTAATCTCAACACATTGTGAGTTTCCTTACATATTTTTAACATTGATTTCTAATTTTAAGGCATCATGGTCAGAGAATATGCTTGGTATAATTTCAAACTTTTTGAGTTTGTTGATGCTAGTTTTGTGACCCAGCATATGGTCAATCTTTATGAATGATCCATGTACACTTTAAGAGTGTATAATCTGATATTCTGGGATGAAAGGTTCTGTAAATGTCAATTATATCCATTTGGTCTAGTTTTTTATTTAAGGTCAATATTTCTTTACTAATTTTCCATTTGGTTGATCTGTCTAGACCTACAAATGAAGTATTAAGGTTTCCCACTATAATTGTGTTTTGATCTGTTTTTCCCTTTAGTTCTGTGAGTTGTTTGATATATTTCAGTACTTCCTGGTTGGGTATATATCCTACCTAATAAAAGAGTAATATGCAAATTAACCATCACTCCGCTCCACAAGCCACACCCACCAGTCATACTCACCAGCCATTCAGAGAGTGTATGCAAATTAACCCCAACCAAGATGGCTGTGGCCACAGAGACTTGGGTTTCTCTGGTAACAGAAGAAGCCAAGCTTTCTGCCTGCCCTAGCAGACCTAAGCCTCCACTCCAGGCTACAAAGTTTTAATTGTAAAAAGGAAATATATCCCAGATACCAGGGCCTCTGCTTGGGTTGCTGCAGGACATGGCCGGCCTGTAAACCACCACAGACCCCTCATTCAGGCTGCCCCATGCCCCAAGGGAACCCCCACCCTGATCCAGGACACCCTTCAAGGCAAACCAGCTGGCCCCCCACTCTATGCTATCTAATAAAATAGTAATATGCAAATTGACCATCACTTCAACACACAATATGGCTGCCTCATGTAGTCAAAGATCCTGCCCCTATGTGGACACAAGAAGGACATCACAAGATGGCCAGCAGGGGAGGGCAGTTGGGAGGCATTAGGCCTGCAAGGGAGGGCAGTTGAAGGTGATCAACTCTGCAGGGAAAGGTTGTTAGGAGTGACCAGGCCGGCAAAGGAGGGAAGTTGGGGGCAAACGGGCTGGCAGGGGAGCAGTTATACATCAATCAGGCTGGCATGGGAGTGGTTAGGGGGTGATCAGGCTGGCAAGCAGAAGCGGTTAGGGGCAATTAGGAAGGCAGGCAGGCAAGCAATTGGGATCCAGCAGTCTGGATTATGAGAGGGATATCTGTGGGATTGGGCCTAAATGGGCACTTGAACATCCCTTGAGGAGTCCCAGATTCAGGCCTCTAGTATGTGTGTGTGTGTGTGTGTGTGTGTGTGTGTGTGTGTATATATATATATATATATATATATATATATATATAGAGAGAGAGAGAGAGAGAGAGAGAGAGAGAGAGAGAGAGAGAAGGGTTATGTTTTCTTTATGTAGTGTCCCCTTTATCATTATAAAGTGTCCAAATTTGTCTCTTGCTATCTTCCTTATCTTAAAATCTATTTTGTTAGATGTGAGTATTACTATACCTGCTTTTCTGTGGATATTATTTGCTTGGAAAGTCAATTTTTACCCTTTCATTTTGAATCTATTTTTTATTTTTGCAGCCTATATATGTCTTTTAAAGGCAACATAAGTTTGGCGTTTGCTTTTTGATCCCCTCTGCTATTATGTGCCTCTTTACTGGTCAATTTAGACCATTTACATTTAAAGTAATTCTTGATGTATGAGGATTTCCTACAGCCATTTTATCTTTTGTTTTCTAGTAGCTCTGTGGCTCCATTTGTTCTTTTCCTTTGTTTCTGTCTGTTGTTTTTGTTTGGTGGTATTCCATAGTTCTTTCCTCTGTTTCCTCCTTTTTTAAGTTATATGTCCTGGTTTGGGAATTCTTTTTATGTGGTTACCATTAGGTTTATAAAAAAATTAAGTTGCATATATACTATCGCTTTTTTCTTTTGATTGCTTCTGATTATCTTCATTTGCCAGTTCAGAACTTTACCCTCTCCCTTTTTATGTTTTTGTTGTTTCAAATAATCCCTGTTTATGCTTAAGTTTTTTGTTGTTCTTACTCTTAGTGTTGTGACCTTATATTCTTTGTTTCAGTTAGAATAATTTCCTTGAGTATTTCCTGCAATAGACGTTTTCTGGTGAAATCTTTCATCTTCTGTATATCTAGGAACATCTTTATTTCTCCTTCATATTTAAAAGATAATTTTGTTGGATATATTATTTGTGGCTGTGATTTTACTCTTTCAGATATTTGAATTTTTGATTCCACTCTCTTCTGGCTTGTAGAGAGGTCCTGCTGAGAAGTCAAATGAAATTCTGATGGATTTTTCTTTGTAGGTCACATCATTCTTTTCCCTGGCTGCTTTGAGAATTTTTTTGTCATTAATTTTTGACAACTTCAATACCAAGTGCCTTTGAGAGAACCTCTTTCAATTGGGTTAACTAGATGTTTGGTATGCTTCTTGGATTTGAGGATTTAGGTCTTTCCATAGATGTGGGATAATCTCATCCACTATTTGTTTGAATAGACTCTCCATTCTCTGCTCCTTCTCCATTCCCTGCTTCTTCTCTTCCTCCTCTGCAATGTCTATAATTCTAATATTGCTTTTTCTGAATGAGTCAGATAGATCTCACAGAGCTCTTTCTTTCTTCTTTATGCTCAGGTCTCCTTCTTCCCTGTGAGTCATTTCTAGATTGCTATCTTTAATATCACTAATTCTTTCCTCCATCCTGTTGAATCTGTTTTCTCTATTCAGTATTTCACTCTTAATCTCCTTAATTACATGCTTCATTTCTAGGATTTCTTATTAGTTTCTTTTCAAAATTTCAATCTCATTCATAAAGTACTCATTTTGTTCATTGATTTGTTTTGAGTGCACTGAATATTTTCTCACATCTTCTTGAATATTTTTAGAACTTCAATCTTGAAGTCTCCACCATTTATTTCACATATTTTCATGTGTTTCAGTTTGCTTTCTTTGGAATTTTCCTTTTTTTTTCTGTCATTTTGGTAACCATGGTTATTCATGGTTTACATATAATATGCTCCTGAACCTGACTCCAATGGCAATGGGAACAAGTTTTGAGAGTTTAAGTGATGGCAGGGCTCTGTGGTTCTGTTTCTTTGTCTGAAACAACACTACCCAGTCCAACAATGTTGAGGCTCATGACATACACCTGTGCTCTGTCAGAGTTCTGCTAACTCAGCCACTGTTTGCTGTCTTACTGCTTGCCCTGCTGGGCTGCCCCCCACCCTCTCCCAGCTCTTTGATCCTTCAGGATGAAAGAAGCACCTGCTGCCACATGCTTACTCCACTCTTCTGGCCAGATAAACTATTAACTTCCAGTTGCAGGGCTGCATTTGCAGGCTGTCTGAGCTTTTTCTACCTTTTATCTTCTCATTTATTCCTGGTTGCCCATCTTTAGATGTTTTAGTATGTGGGTCTCTCAAGCATGTTCTGAGTTGAGCATGAATTTCTTTGTTGAATTATAGTTGATTAACCTTTTGAAATTTCAAGGGAAGAAAACAAGGTATGTTCTCATGCTGTCATTTCTCTGATGTCACCTATAAGAATTTAATAATGCACCTCAGTGTGTCTGACAGCTAGGAACTGTGGCCTAGCAGGAGGTAAGGTAGCTGACAGGTTTCAATGCAGAGAGTGAAAACAAAAGGAGGTAGGTAGGGGATAAGACACTAGAAGGAGAATCAGGGCTGAATGAAGAAGCCAGTGCTTTAAGACAGTCTCCTAAAATGTCCTTTCCCTTTTCCAATATGAAACATAAGCCCAATCTAGAAAAGAATGAATTACTAATGTGCTGAGTCTCTAACCCTATAAGATGATTTCTCCAACACGCATTCTAGGCCCATTGCCCATATCATGTGAATTCTTCAGGGATCAACAAAAATTTTTGAGGTCAGAATATAACATTATTGACTTTAAAATATGAAAAGGATCCAGCAAAATATAAATTAATAATTGTTTATTGCCAAAATATAAATTTAAATTCATTAATTGTTCAGTTTATTATTCATAAAAATTTCATTATACTTGGAAACCATTTGTAAATTAGATTTGCTAACCTTGCAAAACTTCCCAAGTAGGCAGGATGATTGCCAAGAAATCCTAACAAATTACTAAGTTTCTAATAGCCAATAATGTCTGAAACATCATACAGAAAACTTTCCTTATTTTACACAAAATATTTATTTTTTAATGCTGACTTTGGATGTGTGCATTAATACCTGTGATAATGTGATTTGAGGTCTAAGATATGATACTGACCTTAGAAGGTGGCAGTTCTTTGTAAAAAACTATGTACTGAAAGGGGCATGTGAATCTCCAGGTGACAATAATTATCCAGACAAAATTATGGGATTCATAAGGTTTAGATTCAAAGTAGTCTAAAAATAAAGGAAACAAATTAATTCATTCATCAAACTTTAATAGTAAGCACCTACTATGTACCAGGCACTATTCTTGACAAAAGGATTCAACAGTAAAGAAGTTAGATAAAGCATCAGGTAACAATGATAGAGCTCACTAGGCCAAACTATCCCTACCTACCTTGGTAGAGCCAGATGAGCCTTACTAAAGGAAAGTGGACTTTCAGGACCCATAAAAGGCCATCTTGCTTCAAGAGAATAATGACAATTCACATAATTAAGTGCCTACTTTGTGCCAAACTGTACTAAGTGCTGTCTAATTCATTGCTGTTGAGCCCCCTCCCTGACAACTCTGTGGAGTCTCTTAATTCTCATATTAACAGCAAGGAAACTGGGCTCTGAGGGCCTGGCCACCTGCCCATGATCAGATAGATAATGAGTGTATCACTTAGGATTCAAGCCCATACACATTCCTGAGGAGTGGCCAACCCTGATCACTTCACTTTTGGGGAAAGTTATCTGAGCTGGCATGGTTACTGAGAACTCGAGACCTGGGCTATTCATGCTGTGCCTCTACTCAGGAACACAGTCCTGCCCAGGCCTTAACTCTGTCAGAGCACCTCCAAGATACTGGATGTGTTTTGACTCTGTCCTTACTTATCAGCCCTTAGATAACCTCTCACTGGCCTGGGGAATGGTTACTTGCATTTGGAGAACCCTTCACTACCCTCCCAGCTTCTCTTATCCTCCGGGTGGTTATCTGTAGCTGCAGTAATTCTTCACCTCGGGATCCAAATTCAAATGTCCTTCACATTCCGACTAGCATGGCTCAGTGCTCCTTTTCTCTCTTGGTGTCCTCAGTTCAGGCCAGCTGCTCTCCCAGCCTCTGACAGGACTTAGCGGGCAGTGGATATGCCTCTCCTGGGCTCTGCTGTCCAGCCATCCCTGATCTTTATTCCTATTTATGTCCACTGCCTCTCAGATGAGGCCTGGCCTGTCTCTCATGACTGGCTGCAGGAGTACCAGAGATAGGATTTTCTTAAGACCAACTATCCAGGGGCCTTACCTGCTCACTTTTAAACACCTGATCTGGGCATCCTCCTTTGCAAGCTGCTAGGGAAATGATTAATGACCCCCACATCTATGTGATGAAGAAAACAGTCAGCCTTCTTCTTAGTTTGTTAGCTTTTATTCCCCCACTTTTTTCAAAGTACATAGGTATGAAGAAAGAGGCAACAGTAATTACATTTATTTTTCTTCCTATGAAGAGTTAGTCTAAAAAATTTTGGGGTTCCTAGTTACTAGACTTTTTTCCTTTAGCTTCTGAAATAGAAAACAATCTCTTTGTCCTTCTAGGGGCAGCTTAAATACCATCATAAAAGCCTGGCCAGAAGCTATCCTATTGTAGTAACATAAATAAATATTCCAATGTAATATCTCTCTCTCTCTCTCTCTCTCTCTCTCTCTGTCTCTCTCTCTCTCTCTCTCTCTCTCTCTCTCTCTCTCTCTCTCTCTCTCTCTGGCTTTCTTTAGCAGACACTACCCTTTGCCTACTCAGCATCTGTTCTCTTCCTCCATTGCTTTAAAATCCTTCCCTTCTAAGCTCCCTGTGTCTTCCATCATTCAGCTGCCCTTTCATCCTGTGAGGATTTGGGATGGGATGACTTGAGATGTGGTAACCAAAGAAGAGTTTCAAAATATGAGGTCCATAAGTTTTAAAGAGACCCTGTAAGCCTCATTGCTTTAATGGATTTGGAATTTATTTTTTATAAATGATACTAGATACATGTTCTCTTCAGTTTTCTTCCAGATGGAGAGCCTGTTTCACTCATTATTTGTTAAATAAATCATTCTTCTTACATTGAACTGAAATACCACATTTTCATAAATACTCATATAAAGTAAAATGTGTTTCTGAGTTGTCCATCTGTGTCTTAATCTGTATAGTTGTTCCTAAGCTGGTATCACATGCTGATTTACTATGGTAGCTTTTCCATGTGTTAATACCTATAAAGCAAATTAGAGGCCCAGAGCATGAATTCCTACATGGGTGGGGTCTAGCCAGCCCACCCTGACAAGGGCCCATCAGGCTGGACAGGTTGAGGGGAGGGGCAATGGGTGATGGGCCAGCCAGGGGGAGGGGCCACAGGGAGTTGGCCATCCTTGCCTCTTATCAGGGTCAGAGGAGAATCGGGGGTGGAATGTCCAGGGTGGGGGAGCCGATTAGGGCCCAGATTCGGATGGTTGGATGCTGCAGTGCATGTCATAGCCACCAATTGTTCTGGTCATTCTGGTTATTCCACTGCTCTAGCTGTTAAGCGTTTATGTATATAGACTAGAGGCCCAGTGCACAAAATTTGTGCACAGGTGTGTGTGTGTGTGTGTGTGTGTGTGTCCTTCTGTTCAGCGTGCATCCTCTCCAATCTGGGACCCCTCGAGGGATGTCTGAATGCCTGTTTTGGCCCAATCACGGTGAGATCAGGCCTAAACAGGCAATCAGACATCCCTCTCACAATCCAGGACTGCTGGCTCCCAACCACTCCCCTTCCAGCCTGATCGATGCTTAACAGCTCCCCTGCCAGCCCAATTTCCCTCAACTACCCTCCCCTATTGGCCCAGTCACATCTAACTTCCCTTTCTTGCCAGCCTGGTTGCCCCTAACTGCACTCCCCTGCAGGCCTGGTCACTCCCCAACTGCCCTCCCCTGTTGGCCCAGTCATCCCTAACTGCTCTCCCTTGCCAGCCTGGTTGCTCCTAACTGTCCTCCCCTGCTGGCCTGGTCACCTGTAACTGTCCTCCAATGCAGACTTGGTCACCTCCCTAACTGCCTTCTCTTAAAGGCCTGGTCCCTCCCAACTGCCTTCCCCTACTGGCCTAATCACCCACAACTGCCCTCCCCTGCTGGTCATCTTGTGGCAGCCATCTTGCGTCCACATGGGGGCAGCCATCTTTGACCACATGGGGGCAGCCATCTTGTGTGTTGGAGTGATAGTCAATTTCCATATTACCTCTTTATTATATTGGATTATATAGGACTAGAGGCCCTGGGCACGAAATTTGTGCACAGGGGAAGGGTCCCCTCAGCCCAGCCTGCACCCTCTCCAATCCAGGACCCCACTTTTACTGGCTGTTCATAGGTATTTTTTTTTCCCTCTACATGAAATTGAAGATCATCATAATCAATTATTCCTCCCAAAGCCCTCATTGGAATTCTAATTGGAATTGCATATATATATATCAATAGTGACATAATTGATTTTGTACAGTAATAACTCTTCCACACATGAACATAAATTTTTCCATTTTTAAAAGTTCAGATGTTGATTTTTATTCTTCCACTTTATATCATCATTTATTTCATAAAGGTCTGTAGTTTTTATCCATTTTTTAACATTTTTATTGGTGTTATAAATGAAATGTTTTTCTACTTTCATTTCTAAGATCTTATTTCCAGAATAAAGGAAAGCAGTGTCCAACATTATCAAATTCTGTTATTTGTTATAAAAATTTTTTAACTAGAATTTTTTTTCTAGGTCTATAATTATATTTGATTTTCAAATAGACTGCCAATAAATTGCATGTGATATTGTCTTACTGCTTTACTCTGCTTTCTCTGTATCTTTCTTCTTATTCCTAATTTTGGATGATTTTGCTTTTTTTTTTTAATTGTGCTCAAATGTTTAAATGTACATGTTAGTAATCTCCTCAAAAATCTTGTTTTTATATTTACTTTTACTCATTAGTTTTATATTTTGCTACATTATCTTTTGGCCTTTTTACCATATTTCATACTTATTTTGAATATCACTAAGAAAAATAAAACACTTTCCCAGAATTTAGTGCATAACACCTTATCACTTAGAATGTTTATTTTGTACTTATTAGACAAACTCTTCTAGGTTTATGAAACATAACTTTAAATCATATTTTCCTTTTATCCATCTATAAAAAGGAAATATGAAATGCCTAAAACATTTTTCATATGTCTTCTTATTGAGAGTCAAGCTCGTTTAAATCATCATCCACTGGGCGATCAAAGCCACCATCCAGTTCAGTTCTGTGCTCTGAACTGGATACAGTGTTTCTCAAAGGAGAGATCCACTGTTTCCAAGATTCTCTTCCAAATTGCTGCTATTAATTCTGCAATCATCGATGCTGGTTCTCTCTTACTGGATGTGTCATTCAAAGTAGATAGTTAGATTTCAACTAGTATCCATACTCCTACCTCAAATAGTGTTTAAGTGGATTTTTGACTGGCGTGCCAAAGAGTTTCAGTCACATCCCAGGAAATCAGCTACATTCTTATGTGTACAGACAACAACAAGGTCACATGCTACATGGTCAACATAAATTGAGGACACATTCTGATTTCAGAGATGTCAAAATAATAAGCAAAGTGGTCTTTAGAGGCAACAAAATATGATAATCCTTATTTCCTGGTTTACTTTGGTTTATTATATTTTTCTATGCTTGATTTTAGTTCTATAAACAATAAATATATTTAAGGCTATGAATTTTTCCTATTATAATAGCTTTTGAAATGACTATAAGGTTTTAATATAAAGTATTATTTTCATTGCTTTTAAATATATTGTAAATTCAGTTTTGATTTTTTATTATACCAAGTGTTTATTTATTATTATTCTCTGTGTAGTGATATATTGTTTACTTTCCAGTATTTATTTTTAATTATATTGGATTCTGAATATACAATTTGCCTCATAAAATCTCCACCTTTAAAAATGTAGTAAGATGTTCTTTTTGGTAATATAAATAACTAATTTTATACATTTTTGTAGTCATACAAAAATGTATAATTTTATTCAAAGAAAATAAAAGTCATTAAAATGAAATTCATTAAGAATTAAAATCAGATTGATAGTTATTTCATTCAATCCTCTTAACTTTTTTTTTTTTTTTTTTTTAGTTATGGAAACTAGAAAATGAAAGAGTTTTAAGATGTCCAAAGTTTGTGAGTAATGTGGAAAGTAAGTGGGACTGGGGAATGAGATTCTTTTTACCCACATGGTCAAGCAGAGGCCAAGGTACAGCCATAGCACTGGAAGTGGGGATGGTGCACTCCTGTGAGCTTGTGACTGATCAGAGCCATGAAAACAGCTTCAGGGGTCCTAATAATACTCTGGTATGTTTTTTTTGTTTTTGTTTTTGTTTTTCATTTGTGTGCTTGATACGTGGGCATGTTCAGTTTGTGAAAATTGCATGATGTTTGTACAGTTCTATATATATGTTTATTTCATACAAGTTTTTTTAAACATATTTTATTGATTTTTTTACAGAGAGGAAGAGAGAGGGATAGAGAGTTAGAAACATTGATGAGAGAGAAACATCGATCAGCTGCCTCTTGCACATCCCTTACTGGGATGTGCCCACAACCAAGGTACATGCCCTTGATCAGAATCGAACCTGGGACCCTTGAGTCCGCAGGCTGACACTCTATTCACTGAGCCAACCTGTTTCGGCCATAAAATATTTTTAATGTAACCACAAGGTAAACTTATTTCATGTCATTTCTTCATTCTTAGCCTATCCCCTTTTCTTTTCAACAAATATTGATCTAAAAGAAATATTGATTCCAAGTTTCAACTTTTGTTTATGAAAACTGCTTCACATCCCTGCATCTTTTTTTCTTCATAGTCTTTCTCCCACATATTAGTCAGGATAGTATAACCTAGGGGTGTCGAACTCAATCAGAGAAGGGGCCAAAATCTAAAATCCAGCCTAAATCGCGGGCCGAATGGTTTACTGAACAGTCATAAACTGTCATTGTGATGGAAATGCAGTGGAGTGCAGTGATGACAGCGCGGTGCGGGCCACATTGCAAGGCCTGGCGGGACGGATTTGGCCCGCGGGCTTTGTGTTTGACACATGTGGCTATAACCCAATATCTCTCTGGCTGAATCTACCCACACAGAGCTCTGTACAGGTCCGCTGAACATCTCATGTCTTGTCTCCATGTAGAAAACATGACTTCTAAACATCACAGTATAGAAGAAAAAAAAATGTGGAGCATCCACCTGACTTAAGATCCAGGACTGTAAGTGGTTCATGCCACTTCTGCCCTCCGCAGATGGCCTGAACCCAGACACACAGCCCCAAACTGCAAAGGAGGATGGGGCTATCATTTTGCTTCTGGTCAAATGACTTAATGACCTAGAAGAGCATATTTCACATATCAATCCTACAATCTTCCCAACAGTTAAATATATCTCTCAATCCTGCAAACCAGCTTTTAAACTCATGAAACTGGTATCTTAATCTCTTTTCCTTCATCACCAAGCCAAATGGTGTACATATGTAAACATTTTGCTTTATTAAGAAAGTAAAAAGGGCCCAGCCATAAGGGTTCCATGGTTGAGTGTTGACCTATGAACCAGGAGATCACAGTTTGTCAGCAAAGTAAAGCAATAGCAGTCCTTTACCCTTCTATGCTTCAGGCATGACTCAAGCATCTACCATGGGGACAAATGTCAAACCCATTGGTGGCCCCAGTGAAGATAAAAAATAAAAGAAAAAGTAAAATAAAAATCTTCCACCTTTCCAAACAAAAATTTTCTTCTAATTTCTATTCAACACTTTTATATCTTTAACTACAGGCCCAGAGCACAAAATTTATGCACTGGGAGGGAGGTGTCCCTCAGCCCAGTCTGCACCATCTCCAATCTGGGACCCCTTGAGGGATGTCTGACTGCTGTTTAGGCCCAATCGCAGTATCGGGCCTAAATGGGCAATCAGACATCCCTCTCACAATCCAGAACTGCTGGCTCCCAACTGCTTGCCTTCCTTCCTAATTGCCTTCCTAATTGCCCCTAACCACTTCTGCCTGCCAGCCTGATCACCCCCTAACCACTCCCCTTATAAGCCTGGTCACCCCTAACTGCCCTCCCCAGCCAACTGCAGTGCCTTGCAGGCCTGGTCCCTCCCAACTGCCCTCCTGCTGGCCATCTTGTGGTGGCCATCTTGTGTCCACATGGGGGCAGCCATCTTGTGTGTTGGAGTGATGGTCAACTTGCATATTACTCTTTTATTAGATAGCGTAGAGACCTGGTGCACAGGTGGGGGGGAGGGAGGACAAGGGAAGCACTGGCCAGGCGGCAGTGCTAGAGCAAGTGGAGCACTTGTGTGTGTGTGGGGGGGGGGGGGGCCGGGGGGGGGGGAAAGAGGGGGAGGTTCACAAGCAGAGGAGAAGGCAGTGGCAGTCCCCACCCAGCCTCCTCCCAGCCCACATCCTGGGCTTTTTCACTCCCCCCATGGCCTGGCCACTAATATCCAGTTCACAAAAAGTGCTGTTGTTCCAGCTCAAGGGGCTACAGGAGGAGCCGGTCAGAAGCTTCTGGGTGACCCTGGTGGATGAGAGCAATCTATACAACTGGGAGGTGGCCATTTTTTCTCCCTCCCCAACACTTAAAATGAGAGCGGCTACTGAGGGCATGCCTCAAGTTTCCCATTGACTACCCTTAGTTCCCACTAGCTTTTTGATTCCTGACCAGGATGTGGCACCCTGCCGAAACCGGTTTGGCTCAGTGGTAGAGCGTCTGTCTGCGGACTGAAAGGTCCCAGGTTCGAATCCGGTCAAGGGCATGTACATTGGTTGTGGCACATCCCCGGTAGGGGGTGTGCAAGAGGCAGCTGGTCAATGTTTCTCTCTCATTGACGTTTCTAGCTCTCTATCCCTCTCTCCTCCTCTCTGTAAAAAATCAATAAAATATATTTAAAAAATAAATAAATAAAAAGATGTGGCACCCCAATATCTATGAGACAGGAGGAGTGTGCATCTCCATTCTTCACTCCCAAGTCAATGACAGCCCCCAAAGCAGCTAGCTGCCCTTGGAGCAGTGGAACCCCACCCACAATGTCAAGACCATCCCAAGCTTCATCTCCCTCCTCAAGGAACCCAACACCTTCTCCGGGGCTAACGTGGACGTCTGTGATGCACAGGAAGTGGAAAGAGGGCAAAGACAAGGACCAGGAGTACACAGACAACATCTGCAAGCAGGTCTTGGGGACTATGGTAGATGTGGTGTGGGATGATGTAAGGTGACGAGTACTGCATGAGACCAAGGCCCTATGCCCTATGAGAGCTTGACTCCTCTTTTGCAATGACTATGACGAGGATGCCAAGGCTGAAGCTAACAGTGGCTTTGGGAATGATGATGATGACTCTGGTAACGAGGAGTCCTAAACCATGTCCTGTGCAAAATAAACACAGATACTACCTCACCAGGCCCAGACTCTGTGGGCTCTCAGGCACCTCCTGACACCAAGACTACCTCAGGGAGGTGGCTCTGCTTTTGCCTTGTCTCCTTAGTCTCACTTTCCTTTCCCCATGTTTGTTCTGGGTGTTGGGCACCTGGTGGGCCTCAGGGCCAAAGGTGGCCTAAGGGCCCAGACTCCATCACTGTTTACTACCCCATTGGCTGGAGCCAGAGACTTGGGGCTCCCAGCCCATGAGTGGACAGGTTAACTTGTCATTACCTCTTCTCTCCGCTTTGGTTTGTTTAAAATCTAAATAAAACAACTTTATAAGAAGCCCAGAGACCAACTTTTCCTTGGCCTCCACAAGGACTACAGGGTACAGTGGCAGGGCATGATGTCTGCAACACTTAAGTGCGTGAAGCCCAGGGGACAGGCCTAGCACCTGGAGTGCACTCCTAAAGCTGAGGATGTGGACCCAAGGTACTGAGCCCTAGGATGAAACAACTTGCAATCTCCAACCCTCAGATGACTCCACCCTTCTGCCTGCAGATACTACACCCAGTGTCACCTAAGCCTCTGACTTTATTTTTATGTAACTGAAAAGGCTGGAGCAAGCTGGATTCTGGGTCAGAACATGGCATCAGAACTAAGGCCCAAGTGAGCCCTGGCCTGACTGTGGCTAGAGCTTGTCTGACCCCCATGCAGGTGGTAGACAAGTGCACCCTAGAGCACAGGCAGATCCCTAGAGCCTACACACCTGATCTGCTTCCTGCTCCACAAATGCCCCACAGCCCCAGTGCCACAAGCACAGCTTTTATAGTTTGCCCTCACAATTTTGCTTGTTTGTTGACATAAATGACTTTCCTACATTAAAATGTGCAAAATTAAAAAAAATCTGCAGGGAAGGGAGAAGGGAAGTGTTCATCAGCCAGTTTTTTATCATGTGAAGTTTATGAGAGAACCATTCTGAGAATTGCCTTGTGATCTGCAGAGGAAGGGGACCTAGATGACACTCAGGGGGAAGGAGATCTCATTATACTCATTATGAGAGGGTAAACCTTAGAACTATTAAAATGGGAGAAGGACAGTGCTGATGACATACTCTCACCCCAGTGTTTGTCCAATATTCATTGGCTGTCATTTTGCTAAAAACTTTCTGTCTCTAACTCCTGATGTATAATGTCATCTTATCTAAGTAGGGACTGGTTTCTACATTAAGGATTATTAAGAGAGAGAGAAATCAAGTAGGAGGCTCAAAAAAGATTTTATGTAGGAGATGGCATCTGAACCCAGTCCAATAGATAGACTTTTTAAGGCAGTGATGGGGAGGACAGCTTGATGGGAATCCATGGGAAAATGAGCAGTGCATTCAAGAGT
This sequence comes from Pipistrellus kuhlii, assembly GCF_014108245.1. Taxonomy (NCBI): domain Eukaryota; kingdom Metazoa; phylum Chordata; class Mammalia; order Chiroptera; family Vespertilionidae; genus Pipistrellus; species Pipistrellus kuhlii. The sequence continues at coordinate 99,167,288 of NW_023425515.1, forward strand.
GTCTGTGAAATCCAGAAAAGCTGTAATAGTGATATATGGAATAAGATTGGAGAATTCAGAAGCGTCTAGACCAGAAGACTAATCTTAGAACAATTCATAGGTGCCAGACTAAACTGTTCCGACTTAATCACAGGTTCCATCAGATAATCCCCCAAAGTCACCAACTAATATTACCTTAGGTGCTATCTCCTGGAAATACTTATGTTTCAATTAAAAAAAAAAAAAAAAAGTCTTGAAGACAATAAAAAAGTGTTTTCTAATCCAAAGAAATAGGTTTCAAATGAGAAAATATCTACTAGGGATGCATCTTGGCACAGGGCCTTCAACTATTCTCAGACCAGTCCTTCAGCACCAGGATAGTACTTTTTGAGGAATAGAAAAAGATGTAGTCCAAAAGCTCTTTACCCTTTTCCCCCTGAGACACCCAGGACTGACAACAATCACTAATAGAACATACTCCCATGGGTGTACCTAGAGTTGCTTGAATGATCTGAATCAAACAGGGTCTGAATAGGAGATACCTTTGTTTTCATATAGCCACTGCCTTCAGACCTGCCCTATCATATCTCCTTCTCTAGTTCTTGACCACATTTGACAGATCCCAAACTTTCTAGTCACTGTCAGTTCTAAGAACAAACGTCATTGTGGTAATCAAGACTCATTCCCAGACCTTGTCCATTCTCAGCCAAAATATCAATAACATATAAGTCCATGCTCAGCCTCTATAAACAACCTGATCCCCTTGCCTCCAGCTTAGCCCAGACCTGCATGGGAGTGGTCAGTGATCTGTACTCCCACTACCCTTTCACACCTCCTCCAGCTCTACCCAACTCTTTTACAGGGTTGATTCAAGGAAAAGGGGGGCCTGATTGGTACTTTTATGATGTGTTTGTGCCCTGCGGAAGCTCCACTCCAGGTTTGGAAGGAGGAACCAAAGCCTTCTCCCCAGGCATGTGATTCATTTCTCTTCATCAAGGCTTGTTTGGCCATGCTACCTTTTGGTAGGCGCTATAGGTTCATGATGTCTAAAAGCAATTTCCTAGGAAATTATCATCCAGTCATTGTTGACTTTGGAGCTTCAGCTGAATTTTATAAGAGTGCAGGAATATTATCCAACATTTGATGTATATGTAACTTACCACTCACTAATTGTAACAAACCCTTTCTCTCCTATTCCTGACATTATATCAAATGCAAATCAATGAGATTGAAATCATTATATAGAAACTCCTGAATATACTCATTCATTTTTAAATATATATATTTTATTGATTTTTTACAGAGAGGAAGGGAAAGAGAAACATCGACCAGCTGCCTCTTGCACACCCCCTACCGGGGATATGCCCACAACCAATGTACATACCCTTGACCGGAATTGAACCTGGGACCTCTCAGTCCACAGACCGATGCTCTACCACTGAGCCAAACCAGTTTCAGCCTCATTCATTTTTTTTAATACTAACAAATGTAAAGCATGGCCAATAACAAGTTTGTTTTGACACAGCTAATGTCTGATGTTTTGTAACTTAAATGAAACCCATCCTTTCCTAGGGCAACTATAATCTTATTCCAAGGTGAACAACTCAACAAGGAGAGGTCCACTTTGCAGGTTCATGTTAAGCATTACTTTGTATTACTAAATAACATATCATGTGGGCAAGTAAGAAATGCAACTTGCACACCTGATTGAGGCAGAAAGGAAAGTAATGGAGGTGAAGAGAGTGAACAGAGCCACAGCAGCAAACTTGTGGCATGGAGCAGATGCTGATGGCTTTGAACATACAGCCTCCACAGCATACTCTGTTGCATTTCCCAGCCACTAGGCTATGAATAACTGTGGTCTCTGTGGCCTAATATATGGTAAACCAGCATTAGAGGAACTGCTGAAAGCCTGACCTAAATGCACCAGAGCTTGAACACCAATACCTAGCCCCATTCATTGGTCTCTTGCAGATAAGGGCTTCAGTCTTCACATCAGTTTATTCAGTCAGTGTAGTATGCATTGTTAACCTCTGCTTCTATGAGCAGGAATAGGTTGATGAAGGTAGCCAATTCTTAGAAATTTCTTAATCTCTTCTCAGTTAGCAAAAATATTTAGAATCATAGGCCAATCAATAATAACAAATATCTAAGAAGCACCAACTGATGCAAGGCCCTACAAAATCCCTGTTCTAAAGAAAGTACAAGCCAGACTGCCTCTAAGGCTAGAAAAACTAGACTCATCCAAAAAGACTATAGCTCACAACATGTTCTCTCTAGGAATATGTGATATGGGTCAGGATGGGAGGAAGAGAAGAAAAAGATCATCAATAGGTGGTAGAAAGATATTTCTAGCCCATGATCCTCAGCTGACAGAAAGTATGGACTTTAAGAGAAGAGGGGTATAGTGATACAATCAGTTCTCAAATTAGGAACTATGTCTATTGACCAAGTCACAATCATGTATTCCACAGATTGGGCTGAATAATTTCAAAGTCCTTGCTACTCAAAACACAGTTCATAGACCATCACCACTAGCAGCATCACCTTGGAATTTCTTAGAAATGCACACACCCAGGCTTCATCCCATAAATATCAATATAATGAATCAAAATATGCATTTTAACAAGATCCCCAGGTGATCTTGTTAAAGTTTAAGAAGTACTGGTTTGTTTTCCAAGCATTGATTATGCATATATCTACAAATGGAGACAGGAAATCTGCTTAAACAGACCATTCTGAGCTACTAAAAATGACCCAGCCCAAAGCTTGTCCTCTGCACTTCAAAAGAATTCACCAGCGGCTGTTGCCTCTCAACTGGCACTCCTTTTGTCAGTGGGAGCCACTGACTGCCACAGCTACTTCATAGTTCAAACTATTGAGACAGGAACAGAGAAGCTGAATGAGAACTCAAAATGCATTTTCCCCATAGAACAGTGTTAATTATATGTTGTTATGTGTTGGTATTATTTTCACTTACAAATTACTCAATATAAATGATTCTATTTCCAAAAGAAAACCTACAACAGTGTGCATCAAAGAAACATGTTTGGTAGGAGGATTCAAGATGGCAGAATAGGTAAACACCTAAACTGCTGCCTTGCGCAACAATTTCAAAACTACAAGTAAAAAAAAAAAAAAAAATGTCTATCACCCAGAATTATGGGAAATCTGGCTGAATGGAAGTTCTACAACTAGAAGGAAAGAGGAAAGAGCATTGAGATGTGCACAAATGCTGAAAAACTGAGGAGTAGAGGGGTGCCATCTGGGCTGTGGGTGGGTGTTGCTTTGTTCAACATGAAAGGAAACAAGCTCCTGATTACTCTGAAATCCAGTTTCTGGGAAGATGCAGGGGACCCAAACTCCTATGGAGAGAAGCTGGACTGTCTGCCAATGGGTCATAAAGTGAAGGTGGCTTGCTTACAGAGCTGCATGCAGGAATAATTGTTTACTGCACTGGGGTGCAGGGATCAGGGACAAGGTCGGAGACACAGAGATGGCTGACTGGCAGCCATTGCTGTTTGCCATGCCCTAGCCTAGTGACACCCTGGCACTCTGCCCCACACAATCTACATACCCTCCCAAGTGCAACACAGCAGCTTTTGCATATGAATGGTATGCCCTATAACGTTGTAATCAAATAAACTGAAGTTCCAGGGAGACAGCTCCAAAACCTCCAAACCCCAAACAAAGAGGAGAAAACTGTAGTTCTTGCTGTAGCTCTTGCTGGGTGGTCTCAGAGAGTAGCTGACCTGCATCCCATTGGAAATCCAGAAGCCAGGGTACCTAGTGGTCAGTGTGAGACACCAGATTTCAACTCCTCACATCCATAAGTGACACATTCAAGAGGCAGACTCAGTGAGCACCAAAGCCCTACTGAAACAAGTCCTGTACCATAAGCATGTCTCCAGGGCAGCAGTTCTTCCATTATAAACACAGCGGGTCAGCAGGTCCTCACAGCCAATTGGCCTGGAGGTCAATTCCTCCCAGTGTACCAAAGGAATCAAGGCTTAACTACACCAAGACTTTGCACTCAGTCCACAAAGGGAAGAGCATCCACCTCAGGTGATTAGGGAGGCTGAGCTACTGGCCCCTATATATCACCTACCACACAAGGCCACTCTATCAACACAGGGAAGCAGCCAAAATTCACAGAAAAAGAAACATGTCACGAATGAAAGTAATGGAGGAAAGCAAACTACTGGACGACACAGAGCTCAAAACCACATTAATAAGGTTACTCAAGAATCTGCTAAAACCGCTGAGAAACTTGATGAGATCTTTAAGGAGTTTAGTGAGACCTTCAAGAAACTTAATGAGAATGCCAAAAAAAAAAAAATGGAAAAAGACTAGTCAAAATTAATCATATACTGTCTGAAATAAAGAATATACAGAAACTCAACTGTAGATCAGCATACCCCAAGAATCAAACCAAAGATCTGAAATATGAGGAAACAAAACACACCCAACCAGAAAAACAAAAAAGAGTCTAAAAATATGAAGATAGTTTAAGAAGCCTCTGAGACAACATTAAGCATACCAACATCCAAATTATTGGGGTGCCAGAAGAAAAGAGAGAGCAAAATATTGAAAACCTATTAGAAGAAATACTGGCAGAAAACTTTCCCTACCTGGTGAAAGAAATAGACTTACAAGTTCAGAAAACACACAGAACCCCAAACAAGAGGAGTCCAAAGAGGACAACAAGAAGACACATCATAATTAAAATGCCAAGGGCAAAAGACAAAGAGAGAATCTTAAAAGCAGCAAGAGAAAAACAGTTACCTATAAGGAAGTACCCATACAACTGTCAACTGGTTTCTCAACAGAAACTATACAGGGCAGACAGTAGTGGCAAGAAATATTCAAAGTGATGAACAGCAAGAACCTATAATACAACCAAGAGTATTCTACCCAGCAAAGCTATCATTCAAAATTGAAGGTCAGATAAAGAGCTTCACAGACAAGAAAAAGCTAAAGGAGTTCATTACCACCAAACCAAGATTACATGAAATGCTGAAGGGTTTTCTTTAAGAAGAGGAAGAAGAAGAAATATATAAAGATGAAAATTATGAACAACAAAATGATATCAAATACATACCTACCAACAAGTGAATCTAAAAATCAAGTGAATAAATAATATGATGAACAGAATTGACTGATGAATATAATAGAATCAGGGACATAGTAAGGGAGTGGACTGACAATTCTCAAGGGGAAGGGGGTATGAGGAGTGTGGGAAGAGATTGGACAAAAATCTTACACCTATGGATTAAGACAGTGGCAAAGGACATGGGGTGGGGAATCAGGTGGAGCGGAGCCATGGGAGAAAAAAAGAAGAACACCTGTAATAATCTGAACAATAAAAATTTATTTTAAAAAATTAAAAAAGAAACATGTTCAATAAGGTTTTTCAAATGCAAAACAAAAATTACATGGTATATCAGATAGGAAAAAGAAGAAGCTAAAGAAAATGCTTCAATTATCTGGTATCATGGATATTTAGACTAAGCTACTGTGGAGCTGTAGGGTTACTCCAGCCAAACAGAGAGAGAGGCTGATGAGCCACAGAACTTTCCATTATCTGAATTATTCACTTAACAGAAATATGGTCTATATATCATTAAAAGAAGGAAGTTAAGTGTTTAAAGAAGGAAAAATTAAGGACAAAAGTTTGGCCTTAAAATCTTCAGAAATGAAAAAACAAAAACAAAAATCTTCAGATGGATTTCAAGAATAAATTTTTTGCATTTTACGTACATCCTTCAAACTCTATCTAAAACTCTCCAGGACAGGAAATATGTGTCCTAGTTCCTTTATAACTCTACCAGGGTACTGAATACAACCTGAAAATTCAATACCAGGAAAAATATTTTTTCTTCTTTTCCTCTCCCTTACAAACTTCAAGTTTAAGATTCTCAAGCTTTCAAAGCATTTTCAAGTGTTATACATAGCCCTTAATCTTTGGGATATGTCTCAAGGCCCCCAGTGAAACCTGCATAGACTATTTTTCCTATACATCCATCATTTCCCTAATGAAAGCACATTAGAGATTCTTTCTGAAATATCCAAATTGCCAACTTGTTCTTTGGAGCCATTGTTAAGTAAAATAATGGTGATTTAAACACAAGCACCATAATGAAATTACAGTTGATCTGATAACCCGGATGTCTACTAAGTGACTAATAGGAGTGACTAACAGGTGGGGAGTGTATCCAACATGGATATCCTGAACAAAGAATAATTCATATTCAGGACAGGATGGAATGGGATGTCAAAAGATTTCATCATGTTACTTAGAATGGTGCCAATTGAAAACCTATAGATTTTTTATTTCTGGAATTTCCATTTAATATTTTCTGACCAAGGTTGATGGTGGGAAAAAAAAATCTTGGAAAGTGAAACCATGGGTAAGAGGCATTCTATATCTTGCTAGACCTTTACAACCTTTCTAAGATTATTTCCTCCATTGCACTATGAGGAAAGCAGACACAGGAAAGTTACATTTCTTGTCTAACATCTGGAACAGTTCTAAGAAGAGGAACAAGACAGGGATGCCCACTCTTGCCACTCCTGTTTGACATAGTACTGGAAGTACTAGCCATTTCAATTAGACAATAAGAAAAAATAAAAGGCATCCAAATTAGAAAAGAAGTAAAGTTGTCCTTATTTGCAGATGACATGATACTGTACATAAAAAGCCCAAAAGACTCCATAAAAAAACTGATAGACTCAATAAATGAATTCGGCAATGTAGCAGGATACCAAATTAACGCCAAGAAATCTATGGCATTTCTATACACCAACAGTGAACCTACAGAAACAGAGACTAAAAAAGCAACCCCATTTACCATTGCACACACACAAAAAAAACAAAACAAAACTAAGATACCTGGGAATAAACTTAACTAAGGAGGTAAAAGACCTATACTCGGAAAACTACAGAACACTTAAAAAGAGATAGAGGAAGATGTAAACGGATGGATAACATACCATGTTCATGGATTGGTAGAATCAACATAATCAAAATGTCCATACTTCCCAAAGCAATTTATAGGTTCAATGAACTCCCCATTAACATACCAAAGGCATATTTCACTGACCTAGAAAGAAGTCTCCAAAAATTCATCTGGAACAACAACAACAACAAAAAAAAAAGACCCTGAATAGCCACAGCAATCCTTAGAAAGAAGAATAAAGTAGGAGGGATCTCAATACCAGATTTCAAGCTATATTACAAAGCCACTGTTCTCAAAACAACCTGGTAGTGGCACAAGAACAGACATATAGATCAATGGAATAGAATAGAGAATCAGGATATCGACCCAAACCTCTATACTCAATTACTATTTGACAAAGGAGGTATGAACATACAATGGAGTCAAGACAGTCTCTTCAATAAATGGTGTTGGGAAAATTGGACAGATAGTTGCAAAAAAAAAAATGAAACTAGATCACAAACTTACACGATACACCAAAATAAACTGAAAATGGATACAGCACTTAAACATAAGATGGGAAACCATAAAAATACTAGAGGCATCCACAGGTAGCAAAGTATCTGACATATGCCAAAAGAACTTCTTCACTGATACTACCCCTAGAGCAATGGAGGCTAAAGAGAAAAAAACAAATGGGACTACATCAAAATAAAAAGCTTTTTTACAACACAACAACAACAAAAAACAACCATAAACAAAACAACAAGAAAGCCCACTGTATGGGAGAACATATTTGCAAATGTTATCACTGATAAAGGTTTAATCTCCAACATCTACAGACAGCTTATATAACTAAATATATGATCCAATTAAAAAATGGGCAGTGGACCTAAATAGAATCTTCTCAAAAGAAGACAGAAGGAAGCCAAGAGGCACATGAAAACATGCTCAAAGTCACTATCTGAGAGATGCAAATCAAAACAAAACAACAATGCAGTACCATCTCACACCTGTCCGAACGTCTAACATCAACAAATCAACAAATGACAAGTGTTGGCCAGGTTGCAGAGAAAAAGGAACCCTCATGCACTGCTGGTAGGAATGCAGACTGGTGCAACCACTGTGGAGAACAGTATAGAATTTCCTCAAAAAACTGAAAATGGAACTCCCATTAGACCCAATAATCCCACTCCTAGGAATATATCCTAAGAAACCAGAAACACCAATCAGATAGGAAATATCCACCCCTATGTTCATAGCAGCACAATTTACAATAGCTAGGATTTGTAAACAGCCTAGGTGCCTGTCAGTAGATGATTGGATCCAAAAACTATGGTACATCTACACAATGGAATACTATGCTGCCATTAAAAAAAAGGAATTCTTATCATTTGCAGCAACCTGGATGGAATTGGAGAACATTATGCTGAGTGAAATAAGCCAGTCAATGAAAGAAAAACACCTGGAATTACACATTATCTCACACATTTATGGATAATAAAGTCTCCATTATTTTTTATAATGTTTATAAAGAATATTATAAACTGATGTACAGATAGATACAGAGACAGTAAAGCAACAAACAGACTGTCACATTACAGCGAGGAGGGTGTAAGGTTTGAGGCACAGGAAACTACCACCAAGAAGTTTTAAAGTAAAGTTTATTCCCCAGTAATGTGCGGGACTCATTACGGAGGTAGAGAAATTAAAATTGAAGGAGTTGGGAGGGGTTTGGACCCAGCCAGGCTGCCATCTGTACATGGAGGACCAGCAGCACGTGGCTGGTCTGGGGGTCTTTTTAAGGGGAGGATCAGGAGAGGGTTGGACCCAGGGCAGAACAGGAAGGGGTGGGCTACAGGACACTTTAGCATGCGCTGATTGATGGCTCAATGTCTTGGAGATGTCTCTGTGACAGATGCAAGTAATGTCATAACTCCACCCACCAGTTGGGAGGAGGGAGAACCTTATAGATAGAGGGTAGGGAGAAATGGGGGTGATAAGAGATCAACTGAAGGACTTGTATGCATGCATATAAGCAAAACCAATGTACAAAAAACTCTGGGGAGGGAGGGCATGTATGGGAGTGGGAAGGTGGTGGCAATGGTAAGATATGTACACATATAATACCTTAATAAAAATTGGAAAAAAATAAAAACATATATAAATTAAAATTTAAAAATATGCAAACATTAAAAAAAGTTACAGGGTGTTTTACTTTATCTCACACAAGCCAAAAACCAACTTGCACTCTATTCATTGTGCAACTGAAACATTAAATGCCAACCAGCAAACATGTGACTAACAAAGGCTTCTACTGTGAGAACCATGTCCTGAAGCTCACTCTTGTTTCTCCTCTAGACATGACATTTATAATTAGATTGACTTAAAGCTTTGTCAGCAGTAGAATTTGGCCCATTTTTGCTATTAGAGATGCAACTCTGAATGATGTTTCTGTGGCATAATTATGACTCCTTTCCAATTTTGGGCTGAATTTGACAATTTTGTACTGAAAAGTGTTATTTTGTACTATACTAGAAAAAAAAAATCAAATGTCTTATCACAAAAGGTAAAAGAAGATCCCCTCCTCACTCTGGAGATTAAGGTAAAGTGTGATGCACTCCTCTGACACATTTTCTAACAGATGATGTCCTGAGAGGGGTGTACTGGTGATGGCGGAATTTCAGATACTTTCCCTTCCTGTGATTGTCATCCCTGTGGACTCACCTGCCTGGCTATCAGAACTACACCCCATGTTCTCATCAGAACCTGGTTTTCTGCCTAAAAGTGCATTACTTGAAATTACAGTATTTGCAGTACTATCGATATTTCCATCTCTATCTTTTTTGTTCCAATGAACAACTTTTGATTTATTGACCAATTTTATGAAGTGTGATGTCACAATTGTAAGAAACAATATATATATATATATATATATATATATATATATATATATATATGCCCTGTTTCACCAAAAATAAGACAGTGTCTTATATTAATTTTTTCTCCCAAAGTTGCGCTAGGTCTTATTTTCAGGGGATGTCTTATCTTTCCATGCACTAGGTCTTATTTTCAGAGGATGTCTTATTTTCGGGGAAACATTACATATAAGGATTTTTGTAAAAACCACAGTGAATATTACATGACAAAATCAAATGGTTTTGCTACTTTATCTCTGAAGTTGTCAGCAGACCCGTGGAATTGGCTAGAAATGAAGGACCTCAGGTCCCACCACAGACCTTCAGAATCTGCATCTGCGTTTTAAAGAGACCCTCAGCACATTCAAATGTCCAGTGAAGTTTGAGAAGCAATTCTCTGGACATCTGTTTTGTGACTAAGATGGCTGTCAGGAGGGTGTCCTTTCTAAATAGAGAATAGAACAGAAGGTCTGCAGGTCGTCTAGGGAGGCCACCTGCACTGACTGAGTTGGTAATCCCTGACTGCAGCAATAGCCATCTCTTCATTTACATCTGGTGAGGAGAGTTGGAAACAGGGGTAGTTCTTGGTGGAAGGTTTCACCTAAAAAAGAAGTGTGCTTGGAGGCCTGTAGCCAAGGTTGACCAGCCAGAGTTGGGCCAAATTCTGATACAGTTACTCTCAGTATTATTGTTATGAAAAGGGTATAATTGGAGTGCTTTGGTGAATAATGTTCAAGGCCACAGAGGCTATAAGGGAGCAGATATTTTTTTCTCTCCTTTTGTTCAGGCAGCTCTGGCTCCCAAATGTGCTGCATTTGATGGGGATTTACAACTTAATGATTCAAAGGTTTTTCAAGTTAGTGCTTTTCTAGCTGGACAGTGGTATCTGCAAATCATATAACTATAGCTGGGGAATGAGAATTAGATCACAAATGACAGCACCATTTCTGTCACCTTCTAATTACTTTTTATCCCATGTGTTCCTTATGGCCCCAGCAAACCTAATACCACCCTCAGGCCCTAAGGTTCCACTTCCATAAACACCACAGCTTGTTCCTCTTTTCCTTGTCCCTCAAGTGTTTTTCCCCAACATTCCATCCAAAACACCATTTCCTCTGGGAAGCCTTTGATGATTGTCTGTGACTGGATAACATCTCTCTTTTCCAGAAAGCCCCTTAGTGATTCCCAATCTTTGCTGCATATCAGAATTGTCTGGGAAACTTTAAGAAATGCTGACATTCAGGTCACAGCCCTGAACAATTCAGTAAGAATTGCTGGGAGTGAGACACAGGCAGCAGTAGTTTGTAAATTTGCTTAGGTCTATACAATGTTCAACCAGGATGGAGAACCAGTACGATAATCTTGTTCCTGTTAGGGTCTACTTAAGCCTAACTCTGGAATGGATTACACAAGAGACCACTATTTTCACTTTACCTATATGCTCTAATTGGAAGATCTCAAGTCAAAGTTTTCTTATTTCTGTATCTTTGATAGCATCTAGCAGATAGCTCAGTGAATCCCATTATTTTGCCCTCCATCATTGATCCTGTTTGGGGGCCCTTAAGTGACCACTGACTCAGAACAGAGGATTTGTAGGTACTGCTGCTCTTGTTGCCACCATCACATCCATCTCTGGATTTAGGTATTAGGGCCTAGGAAGCTAGCTAGCTAGCCAGATAGATAGATAGATAGATAGATAGATAGATAGATAGATAGATAGATAATATGCAAAGTGTCCCCTCAGGAATTCTAGCAGGAGACCAGAGTTCGATCACTCACTATGATGTGAGCTGATCACCAGGGGCGGTGCGGAATGAAGGAAGGCCCTAGTCCAGAGCTGGCAGCTGGGGGAAGGAAGGCCCCTGCCAGTAGCCAGCAGCTGGAAGGAAGGCTCTGGCTGGCAGCCTGAAGGCCCCAATAATTCCTGATCACCGGCCAGGCCTGGGGACCCTACCCATGCTTGAATTTAGTGCACCGGGCCTCTTGAAATGAAAAAAAGCCTGCTCAGATTGGCCAGAGTCAGAGAGGAGGTCTATTAAAAAAAGAACTGGTGTTGCCTCAGAAGTGGGGGGTAGTCTTATACAGCGAATATAGGCCTAAACCTATTATTTAACTGTAAAATTAGGGGGTTGTCTTATACGCCAGAAAATATGGTATATGTGCTGAGACCAGGACAGCAAAACTCGGATATTCTAGAGCCATTATCATTAAGCAAGGACTCTACTCTGGTAGGAAAAAAGTGTGCTTAAGGGTATAGATGGCTACAAACTTCTTTTTGTCTGTTCAGATAGTTTTAGTTTAAATTATCTATTGCTACATAAAAAATTATTGAAAAATTTGAGATGAAACATATGATATAATTTAATTCTCCTGATTTCTGTGGATCAGGAATTTGAGAGTGGCTTCATTGCATGTCCCTGTCCCTCATTAAGCTGCAGTCAAGACTTAAACTGAGACTATGGTGGCCAAAGGCCTCACTCCCATGGCAAAAGTTGCTGCTGGCTTTTGGAAAGAAGCCTCAATTATTTGTCACATAACCTCCACATGACTGCTTGAGTGTCTTCAGGACAGGGCAACTGATTTCCCACCAGAGTGAGGATTCAAGAGAGAAAGGCATAATTTGAAATGTTTTTTATATAATCATGTACTACTAGTAGCCATGTACAAGAATCCGTGTGCCAGTAGCTCACTGCCACCCTACAGTAGCTCTCTGCCCACTGTCCCACCCTCCTGTAGCCCCCCTGCCCCCCTCCCCTCAGTCCCCACCCCCTCATAGCTTGCTATCTTGACCACTCTTGTAGCTCTCCAACGCTTGCTTGTAGCCAGTAGATCACTTCCACTCTCTGACTGCTGCCCCAACCTCCTCTAGCTCCCTCCCCCATCATAGCTTGCTGCTCTACCCCCTCCTGTAGCTCTCTGCCACCTGCTTGTAGCTAGCTGCCCCACCCTCCTGCTGATCTGTGACCCAGTCATTATGCTTCATGGTGTAACAGTCATTTGCATATTATATCGTTATTATATAGGACTAGTGGCCTGGTGCACAAAATTCATACACAATAAAAGGGAATTAATTAGAGGAAATATTTTAATATTGCTATTTGCTCTTTCTCTACAATAGAAGTGTGCGAGATGAAAGGAAATGAGTAAAATGTATATGAAAATAACACATGATTTTATTAATAAACTAGTGGCGTGGTGCATGAAATTTGTGCATAATAAAAGGGGATTAATTAGAGGAAATAATTTAATATTGCTATTTGCTATTTCTCTATAATAGAAGAGTCAGAGATAAAAGAAAATTAGTAAAATGTATATGAAAACCTTGCTCCTGGGGTGCACCACAGGACCCAGAGTCAAGTCTCTGCTCACCCACATGCACCTCAAAATCGCATGAGACCCAGACCCAGCCGGTTCCTCCCTTTGGGCTAGACTCAGACCTGACCAGTCCCACCTTTGTCAAGCCCTCCCAGACAGGGGTCATAGCCTCAGGTCCCCTGGCTTGGTTTCAAGACGGGGTGTGTGGCCTGAGGTCCCACAGTGTAGACTGGAGAAGTGGGCATGCCTTGAGGTCCCCCACCAAGCACTGCCAGGTAGGGAAATGGCCTGAGATACCCTGTCAAGCCCCACTGGGTGGGAGACATGGCCTGAGGTCCCCCTTTAAGCCCCACCAGGTGGGGGGGGGGGGTGCACAGCCTAACGTCACCCAGCCTGGCACCAGGAGAGGGGCACAGCCCAGGTCCCCCATCAAGCCCCGCTAGGCAGGGGGCATGGCCTGAGTTCTCCCAACACAGCACTGGAGGTGCACTTTGAGGTTCTCCGCCAAGCCCTGCTGGGTGGGGAGCACAGCCTGAGGTCTCCTGTCAAGCCCTGTCAGGCAGGGGGATGCAGCCTCAGGTCCCCTGACCCAGTGCTGGGGCAGGGGCGCAGCCTGAGGTCCCCTATCAGGCCCTGTTGGGCAGGGGTTTCGGTCTGAAGTCCCCCAGCCTGGTTCTGGGGTGGGGGGCATGGCCTGAGTTCCCCTGAACCAGCACTGGGGGTGCATCTTGAGGTCAAGCCCCGCCGGGTGGGGGGCATGGCCTGAGGTCCCCCAGGAGGGCAGCCTGAGGACCCCTAGCCCAGCACCAGGATAGGAAGCGCAACTCGAGGTTCCCCATCAAGCATGGCCTCAGATCCCTTGGCCTGGTGCCAGTGTGGGGGGCATGGCCCAAGGTTCCCCAGCCTGATGCCAGTGTGGGGGCTGTGGCCTGAGGTCCCCTGTCAAGTCCTACAGGGGTGGAGGAGGGCATAGCCTCAGGTCCCAGCTGATTACCCGTTAAGGCTCCTTTTGAGAACGTGGCTTCCATTATGGGTGCAGCCATCTATGTGATGGAGTGATTGTCAATTAGCATATTCCTTCTGTATTAGATAGTATAAACAATGACAAAATGATATAAAAACAAACACATGATATAAAAATAGCAAAAAAACATGATATAAAAACAACATTGATGCAAACAATAACTGATAAAGTGATTAAACTTATTCAAATATCTCCCTGTATACCACATTTAGAGTGAAAACACTTTCAGAGTGCTTGACTAATTTCCCTTGGGATGAAGTATTTACAACTTTAACCTTAAAGTCACATGCTCTTTGAACTAAGAGAAAGCAACATATAACTGACCATGTGCAAAAACTGGTTCAGGTCAGAATATTCCTACTCTTTTTAGAGTTTGTCTTTGTGATTTATTAATAGTCATCACAAATTCTGGCATCTTGAGAAACTATCGTTGAATTAATTTAAATGGGAGGCCAGTGTCAGATGGGACAAATCAATTCTTGAAATCAGAACAACCTCTCCCTCTGCAGATCCTGCTAATACTTCAGCTTCAATTATGTTAGGTCATAATCTTTTGATAATAAATCTAGTACCATTACAAAGACCCCAATTTACTATTAATATTTCTCAATACCATGATGATTGCACTGACTTTCAATTTTAATTTATGACATGGCATTCCCAATGGAGTAATACTATTAATAAGTTCTATGGGAAAATTTTCCTTTTAGCATCATCTGTTGAGAGAATGGAATCATCACTCAAATAAATAGGTGTGAAAATCTCCATCAAGTATATCCAAAATGTCTTCATTTAATTTTTGAATGTGCACATTTAGATATATTTTTAATATTACCTATAGATATACTATTTCCAAAGGTAGCTTCAAGAACAGATTGGTTACAAATTATTTCATGAGGAATTTCAATAATATCCATTCCTAAATGAAAACTGCTAACAAGTTTGCAGTCTCCAAGTTTTACTAACCATCCTATCTAATAATAGAGTAACATGCAAAGTAACCGTCACCCTGTGACAAAATGGTGGCACCCATAGACACAAGATGGCAGCACCCAGTCCTCTCAGGCCGGCCAAAGAACCCCAGTTCCAGGGAGGGCTGCTGATGAGAGCTGGCAGCATGGCCCAGGCTGTAGGCCTGGGAGACACGATCTGCTCCCAATTGTGACTTGGGCTGTAGGCCTGTTGGCTGGGTGATGCCTGCTCCCCTCTCAGCATGTTCTGCTTTCAGCAGTGGCCTGGCTGTGGGCCTGGGAGGCAGCCGTGCCCCTCTCCACTTGCTCCACTTTCAGCAACCACCAGGGCCGAGGCCTGTGAAATGGGAAGCGCCTGGGCCCCTCTCAACTCAATCTCAGCTGTGGCCAGGGCTATAGGCCTGTCAGCTGGGAGGTGCCCATGCTCTTATTGGCACGGTTTGCTTTCAGCCTGCACTCCTCTCTGTGCGATCTGCTCCCAGCTGTGGACCGGGCCATAGGCCTGTAGGCTGGGAGTCATCTCCGCCCCTCTCTGCATGCTCTGCTTTCAGCTGCTGCCAGGGCTGAGGCCTATCAGCTGGGAGGCATCTGTGCACCTCTTGGCCTGGCCCATCCAGGGTTGTGGATCTGGGAGGCATCTGCGCCTCATCCCCTCTCCCCTATTGAACAGCTCCCAGCTGCAGCCAGTGTGTATGCTTGGGAGGCAGCCGCATCCCCCAGAATGATCCCCTCCCAGCAGCAGCTTGGGGTATCAGCCTCCAAAGGGCCTGCGCTCCCATGGAGTGATCCCCCCCACACACACCTATAGCCTCAGAACTTCTCTTGTCCCCACCCAAGTGATTGGAGATTGGGGTGTGTGTGTGGGCGGGGAGGAGATATCTGGGTGATGCTGCCCAGCAAACCTCTCCCATTGGATAGAAACTTCTGACCAGGTTAGGGAGGTAAATGGGTTTTGTTTAAAATCTTTAGAAACCCACAAAGGAAATGTCTGAGGTATGGTTGCACATCAGAAGTAACTTACAACTAATTTGTGAAGGCAAATGGGGACACTGCAGTTACATTACTGGAAAATACCCAGAGATCTGGAGGTTGGTACTGCAAAGGGGCGGGTGCTCCACACCTTAAGCAGGGCTTGAGCCCATCCAGGAAGGCCTTTTCCCTTACATTTTTCACCAAGGCAGGGAGGTTTTGTAGACATGAATAAGAAGTGCCCACACTGAAGATGCCAGGGTGGCAGAAATGACAAACCCAGAAAAGAGCAAAACCAGAAACACCACCAATCCCAACATAGATCATCTTTTTCTTCAGATTACTGTGTGTTTCCCTCTTCTTTGTCTTCTGGAATCGAGACAGATTCAAGTATTGATGATTCTACCAATGGAAAAATTAAGAGAAAGAGAAGACAGTAAAGGAATAAAAGGAGAAAAGAAAGAAATGTCAAAAGATGAAACATCAAGAAAAAGAAAGAGAAGGAAGAAACAACTACATGATATCACCTTTTCAAGGTCTCATGAAATTCTTGTTTATGGAGTTTACATATGTCAAAGAAAAAACCCTATCTAATAAAGAGGGAATATGCAGGGAAGGGCATTTGGGGACAATCAGGCTGGCAAGGGAACAGTTTGGTGACCGGGCTGTCAGGGTAGGGCAGTTGGGGACGATCAGACTGGCAGGGGAGTGGTTAGGGGCAATCAGGCAAGCAGTTGGGAGCCAGTAGTCCCGAATTATGAAAGAGATGTCTGACTGCCTGTGTAAGCCCAATCCCTAATCAGGCAGTTGGACATCTCCTGAGGGGTCCAAGATTGGAGAGGGTGCAGGTTGGGCTGAGCGACACCTCCCCACCCCACCCCCAGTGCACAAATTTATGCACCAGGCCTCTAGTTCATTATAAGTAGAATCCCCTTATCTCATATTTGTTTTAAGAAACAACTTTTGAAACATTCTCAAACACTACAGTACTTTAAACTTGTTTGTACTATAGCTGATAGCATATTATGCGGCACAACACAGACATTGTTGAAAGTTTCCTCCAAGAAGGAGTACTTTCCTACCAAATGCAACATTCAAATTTCTAATTTCTCTTAGTAATCTGTCTATGGTGTTTAAAGCATGTCTGCATGTCATGGTGCATTCATCAATAATAAGAAGCTGGGCCTTTTTAATGGTTTTAGCAACTTTATTCTTTATATTGAGTCTAGAAATTGAAGTTCCATTTAATGGAATTGGTCATTTATATTGGGAATGAAAATTCTTCCTCCAAAAAGTAAATTTGCAGCAATTCCTGTAGATGCTGAGGGTAAAACAATACCACCATGACTTCTAATATAATGTATTAAAACTTTATACAGATAGGTTTCCCACTACCACCTGGACCATCCAAGGAAAAAGCATTTGGGATATACAGTTTGATCTTCGATGGCTGAAGTAATAGTCTGAAAGGCTGCCAACTTTTCATTATTCATAGAATTTATCAAAACCTCTGCCTGTTGTTGCTCGTACAATTCATCAGATTTATTTGCATTTATTAATAAAGGATAGTCTGGGAGTTTTAAATGTGGACATTTCATTCCATGCAATGTGAATACCTCTTGAATTTCATTAAGGGCATACAATTCACAGGTTACACAGGCACCTTCTCTTTGGTGTAATTTTCAACAGAAATCTTCAATAAAATGAGATTTATTCTCATTCAAAAATTGTCTGCAGCAGAAGGACATCCAAACACACATATGTATGCAAAAAGTTGCCATAGTTGTTTGGGCATATTAAGGATGATTGCATTGTCAATCATCTCTTTCCAGATAATGTCATTAAGTAGTAATACTTGGTGTTTAGCAGCTTCATGAAATGTATGATAAATTATACCTCCTACAGTTCGAAGATCATCAAAACTTATCGCACCTTTTACATGAAGGAGAAAAGGCCTAAGGTAATATTGTTCTGGTTCTCAAAAGTTCACAGTGAACAGTCTACCTAATACTTTAAGCCCACCCTTTTGGAATTTTGTTCATAAAGAATTATTAAACACACCAGTGGCCTAGTGCACAAAATTCGTGCACAGGGAAGAGCATGTGTCCCTCAGCCTAGCCATCATTCTCACCAATCTGAGACCTCGAGGAATGTCCAAAAGCCTATTTAAGCTTGATCCACTAGGATCAGGCCTAAAAGGGAAGTCAGATATCCCTCTCACAATCAAGAACTACTAGCTCCCAACCACTCGCCTGCCTGCCTTCCTGATTGCCCTTAACTGCTTCTGCCTGCCAGCCTGATCACCTCCTAACCACTCCCCTGCCAGCCTGTAAGACACCTAACTGCTCCCCTGCTGGCCTGGTCACCCCTAGCTGCCCTCCCATGCCAGCCTGGTCCCCCTAACTGCCCTCCCATGCAGACTTGGTCCCCCCAACTGCCCTCCACTGACTGCCTTCCCCTATTGGCTTGATCACTCCTATCTGCCCTCTCTTGCAGGCCTGGTTCCCCCAAACTGCCATCCTCTTCAGGCTTGTCCCTCCAACTGCCCTCTTCTGCATTCCTAGTTGCTTCCATCTGCCCTCCCTGCAGGCCTAGTTCCCCCCAACTGTCATCCTCTGCAGGCTGGGTTGACCCCAACTGCCCTTGTCTGCTGGTAAGGTCACCTCTTACTGCCTTCCCTTTTAGGCCTGGTCATCCCAACAGCCCTCCCTTGCTGGCCTGATTGCCAACAACTACTCTCTCCTGCCAGCCATCTTGTGGTGGCCATCCTGTGTCCACATGGGGGCAGCCATCTTTGACCACATGAGGGTGGCCATCTTGCACGTTGGAGTGATGGTCAATTTGCATATTACTTCTTTATTATCTATACAAATAAAAGCAATATGCAAACTGATGGCACCTTCATGACATTGACTGCCAATCAAGAGTGAGGATATAACTTAAACCAACAAAAATGGTGGGTTAATTTGCATACACAGGTGCCTGGCAGCCAGGGGTGGGCTATGATGCTTGCTTGTCAATGACACAGGCATTTAACACCACCCCAGCCACTTCTGGCCTCTGGGAAGCATGGGAAGGAGGAAAGGTGGCTCTGGGCTGGAGCAAAAAGGTGGCTTCAGCAGGGAGCGATGGCAGTGCCAGTACCAAGGGAAGAAAGGCCCATTCTTAATTTTTTTTAATTTCTTTATTGATTACAGTGTTACATGTGTACTTATTCCCCCACACCCCCTATACCCTCCCCCCACCATCATGCCCTCATCCCCCTGTTGTCTGTGTCCATTTGTTAGGCTTATATGCATCTTTGGTTGATCTCTCCCCTTTACTCCCACCATTCCCTACATTCCCTCTGAGGTTTAATGGTCTGATTGATGTGTCTCTGTCTCTGGATCTATTTTTGTTTATCAGTTTATGTTGTTCATTATATTCCACAAATGAATGAGATCATGTGATTTATCTTTCTCTGCCTGGCTTATTTCACTTAGTATAATGTTCTCCAGTTCCATACATGCTGCTGCAAATGGTAAGAACTCCTTTTTTATAACAGCATAGTATTAGATTGTGTAGATGTACCATAGGGTGTTTTTTTTTTAATCCACTCATCTGCTAATGGGCACTTAGGCTGTTTCCAAATCTTAGCTATTGTAAATTGTGCTGCTATGAACACAGGGGTGCATATATCCCTTCTAATTGGTGTTTCTAGTTTCTTGGGATATATTCCTAGGAGTGAGATTATTGGGTCAAATGAAAGTTCCATTTTCAGTTTTTTGAGGAAACTCTATACTGTTCTCCACAGTGGCTGCACCAGTCTGCATTCCCACCAGCAGTGCACATGGGTTCCTTTTTCTCCTCATCCTTGACAGCACTTCTTTGTTGATTTGCTGATGATAGCCATTCTGACAGGTGTGAGAAGGTACCACAATGTTTTGATTTGCATCTCTCAGATGATTAGTGACTTTGAGCATGTTTTTATATGCCTCTTGACTTTTTTATCTTCTTTTGAAAAGTATCTATTTAGGTCCATTGCCCATTTTTTAATTGTGTTGTTTATCTTCCTTTTCTTAAGTTGTATGAGTTCCCTGTAAATGTTGGAGATTAAGCCCTTATCAGTGATAATATTGGCAAATATGTTCTCCGATGCAGTGGGCTTTCTTGTTTTGTTGATGGTTTCTTTTACTGTGAAAAAGCTTTTTATTTTGATGTAGTCCTATTTGTTTATTTTCTTTTTAGTTTCCATTGCCTAGGAGTAGTATCAGTGAACAAAGTGCTTCAGCATTTGTCAGAGATTTCACTGCCTGTGGATTCCTCTAGTATTTTTAAGCTTTCCCATCATATGTTTAATTCCTTTCTCCATTTTGAGTTTACTTTTGTGTATGGGGTAAGTTGGTGATTTATTTATTTATTTATTTATTTATTTATTTATTTTTTACATGTATCAGTCCAATTTTTTCAACACTATTTATTGAATGTCTTCACTCCATTATGTATTTATGCCTCCTCTGTTGAGTATTAATTGAGCATAGTGGTTTGGGTCAATTTCTGGGTACTCTATTCTATTCTATTGATCGATATGTCTGTTCTTGTGCCAGTGCCAGACAGTTTTGAGAACAGTGGCTTTGTAATACAGCTTGATATCTGGTATTGAGATTCCACCTACTTTGTTATTCTTTCTCAGGATTGCTGTAGCTATTTGGGGTCTTTTTTTATTCCAGATGAATTTTTGGAAAGTTTGTTTTAGGTGTACAAAATATGCCTTGGTTTTTTAATGGGGAGTGCATTGAATCTATAGATTGCTTTGAGTAGTATGGACATTTTAATGATGTTGAAATCCATGAACATGATATGTTCCTCGATCTGTTTATGTCTTACTCTATCTTTTTTTCAAGGTCCTATAGTTTTCCGCATATAAGGAGGAATTTTACCTCCATAGTTAAGTTTATTTCTAATTATCTTAATTTTTTGGGAGGGTGATGGTAAATGGGATTGCTTTTTTAGTCTCTTTCTATAAGTTCATTACTGACTATAAAAATGACATAGATTTCTTGGCGTTAATTTTGTATTCTGCTACATTGCTGAATTCATTTATTATGTCTAATAATTTTTATGAGTCTTTAGGGTTTTTGATATACAGTATCATGTTATCTGCAAATAAGAACAGTTTTGCTTCTTCTTTTCCAATTTTGAAGACTTTTATTTCTTCTTGTCTGATGGCAATGGCTTGTACTTACAGTTCTATGATGAATAGGAGTGGTGAGAGTAGGCATCCCTGACTTGTTCCTGTTCTTAAGGAAAATGGTTTGTTTTTGCCTATTAAGTATGATATTGGCTGTGGATTTGTCATAGATGGCTTTTATTATGTTGAGGTTTAATCTTTCTATTCACACCTTGCTGAGAGTTTTTATCAAGAAAGGGTGTTGGATTTTGTCAAATGCTATTTCTGCATCAATTGATATGACTGATTTTTATCTCTCAATTTGTTTATGTGATATATTATGTTTATTGATTTGCAGATATTGTACTATTCTTGCATCCCTGGGATAAATCCTCTTTGGTCATGGTATATGATTTCTCTTTTTTCTGTCAGTGAAGCTCCTTATTTTCCTTTCAACTTTGAATGATAGCCTTGCTGGATAGAGTATTCTTGTATTCAGTGCCTTGCTTTGCATCACTTTGTAAATTTCCTTCCTTTTTTTTCTGGCCTGATGTGTTCCTGTTGACAAATCATTTGATAATATAATGGGAGCTACCTGCTATGTAACATTCTGTCTCTCTGGCAGCCTTTAAGATTCTCTCTTTGTCCTGAATATTTACCATCATAATTATGATGTGACTTGGTGTGGGTCTTTTTGGGTTCATTTTGTTTAGGATTCTCTGTGCTTGTGTGACTTTTTTCTTCACCACATCAGGAAATTTTCTGACATTATCTCTTCAAATAGATTTTCTAACTCCTGTTCCTCTTCCTGTTGTTCTGGCACCCCTATTATTCATATGTTGCTTCGTTTCATGTTGTCCCATAGTTCCCTTAGGTTATCCTCCTGTCTTTTAATTTTTTTTCTCCAATTGCAGTTCAGTTTGGTGTGTTTTGCTTCTGTCTTCTAATTTGCTAATTCAGTCCTTTCCTTCTCTTAGTCTACTGTTTCCATGGTGTTTTTTATTGAGGCTATATCACTCTTCATTTCTTCTTGATTCTTACATAAATTGTTTATTTTTTCCTCCATCCAGTTTATGAACTGTATGACTCTTATTCTGAATTCTTTTTCTGACATATGCTTGCCTCTGTTTCACTTAGCTGCTTTTCTGGCGGTTCCTCCTTTTCTTCCTGTTGGGGGTTTCTTAGTCTACCCATTTTTGGTCTCACCTACTGATCTAATGTCAAGTTGTGTCAGGGCTGTTCTTTGGGTGGCAGTGGCTCCTCTTGTGGGCGCTGTTCACACAGTGGTATCTCCTCTGGCTGGTGGGGAAGGCTGCTCCCACAGCTGCTGTTCCTTGGATGGGGCAGGGCTGCTCACATGGCTGTTGCTCCTTGTATCAGGGCTGGCTGCATGCTCATGCTGTTCCTCAGATGGGGCGGGCTTATCTTGAGGCTGCTGCTTCTTGGACAGGAGCAGGTTGCTTGCCAGGCTGGTGCTCCTCATATGAGTGCAGGCTCCTCACACAGCTGCTGCTCCTCAGACAGGGGACAGGCTGATTGCTTGGCTGCTGCTCCTCAGACAGGGGAAGGCCACTCACTCAGCTGCTGCTCAGACAGGTTCAGGTTGCGTGTGGCTGCTGCTCCTCGGACCAGTGCAGGCTATGCAGGACTGATGCTCCTCAGTCGTGGGCAGTCTGCTTATGTGGCTGCTAATCCTCAGACAGGGGTGGGCCATTCACCCACCTGCTGCTCATCTGTTAGGTGAAGGCTGTGTGTGACTGCTGCTCCTTGGACCAGTGAGAGCTCTTAGGATGTGGGTGGTCTGTTCATGTGGCTTCTGCTTCTTGGTCTGAAGTGGGCTCCTGCTCCTCAAATGGGGGCGGGTGCTTGTGGCACTGCTGTTCCTCATATGAGGTTGGGCTGCTTGCGTGGCTGCAACTCCTCTAGCCGAAGTGAGTTGCACATGCAGCTGCTGCTCCTCTGCTGGCAGTTGGCCACTCACCCAGCTGCAGTTCAACAGACCAGTGCAGGCTGCGTGTGGCTGTTGCTCCTTGGACCAGTGCTGGCTATTCAGGGCTGCTGCTCCTTGGATGTGGGCAGTCAGCTTGTGTGGCTGCTGCTCCTTGGTCTGGGGCAGGCTGCTTGGGTGGCTGCTGCTCCTCTATTGGATGTGGGCTGCTTGTGACACTGCTGTTCTTTGTGTGGGGGCAGGCTGCTCACACAGCTGCTGCTCCTTGGATGGGGGCAGGCTGCTCATGTGGCTGCTTCTCCTTGGACAGGGCAGGTTGCTCACACAGCTGCTGCCCCTTATAAAGGTACAGAGTGTGGAATGTGCTCAGCTGCTGCTCCTCGTATGGGGGCGGGCTGCGTGGGGAAGCTGCTCCTCAAATGTGGGCAGGCTGCTCTTGAGACTGCTGCTCCTCAGATGAGGCGGGCTGCCTGCATCTTTGCTGATCCTTGGATGGCTGATTGGGCTACTTATACAGATGCTGCTTTTTGGACAGGGACTGGAGGAAGGCTCATTCTGGCATGAATCCTCATATATTGGGACTCTAGTATAAGACAATGCTGTAAAATCTCCCTATAATAATTATTATTTGCATCTGAATCTTCTTTATTCAATAAAAACCAAGCCATCAAAGTTGAGTTATGTCTTCTACCCCTATCTAAAACATCAGCAAAATCATCAGCATAAAAATACAAATTTATTAATTGGTCATGCATTCGCATTGCAAAAAGTTTCCAAACAGCCTCAGGAGTGCTCACATACCTGGAGTCAATGAAATACTGTACTTCATCATGATTGATAATATTTTTTCAGAAATTTGAATATTTGTACAATTGTGCCCTTTATAGATGTATTTAAATAGATATTTGACACTTTTAATCGATCCACAGACTTCAACATTTATATGACAGTTATATTTGAGGCACAAATATGGTTATAAGGGACAATCCGAGTGTTATTGACAACTTTATTTCCAATAAAAATGGTACTACCAGAACTTTCTTTGTATTTGGGATATCCATCAATATTTCCAATGGTTGCATTTTGAAATTTTTTTGGACATCCCTTCAAACATTTTCCATTTTCCATACATGTCCTATTTGAATTTTGTATTCCACATGGTCCATATACCATATTTGATTTTACAATTTGAAAAAGTTGAGGACACTGATCTTCATCTGGAATTTCTGTCTTAACTATACAGTCAGTGTCATCTTCCATTCATAATTTGGATTCATTATCTAATATCAATAATCTGTGAGTGTGAGGCAGTCTATGTTTCTGAAATTCAATGACATGAATTTTAGCTATTACTTTGCCAAGTAAATGGAATTTACATATATCATTTAAATGAGCACTCAGCTAAATATTAAAAACTCTGGTATCAAGTCAGGTCTGTTTTCAACTTTTTGCCAGCACTGTAAATTGTTTGTAATGTCTGCCCATTTGGGGTTGTATGTCATGGTTATGAATAAATCTTAATCATGTGGCTGCTTGCCATACTTCATTACAATTGCCATAGCATCCTGATATCACTGCTGCGTATTTCTGGGACTACTCTCGAAAGATGATGGAAGTATTATAATTTTATCAATCAGCATATTGTCATTTTCAGATCTAGATTTGAAATAATCCATCAAAACACTATATTTTTCAACTCTCAACTTAGATTGGTTTGCTTTAATGAAATTTTTCAAATTAGCCTCCATTTTTTTATGTGAATCCACAATAAACTGTAGAGTTAATTTTCCTACATTTAAAATTGGATTGAATGTGTCCCCCACAGAGAGGTGAAATATATAATGGCCGCCACCCAGAGGTCCTCTCTCAGTAGCCTGCTGGGATGTGTGGGAAGCTTGGTCTCCTTCATCACTGGGCAATGAAGGAAGCCAAGCCTCTCACCGGCTCTGGCTGGCTTGTGGCTCCAGCCGGCATTGCCATCTTTGTGATATGGGCACCACCATCTTTGTTGTGGAGTTATGGTTAATTTACATTTTATTAGTATAGATTATCTCCACAATATTATACTGGCTATACAAGTCATCATGTGAAGGGGAAACCCAGAGGACTTGGATTTTCTTCACTACATGAGCTGTGATTTAAATGGTTCTGATGCTTCTCCATGGTTATTGGATTAACCCAATAACTCTTGGTTACTTGGTATAATTATTCATGGGCTTTGTGTTTCTCTGTCTCTGTCTGGATTCTTTCCTGTTGTCTTGTTCTATGTCCTAAGAGCTATTCTTATCTCTCCTGCCATAACCAGCTTTCAGGGTGGTTTTTTTTTTTTTTTTTTTTTTTTTTTTTTTTTTTTTTTTTGTGTGTGTGTGTGTGTGTGTGTGTGTGTGTGTGTGTCTATCTTATTCCTGCAAAGAGATGGTCTCTTATCTCTGCCATATGCACTTGGCGGCAGTTCAATAGGCTGTGCATCCAAGGTTAGGGAATCTTAAATCTTATTCTGTTCAAGGGGGAAAGCACATGGTTTCCTGCATTTTGGAACAGCTGTTTAAAGACAAAACTCCCTATCTTTCTTAGGCTGATTCTGGGAGTGACTTTTGCATTTTCCTGTGAGGATATCTCTTGCCTCCAAAGTATTGGTACAAGTCCCTATAAATTCTACTGGTTAAGGTGTGAGGGGCAAAAATATAATATTGGAAATGAATTTCTTATAATTATAAGAAATATAATTGATCATGCTCTGTTGACCATGATGATTCTGATTGGAGAGTACATTTTCATTTCACTGAGAGTTTTACACCCTGAAACATGGGAGTTAACATCAGAATGCAGTCCATCCTCCTGTCCTGAGAATTGACTATCATTATGGAATGACTTACAACTTCATGGCTGAGACAATCTAATCTTGGAGGCATCTGCTCTTTACAATCCACAGCCCCTATTATCTATAATCTGCCCCCCTCCCCAGCATGCATTACTTGTAATCTACAATGATTATTCCCTGCCCACTTTCCAATACCTACAATTTCTACTTTCCCAGGAAATCTTTGTCCTTCTACCCAATATAAGCAACTGGTTTATGGTGGGTTGATTGGGGAGGAGAGCAGATTTTTGTGAATGACCTGATACTTTCCCATAATGCTAGCATTATTAGAATAAAAGCTTATATATGGAATAAATGCTTATATATGATTCAATATTGTCTCTGTTTAATTGTCTGAAGTAGTGATAGACAGCCAAGACCCCTTGATTGTCCAATTACAAAGGCCAGACAATGGATCTTTTTTATTTGGAAAAATTTTGAAATTGAAAAGAAAAAAAAATATGTTTAGAGAGCTCTCATATCATTATAATAGTTAGTCAGAAAGATTCTCTTAATGGCAAAATCTTACTAAAATCAACCTAAACATTTTATGTTTTCAGAATTAAGCTTGATAACTGTCGGGTTGGAAACTCCAAAATATGGCCAGAGAGAAATGTGGGCTAAACTCCATTTACACCTAAGGACCTATCAAACTGCTGCCAGCCCTGAAGGAAATGACAGACTCAAAGGAGAAAATATAAGGAAGGCTACATAAATCCATTGGTGTTAGATTAAAGAGATAGGAGAAAGCAAAGTGGGATAATCCATAGGACTGGATAAAAAAGAAAAATGAATAGACACATATTTCCTTTATATTGGTGGGTATAGGATAGTAAACATTTAACATTTGTGGACAAAAGTTCCAGAGGCCTCTTAAGAGAATTTAAAAGAGAGTTTTATTCTGATATTTGCAAATCAGAGAATGTAGCCTTAGGCATGAACAGGAGCTGATCAGATCAAAGGGATGGGCTGCTAGGGAAACAAAACCATAATATTATATTATGCACCTTCTGATTGGTGGGGGCAACTGACTCAGTGGTCAGCAAGTGGGGTTGGGAGATAAGAACAATGATTAGTTTTAGTGACTCATGGTCAGCAGGAGGAATCATGGGATACAGCCAATAGTTGGAATCATCAGACATGATCCATATACAAGGGGTGTCATAAGAGAGGGGCCAATGTCTCAGTTTCCTTTGGAGACCGCAGAATAAACTAGTAAAACTAGTTTTGTGGTGAAATGTACAATGCAGGGAATGTGGTTTGTCAGGCACACAGAGTCAGAGTTTAAGCTGCTAAATGGCCTAGTCACTTGAACAGGGTCAGAGTTCAAACTACAGAAGGGTCTAGATATTTGGTCACAAATTTATAATATTAGAATCTTCACATGTATAATAAATAGAGATGATATGCAGGCAAAAAGATAAAAATGAGGAGTTTTATGGCCTGGTACTCTGATACCCCTGGTTATGCCCCTAAGGGGTCTGAAAAAAGAAAATTATTGTGACATTTCAAAGGTATGTTATCTAGATGCATAAGAACAATGAACAGGCTTATGTAAGGTAAAGATTAACCATTAGTAAGGGAGCTATGGCCTGGGATGTGACTATACATCATGACTTTCCCAGTTAGGAATTTATGATTAGATCATCTTGTGTGGTTACCTTCAGTTCATTAAGCTGGTCAGACCCACCATATAGCACCTTGAGCTTGCCCGATTTGCTATGCACTAAAGTTTAGATGGTCTAGTTCCTTCCTTTACCTACAGGATGGCTTGCTGGAGTCCTCTTCTCCCCACTCATTCCCAAGACTAATCAGTGTGATGAAGTGATGAGATGGGCCAAGACACCTCCAAATTAATATGCTTTATGGACTTTGTGAGGGTTTAATAAATGTTTGTCAAACTGAGTGAATGACAAATTGATAGGCAATATTTGGGAGATATATATAACCTACCATAGGTAAGCTTCTTATTCCTTGAAACCTCCCCCTCAGTCTAAAAAGTGCCCTGCTCTGAATAACAAATGCAACTGAATGCTTCTTTGCTAATCTCACAAGTGCTTACATCAAGCGTGTGTTTCATAGTCATTTGATAAACACCAGTTTTTCTTCACCTGAGGTCTTTCAAATATACATAACTTATTCTGAAGTCTTCCTTGACAGTGTATACTCTGCCTCCCACAAAACAACTCTCAGAATTGACCATACAGGAATATAGAAGCATTGTAAAAATTAAAATTAATTAGAATAAACCAAAGGCTCTCTTGATCCAGCCCTCCTAATATCACTCCCCTTTTGTTACCAGTCTGCTGTGGATCATTACAGAGTATTTTCTCACTAACAGTTTATTTTGGAAATATTTCCATGTAGACCCATTTCTACACAGAATATAGAGATAGGCCTGCCCTGTAGATTACTCTTCTGCTTTTGATAGGTATTTTTCCTCCAATATTTTGCAATAACAGTCCTACAATGAATATAATTGTATATGCCTCCTTATGCATAAATATCAAGTATTTTATTCCTATATAAATGCATAAATATAGACTTCTGGATAAAAGATATATATATATATATATATATATATATATATATATATATATGTATGTATATATATATATGTATGTATGTATTTGTTTCTACATATTTTTATATTTGGTAGGTTTTTTTTTTTCCTCATGTGTTGGTAAGAGTTCTTTATGTATTTTGAAGAATTGTTCTTAGTTTGATACACACATTGTTATGCCCATATTTCAAGATCCCCAAGCACCACCAGGGAGCCGGGTCCAATGCAAAAGCAAAGAGCCTTTATCAGCTGGCTGGGCGAGCAACTAACAGGGCAACTGCTCTACTATTCTCCACAAAGGGAGACTAGAGAGCAGTAGCAACCCTTTGTATAGAACCGCTTTTAAGCATATTAACCACATCCTGTTCTTACAGAGCAAGCAACTCTAGACAAAACAATTTTTCCTAAGCTACATCAGTATCATGCCATTGACGACCATGTTATTCACAGGGTCATCCTGTTCTTCAGAAAGCTGACATTGTTCTATGAAAAAACACCTATGTGCTGGAAAGGGGCCATCAGACTGTATCTCAAGGCCTGGCCTGGTGCCAGCACTGACAACTCTATCTGGGGCATAGTCCACGGCCTCTCTGGAAGCATTCTCAAAAATTCCCACTCTCCAACATTCCCCACTGGTTTTATATACATGAGTCAAATCATTGACTCTTTTGGGTCATTGTTGGCGAGGGAGTTATATTGACCCATGAGGACTATAAGTTTCTCTGCTGAATAAAGTCAGTGAGCCTGTTTATAAGATGAGGTCCCAGAATGAGGGCCAGGACTAATCTTTAGAGGGTCCAAAGAGTCCTGAACTCTCTATTTTGCCTGGGCTGTCTTAAGCCAGGTATGATAAAGCCACGTCAGGATCCTGTCAACCTTGACTGTGTGGGGGTGGTCCTTTCCAGGTAGGAGTCATTCCTTTGTGGCAAATTTCTTTAACCCAAACAGAGTTACAAGGGTGGAAGGATGGACAGGATTAGACATGCTTCTGGACTGCTTTCTGGGTAGACTGTAAAGCCTGTAAAAACTTGAATAAAGATTGGTTATGGATTACAGCTTTTCTAGATTGGGTTTCTAAGTAAGCTGGTGAGGTTAGTAGGTCAGGGTTTGGAAGAGTCAGTAAAATCTATAGAGGCCCCACTGGTTTTAGGGCAGCCTCCCAGTTATCTGCAGCCTCAATCCTCCTTGCCTCTGTGGAGTCCCCTTGTCTCACATAGGTAGAGATGGAAAGAATTATATCTGGTAATGCTAGTTGGTCCATTGTCCTTGCTCTGCTTATATCTGTCTAACTGCCAAATATATTACCTCAAGGATCCTGGCTCTGAATTCTTTTAGGGAAAATAGACATCGGTGGGCTCTTCCAGCTACTTCCTGGTGAGGTGGGTTAGAAGTTTCTTTCAGAGTGAAGAGATCCTTGCTCTCTGTCAGAGGGACAATGAGGCCTGGGCACAGAAGGTGGTGGGCCTGTGACCTGGCGGAGACAAACTGTAACAAATGGTCTGGTGCAAGGGAAAGAAAATCTTTAAGTTTTAATAACTTCTATTGAAATAGAATTTTTCTCCTTAAAATTACCCCCATGTTTATCAAAAGAGCCAAATTAAAACCAATTTATCAATTGTATTTAATTTGTCCTGATTGTTTGCAACAAGAATGGTAACCAACTACCTTTGCTGGAATTTCATGATTGAATCTTAATGTGCCCTGTAGGGCCAGGAAGCCAAGCTATCCAGCTGCTATCAGGCCTGCCTGTAGTATCTGCTGAATTAGGTGAAGTCCTCACATGTAGTGGCTCTACCCAGGCTCATGCCCTAGGCTTCAAGTGTCACAGCAGCCGTCCTACTTGTCACGGCTTAGAGTGTGTAAGGTTCTGAAGGGATGCAGATTCATCCTTATTGCTCCCTTTCTACTCTGAGCAACTGCCAGTGATGGTAGGATATGGGCCTGATGTTCCACCACCGGCTATTTTCAGGGCTACCAAGCAGGATACCAGGATTTCACGGTGGTACTCATATTGGCTTCAAGTTTTCAGAGTTTAGGCAGAACTCTTTAAAACATGATACTCCATTCAATGTTTCTGATCAATAAAACCACTATTGGAAACCAGTCTTATTGAATTTATGCAAATAAATGTATTTCCATGATTTATTAAGTAATGCCAAATCTCGGAGGAATTGTATAAGAAGAAAAATATACTGAATTACTTTCAGATAGAATTTTTTTCTTGCCAGTCCTTTTTGTGGACTTTCTAAAGTAATATTTTCTGAACAAACAATAACTGTCAGATTTCTTTTATCAGTCCTTCCCTAAGTACTTTGGCATAACTATTTACCCTCTGTTTAGGAAGGCAAAATGCAAATTATTTACTCTTCCTGGATTACTGGCCTGTATTATTTGATTTCTTTACAACATATCTCTTCTCCTTCTTTCTATATACACAACCTTCTATTGTAATAGACACTTCTAAATTAGCATTTAAGCCTTCTTTCTATGTCCTTTGAAAATGCATAACCATGCCTCAGACCTTCTACTCAGTATTCCTTATTCTTTGAAACCTTAATCCTTTAATGAATCCTAAAAAGCAAACAGCCAGAATTTCTTAGAATTACACTTAAGACCATACTTTAAATGTACTTTTTCAAGAAAATAAGGACTTAACCTTCTGTGATAAAAATAAGAGTAAGTAAAAATATTTCCTTTTGAGAAACAGAGATTTTAAAACTTAAACTAGTTGTCAGCCTTAATATTATATCTTAAAGTTGCTGAATATTCCACCACCACCCAAGAAGTACCCAGTAACCCCACCCTTACCAGGCTCAGTCTTTTATTTTTTAATATATTTTATTAATATTTTATAGAGAGGAAGAGAAAGAGATAGAGAGTTAGAAACATCGATGAGAGAGAATCATCGATCAGCTGCCTCTTGCACACTCCCTACTGGGGACATGTCCACAACCCAGGTACGTGCCCTTGACTGGAACTGAACCTGGGACCTTTCAGTCCTCATGCCAATGCTCTATCCCAGCGTTTTTCAACCGCTGTTCCGCGGCACACTAGTGTGCCGCGAGATGTTGCCTGGTGTGCCGTAGGTGCAGACAAGACAAGAATTTTATAATTTTTCACTATTTTGTTTACTTAATATTTCATAATAAAGTAATTATAAAATACTTTCTTTGTGTTTATTTGATTCCTATTCAAGAGAATTACTTTATAGGCACAGAGTTAAATTTTTTAACATTTTCTAATGGTGGTGTGCCTCGTGATTTTTTTCATGAAACAAGTGTGCCTTTGCCCAAAAAAGGTTGAAAAACACTGCTCTATCCACTGAGCCAAACCAGTTTCAGCCAGGCTCAGTCTTTATGTGTATTGGAAAGGTTAAAGGGAAGAAAACAGGGCAGAGGAAGATCTACTGTGTTTTGCCAGCATAGTTCAGATAAGTAAGAAAACAAAGATGCCAGCAGAACTGGTTGTAACTAACAAATTTAATAAAAATCTATCTTTCCCTGCCCTCCTCGCCTACATCCTCCCTTTTCTGAATTAACAATCTACCCTGTCCTTAGAAGGGAAATAAGGCAAGCAGTCTGAGATCCTGTATAACCAGGCTTTTTACACTTAAGGAACAGCTGCTCTCCCTCCAAGATTTTCCTTCTTTACTCCAAGGCCCCAGATCTTAACCTTTACCACTTCTGATATCTCCAACCATTCTCCTGCTCCCCAGCCTAGGGCTTCTCTATCTCAGCAGGCTGAGAGTGAATTCCACTTCCTCTACTCTTTCTCACACATGCTCTGGAGCAGTTTTCTGCTTTCTTCCTCTTCCCAAGACCCACTGTAAATCTATCAGGAAGGGCAGGCAAGTTGCAATTCTCAGGACCACTTGATTTTTTTTTTTTTAAAGGCAGTCTACAAAGCAGTTAGAAACACAAACACAGACAAACAAAGGGCCCCAAAGAACAGTCCTCCAACTCTATGGGAGCAAAACCGAAAGCTAGACAATGGCCTCACACTGACGAGCGGAAGCAACGTGCCTCGTCTCAGATGCTTGAGGGGAATCCACATCCCTCCAGAGAGGAGGATCGGAACGTCTTCAGAGTCCTCCTGC